>NC_063255.1:39171388-39844245 GCF_020740725.1 Corvus hawaiiensis | reverse complement strand
TATTTTCTAGAAGATAAGGCTAGTAAAATAATCACCAGAGAGTGATCTTGCTTAAGCTATTTCCAGTACCTAATGCTTATTTGCGAAGCGAATTCATACATGACAGCAAGGGGCTAAAAAAAGAAAAGGCTGGTTTATCATTATTTGGGCTGTAACTAGCCAGGCAAACACCATGATACAAATGTTTACAGTGAGGAACAAGTGTCTGTCTATTCTGAAAGGGCAATAGCAGCAAACACCTGCAGGTCTCAGCTGTCACTACAGAGATGAATACCTGTGTGTGGGAGTTTGGAGGAGGCTGCACTAAAGAAAACAAGAAAGAGTTACTGGGAAGTCAAGCAGCTTGTCAAGGCATTCTCGTAGGTGTGTGTATTGAATTGTCACAGTTTGAAGGCACAGTTTGAAGGCTTTTTATTAGCTTCTATTTTTGCATCCATTGCTCAAAAGGAAATTATCTGCTTCCCTACATGGACTTCTCGGCTTTCCTCCTCCGTCAGAGGCTCATTGCATCATGTGTAGTGCTGGGGAGGACAGAGGGTTCCAGCAGCCCTGGAGGACGTGCACAGATGATTTCATGCAACTGGAAACAATACAGGAAATAATAGGCCAGCTTGAGTGATGTAAATCCAAAGTAGCTGCCTTGAAGTCAGTGCAGTAGCTCTGAACTTAAAGAAACATAATCACAAGCAGAATTAGGCCTAATGACTTTACAGGACTTCCTAAAAGACATTGCAATGTCAGCACTTAGAAACTGGTATGCAGCAGGACATGGCATCCTGATGACAAAGGATGAGCACCATGGCTTGATGTTATTACTTGCCTGTGCCAAAGTATATTCTGTGCAGTGCAGGAGGCGTGCTCTGTCCCCAGCTTTTACTTACACAACTACTGGTTGAATTCCTGGTTTTGTTTGGAATTACAGCTGTTCAACTTCCTCAGTTCTTCACAGAAAACCTAATTTCAGCTTTGTCTTAAGCAAGAGCAAGTTCCATCTTTTGTAGTACAGCTGTAGATGTAGTCACTTCCTAAGTGAAGTTTTCTCATCATCTTCACATCAGGGTTATTGGTCCTACTTGCACTTCTGTTTCCATCTGTTTTCACCAACACAGATCCTAAGAGGGGAGTCCAAGAAAGTTTTCCTTATTAGTGTTGGGGGAAGGAACATCAGATGTCCAACAGGTGTAGTGTGCTGCATTTAACAGTCAATTCTTACTAAACTCTGTCTTGCAGGGTTAATAACAGGTTGGTAATACAGAAAATGAGACTTTTAACTGGGAAGTTGTGACATACTTCACTTGGCCAGATTTGAGCCTCCTTTCGCTTTAAATGAGCAAATGGGAAAACCGCGTCATGGTTCCTGGAGTACATTCTCCTTCAGTCTGTGAGATCAAAGAGTATAGAGGGCAGAAACAAAAACCCATAATAACTAGGTTGAAAAATTAAGCTGATTAAAAGACAGACTAAAGCAAAGTGACCTTGTTGCTATGACCAGTTACTTGATTGCTCATTGCATTTCAGTGAATAATTTTTCCTTTGTAAATCCACCACCATTAGATTTATACCAATGTGGTTCTCATGCAGCATGTCAAGAAATAAGTTCATCTTGAGAAAAAAAGTTCAAGCCAGGAGGCAGTGCCTAGAAACAAATGTTATGCAGAAATCCTGTTGAGCTACACTATAGCTAAAAGTGTTGAATGTGTGTCGATCAAAATATTAAAGTGCTTGGAAATTTTCAAATGGAAATTTTTCCTCTGTTTGCTTCTGTTAAAAGCTTTGAGAATTTAGTATTTGGTTCTATTCTGGTTATAAAACAGATATTACAGTTTTCAAATGGCTGGAAGTTTTGGATTTCCCACCCCACTGTCAAGGCATTTTTATGGAGTGCTTTTCAGCTGGTTACTCCTGCAGTATGCAGTTGGTAAGAGCCACAGGATCCACATGCACGCCTATAGGATAACAGGAAGTTTACATAGTCATCGTCACCAGTGGCTGACACGGGCTTTTCTGTTGAGGGGCTCTTAGCACAGATGTTCATTAACTTAAAAAGTCCTTTTAAAATTATACATACAAAACTGAATCATTCTCAAAAATAACCACACATATGGATATAAATTGCAGGAAAGCAATGATTCACACATTGAAATTAGCCTTAGGAACTGCAATGTGGAGAGCTTTGCAGAACTCTGATCGTAATCACCTCATTCCATTAAGTAGAAGCAGAGCTGTACAAAGCTATTTTTTGCAGGTGCTGAAACGATTTAACTGTTGTTTAGATGATTAGCACATAGGAGAGCCATGTCCTCAATCCCATCCCTGTTCACAATTTGCTAGATTGTACTTGGAATATTGGTGGAGGCTATTTCCATTGACTTTACTAGAGTCAATGTTTTGTCCAGGGCTTTAGAAAGTGAAAAGTGTATGGGCAACTTTTTCTAGGCACTGAACGGCAAGAGAAATGATGAAGTTATTTCTGTGTTTTTTCTTCCTGGGCCAGGTCATTGTGCAGACTAATAATGCCTTTTAGTAATTATGGGGAGGAACCATGCATAAATATCTGAAGATACTGTACTGCACTGCTACAGATTGTCACTTTTGGCAGGCAATCTGCAAAGCAATTTACAGAACTCCAAAGGTTAGCAGCTGAAACTGTTGACTTTCTGATGTGTGATGTGCACATCAAAAAGGAAAAGATGATGGTGGGAAAAGATGAAGGTGAGGAAAAGATGATGTGGGAACAAAATCACTGAAAGATCTCCGGGAGCAGAGTCAGATACTGGAGTGGCATCTCCTCGGTGCTGCAGAGTACTGGTGCGCTCTGTGCGGCCGCCACTGCCCCCACAGATGGTGGAGACAGCACAGAAAGGCCACCCAGAGGGAGCAGTCCTTAAACGGGAATTCTCCTTTGATGTCTGGTCACAGAAGCAGCTCCCAGCAGAGTCTTTGCAGGCTTCCAGCTGGAAGGTTTTCTTATGCAAATGGCCTCTCTCCTTTGCACTAAAGAAAGCAGTTGCTAGGCAGTTTTCCTAAATATGCATTTTTTACCCTGGGCTTGGCGAACAATCGGGACTCTTTTGGCCCACAGAACTCAGGAAGCACGGGAAGGAAGAGCTAGACAATTAGACTATGAAGTGGTATGTGTAACAGGATGGATCGAGAGGATGAGAGGACAGCACCAGCTAGTAATAGAGCCGAGGCTACAAATCTGGCTGTGCAATTTCGTGTGTGCATAGCAAAGAGCTACTGGCAGTGATGGAAATGGGGAAGCACTGTGTGACACTGCAGATCATTTCCATCTTCACTGCTCTCGGTCCTTTTTCTGTCCGATGGAGCATGTGTCCACTGCAACATGGAGTGGAAGGGAAGTAAGTAGCAAAGACTTAAATCAGAGGCTGTTGGCATCAGTGACAGAGAACGTGGAGAATAGAGAATCTGTGGTTACTCATGTAGCTGTAACACGTATGCCTTTTTGAAGTGTTTTCAATACCAGATGTCATGAACAGTAGCAAAGTTTTTGACACCATGTCAGGAACAGTTCTCCAAGCTTCCCAAAAGGCGAGGACTCCAGAAATGAACTGATACTGCATCTTACAGTCTCAGAAACTTTGTAATTAGACTTCAGAGATAAGTTGGCTTTGCGTTAATCTAGTCTTATATAAAATGGAGCCAAAACACATATAAAATGCTGTCAAGCTTCTAGCTGTGTCCTAACTTTAGGAAGAGATGAAGGCCTGATTTAAGGTGCGTGACAGAATATGCATCTTCTATTAAGGACAGATCTAAAAGAATTAGAAAAGATTGTGGTGACTCAAATGCTTCTATCTCCATCAGGTGGGTAAACAAACCTCCAAAAGAAAAGCCACATGAGTGGGAAGTAACTTCATTCTTTCCAGTGTACTGAAATTATTTCAAAAAAAAAACCAACCTAGCTTAATACCCTTGAATTTGCTTTCAAAAGTTACTATTTATTTGCCCTTAAAAATATTCTTGCAACACTGCTGTCCAGCCCTTGAGGATTTGGAGAGCTTACATTAAATTAAATTTACGATCAGTTCCTACTTCTCTTCCACAGTTCATTTCATCCAGGGCTTGATATTGCCATAGTGGTGTCTCAGATGTTTGGGCTGGGAGCAGAGTCAGACCCATTGAAATGCTCAGATAGAATGACCAACACTGAGAGGTGATGCAAATGAAATTTCAAAACTATTCTCTTATTTAGTCTTACAGTTGTGTTGATCTCCAGAGAGGTATAACATTTATATTGTCTGTTTTCAAGCTATTTCCCAACACTTTGGAAGAAGTTTAAATTATAGATATCCATGATTCTTGAGCCTCGTCAAACTCTATTTCAGTCCTCTGTTCCATGTAGCTGTGTTCAAGCTTTTCTTCATGAATTTGAGTCCTGGAAATGATCATTGTAAAATGAATGTCACTTCAGTTATTCACATCACATGCTTAGAAGCCAGGATTTTAAAGAAAGAGCTATAGTGTGAGACTTTTGATAATAAATGCATAAGACTGCAGATCTACATCTACAGAAATACTGATCCTGTGTAATAAAGGAGCACTTAACAAAAATAAAACAGATTTAAAGCCATTTAGAGATAAAAGAATCTTGAGGCTACGATACTGTACAGCTCAGAATATTGGGGTTTTTCTGTTGCTATTGAAAATTACTGTGACCTAAGCAGCTAGCTTTATAGCCTTTACAATTTCTCTAGAAGACAGAAAGACAATGGTATATATTCAAAGACTGGAAACTAGTTTACCGCCCAGACCAATGAGCAAACTGGTATTGACTTTACTGGGGACAAAAATTTTACTTCCATTCTTATTAATTGAAAACTTGTAATAGCTTTATATCTGATTTCACTTCCATGTTCACTGCTGGATCTGGGTGAAAAAAAAATCACAGTCTCTGTGATCTAATCCTTACATACCACACTATGAAGCAAATCAAAGTGTTTTGCTGGAAATATAAGCTGGGGGTTTTTTTCAACTGATGCGTAAAATGTGATGCAGTCTCAGCCTTAAGGGATTCTTTTATAACATCATCCAGTTTATTTCAAGGTGTGTGTGAAGAGAGTCCTTCAGATTATTTTATGGCCTGCAAGATTATGTCTCTGTAAATCTGGATTTAATGGTGTACACAGAAAGGGAGAAATCTTAACACAGCAAAGAAAATTGCTCTCGTTTTCTTTCTCTTCCTTTTTTTTTTCTGGCAGTAGAATTTTAAGAAAATTAAGAACTGTTCATTAAATATATTGCCAGATATTCTTTGATAACACATCAGTGTTGCAATTATTCCACAGCCAGTATAAATATAAAGGGGGGGAAAAAAGAGGCAACATGAATGACAGTCAGGATGATTACAAATCATTTGTCCTAATGTTTTTGTCATCTATGTTCCTCATACTGCCTTAGCCCAGGCCCGCAAAATAAAACTGTGATAGCGCTATCTGGAGAATATGGATTCTTTCCAGATTGATTTACCAGATGCCTGTCACCACGAAGTCGCTTTGGAAGGCTAACTGATAGGCTGAGCTCTTTGCAAATTACTGCTCTGCATGCAGTCCTTTTGCAGCTGATTATGCTGCCAGTGTTATTTTCTGATGATGAGATTTAGTGCAGCATACTGCCTGGCACTATCCTTGTACAAGATTTTTCTTGCTTGTGAGCTAAGCAAAGGGCAAGGTCCTGCATTCTTGGCAGCCTGTCACATGCATGAGCTGTTTGTTTTTTGGATTCAGCAAGCAGAGTTTTAAATCATCTTTAGCAAAACAAGACACAGAAAAAAGAGAGATCAAAATAGAGCTGAATATTTCATGCCATAATTTTGGCAGCACATCTCGTCTTGTCTTCTAGATTGAAAGCACCAATGAAAAAGGGAATTTTGCAGTTTTCAATTGCGTGACTTTTCCATGCTCCTTGAGTATCCTCAAATATTCTAGGACTGGTCTCTCATGCCATATCAGCCATTTTTAGAGAAAAGAATCTGGTGTTGAATAGCTGTGTGGGAAAAGCATAACTGTGTTAAAATAAAGGTCAATGCCTATACACAGTGAGTGGAATGTGCCTCTCAACAGAAAACCAGTAGATACTATTTGAATCTGCAAAACAGAGATTGTATATTGTTTAAAATACATAGTCCGATATTGCCATTTTCTTCAAAGGGAATTCTGTTGAAAGTTACTAAAAATCCTTGCACAGCTTCTACCTGTTCACATAGACACACACAGTTCTGATTTTTATACCAGTCATGGTTGGAGGAACATACATTTTTGACCAAAAAATATTTCCATCACAATTTGGAAATGAGCTAAATGGTGGGTTTGGAGCTTGTGTATGCACACATACTATTATTCAGTATTAACCTGCTTTTCCATCTCAATCAGCTTTAGTTAGTAGAATAAAATGCTAAGTAGAAAAGGAGGAAACTGAAGGTTATGCTGTACTGCACACAGTAAAAAGCCCTTCAAATACCTATTTAAATACAGTTAAAATGGCATAAATTAGAAAATGCAAGTTTCATGGAGAGGTTTATACAGTTCCACTGTACAATGTGAGACTGAAGGTAGGTCTAGTCTTCAGACACTGGTAGCTCAAAAACTGTGGCATGAGCTTGATGCAGACTGCAAAGCTATTCAGAAGCAGGATGAATGTTCCTTTTCTGGGGCGTACATTTCTTCCCTGTGCTACTCACAATGTCCAAGCTAGTTGCTTTAAATGTAGCTTCTGTTTACATGTTCTTAACTGTGTCACTGGGGATATGGAAAACAGCATTATGTTAAATAACATGATCAGAAAAAAAACTATATGTAAATAAAGCTTCTTTCCTTAGTTATTCCTTTTGATCCATTACATCTTAATAAATTTGTTTAAGATGGAAGACAGGAAAAATGGAACAAAAAAGGAATAGATCTGGATCTGTGTAGCTTTCATATAACATAAAATAGGCAATTAATCTGCACCTGTACTTGAATAACTTCCTATTGTAAGTAAAGTTCACCGGGCTATTGATGAATTTAAAAATTGCCTGAGAATCTCAGAATTCCTAGCTTTAAAATAATTGTGACCCCAAAATTTTGGGAGTACCTGTTTTCTTGTTGTCCTGCTGCTGCTGTTCAAGTCAGCTTCAAAAACTAGAAAGAACTTGTTGTTAGGTTCAGCTTAAGAATTGGAGAAATGTGGATTTTCTTTAAATAAAGGCACAGAAAGCAGATGGAAGTGTCCCTAAATCACATGTAAAAGTGGGAAGCAGTAGGTTGAGGAACAGTCGGTGATTTCACCTCATAAAGGACATGGAAAGTAAGCAAAAATACAAAAGAAGGAAAGGCTAATGGACAAACAGCGATGCAGTGAAAAGGGCCAAAAAGAATTTGAGATTGTCTTTGAAAAGAATAGTAAAATAGACAAGAGGAGTCTCTTGACTGTTTAAATGTCAAGAGTATGAGGAGGAAAGTATTGCCGCTACAGACGTGGTAATGTGGGAAGGAGAGTTAGTTTGGCCTGAAAGCAAAATTAATTTTTAACATCAGGTAGTGATAAATATGAAGATATAGGCAAAGGGGGCAATGGGACTAAGAATATATGAAAGCTAAACCTGGAACATGCATAGAGAAGAGATACTCAAGCAATGAGGAACACTGACAGCCTGTTTTATGGTTGGAGACAGAGAGGTTAGCAAACCCTTAAAGAATCATAAACCAGCCCTGCTGCCCAAAGCAGAGGTCCTGCTCTCCTGCTTGTCTCAACAGCTGATTCCTGCAACATCTGCTTTTCTGCACCAGCGTCAATGTTTCTGCAGCCACTGAACAAACTTCATTGATGAAACATGCCAGCTGAAAAATAAGCTTTTTTTTTTCTTGGTTGCAGAGAGGACAGAATATTTCTCCAAACCAAAGTACAGTACAAGAGCATTCCTGATTAAAATCTTTGTTGAAGGAGAGTCTAAAAGAACTGTACTATATGAGTGCTTCAAAAGGCTTAAATAAACATTAGGGATGAAAGAATACTATTGTAACTAAAGAACAATGCTCGCATAAGAACAAATTAATGCAATCTTGCTATCAAAGAATTTAAGCAAAAGACTAGGAAAAGATTTCTAACATATAAAGCATGGGTTTCTTTGAAAACCTGTGAACTCAGAAGACAGTAATCTCATTTTAAGGTGGTACTGTGCAATTTATGAAGGGAATGATTCAGTGTAGACCAACTATGTGTTAGGATGCAAGAGGACCAGAGGACTTGGTGTGCTCCGTATAATTCTTATCTTAGGTACCTTGAAGCACACAAAGAACCAAGACTCCTGATAGTATCAGAAGTACTTGGTTCAGCAAAGTGCCAGCATGAGTAGTTGTCTGAAGCATAGGTACTTCATTTTCTGGATCAGTTTACCCCATCGTTAGTTTGCACAGAAAGCAGAGCTGTTAGTATTTATGAAAGGTATCTATCTCAACGTGGCTGAATTTTCAGGGCAAGGAAAAGTTTTGAAAATAAAATATTTCTTATTTATGAAAATACTTGCCAGTTATTCTGCAACTCTTATTTGGAACTTTGGAACTCTTATTTGGAATCTTCTGTCACTGTCTATGAAACTACACACACAACAGAAAATCAGGTTTGACTGTATCTTCTCTATGACTTTGAAAAACCCGTCCTGCAATTCAGCATGCAGTTTCTTTGCACTTGACTTTGATTAGATTTAATTAAAATTTAACTCTCAACATTCCACCCAGGTTGAGTTCTAGTTTTACAGATGCTTCTGTTTGACTATAGCAGGAGGAAATACTGCTTTATCTTGTTTCCAGTGTTCTCCATTACTTATTAGTGAAAGCCAAATTTTAAAGGATGAAAACATGTAATAGTTCTGCTTCTGCTCCAGTTGTATGTCCCTTCTATTTTTTCACTTTTTTTTTTTTTTTTTGTTAAGAAAGGTGGCAATTTGAACTTCTCTCTTCTGCCCATGACCATTTCAGAACATGGGTGGCTTCTATTTGTAACAAGGTTTATTACGACCCTTGCTGGTTCAGTGAGATAGAAACTCGCTTTAGGTCAAAAAATCACAGCTTTGCTGTGAAGTTGGCTCTCCCTGGAGTTCGAATGTATAGCAAATTCATCACATTCATTATTTCATATTATATGCCGTACTCCAAGCTTATTTTACAGAAAGCACAAAGCCATTACAGCCTCAGTCACTCTAGAGCATTCAAGTTTGGAAAGTCTGTTCACGTTCCGGAGAGCCCCAATATGATCACAAAGTCCAGCAGCAGGAGTCCAACACTGATACGACAAACAGGACACTCAGTCATTCTGAATCTTGCATAGTGGAGATAGGGAAATGGATAAAGACTCATTTTCTTATTGGATGTAACAGCAGAAGATGTAAAAAGGCAAACCTATACCTGTTATTCTCAAAAGGTGAATGGTATTTTTGTCTCAATCCACCTTTCCAACAGCTTCCCCAACTCCTAGAAAAAAACATAGTATTTTGTTAGAAGGGGAGCAGGGGAAGTTGCCTGGAAGGTAACTGAATGATTCATCCTTTCTTCTGTTGCTGAGTTTGGGACCCTGTTGAATAACATCAAGATGAGTTGTGTGATTTCTAGCAGGTATCTGAGTGCATTTTTCTGATCTTGGTCTTCACTGCAAGCATTGGGAGCCTCGAATAGCAGGAAACACAAGCCTCAGGGTGGCTATGGAGATTTTGCTCCACATTGAAATCCCATAGACTAAAACCCTGCAACTGTAATTTCAATTATGTAGGATGATTCTGTGCCTTTTAAAGAGCAACTATTCAGAATTTAACAGGAGTCTGGAGACTTCTGCAGACAGGTGCGTTAAATTATAGTTACTACCAGACAGCTATTTCAAGATTACTACCCTCGGAATAGCAAATACCCTACCCCCATGAAACACAAACAAAACATGAAGTTGACTTGTCCTTCCAAGATTCTTCTGGCATTGAACTCATAACTTGAAATTTCCAGCCCTTCACCTCAACGCTTTCTTCTGCTTTATAAAAAAAAACCCTGATAATTTAAGTTTCTAGTGTGTCAGACTAGGGTCCTGAAATTAAAAGACTTAGATGCTCATTTGGTTTCAGTAGTGTTTGATGTGTAAATGTTGAAATTGGTTCTCTCATGTGCATGAAAGAGTGGGAGGATGGGCATACCCAAATCTGTATTGTTTTTGTTGTTTTCCACTTCTGTGAGACCCCACCTGGAGTTCTGCATCTAGGTCTGGGGCCCCCAACATAAGAAGGATGTGGATCTGTTGGAATGAGTCCAGAGGAGGGCCACTAAGACGGTGTGAAGACAGGCTGAGAGAGCTGGAGTTCTTCAGCCTTGAGGTTAAGAAGAAATACTTAACAGCTCCCTCATTTGCTGAGCACAGTCTAGCAAATGTACAGAATTAAAAAGAGATTGTATGGAAAAACATTATTAGACCCTGTAATTAAAAATGTTTTCCATAATGCATATTTAGATTGCTAATGGCACTGGGATCTTTTGCTCCAGAGGGAAAAAACCCATATATATCATATAGGTGATATAAAAATATTTATATAGAAATTATACAGTTGCAAACATGTGAACAGTTGCATTGATGAATTACATTCACAGATGCTTCTGCCACTACACATAAATGTGGTTACCCAAGGACTTGTTGTAAAATGCCAAAGATCTTCAGATATTTCATTATGTTCAACATGCAAGGCTGATTTTTCATTTCCCTACCAAATGAAAGGTTTAACCAGTCCTGCTGATGTGAAACACACATGGTACATCAAAATAAGCAATAAAGTGTGGTGCAAACTCGGCCCATATTCAAAACTAGACATCTCATAGATACGTGGGGCTCTCCAATCTGGCCCAATTTGCCCTAACTCGGTGGAATTTTCTCCTGACCTTCCTATCCTGCCCAAGCAAGCTCAATATGCAGACTCTCCACCCTTTCCAAGAAATGACTGAGCCTGTTCTTAGATATAAATCACATTTTCCTGTAAGCTGCCTGCTCTATCTCCTGCGAGTTTTTGTGCGCATTTTCTTACACTGTGCCACAGTCTATAAGCTCAGGATTCAGGATGTTAGGGGTGACTTCTGACAGTTCCCATTACTGCCTGTTTGTGAACCACTCCATGTATTTAGTCTCATCCTTGTTTGCACCTACTGGTACTGTTCATAACCGTGGGAGCAAGCTCCAGAATTTTAGGACCCATTATGTATAAAAATACTTTCATCTGTTCTGAATTATCTCCTGGTAATTTTGTTGAGTAGTCTCTTGTTACAGTTCTTCAGACTTTGTTAATCACTATTCTGCAGTAGTTTCTGACTGACCTCACTTTATCCATCATCTTAGTGAGTTTGTAAGTCTCCACTGAAGTTTAGTTCTCCTATTTTGTGCCTCTCCAATTACATCACATCCTCCTTGAGATGTGAAGACCAGAACTGCACACTGAAGGCATGTGAGGGGGCCATGCCTCTATAAAATGGCAGAATTATGCCCTATGCCATGTTGTTGGTACCTTTGCTGGTGATGCTCAGTGTCTTTAGTTTTTGTGGCAGCTGTTGCTCATTGAGCTGTTGGTGTCAAAGAGAGCTCCAAAATCTCCTTGATTTGTAGCTGTCAGTGCTGAGTGTAAATACAGGTTATTACGAAGGCTATTATACCTGTTTATCATGCATTTAGTGAACTGCATTGATACTCATCTGCTGCCCAGGCATTCAGTTTAAAAAGCCTCTTCAAGAACTTAGCATCACCCCCTCAGCTGGACTACTTGACAATGCCCTTCCATCTCTAGGCCATTGAAGATGTTGAAGGTAGCTGGCCGTAACACTGGCCTCTGAGGACTCCACTACTGCCTTCTCTCTGACCTGAGAAGTGACCTTGAAGTCCTGCTTACTGCTTCTTGTACTGTCACCAGTTTTCAGTCTGTAAAAAGGCCTTTGCTAAACCCGGGAGCAGCCTTTTTTTTTTTTTTAATAACCTGTGATGTAGAGCCTTATCAAAGGTGTTTGTTTTGAAAATCCGCGTATGCTTTGTCTGCTGTATCACTTTTGTTTGCATTCATCCTGTGGATCACCTCTGGGCTAGTAGAGTGGGATCCCTTTCTGCAGATGGTTTTTTTCCCACTCTAGAAAGATACAGACAGATTGGTTTTTTCCATGCATCAGCTCTCTATTTCTTTTAATGAGAAGACTGCAGTTTCCCACCTGCATGCCTTCTGATTCAGGTGAATCCCATTTGGTCCTGGTGATATTAACCAGTTTCTCTGTTTGCTTGGAAAAAAAAATCTTTTTTCCTTCCCATAAATCCTTAAACATTTTTTGTTTCAAACATTATTTCCTGTTTAATAAAATCACTCTCAATTGCATGAAACCAGAAGCTTACATAAATGCTGCAAACCCTGTAAAATAGTTTTCTTTCTTAGTTTAGTCATTCTTATGCCTTGCAAACAGTTCTTCTGCCCTTTTCATCTTTTATGTACCAATCTGCATAGTAGCAACTCACATGTGACAGACCTAGGGTACTGAAATTTGTAATGGGGCAGTCCTTTTTCCTTTTCAAATCAATGGCAAGATCAGGTGCAAAGCAGCATAAAAGTCCCTGAAAGAAAAAATCCAAGCAGAAGTCTCCTTTGGTGGTCTTAGCTGAAGAGGAAGTACCCCTGTGGGAAGCCAGTTGGGCTGTCTGTCCTTTGTTGTCATCCCTGAGACCTGTCTTACTCTGCTCCCCAGCCTGCACTGCAGTAGGTCCCCCTGTTTCACAGGAATACTAAGCAGTGCTTTTGTTGGACGTCTTGGATACTTCAGCTCCAAAACCCTGTGACGCTTCATGGCACAGCAAGTTCTCGCTGGTATCTGAAGTAAATTTTCGGTATTAAGCTGGTTGTTAACGAGGTTGGAACAGAGGAGGAGAGTTGAAACATTTGTTATGTCCCTTGCATAAGTGGGTCTGCCTGGGACATAAACAGCTTCATCTTGTCTTCAGAAAAGTGCTGACCCAGTGGGGTTTTCTTCTTCCCTGTTTTGTGTATTTTTGGGAGCATGCCAGTTTTATTGACCTTCTGAGGGCTCCCTTCATGAATAAATCATATCATAGGGAGCTTTGCTTAGAAAAAAGACACACAAGGAGATGCTCCATTGCTGGCCTGAAAGCTTACGAGGAGACTGGGTAGAAATGACAGTGTCCCTTGAGGACTGAAATCTGGGTGCTAAGACTAAAGCGTACACACATTTTACCCTTATTATATGCCCAGAAATCCTCAGGAGACACAACTGAGGACAAAAGTGCAATTCCCATTGCCACACAGCCTGAAGCAGAGACCAGAATTCTTTTGGACACAGAGCTGGTGTTGAGCTAGGTGCCTGCCCAGAAAAGGCATCAGTGCATACAGACAGTGCCACAAGTGCTGCATTTTCATGCGACTCCAGTCCAGCAGTTAGCCTGGGAAAAGGAGGCAGAACTGAAAGGCTGGGCAGAGGATCACAGCCTTATTGCCTAGGCAGGGGTTTGTCCTCTGCCAGCTTGTGCCTGAGGCCTCCCCAAACCTTTTGTGCTTGCTGTAATCAGCACTTCTTCTGGCTAAAAACAGTCCTTGAGATGCGTGGGCCATATTTGGGGTTGTCAAAATCCCTTTGATGATATGGTATGTGCATACACGAGGGGTATTTTATCCAGACAGTAAGTGGATTGGAGGAAGGAGGCAGAGAGATATTTGAATCATTGTGAAGAAAAAAGCTGGTAAACAGAGGGTTAACCTGTCTTACCTCTAAGTGTCTGATTTCTTATACCCTGTATCTACTCGTCTTGTGCAGTGCCTTTGCGTAACAGCCCAGACCCGTTCCTGACACGGTCAGCCTTGCACCTTCCTGCTCCTCCACTTCTGTTCCCCCTCCAGCATCCCCTTCTTTGCGCTTCACCGCTGGAATCCTCTCCCAAGGCTGGTGCGGCACATTCAGGGTGTTTGACGGCTCGGTTTCCATGGCAGCTGGGCTCCCCTGCTCCCAGACAGCAGCTTAGGTGGAGAAGGGAAGAAGAGCTGGGGAAAGTCATTAAATGTGCCAATTAGTATGCAGGGCCAGGCAGTGGTGGCAGCGGTAGGGGTTCCCGGGCTGCCAGCAGACCAGGGGAAGAGAGCTGCAGCAGGCGGGAGCTGAAGGGCTGCTGTCCCTGGCTGGGGCAGCAAGCAGGGTACCACACCAGCCACACGCCCACTCTCTTACATATGAGCTCTCTAGCATCATTCCCACCCCACAAGATAAATTGGGCATGAAAATCGGGAAAGCCCCTAACAGGGACAAAAATTATGCATTCTGAAATGGCCAGCCAGGTATCACGGTGACATTCAGCCAGAGAATTGCAGAGGGGGGAAAGAGTAGGAGAACTTAACTTGGATGAAGACTTGATATTTTCTCTGCTGTGTCTTAGCTTGTAGCCCATGGCAGAGCAGGACTTACAGAAAAAATGCAGCTTGCAGACCACAGTGTATTTTTATAGGAGCAGATGACAAGGCTCTGCTAAACTGTAGTTAGGATGCCAAGCAACATGCTGCCCCCTCCTGTAGAGCATCCAGTTTCTCATGACATTAGTATTTTTATTCATTTCTTGGCCTAGTCTGTGAGTTTTTTAAAAAATTCTGTGTTCTGTTAAATGGTTGCAACATTTTTTTCTGGATTGACAATATTTCAGTAAGAACTGCCTCTCACTGAAATTTTATGCAGCTGTGCAGGATCTGTAAATGTTCTGTGATGTTTCTGAATAAACAGCCTGTCACGGTTTAACCCCAGCAAGCAACCAATTACCACGCAGCCCCTTGCTCATGCCCCACCTCTGTTGGGATGGGAGGGAGAACCAGAAAAAAGTAAGACTTGCGGGTTGAGATAAGAACAACTTAATAATTGACATAAAGTGAAATACTATAATAATTATTATTTTACCATTTATATTAATAATAACATTATTATTAATGAAAGGGGGGGGGAGAAGGAATGAAATCCAAGAAAAGAGTGATGCACAATACAATTGCTCAGCACCTGCCAACCAATGCCAGCCACCATCCCACAGCAGTGATTGGTGGCTGCCAACCAACTCCCCCCAGTTTATATACTGGGCATGATGTTCTGTGGTATGGAATAATCCTCTGGCCAGTTTGGGTCAGCTGTCCTAGCTGAGCTCCTTCCCAGCTTCTTGTGCACCTGCTGGCTGGCAGACACTGGAAAGTCCTTGACTTCGGGTAAGCACTACAGAACAGCAACTGAAACCTCAGTGTTTTATCAACCTTATTCCCATACAAAATCCAAAACACAGCACTGTACCAGCTAGTAAGAAGAAAATTAACTCTATTACAGCTGAAACCAGGACACAGTGAGAGTTTGTTAGATGGATTAATTCTGTTGTGATACAGTGATGCTACAATATTTAATCTGTAAAAGGAGACCATTCTAAGTATCTTAATGGGACATTGGCTGGTGGTATTTCAGGGGTTTTTTTAACAACTCATGATCACTTTCTTCCATTTCACTTTCCATGGAAAGCGTCTGCCTAGAGAAATGTTAGAAGGATTTCCTTATTAATTAAGTATTTTGTTGTTACTTGTTTTTGTTTAGGCTGTAGGATAATCCGTTCTCTTCCCAATATGGTTTTGTTCCCTATAGTATGTTTCATTGCTTTATCTGGGATCCAGTTGTTTTAAGACATGTTTTATTGATCTTGTGTGAAGCTTTGTTTATTTGTTTTTTTCCTGTGAATATCTGTAAAAAGCACCTCCTCTCAGTGCAGATCTTGAGTATGAGTTGTGTATGAGCAGTTTCAAGCAGGGGAAGAATTCCTCCTGGAAGTGGTAATGGAAATAATTTAGAGAGCGGTGATACTACATTAAGCCACTAATCATGCCTCTGCCAACCTTTCACTGTGCCAAGCTACCCAGGGCTTGAAACACACTGGGAATCCCCTGAATGTTGTGCTCCCGCATATTCAAAGAAGTGGTACTGTCTGCAGGAAGCTGCCTTCCAAAAGCGTAATGGTCCCTTCCACCTCCCAGCCCTCCAGCAGCTGCCTCTGCTGAGAATTTTCTTAGCAGACCTCTGTAGGTCTTTGCTTCATTTCAGAACCCATTTAGAGGATGCACAGTATCAAAAAGCATGCTGCAGAATGTGTGACCTAAATTGGTCATCAGTCACATTTCATTTTAAATTATCTGAGTACATTTTGTTTTAAGTTTCCATTCAGACTGGAATCTTTTGGGAGCCTCTGGCTGCTGTGTTTTGCTGGGAAACACCAGGATTTTTCATTTAATTTTTTTTTTTCTGTGCTAAAAATTAGGGGAAAATATTCAGTACTTTTTGCCTGATAGAGAATCAAAGGTATTTCAAAACATCTTCTCACAAAGAGAAGAACTTCTTTTTCTGACCGCCATAGTTTTGTTGAGTAGAATAGTAAGAGTACCATAAGTAGCCTAGGTAAAAGTACATTTAAATCGGTTTGAATGTGTTGTGAAAGAGATTTTTAAAGGGAAGACTTTCTCAGATCAAAAGTACAGGGTGAACTTTTCTGTTGTCTTGTTAGCTTCTTATTCTGATTATCCTGTCTTCTCTGCTGGAAGATTTAGAGTTTAGATTCTTCTGAATCACAATGTATTAACATAATAGTCAAAACTCATTGTGATTCTTCCGACAGTCAGTCCTTAGACTAAATACTCTTCGTTAGACAATCTCTTCCTTTACAGAGCTTAATTCTTCTCTCTTCTTCTTTGTATCAGCAAAACAGAACAAAAAGATCTAGGGCTTGGTTGCGCATAGACTGCTTCTGGATACCATTGCACAATAGAAAAAGATTTTCCATTATTTCACAATAGTAAAAGATTATTGAATTCTAGAACCAGCATCCCAACTCATGAAAGCTAGCAGTTCTAACTTTCATTTAAGTTATGGTATTTTTCTCTTTCTCTGCATAAACAATGCCTATTATTATGATAATTAATATTAAAAAGGACAATACAGTGTTAATATAAAATTTTTAAATACATTTAAATCTTTCAAATAATAATGATAAGATTTTTTCATTACTATATCACATTAAAGTTAATTATCCTGCAGATGAATTTGTGACAGATACACTGTAGTGATTGGTATGCATCTCAGCGCTAATAATCAGCAGAAGATGTATTGTATTGCTTCCCTTGCTGTCCATCTGAGAGCATCATGAGCAACTTGCATGGCATAGCCTTAAATCCCACAGAGATTTAATTTCCCCTTGGTGCTAAGGCATGATAATGGAATGCAAGCCTTTGACACAAATAATAAAGGTATTTACAGGTGCCTAACTTGCCAGTTGTGCATTTCAACTCAGGCTTCTAAGGGAACTAGGACACGGACAGTAGTGGAAAAGGCTTGTTGGCCCAATGTTAAACATTGCAGAAGAAATTCCTGATTCAAATGCAGAGTAACTAAAACCTATACTTCTGCTGCAAGACAGAAAGCAAATGTACTTAACTGTTTTGGAGGAAACAATTATGTCTGTTCCCATGGTGGCAGACATAACCCCAAGACCTGTAGAAATTTGGGGCCTGTCTGTGTGCTGTGGTTCTTTCCCGAACCTCTGCCTGAGTTTCACCTAGAGAGAGCCCACTTTCTAGTGGTGACAGCTGAAGCCCAGGGCTTTTTGGACAGCTGCTCACAACCCATGAAATCCATCAGAAGCCAGTGGAATTTGCCTTGTGTCTGCTTACCCTCTGTGTCTTCCCATTCCCACATCCTCTTTTCTGTTCTACTAATACTCACCTTGATTTCTTTCCCTATTCCCCAGGGCTAGGGTGCCATGTTGTTGCTTCATTTTGTAGCTGCTTCTTCATTACAGTGCTCCTGCTGAGCATAAAGAGGCCCTTATTTGAGCAAGTGCATCGAAGGGAGTAACCTATATTAGGTTCATTTAACAGGGAACTTTCTCTCCCTACTTTTGCTATAGTTAAGACAGTCTTGGAGGCAGTAATTTCCTTTTGCTGTTATTGTGTTCTCTTTCCACAGGAGGGCATGGAATCTGGGATGTTGTCTGACCTTAAAGAGCAAGAAGTTGGATTGCATTTTGTCCAGGAATCGTAATACTTAATTCCTGTCTGATTCAAGCACGTTCTGTGTTATCTCACATATTCATTGCTATCTCTTCAAAACAGGCAAAGAAAGTACACGGAGCCTTATTTCTGCCTTTCAAATGTCTAACTTCCACCTGACTATTTCCACAGCTCAACAGCTCTCACAGAAAACAGGAAGCATCTCTCACTTTCCACCAAAGATGGCATACTAACCATAACAGTGAGGTGCTTTACCAAATATACCGCAGTGCCTTATAATATTATATACATATATATATATATATACACATACACAGTAACATATCAAAATTAAGTGGCATACATTTTGGGACAGACTCTCCATGATCTTGCATTAATCCAGTTCTTTCACTACCTAGTTCAAGGTTCTCGGCATCAGAGCACCTAATCACTCATACAGCAATGACTATGTAAAGTGTTCAAAAGAATTGAAAAGCAATTTAAAACAGATAAATGCACACTTCAGCAACCCGGAGGACATTCATTTAAAATGTCAGTATTCACACGTATTTGCCGTACTAGCAAGGCAGTCTCCTTTTTCAGTCTTACCTATTCAGCATAAGCTCACTGATAAAATTAACAAGTCTTAAAATTAACACTTTGTTCTGAAGGGCTGGAGTAATCATACAGAATGGGTCTTGCACCATACAGTGGGTTTTCAAACTCAAAATCATTATGTTAGGAAGATTCTATTAGGAGAGAACTTAAGTGTTGCATCTGTTTTGCATTAACAGAAATCTTTTAGGTCAGTGGCTGAAGTGTCTTGAAGGAGAACTGCTATCTGGCAGAGAGGAAAGGAAAATAAAATGGGTCTGCAGCCTAAGTGTGGGGTCAAGGCTAATGGGAACTCCAGGACAACCCCTGATGGATACAAGATCCAGGGACAATTTTGATGGAAATAACCACAGAGGTTATTTAGGTGAACATAATGACTTAATACACAGAAAGAATAAATAGATTTGCCTGGCAAGAAAGCAAAGAAAATTATATACTAAGGACTGAAGCACATAACATTTTAGTAAGAACATCATTGAGTGTATGAGATAATGCTCATCCTAAACATGTCCATAGAGTAATGTAAAGTAGCATGACTTTAAAAGGAAATGCAGGCTTTATGTAACAATATTTCAGAAGTTTTCATCTGAAGCAGATGAAAAATATTCTGAAGTACAAAGACTCAAAATCAGTATTAGGGCTACATTAACCTACTGTGATATAAAAAAGTAACACTGTAGCTGCTGTGGTGAACCCATTTGTAATTCTTTACAAGTGACTAGAAGAAGTGTTGTTGTTGTTGTTGTTAATATTAATGTTTATGTTAATATTATTATGTGGCACTGCAAGCCTGTGTTGGAGCCTCATGTAGATCAGGACTTCATTGATGTAGGCATTATACAAGCACAGGTCAAAATACTAGTGCCAGCCTAATAGAAATATGACTTGGTTTAGTACCAGATTTTCACAGAAGTTGATTTAGGAGTCCTAGCCCAAGGTATTATTGGCAGTCTAAAAAACTAGGCCTGTACACAATCTCAGAAAACCTTTCAAAAACTGAAATATGTTGTCTTAACAACATGGTACCTTTATTTCCCACTTGGCTTATTTTGAATGTCTCCAGGCCTTCATGAGTCTTGGGAACTCAGGAGTCTGGGAATACTCTATGTAAGATTTATATTGAAGATTATAAAATTGACCTGCAGTTCTAATAGTAGAGATCTCAAAAAATTAAATGACTCGTCCTAACTACTTTGGTGTACAATTGCAGCCTGTTTTGTTTTAAAAATTGGATCTAACCTTTGAGCTCTCAGTTTTACTGCAGATCCTACTTTTATTGAAACAGGTAAACTAAAAATATGTTTATGTATTTATTTTGAAGCAATTATTGAAGTGGAGCTAGTAGAGAATTCCGTGTGTAATAGGATTCTTATTTATCCAAAGAGGAAGATAAGCATGTATGAGGACGGGACCACCTCAGAGCTGCATGGTTACAGTAAGGAGTAGCTTCAGAGGAGAAGATGGAAGCAGTGCTCCCTTGGGGCACTGCAAAATATGAGGGAAAAGCAGGGAAAATAGGTGTAGTTGTGGGTTTCTTTCCCACCCATCTCTTCTTTGTTCACACACTACCAACATTTGGTGAAGTATATGAGGAGTACATTGCACAATCTGTAGTGTGGAAATATGTGTCAGATCTTCAGAGAGTCCTTACCTGAAATGCAGCAGTGCTGGTGCAGAGCCCTAAATCCTTTCAAAGTTTACTCTGATCTTCCTTAGTTCCCCATGATCACCGAGTAATAAGTAAGTTAAACAGGCTTTATATCAGAAAACCAATCCTCCACCCTGATGACATGCCATCGGTGAATGGATACACCCAGGGAAATTTTGGGCATCATTTCTTACTAGACTAACACTTTCTGCACATGCTGGCTTCTCATGAGGTTATCCAGCCTTGTTTTAGAGGCAGAAGATAAGATGCTCCAGCATCACATGCAGAATTTAAAGCTCAGTGTTGGTGTTAAACAGATGCAGTCATGTGAATTCCAAGAACCACTGTATACACAATGCAGTATATTGTTTCCCAAATGGAAAATTACAGTGCTGAGGGTAGAGACAGTCACTGAAAAGAAATAAGAAAAAAAACCAAAACAAAACCAAACCACATACAAGACCAAACCTCAAATTTATGGTTCCAAGCCCTCTGCTGGTGCAAATTCTCCCTTTACACCAGAATAGGAATTTGTCCAAGAGCTATAAAATGAGTTCATCACTGCTTGGGCTACACTTTGGCTCTTGTATCCAAGAATAATATTTTAAGCATGGCTTGAGGAGTAATTCAACATATGAATTGATAAGAACAGTTTAGGATTTTGCAAGCTTCATAGGAATGAGGGGCTTTTCCCCCCCCAGTAATAGCAGTTACTTGTATTTTTAATGATCATGTTGTGTGTTGTTTGATGGATGTCTCATTTCAGAGCAAATGCCTGTTTCAACTCATAGAATGATGTTGTGGCACAAGTAAGGAGACAAAACCTGGAATTCATGGAGAGAAAACAACAGCGAATTTTTTCTGTTCTATTTTAGTGAAATTTTTCTCTTGTGTTTTCCAGTTTATGTAAACAAATTATGGCCAGAGAAAGTATGAAGCAGAAAACATCATCAAGGCTGCAGAAGATAAGGAATATGAGTACAAGGACCTTGTCATTGCCTTGTTTATTGACATCTGGGGGAAAGGGGGAGAGGCTGTCTTACAAAATTCAAAGAACTGGAACATCTGAGACATTTCAGCTAAAAATTGTGGTTCTCCCATGCAGTGTACATTATAAAAATACTTTTGTGACTCACAAGGGAGAAGTAAAGCTACAAACCAAGCTCTGTTGCTCCCCTCTTCTCCTGTGATGTAATTTGACATGACCAATAGAGCCAGACATGCTATATTAACGTACAGTAAATTTGAAAAAAAATGTGGTTTTCAGTAAAATACGGGAAAAAGTTGTGATCTTTATTAACTAAGAAATAGCTTTCAGACTTGAAATTAGGATTAGAGGTTTCCCAGTGAATACAAACTGTCTGATGTGGTGTGATATCTGGCTTTCAGAGTCTATGCTCAAGTGACTGCAACTTGTTGATATTGACTGTGCTGTTCAGCTAGTATCTCATCACATTACATCTCCAACCCCACCTGAAAAAGCAGAATCATTTTGAATTTTAGCTATGACACAGACTTGTAGAAGCCAGTTTTCCAAAGCATTTTAAAGATTATTTTTAAAACCTTCTTAGCCCCGGTAGTCCAAACTACTTAGGATTAATATAAAAGTGGAATTTGGTATATTGTAAACCACTTTGAAAATCAGAAAGACAGTAGCTGCAATTCATTAATATTGCATTGCAAAATTGTTTGCTGGTGACTTGGACAGATTAGATGATCATCCTGGAGGCTGTGAGGATTTTAACATGAGTCATTCCAGCTGCTTGTCTCCTGGTACTTGATACTTCTTTTCATCTGCTGGTACAGATGTGGAAACAGTGGTAAGGTACAAGTGATATAGTGGAAGGTTTTTCTACAGATTTCAAAAATAAAGGACCTCACATGAGGTCAACATTCTGAGGTGAAAGTCATGCCATTGGAGTGATCAGTAACTATATATGCTGTAGCATAACTTGATGTGGCAAATTAGGAGAATGCAGAGTTTTAGAAAGGAGAGGCCATCTGATTCAACAGGGCAAATCTTCTCTGGCTTATCCAATCTCCTTGCTTTTTCACTAAGATCCTGAATTCCAATGTTCAGAAATTAATTTAGCTCTACACTGAATTCACTGAAATACACTGTTCAAAGTGTTATTTCTTCCAGTTTTCCACAGCATACCTCCCTTTCTCTTAGCTTAGGTTGTTGTTTGTTTTTTAACACTAGAATACTTTGTCATTTGGAAGCAAAATAAATTATATTTTAAAGGAATAGACTTGTTTTTTTCATTCATATGTACACACTTCATCTGGGACACTAGAGAGCTGTTATCCATTACTTTTCAGTGCTGCAGATTTCTACTCAAGTTAACTTCTCTTCTGTCTTTTCGATAAGGGATCTTGCTTTTAATCAGAGATGTGAATCATGTCACCTTCTTTGTAACAGTAATCTGATCTTACATCTAGGGCACTTCATCTTCTTTTCTTAAAAGAGTAAATGGCCTGTAGTGCAATAACTACTACAGTTTATTAATTATCCTGTATATTTGACTGGCCCAAATTGATATTGTGTTGTGTAAACCACAACTATAGGCACTGTTTCTACATCTGTTCAACTTAGCATTTTAAAATCTTTGGAAGATGCTGAATAGTAAGCTGCACTAGATCATTCACCTATTTTAATTTCATGTGGTATCTCCCCTTCATTCCATTTTTTTGCCAGAATCATTTCTAGCCCTCCATAAGCATTGCTGAGAGGTTTAGTAAGGACTGCATATTGCAATATGTGGCCCATCTATACAGAAAAATAGGAATAACTTCTCCAAAAGCCCTTCTAGGCCAGGATCCTGTCACTGTGCGAAACTGCTGACTGTGGAATAGTATGGAAACATGCTAAGTGTTTATTAAATGTTTTCCTCAAGTACTCTCTTAGCCTGCAGCATTCTTCAGCTCCAGAGCTTCCTGGGCCAGAGATGGTATCTTCATGTTTGGTAGTCCTTGTCAGATTTTATCCTCCATCAGTTTGTTTAATCACTTTTTGATCTCAGATAAACCTTCATCATTGGCAGCACCTCATGTCAGTGAGTTCCGCAAGCAAATGTACATTAGGTGACAGGGTGCCTCCTTTTGTTCATTGTGAACCTGCCATTTACACATTTTAGTTGGTATGTTGTGTTATGGTTGTGTTGTGTAGACATCTGAGTAATTGGTCTTTCTTCATCTTCTCCGTACTGTTCATGGTTTCATAGAGGCTAATGAGACGAATTTTATCTCCATGGCATAAAATTGACACACAATACTGTATTGATGTTGAGCAGTTGAAGAGAGAATTTACAGTGTAATAAATGTTGTTGCAGACCACGTTTCACTTTTCTGACAAAACAACTGTAGAATTAATTAAGAAATTCAGACATAAGCTTCTTTTAATACAGATGAGCCAAAGAAGGGTTAAAAGTGAAAATGAAAGGACACATTTTTGGCTATTAGCTAATAATATGCCATATTTTATAAATCAGTAACCTCTTGTGTTGGAGTGGTATGGCTTATTATGACTATGGAAATAATATGTTGCTTTTCTGCAAGTAGACATGCAGGAATGATATTTTAAGAGAAGACATTGACTTCGTCTGCAAGGCCAGGGCATGAAATAAATGAAAATAACAATTATTGATTTTCCTTTTCTTGTGCTGAGAGAAACATTTGCCAGCTTTTATGAGGGGGAAAGAGCAGATGTTCAGCAAGAGAGGAGAGGTTTTCGGTTTTAGCAATAAGACATGATAATTTTTGCAGAGAACATTTCTTTGCAGTTATATCATCTTGAGATGGGGAAACAAGTCAGAAGACCAAAATATAAATAGTGAAAAGTACCCTAAAATGGCGGTACTTTGCAAGTATACAGGATTTTTCTTAGGAGGCGGTGAACAAATGGTTCAGAAGATTCAGCTTCATTCTAGTTTGACAGACTAAGGTGCAATTGTGTGAAAGAGATTGAGTGTATATACTTGTCACATGACTTTTAATTTGGTCATGTGCTGAGAGTCTACCACCGTGAATTGCGAATGGCCTGAAAACAGCAGAGCTCTGGAAAGATGCACCAGACAAGCCAGACAGGACATTGGGACAGGATCAGGGTTGAACCCCTGGTAGTCATTCAGCTTCACTGGGCTCACAAAGTGAAAAGATTACTTTTATCCTGTTGGCAGATAAAGCATCACTAGTCTTTAGAGAATATACAAAGTGCTATGACACATTACTGAAATGTCACTCTGCAGGAATCGTGGGAACATGGGAATGTGAAATGTTAATGAGGAAGTCTGTTTTCCAAGGCTATGCTATTGGTTGCTGTGCTTTTTACTGCATGAATTCAGAGTAATCTACTACTTAAAGCCAGAAATTGGGAAAAAAAAAAAAAATCAGAAAAGGGTTATGTAACAGAATGCCTGCAAAAGCTGGGAATTCCATTTGATGTCCTCTCCAGGCGTGCTGGAGCCTCCCCAGATATGGCCACCAGCATTTAGGAGGAGGATGGTTCTGACTAGTCTCTGTCCTGTCCCTTGTCAGCTGCTGCAGCACCCTGCAGCTGGGTTGTGGAGTCCCAAAGCCATCCATCACCCTCAGCACCACAGCTCCCAGTGATTTTATGGTTAGACTGGGCTGCAGCTGCCATGCATTGCAAAAAAGCAGCCAATCCCTCCTCATGGTACTCAGATGAATAGACATAAACCTGGTGTGAATTGATTGAGTGGTCGTCTTAGCAACAGTATTAGTTGATCTGCCTGAGGGTCAGAAGGCTCTGCGAGAGATCTTGATGGACTGGAGCAATGGGCTAAGGACAGCTGCATGAGGTTCAACAAGGTGAAGTGCCAGGTAGTGCACTTGGGTCACATCAACCCCATGCAGTGTTACAGGCTGGGGGAGGAGTGCTTTAAGAGCTGTTCAGCAGAAAGAGACTTGGGGGTACTGGTCTCAACAGCAGCTGAACATGAGCCAGCACATGCTCAGGTAGACAAGAAGGCCAATGGCATCCTGGTCTGTATCAGATGTAGCATGTCCAGCAGGACCAGGGCAGTGATCGTCCCACTGTACTCCACACTGGTGATGCCACACCTCAAATCCTGTGTCCAGTTCTGGGCCTCTTGCTTCTGAGGTACTGCAGTGTGTCCAGAACAGGGCAACAGAGCTGGTGAAGGGTCTGGAGCACAAGTCTTACAAGGGGCAGCTGAAGGAGCTGGGTTTTTTTAGTCTAGAGAAGAAGAAGCTGAGGGGAGAATGTATTGCTGTCTACAATTGCCTGAAAGGAAGTTGTAGTGAGGTGAGGGTCATTCTTTGCTACCATGTCTGAAGCGAAAGCATGAGAGGAAATGGCCTTCAATTACACCAGGGAAGGTTCAGATTAGAAAATCATTTTTCTTTAAAAGAGTGGCTAGGCATTGGAGTAAGTTGCCCAGAAAAGTGGTGGAGTCACAGTCTCTGGAAGTGTTCAAGGGACGTCTGGACATGACACTTGCAGACATGATTTTGGTGTGACTGTGGTGGTGCTATGCATGAACTAGATGATCTTTCAGGTCTCTCACAACCTTGGTGATTCTGTGTGATTATTCCATGTGATTATTTGTTGTGCCTTTCCTGGCCTGTGGCTTGTGTCTTATGTGTGCAGCCCCACATACATCTTGCGCCTTCCGTAACGCTGTAGGTTGGCTTCCCCCAGCTCCACCCACTGTCTTCTGTTTTCAGCAGGAATACAAGGCTTCATTTGGTTTTCTCTGTAAGAGAGCGTATCTGTTTCTCACAATCATCAAACAACAGGGCCTTGGATTTCTATGGCAGTTGGGCCATGAAGCTGGAACAGTGACTACATCAGGGTATAAACAGATGTATTTTTAATTGGAAGAAAGAGAAAAAACTTTAACAAACTATAAAATTAGAGGCCCTGCTTCAAGACTAAGACAGCCCTATAGCAGCCCTAGAAGACTAATGCTGGCAAATAGATTAAAAGAGTGTTCAAGGCCAGCTTCTCTGTCAGCTTTCAAAGTGCTAAATTCATTGAAAAGATGTTTGCTCAAAGTGGTGACAAGTAGAATGAGATTGTATTGTTGAAAGTGCAACATTTCATGCATGGGACAGCATGGCAGTTTTTCCTTGGAAGAGCTTCTTTGGAGGACATGACCGTTCACTGATAGGGCATAGCAGTCTCCTCCCCATGGACTGTTTGCACATTGCAGAGGCTAATTCACCAGGTTTTCTAGCCTAGCATTGCTACTAAAAGCAGCCAGACTGTAGCTGGGCTAGGGTGTGTTTCATAAACTGGCATTTGGAAGTAAGTACTTAAGTCCATACTTTCATAGAAGTACAGTTCTAAATAAAACTGAACTGTGGTATTATATGGTATTATCGTTATAATGCAGCTACTTTCAGGTAAGTATCACGAAAATCTACTCTTATTTGTATACATAAAGTGGTCATTTTTACAGCTACAGTATGGATTTTAAAGTGATAGTATATTAAGTTAAAATTCTAATGCTTTTAATCCTGTTATAACCTTAGCTGGACTGAATATAAAGGATTTATTTACACATAACTGTAGTCTGTTTAGCACAAAACCATTTGAAATTTATGTGTATCAAGCAGCACTGCAATTACAGTGTGCATGGCAGAGACTTTATACAGCAGAATGCGGGTGATACCTGAGACGTTTGTAATAAATTGCGTTTCTTATTAAAGGATATGCAGAAGGCATATCAGAACCTTTAAACTTTGGTCAGTGCAGTCATGTTTTCATTCACTGGTGCTTCTTGGAAGACACCTCCTAGCCTTGCTGAGAGTATGGCAACAACAGCAAAAAGGCACCCCACCTCTCTTCACTGCTGTTACGGCACAACCCTGGATGCTTGGGCTCATAAGATAAAAATCAAAAGAAGCTCTCAACAGACTGTCAATTTGTTTCAGGCACCCTGCAAACAGTTGTGTCAAGTCCTAGGCTTCAGTTCAAAAAGCTCTGAAGTATGTGCTCATTGTAGGCATACAACTACCACAGCCCTTAGTGCTCGTCTGAGCTGAGTGTGTGTTGACTCAGTAACCACTGATTTTCAATAGAGAAGGAAACATGGATTTAGAAGTGCCTTTGGCCCTGACATGTGCTTTTGATTGAAATGAACTGAAATGAAAGGTGCTCTTAGACCATGGGTAGATGCACAGTCTGCCATAGGAGATGCTCTGTGTTCCACAGGTATCTTGTCTTCATTGCAGTGCCATCTGTCAAGGAGATCACCCTGTATAACACTTTTGTTGATACTTTGAAAGGCAATAAATTCTATCTTCAAAAAGATGTTGAGGTGTTTGAAGTAACATAATTGAGACTGGTAATAATAGAGATGGAGAGACTTCAGGACTCCTCAGTACTGGTCAAGTACTCTGTCCTTCAGCGACAGAAATGGACACAGCTCCAGGCAAGATGATCTGGGAACACCAATGAGCCCTGTGCCTTGTGCTTACCTGTAAACTGAATTCTTGGTGTCAATACTAACAAGTCAATCTTGCTATGCTTGAAAGAGAGACAGCCAAATGTGTGATGTTACAGATCAGTTCGGCACAGAACCATCATTTGGTGGCAGCTTATCATCATCACTCTGGAGGTGTGTCCTTCATTTCTCTGAGTGACCTTGGAAACTCAGCATAGAGTCCCACCAAAAATACACTGGATCTGTAGTGAAAAAACATAAGATTTGAAGAGTGGTTGGGGTTTTTTTTAATTGCCTTTTCAAAATCTCTTAATTTAAGATGTGACCAAAAAAAAAAAAAAGAGTCACATATTTTATCATCTATAGCTTTCATTAATTTTTAAAGGAATGAGTCAAAGAAATTGCTGAACAGAACCAGTAGCAGAGGTTATATGATGAGCAGATGTAAGAGCCATCTTAATATTTGATGAGACCAAAAGTTTCTCACCACTAACCATCTTTTAATGGTGCTTGCCCTTTGAATGGGTGTATGTGGCTACTTGTTTCTAAGGGACTAACTTTTTTGACTTTCTAATTAAATACCTCTCAACACTGGCTTAAAACTGGTGGTGGTTTGGAAGTGTTTGGTTGCCATGTCAGGTTAGGTTATGATAAGGTGGAAAACTGAATGGTTACATCTCGGCATGTTGGTGTGTTCAAACTCTCCACATCATCGAGGGGCTTCTCAGTCAAAGCTGATGACAAATACCAAAGCACAGAGCCTTACAGCCAGTCTGTGTGCCAGAGAGATAAACTGTTAACACCGACACAAATGGGCCAAATTGAGAAAAGCACTTAAAAATGTGTATCCGTTTTCTGTCAATGCAATGGGCAGGAATTGGGTCCCATTTTGAATGGCTTGGAAACCCGTGCGCAGCAACCTGCACGGAGTCAGAAGCACATCCACAATGTAGCCAGGAACTGAAATTGGGAGCCCAGCCTGTCATTCAACAACCTGCTGAAAATTATTCCTCCATCACTCGCATAACATCTCATGTGCAGGGAGTAGAAGAAGAGCCTGATAATAAACCAAGTCTATGAAAATTTAGCATGACTTTCTGTTTCTGTGAAGTCAGCAGTGAGCACGGACTTGTGGTGATGCACAGAACCAGGACTGAGCTCTCACAGCCGTAGCTGTGTTTGGTATGCTGCACTAACACTGAATTACTGACAAATAACTGGAAATGGATGTTCTGTGATTTAGAAATGGATGTGTGATTTAGAAATAATGTGAACCCTGACTGAACCCTGTTGGGTTTTTCTTCCATTTGCTCTTCGAACGTGAGAACAAGGAGGGCATTATTTATAACAACAAATGTTAAGTCCCAAAAGGAGAAATTATATTTTGAATTGACAGAATCCTGAAAGTGTAAATGTGGTTTCATAACTAAATATATTTTCAGACAGGAAAATGAGTTAATCAAGAGTAAAATGTTCTTGAAAAAGCTTTCTTTTTTTTTTTTTTTTAATCTTCCTTGGAAATATTCTCAGCTGTCATGGTACAAAAGTAACTAGCATATCTGTATATCCATATCACAGTATCTCAGCAGTTACACTGTCTTAAAAGTACTTAAATGGATTTCTTTATTGATGTGATCCAACCAAAATAGGACATGCCAGGAACAATAAATTGTTTAGAACCTGGAAAAAAAAGACTTTTAAAAATCTAAATTAAGATTAGGAAACCTAACTCTAAGGAAGTTAAATTTTCTGGGGAAAATTAAAAATGTTCTAAAAGCTTTCAGAAAGGCATGAATTCAGTGAAAGTTGATTTGGGGTAGGAATCCATGTCTTACAAGTTGTTATTATCAAGGGAATATATCCAAAGGACTGATTTGGGGTTTTTTTTAAATGGACAGGGTAGTTAATGTGGAAAAAATAATTTGATACATTAACTGTGGAACTTAAAAACATTGTTATAGCATTGCTTTAATTCAGTCAAAATCAGGATATTCAACCACACAGATCCAATCCTACCATTTCATACAGTCATCTGTGTCTTCATGTATTTTGGTTGATGTCGCTCCGTTTCTAGGAGAATCACCAGTCCAGATTTCATTTAATGAATCTTCTTTAGTTTCTTGAGTGTTAAAATAAACAGTAAAACTGGCCTAATTCAAAGTAGGTTGTTAGTGTAATATAGACCCTCCTGTTCCTTAGGTAAGGTGTGCCAAGTAAATGTTAAAGATTAGTTTGGACTTCAGAAACAATGTCTCTTGAGATTTTTGTTGAGAAACCTATTGTGTGGTACTGATTGTTGCTGGGGGAGAGGATTTTGAGCCATGAATCCACAGTTCTTCGAAGCTCCTCAAAGTGAATGTTACCAGATGGGAAAAAAGAAACCATGGATTCTCCATATTTAACGTCTTGAGACTGCCTTGTGAGGCTCTGAGGAAACTATTTCTGACTCTTTCATTTGTTTTTCTCAGGTTGGGGGTCACACCATGCTGCCCATTCGTTGGATGCCTCCAGAGAGTATAATGTACAGGAAGTTCACCACAGAAAGTGATGTCTGGAGCCTAGGGGTTGTATTATGGGAAATCTTTACTTATGGCAAACAGCCATGGTATCAGCTCTCAAACAATGAGGTGTGTGTAATATATTCTCAAAGTGCATTGGGAAAGCTGTTATGCTAATTGTCTGTGTTGCTTCTCTGGAGAAGGGACAGCAACAAATTTATTTGTTAAAGGCTGACACTGATACAAGGTATTTATTGTATTGTCATGAACCATATGGTTAAATTTCTTCCTTTTCACCCTTTTCTACTCTGAGTGGATGGAACGTGTCCAAGCAGAACTAGAACACTTGGAATTTAATTTTTTCCTTTGTATAGAATGAATTCTGCTCTGGGTAGACCATGAGGCAATGAAAAAGACCTTAGCTATCTCCTGAAAAGACATATCATACATGGTACTGTTTCAGAGTGGTTGTCCATTACCATGGACAGATTAGACTGAAGTAATCAATAAATCTCTTGATTTCCAGGCAGTCACAAGTATCTCCTTTTCCAGAGATTAGCCACAGTGATACTCATAAATTTGCAGGGGATGGAGCAAAGGAGAGGCGTTGAAGCTCTGTGAGCAGGTTGAAAATTTATCCTGCCTCTGAGGCGGTAGTTGGGTAGAGAGAGAAGGTATGGGATTAATTCCTAGCTACAGTTTCCTTTTGTGTGGGGTGGACAGTGTGGGTGAACTTAACATGACTGAAGTTACTGCTCTTTGATCACTTACTTTACAGTGAATTTTCCAGATTCCATACTGCTACTCATTCATCTGCCTAGAAAAGCAGGCCTTTCCAGAGATGGCTGCATGGCAGCCACCAGTGAGGCTGCTATGGTTGAAGTTAACTCTTCCATGGATGAACTCCTTGTAGTTGGCACAGCTGCGCTGATCCTTTTCTTGTGATTTCTCATAGGTGATTGAGTGCATCACTCAGGGCCGAGTCCTGCAGCGACCTCGCACATGCCCAAAGGAAGTGTATGACTTGATGCTGGGCTGTTGGCAACGGGAGCCTCACATGAGGCTCAACATCAAAGAAATCCACTCCCTCCTTCAGAACTTGGCCAAGGCATCTCCAGTCTACTTGGATATTTTAGGCTAAAGTCTCCTAGCATTTCTTCTTCTGGGCTACGGGAATGAATGTGTTCAACTGCCGCTGAACTCCATTAAAATGTGTTCTTAACTTTGACAGTATTAATGACAAAGTTGCGGAGAAGCTTTCAAAGGGCAAGCAATGTGCACTTCTCCATCTGTAGACACAGTATTGACTTTTTAGACATTACCAAGATGTATCTTCTCTCTTTCTCTCAGTTTCTATCTTTTTTTTCTTTCTCTCCTGTCTTTCTAATCAATTTGGCTTCTGCATTATTCTAACTCTGCATAGACAAAAGCCTTAAAAACCCAATCTGTTATATCAGCAGACTCTTCAGTTTGCCCACCACAACTAACAATGCCTTGTTGTATTCATGCCTTTGATGTGGATGAAAAAAAGGGAAAAATATATTTGACTAAAACTTTGTGATTTCTGCTGTACAGCTACTGGGAGTTTCTATGGATTCACCTCATTTTTTTTGCTTCAGCCTGTGGGTCGAAAAAGAAGACTGGTGTTCTCTACATGAAGAATGTTCTTTGCAGAGATAAAGCCAGCTAAAAAGAGGACACTCTTGTGTGATACACTATCTGGAGGAACTTGGGAAATCAGGTGGCATCCAACCCTGCAAGAAAACACTGAAGTGATTTGATGGAAGACAAGAGGGAGTCTAGCAATTTCCCTGAAGAGTCTTTCTGAGGACTAAAGGGATTGTTTAAGGAGGTGCTTTGCCAGCACCATTCATTGCCAGAATCAAGTAAAACAAAAAAAAGATGCTGCTTGCACTGCACGCAGTTTTGTTACAACATGATAAACTAAACACACGCCCTTTTTTTGTCTTCTGGTAGGATATTGTCATGCCACTGGTGTAAAAATGTTCTCCAGCTAGTCTTTTTTAGTAAAGGCTGAAGCTAGATTTAGTTACATACAATATTAATTTCAGAATCACATGTTGAAACTAAGGATTTTGATAGGACAAACTATAAATGCTGAGGCAGGTGTATCTTATACTGTGCTTGTCCAGCAGCATATTCCTTCCTTCTTCAATCCTTTCTTTTTTCTTTTTTTAACCGTGCAAGCAAAACTGTGCATGGTCTTTGTCGATTAATGCCATTAGTACAGAAACGATCACTCATCTTGTAGTACACCCTAGTAGGCATAGCAAACTCATAATGATATAACCTATATTTCATTAGAAGGGGCTAATGGAGGACATTAGCTGTGTTAAAATGCCTTTACAATGTTATAGATACTATAGGCTGATATAACATGAATAATCTAAAGCATGGAGATCACTGGTTATGTTTGAAACATAGCAGGGGATAAAGATCTCTAGAGAAAACAAATTACTTTGTGGTTATGGCTTGCTATTCAGAGTACAAAGATTCTAAGCTCAGTGCCATTTTTGTATTGGTACTACTGCTGTCATAACCAACATATACACTTTATAAAATAGTTTATTTTTGGTTGGATTGGCATTGTATGTGTACAACATTTGCATGGCCACTGTGTTGATGACAGCTGCATGAGCATACCTGTTGTTTTTCAAACTAGAAGTTGACAATTTGAAATTTAGAGCTAGGATTATTTTTAATATGAATTCTTACAAATGAAAACCTACCTTACCTATTCCTCAAGACTTCTGCTTCCCTCTGTGAGGGGGCGTTATTGCAAAAAAGTGATCTTTCTTTCCATTTTCTCTTTTTATTATTTCTTATTGATATGAGCCAGATCAAAATAGTCCATCTTCGTGTTGGGGATATTTTATTTAATAAATTAAGCATTTTATTTTTGTAAGTGTTCCCATAGCACATTTAATATATAATTTGCTCGCATGTATTATTTATTGAGGCACTTTAAGTTTTTCTTTCAGAAGCTTTTAGAGCTAGCTTATAAAAATTCTGAACATTTTCAGAAGAAAACAGTTCACTGGACACTGATGAAGTTTTACCCTTCTCAATGTCATTGGAAAGGCAGCATTACAAATAAACATGACAGTGTAACTATAAAGCCATACTCAGTATTTCTTTAATAAACTAGATGTTATTTCTTAACTGCTACTGAACTGGAAACACATAAAAAGCCAGAGGAAGATTCCTACAAAATGGGCCTTAAGATTTTATCTAGACTGTCTTGGAAGTTCTCACAGAAAACTAGAAAAAGACTGAGCATCCAGTGAAACCCATTCTCTTCAGAATATGAATGTTATATTTTAAAGGAATTTGAAATTGATTTTCAAAATAACAGTGATGGAAAAGAAAGATATCAGAGTCCTCTCTTACTGTGCAGTGGGAAGAGGGTGCAGTTGGTGGAGGGGCCTGCTAAATTTCTACCTGCGTATTCTGTCTAAGTTTCATCTGAGCTGAAGAAAAAGGCATCTGAGATGATGCTTTTACTGGAAAAGAGGCTCCAGCCCAAAAGCAAGCAGGTGTGTTTTGCAAGCACTGAAAGAATGTATACCAAAAATAACCACAAGACCCTGAAAATGTACTTAGTGTCATCTTCTTTTGATTTCCTAGTGAGACTTTTAGAGTAATTTCAGAGAATAAATAGTATTAAAATGCATTGTGCAATAACATAGCAGTTTGTTAAACTTCTAAAGGACCAAATGTTCTACAAAGCCACCGCTATGGATAACCTTGACCTATAGCATTAATGTTCTTGATAGTGCATAAAATGTATAATCACAGTAGAAAAGCTATAAACTGTAGCTATACATAGTTTGCATTTGTTCATGAAAAGGTGAGTAAGTGTAGCAGAATGAGCAGAGAAGAGCAAGAAATATGTTCAAATCACAATGAAGGGTGAGTATATGTGCATATTCATCATGCTTGCACTGTCAGGTAAATTGTGTACACTGAGTAAATATGACAATCAGGCTCATTTAAAAAGTCTTTCTGGACTGTGCTATGAACTGACCATATATATAATATATAATATATGTGTGTTTGCATATGGCATATATATATATACACACACATAGCATATACATGTCTGCCTATGTCTGTTGTATTTTACTTATATGTGTGCAGACATGCATGCACATTATGTATGGGCTGTGTGTATATGTATAAATTTACATACACCTATGTTTTTTCAAATTATGATTAGAGTGCTATTAATAAATTGATAAAGTCTGCTGAGTAACCAATTTTTTTTTTCTTTTGATATTTGTTTTTCTATGTTTGTAAGATTCAACTTTCTAACTGGTGTGCAACAGAGGCAGTGCTAGAATGCCAGAGATTTAACAACAAGCACTTTTCTTCCCCAGATTATTGCATAAAAACATTTCTTCCATTCCCATCTCACTTGTTTATTTCTCACAATGAAATTAACAGACAAGCTTCCGAGCTCAGAAAACAGAGGTTTTTTACTGTCATTTCTGGGTTTGTGCTCCTGTTGTTTTATTGTCCTAGAAAAACAGTGCAACTCCATTAACATTTTTTACTTGCCTGCCGTAACGAAATAACTCCAAGAATGAGCTGGACTATTCACACTGCAACATGACTTGTAGAACAACGAGAACACTGACATTCAGGAGTAATAATAGTAGCATTTGCCTCACTCTGTCCTTCACTCTCAATAGATCTGCAGAACTCGGAACTGGCCATGGAGAACAGACACTTGTAAAGCAAGAGCACCCGATGATGCCTGATGGAGTGTACACATTTAAAAGGACTGCATTCATTTTGACCTGTAAAACAGCATATCTATATATTGTCTACAGTTTAATAAGTAACTGCTTATTTTTTCTCTTCTTTCTTTTGTCCTTGCTATTTTTTATCGCTTTCTTTCCTTCTTTCTCTTCTGTATTTCGTCCTTCTTTCCTTCTATTTCTTTCCTTCCCTCTCTTTCTTTCTCTGTCTGTACCCTCCCTACCTTTATAGGATATTGTGCTTGATGTAGACTTTTACAAAATACTTTAAAAAGAAATTAAATAACCCAAATGACTAAGGTATCATGCATATGTGCTACAACAAGTCCACATTCGGGTTGTTGCAGCCTGTAACTGAATTTCAAATACTGCTATAAAATGTGGGGGAGGGGGGCAGGGAGGGACTGGAGAGGAAGTTGGGATTTCTATTGAGAGATGAAGGTTTTGATAGCACAGTAAGTTGTATTTTCTTGTTGTGAGGGCTGGAATAAAACACTGCTGCTTTGAATAAGAGGTCCTTTAGAGCCTTAGTTAAAACACCTGTATTTGGGCAGGGTGGGGGGATGTGCTATTCATCACAAATGTGAAGCAAAAAAAGAAAGAAGTCTACATGTTGCAGGGAAAACACTGTGAAATTCACAATAGCAACCAAGTGACTATTTTGCCATCTTTTAAACATATGTCTCAGGAGAAGAAATGGGAAATGATGGGTGTGTTATTTTTCCGTCTATGCATTCTGCACAAGGTCTGTGGGGATTTTTTGTTTGCTTGTAGAAGGTTCTGAGTGATGACTGGCTGATATTTTATAAACACTGAATATTTGAGCAAGGATTATGGAAGCTGCTAGTAAGTGAGGCCATTGATTGGAATATGTGAGAAAACAGAACAAATCAAATCTACCCAGAGGCCTAATTCTTGCAGCTTATATGTATCTTTCTGTAACTTAAAGAAAAGCACCTAAGAATGTTTTAGATACAAATAATTTAATTCAACATTTATGTTTAATTGAATCACCAATAGAGAGAGAATCAATTAATTATGAAATATTTGTCCCAGCCCTTTCCACCTATACTTTATGTATATATCTTTCTAGATATCACTCTCTTTGTCACTTTAGGTAAAGAGGAAGATATCTACATACAATTATAAATCTCTATATTGTCACGAATTGTGACCTGGTGTGTAGAGCTATCTTTCTCCTTTCTTTTTTCCTTTTTTTTTAAAGTTTATTTAATGTGATGTCTCCGTGAAAATATTTAGTGGTTCTTGTTTTGCAGTTTGTTACAAGTAGTCATTGCTTTAAAACTTTCATTGCATCTTGGCTGATTTCAAAGTGATGCCTAGGTATCAGTGTTAAAAGTTTTGTTTGTGAATCATGTGACCAGCTTCTCTCAACATGACATGGAAAGTCTCTTGTATTACAGTGTATTTAAAAAAAATGATGTCTTAAAATAAACAATGTCATCCGAAAGAAAGATAAAATGGTTACTTTAAAACACTAAAAATTTCATGAAGTGTTTTGTGTTGTTTTCTGTTGTTTGAATGCCTTTGTTTACCTCTATTCTTTTTAAAAAGGACGAAATTAAGGAAAAGTTTGGTATGCTTAGAAACATGGCAAGTTTGCACTCTAGAACTGTGAAGCAAAAATAGGTCACTGAAGTTGTAGTTCATGGAAGAATTGACCAGAGTAACAGGACAAAGGAATGGCCAATCTTTGGCAGACTTATTTTTTTAGTCTTTGTTGTCCAAAGGAAGATCCTATTTGAATGCTTGTTCATTTGGGCAGCAAACACCTGCTTATCCTGTAGCAGAAACAGGCCTTCAGGTATTTTCTGGCACTTTCTTGAAAGTGTCTCTCAAACTACAGTCCTGTTCAAAATGGAGTTTTTTCTTTTTAATTCATGTCAGTCTACAATGAATATATTGTGAATAATATAGCATTAAATCCAAGTCCTTAATTAAGATTCAGAATGTAGACATCCAAAGGAAGGTTCAGCAACTGTATTAGTGATCCCTCCACAATCTGTTATCTCAACCAAGCCCTTCAAGGTCAGAGTAAAACAGTACAAGAGCCACTTTATGTATGCATGTGCTTCCTTCTGCCAAGAGACCTCTCCAAGATTAGATGAGCTGGCTCTCAGCATCCAAATGGTCAACGGAAAATAATCCACTGACAAGAAGCCTCAGGATGAAATCTGTCCAAAACTGAAAGTATCATTAAACCACACTAAAAAAATTTGTTGACAGTTCATGTCCATGTAGTGGCTTAGAAATGCTTTACCTTCTTCCATGGTAAAATCATGGTGCCTTCTGGATTTGATGGGTTTTATCCTATCCCAACATCTCTTCACAGGCAACTGGTTGTGATTGTGTTTGACAGCAGTGAGAGCTTCAGAAACCCCCAGCACTGAGCATCTCCCTGCAGTCCTGTCAGCCCAGGCACAACAGTCTGCACACACTCCTCACCATTCCCTTTCCCCAGAGATTTTTAAGGCTGGGGGCATGTAGCTGCAGCAGAGACCGTACATTACCACTCCTCATGGTGGCTTTGCGCCAAAGACACAAAGACAGATGAGCCATCAGGGGCCATGAAGTGCATCAGCAGTACACTCAGAATTTTTGTAGCCTTGCAGCAGGCAGATCCTGTGCAGCCCAGCCCTCTCAAGACTCCAGTTTAAGTTTCTTCTCCCCAGCAACCATCCTGCCTACCCACAGAGTCACAGATGGACCCTTGGACAGGCAAGAGGTGTTAAAACTCATCACTTGATCAAGGCAGAAGAGTTTTGTTTCTTCTGCCATTCCCAACTGGGCACATATGGCCCTGCAGCATGCACCAGGTTTCAGAGCAGAAAGTTCCATTTAAAAGCAGTGACTGGTGCCATTTTTGTTGCCTTCTGTTCACTGCAACTGTAAGGGTAAAGGTGTTAGTTTGTTCTGGCTACACAAGAGGCTTGGGAAAGACTAATGAGTCTTGATGAGCTTCTGATGCTCCCAAAACATGTCAGACTTGGTAGCCTGTCTAAGGTCACTCATGCACAGCTCAGCAGTATCCCTCCATGGCCTTACAGCATCTGAAGATTTCTCAGCTTACCAGTGCCTGCCTCCTGCATAAAATCCACAGAGAGTGGAAACACTAAACAGGTCAGTAAGGAATTATGCAACACAAGTCCTGCACCTGCTACTGCTAAGTCTCAACAAACTTCCACAACAGATTTCATAATGAAGAACTCTGTGTTAAATGATTCATACAAATGGAAAATCATCTTGATCTCTGTATTACTTTAAAGGTGATTCGCAGTGTCTATTGATTGTTCCCATTGGTATTTTTAATGGCTATAATAATTTCCTTTTTAAATGGTGAGAAATCTTATATTAAAAAAAAAAAAAAAAAAGACGGCCCTATAAAGGACAAAAGAAAAAATAAAATCTTGGGTGTACTCAGGACATCTAAACTAAACTACTAAACCAGCTCCCAGGTTTGCTTACCAAAGCAGCTTATTAATATTTGTCATAAACCATTGGTTCTGGCAGGCAAGATTTCATGCAAGAAAGAAAAATATTTGTAGTAAACCTGAAGAACTACCCAACTAATTTCTATGCTAAAAGCTCCATGCTTCAACCTCTTGAGCATATATTGACATGCACAACCGAGAGTGTCTTCAACAATTCATGGCTTTTGGGAGTTGGAAGATTTTAGGGCTCAGGTCTATTTTTATCAGTGATGCAGTGAAGAATACTAGCAAAAAAGACCATAAGCAAAACAGTGGAGTGGAAAAAAGAAATGTTTTACTTTCTTGAACTGATAATCACATCATGCAAATAAATTTACTGTAACAAGTAATAGCAATTTGAACTAAAGGGCTTGTGCTCTTTCTGGCTGGGATCTGTATTAAATAGAATGCAGGGGAAAAAGAGATGGATCAGGAAGATCAGAGAGTAAGAGTTCAAAATGTGCTGTAAAAATTAGATGTGTAGCTTTGCTGTCCTCATGTCTGACTTTAAAGACAAATAAAGCAGTACTCGGCAAATTATTTACACATATTTTGAGCACTTCCAACATGGAAGAAGATGTTTCTAGGCTTAGCACTTCTTTGTTATGGTGCAATGACTGCTAGTGTCATGGAAAGTCCTGGTCTGTCACTCTATTACCCTGATTTTTGCCGTTATTATTTTTTCTGAAACAATTTAAATACATAAAAATTTATACTGCTGTTCAGTGTGTTGCCGCATGGGCAGAGCTGACTGCCAGGTTGGTTAATCTGCATTCTCCAGCTAGCCCAGTTAGAAACTATTGGGAATGACTAAGTAATTTATTGATGATTAGCAGGAATGGGAATATTGATTGACACCGGTAACTCCCAGGGTAGGCTCCTGTTCATAGTAACCCAGGTCCTTCTTTGGAAAGCTGAAGCTGCACAAGAAATGACAAGGCATTCATCACCTTCTTCTTTACAGTCTGAAACCAATTTACAACTGCTTAATGATAGCTGATCAAAGGGAAAAAATTTCCTCCCTTGGCCACTTTTCTGTTGCCCTTCTAGCCAGTCCAGCCCTGGACCTGGGTAATATTTAAATTGAAGCTCTTTTCTTTCCCAGCTTGCATTGGCAGGTCAGAACCTTCCAATCTGGCAGAGGCAATCAACTTCACCCTTGAAGCAGACAGTTCTTTGCCAATTGGTTTTTGCACGTGTAAGTGTCCTCCAATTTCTGAGCCCTGCAGAGACAGCAGATGCTCTCAATATGTGTGAGGGCAGGTGAACAGTATGTTTTGTCCATGCAAGAGAGAGGAGAAAAAACACAGAAATGGGAGCCAGCACAGCCTACAAAGCTGACAGAAGTTGAACTTGTGGTCTCCAGGCCCTAAGCAGTGCTGAGAGGCCTGCGGTATCTACTGAGAAGCAACATGGGAACATCTCAGCACACTCATGTCTCATGGCCCAACACAGATGTTCCCGCCTCTCATCATCCCTGTTTGTAAGGGAGGGACCAGCTGCAGCATGGGTGCCCCCACACAGGAGAGCACAGCCTCGGCCCTCTGCCTCATGTGACTTTTGGGCACAGTCCTGGCAAACAATGTGTCCCCGTCCTCAAGTGTCTGAACTCATTCGGCTTGTGCATGTTCACATCCTGATAGAGGTGATGGACACAATTCCTTTTCACTGGCAAACACTGGATAAACTGCAGACAATAGGCCTCCTTTTCTTCTGCAGTGAGTCAGGACAGTCCTGTGGTATGATTGGGGAGGTGGTGTGATGTGGTGTATCTCCAGCATGAGCAGGCTGCATATGGCTGTGGTCAGCTTGAAGCCTGTAATACTCCTTGACTCTTTCCTGTGGCCGATCAGCCCAGGACTGATAAACTGGAGAGGAGGAAGGAGGCAGCACACCCACTGAGGTGTGCAAAGGACTAAGCGTGCAATGGTCTTGGTCATAGGTGAGTGGGAGAAGATGTTAATCACTGTGATGGGAGGCTCCTGTCATTCTGTTTCATCAGAAACACTCTGCACACAGCTGCCCACACTCCCATTTCCATGTGCTGCCATAGCATCATAGCACCCAGTCACCAATGAGAGAGTTGCAGTACTGCCTGTCTTGGCATGCATGGACTGGTACTTTTGACAAGGGGTGCATCTCCTCAGGAGTACACCCTCAGCTTTGGGTGAGTGTGCTGGCTGGGAGGTGCCACTTATTGCCACTCGGGCAATTTGGTGGTGTTTGCTGTGCAGTGAGCTGATGACTGCCTTCGTCCCTGTATCTTGGTCTTTGCTGTTTCTTGGGTGCCCTGTGCAACTGCTTGAGGTCTTCTAGCAGTGAACTGGATGACTCCCAGATGAGCCAGGAGGGAACACCTCTCTGCAAGACATTGTCTAACTTCTCCCTGGCATGGCAACTGATAAATCCTCCAGTAGTGTAATGTAACACCTGTCCTGGTTTTATTGCACCCATTAAATCTATGAACAAAGGGAGAACAAATATGACTTGTCCCAGAGACTAATCATTCTGTGGAGACACATCACATTTGACTCAATTTCCCATCCTGGTGACCAGCTGAATGGCAGTAGCAGTATTTGCACCTGTGTGCCTCACCCTTGAGGGGGAAATACCTACTCAGCCCGGTGCATTCTTGTAACTCTTGCTGAGGTTGGTTTTGGGAGCCAGCACACCGGCATAAGGAGAAATCCACTGACGGGGCCCTGGCCAGAGTGGTGCCAGGTGAGCAAAGGAGCACTCCTCACACAAGCCGCTGCTTTTGCTGCAGTTGATCACTGTTTCTAAAACTGTCTTTTTATTCATTGAGTGATTTTTTTTAAGCACTTGAATTAGTCTATTAAGAGCACCACTGACATCCCCAGCTCCTACAATTAACATTTCAAGAAAAATCACGGCCAGGAACGGCAAGCCTTTAGGAGACAAAGTAAGACAAACACATGGATCTCATATCCCCTGCTCCCCCCTCACACTTCAAGTTCCTCAAAGCAGTTACACAAGAAAGTCTCTGCAAATAATCCATTATAAACTCAGGTCATCTCGTTCTGCTTTGGGTTTGGTTTTTTTTTTTCACTGCTTTGTGATTTGGGAAATTATGTGGGCGAATGTCATTAGCACCAAGGTTTTTTAACCCAGAATCTGAAGAGGCTTGGATAAGGGAAAGCAGATGGTGACTAAACACAGTGCCTTCGATTCTGCAGAGGCCACTGAATAAAATAAAATCGCTTGGTTAAAATAACACCTATTGGTAGTAATTGTTCTTGGGTTTTTTTTCAGTGGGAGTCTAATCACTCTGGCAAGAGCTAGGTTATCCACAAGCTGTTACAGTGTGCTTTTGGCTCGCCTTGTGTAGAACAACCTCATATATTTCCATGCTAGGAAACTATGAAGGGATCAGTGATGTTTGCAATATGAAACTGGTATTGAAGGATATTCTGTTTTCCCAACCTGTGCAAAATTCTATTGCGCCATCATACACATTGTTTAGTGGTTATTTTTAGACTAGATTTGCTGTTAAACACCTATGTGAATGTGACTCAGGGCAGGGTCCAAAAAGGGCTGTCCCAAGCCAGAATGGCATGAGGCAAATTTGGCTGCCAGATCTTTTTGGACAAAGTCAGCATTTCCCTTAGAAAGACAGAAATATAGCCAATGTACATGAAAATTCTTGATTTCAAGTCTGTGGCACCAACATGCCAATCTAGTCTCAGCACAATTAGCAGCATACAACTGCAGAACTGGTGTCTTTGAGGGCTCTAGAACCTAAACTGGGAGAGTATGGGCTGTGATGTGAGCAATGGCCTTTTCAGACCTTGCCCAGGCATCAAACCCTGCTGTTGTTTTGCCTTCCAGAGGTCAAAACCCAGGGATCTCAGTGGAACAGGTGTAATGCTTAAAGTTTTGGGAGGGGATTAAATAATCTTATGTCAGATTAAGAAATCAAGCCAGAGCCAACCTGGAAATTCCTAAAATTAACAGTCTCTAGAAGTACATTGCAGCAAAGCTGTTGCATATAAACTGAAAACAACAGTACTAGTGAAAGGCAGAAAAGTGCACCTGCTATTATATTCATCTTTCTGGCTGTGTGTTTACCTGCTGTATTACTGCCGGCATTGAGTAACACTGTCACATTGAGGTAACACTTCCATGCTGTTATTTTCTTTTTAAAACATACCAGTGATTAAATCTATGTGGGCAGCCAGCTTCTTGGAAGATAATGCAGCACAGATTTATTGTGTTTTACCTTAAAAAGACACTACCAACTGCCACCTTGTCTCCATTCTCACCCTGCAGCTGGCAATTCCCTGGTGAGCAGGACATTCAATGGAAGACATACACATCAGCTTGTTTTCTAGTGGTGCTTAGGTGAGGTTAATGCTGGCCACTTTCCTCTTACTGGTTACTCAAAGATGAGTTTCTTCATCTTCCATTTCTTCTCTGACATAACGACCTCGTCAAGAGAGATGACTTACCATCGCAGTGCCTCTTAAATAGCACAAATTCAACACACATAAGTATCTGTAGAATAAATACAATAGACTACTACTTACAATTCAGTATTCTGCATTCATTGGGTGATAATTTGGGCTGCAACTAACTCTTATTCATTCAACTATTGCAAAATAATTCTTCAAATCAGAAATGCTCTGGGCTTGGGAAGGAACAGAACACCACTGACAAATGACTAAAAAGACAGAGCTCTGGTTGCTGAAAGAGCACCACTGATGAGATTGCCCTTCATGGAGAGGCTAGTATACCCATACTGGGTGCTGGATCCGGCCTATACTCTCAGGGAAGTGCAGACTTTTAAGGGGTTCTAACAAGACTGTGTTTTATCTTGTCGGAGATCGTGATTGGTATACCCAGTTGCTGCCAGACCTCAGAAAGTCAGTCATGGCTATAAGCCTGGCAGAGAGAGTTCAGCCAGGTTCCCTTCCCTGAGATGGGAGGCATTAAAAGACAACTAGAAAAGCAGTGATATCTACTCTGTTGTGAGACTGAAGACAAGACATGATGTATTTCACACCAAGGTGTTGGTCTTCCTGGTTTGGGCTGGGCATGTCTCAGCTGAGCCAGGCCACCAGGAACAGCTCACAGCAAATGTACATCTTTGTATATCTCTTAGCTAAAACAAATAACTATTCTGCCTCAGACTGGAGTACATGACACAGTGCAGATTTTTCCAGCCTCGTTACTCTGCACTGGGAAGCCCTTGCATCCTGTTCAGTTGTCTCTGACATGCTGAGACTCACTATAGAAGTGTGCAGACCAAGCTGTTCTATTGTTTTGCTTAGTTGAGCATTACATTTTTTTTTTCTTTTAAAGAATACTGTGTACCATGCTCTGACACTTGTAGAAATCCTGATAAACTGATTTTCTGATTCAGTGGTTCACTGCTCTATTTCACTATGAGCAGGGGAAGGAAGATCTGTAATGAATATCTATGATGAATATCTTTTACCTCTCTCCAGAAATAAGTAGTAAAAAAATTTTTATGCTATTGGTGAGACTTGCTAGAGATAAATTATGTTCAGGTGCTCCAATATCAGTCTGAATGATCTGGCTGAGTGAGTATGGGGATTGTTCAACAAATTTTCCATTCATTTCCTCATTCCTCAATTCAATAACTGCTGTGATGAGCTAACACACCCATATAAATGATATCCTGTAGGCAGGACAATTTACCTGGCAGTACTTCTGAACCCAATTCTATTTGTTATCTGCACAGCGATTAGCATTTACTGTTGCATGTGGTGCCACTGAATGAGACCAGTGAGCTGCTACTATAAGGACCTCTGCCTCTTACATCCCAACTGATGCCTACCACAGCAGTATGCTCGGGAAAAGATGCTTATTCATCCCATTATTATAACAGTTCATGCAGTTACCACTGCAGTTTGGTAGTTATATTTAAATATTAAAAATCAAAAAAAGGTTTTCAATAAATTAAAATGTGAAAAAAAGGTATTAGTGATACTGTTTAACATTGCCTTTTACTTGCTGTTATTAAAAATGCATTATTTCAGTGAAAAATTAAGTACTTCTATGCAGTTGTACTATAAGGCAAAAGAATTACAGCTATATGAAATATAGCAAAATACAGTCATACTCTGGGAACAAAAAGTACAAGGTTCAACAAAACAGAAGTGACTTGTTTCAACTGTATGCACAGAAGAAATGGAGATAAAGGAACTCATGCTGCCTTTATAACATTTCATAACATGAAAATTTATAGTGTGTGCTTAGTCTTCAAGAAAAGTGCACTATCCACTGGTGTTTCCTTACTGTCAGACAGTTCCTTACATTTTCATTTAAGTCAGTGGAAATCATCCTGTGTATTTCAGAGGGCTCTTGATCTGACTACTGTGCATAGAGTGCATTCACACACCCTAGACCTGCAAAAATCTCTCAATAGATATAAGGCTTCCACCAAAAAGAAACACTGAGACACTCCAGACACGAAAGCATATCTCTTCCTACATCTGAGATAATGACCGTTTTACTGCTCAGTTGCTCATAATGCTCATCAGCTATGCCAGCACCAACATAGGCAGGAATAGAGAAGAAACAGAAAATATCTTTGAGTCCCTGAGCAAATTCTTACTCCTTAAATGTTGCATATATCACAAGTAGTACTGTAGAACAGCAGGGAATTCAAAGAAAGGCCAAAAGAATCCAGGTTATGGCAGCATCTGTCATGAAAGAAATGCCTCAGTAGTATTCTAAATACAGTCCTAAGTCTTCAGACCTCAGGAGGTTAAAATGAAGAATTGACAAATCCCAAGTGTCATGGTGAAGGTGAATACATTTTTTCAGATGCCGGTGCTGAAAGCAAAAGGAAATAGGAGCATGCTCTGGAAGCAAAAAGAGAAGATAACCCTCTGCACTTTAGCTGTGTAACATCACCAAAGCTTCTTGTGGGCAGCAGGAATGGATTGATAAATTGCTGGACTTATCACTGGAAAAAATATCTACTGAAAAACTTTCAAAGGAAGACACCATTTCACTGGGGAGGTACCCCAGCAATTGGGTTATGTCCCAAATGAGGGTGGGAAAAGATCCTGGTTATTATTGAGTGTTCCTCCTGTCCTTCTCCAGACACCTTGTTCTCCTCCACACACAAATGGATCCTGGTGTTGGGATACCTTTGACCTGTCAGGGTACAACCTGGTTATTTGACTGCAGCCATGATTTTCAGCAGTACAGTTTCTAACAGTAAGAATTTCACATGTATTGTGAAGTGTTAATTGCAGTGCTAACAGTATTCTTTAACATCATTAGTATCTAGCAATTCATTTGTTGGTGTTTTTTTAAATACATATTTTTGTTGATGAACCAAAAAGGCCTGACAATGAAATTTCACATATTGCAAGCAAACTCAATCTTAAATAAAAGTCTCATTAAAATGGAGATTAAAGGGATTTAAATGGTCCATATTTTTACTTTTTTCACTCTTGAGCATCCTCTGAAATTTTTTATGGTTTTGATATAACTGTTTTTCTATTTGTTACTTTTTTTCTCATATGAAATGTGCTTTGGATTTACTGGAATCTCTAGTGAAAATTACTGTAACAATATGTAATACACAAAGTTCACAAAGTGATGGAAGAGAAGTATTTCTGCTGATACACTTTTCAGTTATCATCTAGTCATTTTCCCTGAAATTACCCAGATGCTCGACTCCTATCAGCTAAGTGACTTAAAAAAAAATCTCAATCAGGTGTTTTTATACCAATGACAGCTTAAACTCCTCAAGTTTTTTGAGGCAACGCAAGAATTATGGAAGTACATTGAAGACGTAAGTGGAATTACTTGTATAGTTTCCCTATTAAAAGTGAGATTAAAAAAAAAAGAAGCTGCAAATTGTATAATCGCTGTTCAGTTCCCTTTGTTGCTTGGCTGTGGTCCCCAAAATCTTCCAGGGTGAAGGTGTCTGCTCCAGGTGGTGCTGTCACGATCCTGCCAGACAGATCCTACAGAAAAATGATCACATCCCAAAGCTTTCAGAACTGTGGATTATATGCAGGTAGCTGGTTGTTAATGTACTGTACATGCTTTTATAAATCCTGTCTCCGTAGTATGTCAAATAGGAAAATGCTCCCCGTGCAGGGATGGGAGGACAGCTCAACCCTATCTTCATTTCTGGAATCTTAACTACAGCTGCAGCTTTTTTTAAACTCCTACATGTTTATTCATGTGTTTCATATGCCTCTGTATGTTCTTCTTTAAATGTAGACAAACAAAACACTGTCTTTCCAAAAAGCTGGTAAGTTGGGATAGAAAGAAAAATATAAGCCATTTACTCCAAAATTAAATTGTCATACAAATTATTAAATAATTGATTTAGAGAAATAAGAACTAAAGAGAACAAACCCTCAAAAAACCCCAGAAAGCTTGCTGCTGTTTGTTTCCACCATGCAGCACAAACCACAGTGCATAAACAGAATATTCATAATTATCTTTAAATATAAAAGCAAAGATTAAAAAAACCCCACCAAGTAATAGAGAACAGCCATTTCACTGGTGTTTCTGAAGATGTTCTTCAGGTGAGAATTGGGAACAGAGGCTTACACTAAGAATGGCTACTTAACTGGTGAGCATGATGTTATCTCAGTGCATCAGACAGAAAAAAATCTATAAATGAGCAAAGATTTTAGTCTGTAGTAGATCCTAGACTGATTAGTGGGAATAATGTGACTGATAAATAGCAGGAGAGAGTGAGTACAAGTGAGTCCTATGCCACAAGAAAACATTTTAAAATCACCTGTTTATCAGAAATCATTTGAAGGATTGGATTGAGACAAATGAATAGTAAATCCCACTAATCTTATCTGTAAGTAAGATGGAGTCTTGGTGTTCATGTAGCCTGAGATTTTTTGTCTTCAGAAACACTGTTAAACAAGATCATTGCTTATTCTTGATGTTTTTGTGGTCTCCTCTACTTTTCTTTTTCTTTGTTCACTTGTGTTGTGTTCTGAGTTTGGGAAGATAAATAAACAAAAAACCAGCTCATGTAAGAGTATATGATGAGTTAGATGAACCAGAGGATGTAGATGCAGAAGATTGGAGATATGACAGTCCATCTCAGCAGGATATGCAGAATGAATCAGGCAGAAGGGGTGAGAAACCTTAGCAACCTGAGAAAAAGCCAGCTGCAATGTCAAAAATCAGGTTTCTGTGAAGAAACATTTGATTGTCTTAAGTGACTGGGAAGCTGCAGGATGTTTCACACCGTGCAGGTCGCTTGTGCTCAAGCCAGCAAGGGATCAAGAGTATCTGTAGATAACACTAACAGAGTCTATCTGACACGGGTATAAGGCAGCCAGTTTATATTCTGCCTATTTTAGAAAGCCACCATTCATCCTGTTAAACTATTTATACAGTGATAATATTCTGAATAGTGAGATATTTGTGCTAGGAGTTTCCTTATCTTATGCACTACATAAACATTGCATGCCACCTTAATTGTATTAAGCAGACAGCTAATTTATTCCCAGCTGATCTTGGGAAGCTATAATTCATCCCAGACATGTGAGCAATTGCCTCCTCTTTCAGTAAGGAGAACTCCATGCAGAAATACCGCAGGATACTGGGATATTTGCCATAACATCACTGACGAGTAATGAGCCCCATCCCAAGAATGTTCGACACAAACATTGTGCTCTTTTAGTACAGTGACATAATACTACAGTTCAGGACTGAATTGTCATTATAACCTGAAGCATAAGTAGATTCTTTTGTTATTCATAATAATTAATAGCCCAGTATGCTCTATGGCAAAGGTGCTAGGGCATAATTATTAATAACTGGAATTAAAAGCTTTTATAAATTTCTGTATCCACAATACCAAAACCAAAAAAAATTATGATATACCTCTGAAACTACAAGCAGGACAACTCACGATTACCTTTGCATTTGACACACTAATTTAAACTAATGCTTCCTTTAACCCCCTATATATGTATTCCTGTGGTTTGTATCGTATCATGTGGTCTGCTGATTGTGTTGATCCATCCCTCGTAACTATCACCAGAAAATAAGGGCAGATATTTATAGAGGCAGAATAACACCAGCAGAAGCAGGCAGACATGTCATGCATGGTTGCACATCTGTTCTCAGAAAGCAATACAATGCAACCATCTAGGGCCAGTTGGCACATCAACACCCAGATTGTAAAACAGCTTTTGGAGCATCTTTTGTCAAAGTAATCACAAAGCTGCTTACAACTTTTTCTGCCACACCCCAGAAGTGGCCAAGAGTTCCAAACACTGCTTTGCCCAAGTAAATGGGGAAAAGAGATGCAAAAGGCCTCCTGTAAAAAAAAAAAAAATCAATGCATTTAAAAATTTCACGGTGCTAACTAACTTTTCTCAGTTGTTATCAGAATAATAGTTCAGAACATTATTGGAAATACTGTAGAAGAAAACTAAGTTAAAACTCAAATGAAGAGAAAATACTTGTGTCTGCAGCAAGTGAAAATTCCCTACTGAAAAATTTAGTACACCAAGAAAATCTTATACTTTCCTAAGTAGTAATTGTATCTTTATCTATTAGCTCCCTCTAATTAGTGATGAGGCTGTAATGGTGGGTGAAATCACCTTCAAGAGGACAGGTGGCCATCATTAAAATCTCCGTGCTTTGTTCACAGAATCTGAAAACCTCACCAAAAAGAGAAAGGTTAATGCTAGATTAGCAAAAGCAGCGAGGTTTGGTTGGTAATCTTAAAATTGCTAGATATACTACACAAATTCTTGCCAAGAGCTTCATTTTGTTTTAAGACAGGTTGAAATCTTTTTTTCTCTGTTTTGGCCTTTCGTTTTCATTTCTTCCTAAGGGTTCAGGAACAGCTTGCTGAGTTCATCTGCTTTATGTCAGTCAGAAATGTCTCTTTACAGAGCAGAGGGAAAGAAACACTGCTAATGGAAAATACTAATTTAAGGAAAACAGTAAAATTATTCTGAGCATATAATAGTTTCTTCTCAGTATTTGAAAACTAGTAAAACCACTGAAAATGAACTATTTAAAAGAGTAATTATATCCATAAAACAGAGCAGATTGAATTTTCAGCTGCTTTTGTTAAATTCACAAGGAAAATTGCTTAATAACAAATTTTGTGGAAATGTATAATTTTTCCAGAATTTTATTTCACAACCAAATAATTTTTTTCCTCCCTTAAGTTTTCCCAGAGTACTTCAACTTGACTGAATGAAGAAGAACTAACTAGTAATGGACCAAGACTTTATAATGTTTATCAAAGCACATGACTATAATTTTTAAAAGGATTTGGACATTAGTTCAAATCACTGACAGCTTCTGAAATGTGGTGCATTTCCCTGATAAGATTTTTTAAAATTATACTTTTTGATGGCAAAGGATACATTTAAGGAAAATTCTCTTTATTCTAATGAAAATCTCATCGACGTTTGAGGGTACAATTCAATTGCTAATGCACATCATTCAAAGTGCCTCAAAAAACTTAAGGACCATTAAAAAAGAAAGCCTTACTTTCCTTCATATATGCTTTCATACTGTAGAGAGAATAAAGCAGAACAAAACTAGACTGAAGTCTGTTGCATCACTTTCGCATGGCACAGAGTGTGTGCCAAAGCCCTGGACCTTTCATTTTTGTATGTAAAATGTGTTAATTTGTCCCAAGGAAGCCCCCAGGAATATTTGCAATGAGCTGACTGGCCTGAAGTCAAGGCTCAAATCAAATGAGACATTAGTAATCAAAAAGGTATTTAAGGATGTTTTTGCAGTTACATTTTGTACCTACAAGTATTTTGGAACGGTGGTATGTCACATAATTTTATAATTATATACTTTTCAGTCATTTATTTTAAAAAATAACCATTATTTTACTTTTTATTAATTTTAATTATTTTAAATTTTAATTGCAGTAAAATTTTGCAATTGAAAAAAACCCCTGCATTTTACGGCAGCACAGAAAACCACACATTCATACACGCACAAATGCAAATGCGTAAGTACTATTTAAATTTTTCTGCTTCTTGTTATAATCATCATGTACTTAGTATAATGGCACAAGCAGGGTAAAGTATCCAGTTATTTTTTTTAAATCAAATATAATTTATCAACTATGCTATAAGAGCAAATATGTCTGTATGTATGTGTTTCTACACAAATAAATATAACAAACTAGCAGCGATTCTTCTAGTCAGCAAACTATATCAGCCTATGATTTTGTGTATAACTAAGTAAACTGCTCACTCTCATGGAGGGTGAGAAGGGATAATTGTGTTAAATAATTAATTAACAGGATGAAAGTGTAACAATGATATCTGAACAATAGGGCAGAATTTCAAGGTCTCATCTGGAAATAAACTTTAGCAGTGCTTTTGCTGATTACATTTAGATATAATTTCCAATACATTAGAGAATTTACTACGTCCTTCAAGAGCTAGGAATACATCAACTCAAGGCATTTGGTTTTGAAAATATTTTAAATATTACCAAGGAGACAATTTTCTTCCTGTCTGATGATGTCCTTTTGGCTCCAGTATCAAAATCATTACGTGTTTTTGTAACCATAAAACCATATCAGAATGCCTCATCCTTCACAAAAGCAAGTTAAACTTCACTTGTCATTAAATTTGAATGAAAGGATATCGTTAATTTCTAACCAACTTGATGGACATCTGTCTTTGTTGCGATGCCTACAGAAATTGAATCACTTAACAACTAAATCACTCTACAGAAACATGCTAATATTTGGGAGAGCTTTGTGGGATGATGAAGAAAAGCATGTTCTCCATTGGACAAAGCCCCTGCAGCAAGGTGCAGCCATCTGATGAAGTAAACGATGAGACTGTTTTTCAAACAAGAAAAACAGCCTTCAGGCTTCCGTCTACCTACAATAACAATTTTTAAGGTATTGTTCCATGGAGGTTCAACAGGGGCTTGTAGCCTGTTCGGCATGGATCTGGAGAAATGCTGTGCTCAGGTGCATGTAAGGCCCCACAGATTTGAGTACCAGCTCACAGCCTTCCTAACAATCAGTTTGGAAAATTAGATTATTTGAAAGACGCACATTTCTGGGGATAAGCTAGCCAGGACACCGAAACCTCAAAGTCTTCAGAAACAAAAATCCTGAAAACCCAAGTCCCATGCATCACTGCATTGTGCTGCTTCTGACATGCCTAGGACACCAGGTATGAACCATTTCTCAGCTACCTGCAGTGCTCCTGGCCCTGAAATTGTCCTGGATGCTGCTACTGCAATGAAACTGGTGTGGAAAACTCATAGACAACTCAAGTCTAAACTGGGACCTAGCTCATTAGGGCAGCTGTGAGAAATAATTTATGAAGTTTAAGGCCAGAAGGGACCATTAAATCATCTAGTTTGACCTTGTGTACATCACAGGCCATTACATTTCATCTAGTTATGACTGTATCTTGCTCCATTAACTCTGTTTTATTTATGTGTGCTTTTCTGTCAGGCAGCTAAACCTAAAGTCAAGACAGAGAGAGGCAAATACTTGTCACTTCCATTAGAACTGTATCTAATCGGTCATCTTGGATCAAGTAAGGAAAGACGTGTCCTCAGTTTTCATCTAAATAGATTGGACCTTTTCCTACATGCTGACTTGTTTTGCCCGTATGCACTGTATCAAAGACCATTAAAAAGCATTGCCCATTTTCTTTCCATCTTCAGATTATTTCTTGAGAGGTTTCTTTGTTTGTTTTTTCTCCTGAGCATTTCAAATTTTTTCTGAGAAGATAAGCCAAATTTATTCTGGTTTTGTCTGGAAAACGTTCTACTTGTTTCAGTCCTAATATCAGTTTTATGTTTCTTTGGGTTTTTCAGTGATATTTTACAACTGTGGGGGATTCTCCTAGCAGTCAGTTTTGTACTGCACAGAGAGATAAAATTACCTTAATCTCCTCTCCTAATCACTTCTTCCTTGTTCATACACTCAGTGCTCTTATTAACTTTGTTATCACATCAGTGGAATTTCTCATGTTGAATTTCCTTTTGCATTGTGACCTCTAATGCTCATTCAGGGCCATTGAGCCCAAGTATATGTTTTCACATACTCTCCTGCCTTCTTTGTTCCTAAGCATACAATCTAGCACTTAGGTATATCCAGGGCCCTGCAGTATGGATTTTTTTTTTTTTAATCACTTTACTCATTTCTGTGGTGAGCAAAGGATCAAATTCTATAGTACCTTCCCATAAATGGCTTCTTTTAGCCTCAGGCTACCTGATGATCACATTAGAATTTAAAGTGCTAACGTACCACAAAGTAGCCCTGGGGTCTCAGAATTAAATGCATGTTTAATGCTCAGTCCTGGGACCTTAAGAATTTTCAGTTCAAAAGTTTAAAAACAGACAGAAAAATTAAGATCTTCTGTGTTATTGCTATTCTTAATTTTGAATCCTCCATGTCTGTGAGATCACATTTTCCATACTATTTCCACTAAGCCTGAAAACATGAAAATAAGAAAAAGACAATTGCTTATTCAAATAAAATGTAAGATCTTAAAATTGGAACTTCTATCCTATTGAATTGGAGATCCTGATGGACTTGCAGAAGTCAGCAGAACTGCAGAGAATTGTGGAAATGCCTTCTCTTAAAAAAAAGCTTTAAAAAAGCTACTATTTTCTCAAGTAAATTTAGCAAGGTTAACCTCATAAACAGTTAATGGGAGGTAGGCATCATGGGATTTCTTTGTTCATGTCACTTTGTTCATCCTGAACATAAGGTCAATGATGCTTCTTCTCTAAGACTACATCACGTCTCCAAGAGATATTATGTTTTGCATTTATATTGGTCACAAAGTGGAATTAGCAGACCAAGTGAACATTATGTCCCTTGCTATAAACACACTTCATTTAAATCCTTTTGTATTTCCTGCCCTTTGTTTTAGAGAGGTGTACTTCAGGTTTTGAATGCATTGTAGGAAAACAAGAGACAGAGCACTGAAGCTGGGAAAATACCATGCTTCATAAAGAAAGGGGAAAATCTGGCCTTCATTATGGAAAACTCAGAGTGAAATCCAGATTCCACTAGAGTCAGTGGAAAAACTCCCATTGACTTTACAGAGGTCATGGGTTTGCTTTGCTTTCTAAGGTGAATGTTGGTGAGATTAGTCTGTGTCTTGCATATTTTCCTAGGTTATAGGCTCAGCAGCCTCCAGTCTGCAAAGCAAAAAATTGAGACAAATCCAAATAACTATCTTCTCTCAATCTTCAGCATCTCTCTTACATACAAGCTGCACTGCCATACTTATGTAATAAGTCCTGATGTTCAGCTAAGAGACCACAGAGCTGTGTTTCCTGAACTTTTTAACTTCTCCTTTGCATGCTAAATATCTTTTTCCCACTCACACCAAGCTTCTCTTTCACCTCTAAGTGGGGGTTGCAGATACAGAGGCAGCCTGCTTTCAGCTCTGACATGCAAGCCCTTGGTGAAGCAGCAGTGGGCAGAACAGCTTTAGTCTGTGATGGATGGATGCTTTCCTCAGTGTATTGCTCCCAGGGCACATCACCAGGGAAACTCATGATGACAGGTGAAGGGATGGAGTAAGAGTGACTGATGAATGTGCTGTTGGTTGAGTAGATGTGCTCTTTTTGAGTTGTAAAACACTACCCCAATGCTTGTTACGCTGAATATCCCATGGTTATGTACAGCTACTGCAGGTGAAGGCTGGTATCTCAAAGTTCTTTCAACCAAAAAAACTGCAAAAGCCTTTACATGTGCAAGAAGGAAATTTCTCCTCCCCACACATACCAAAGGTATGTTTGGTGAAAAATATAAGAGTGCTGTGACAGGATAGGGCACCTGAGGGCTGATGCTGTCTGATTTCCAGCCACAGAGAAGTACTGCAGGAGCAGAGTGCAAGGCAGCAATGCTGCCCTTGCACCTGCTCCTGGTTCCGTGCAGCTTTTAATCATGTTTGTTGCTAGATGGCTCATTGTTACACCTCCTGATGCCTCCCTATAGGAACCTGCTTAAGTGAAATGCAAACTTAATAAATAATTTCCTTCTGGATCATCTTGCTTGGGTGATCATCTTTGATTTATCAAGGGAAAAAACCAAACTGAACCCCAACGTGCACCAAAACATAAAATGGCATGCAACTCTTGTCAACTGGCGCAAAATGACATTTCTCTTGTGTTTTCAGCTTCCACTCAAAGAGATGGTGAGGACAAAGCACTCATAGTCTCTTCATGCTGAGCCAGGAATTAAATAGCATGTTTGGATGCAGAAGATCTGGCCTGAAATTCCATCTCAACAATATTCAGAGCTTGGATTAGAGACAAATACAAAGCTTGTAAAATTCTTACGTGCATGAAGATTCTGCGTGTTCTTGTGATTTTTGAAGTCCAAACTCTAAACAAAGCATTTTTGTGTTCAAGAAATGTTTCTTTGTTTTCTTTTTCTTCAGCCAGCACTGCCTAACAAAACAGATATAACTTCGCAAGTCACTTTGGTTGATCCAGAAGTTAATCTCCTAAGTGCTACACAAAGCAGACCAGTGGCCAAATCTCCATTTGGTATCAATCACTGATCCTCCATATAAGTCAGTAGCCAGTGGGAGTAGACATCAGATTTACAGTCTGGTTACTGCTGTTTCCCCGGTCCTCTTTGCACCAGCCAAGTGGGTACATTCAGACATAGAGAACACAGACCCAGACTTAGTTTTTTGTGGGTAGTAGCTCTATGCAGGAAAATGTAAAGGAAGGCCAGGCACCAACTTTCATTTCTGTTGTCCAAAAGTGGAGTATGAGTGCTTTTTCCTGACTATACTTGAAAATTAAGAGAGGACAATGACTAATCCTAAATTGATTCTGTACATATCTTATTGCAGCTGTACATATCTTATTGCAGCTGTGGGGGTCTCCTGGGATTCTCTAGCTGTCCTAATCTACACAAGTCCTGGGACCATTGCTGTCCACAGAAGTTTTATTTACACTTAAAAAGTATTGCTCTAAGTTCAGCCTTTTCTAAGCATTTAGGTAAGGGATACACATAATGATTCTTCTTATAATGTCTGGGAGCAGTTAATTCTGTGTTGTTATGAATGCTGGCTGCCCATGGGGGCCCCTCCTTGGACACCCATGAGTGTGAGAGGTGCTTTCTGCATGGCTGCTTTGCACAAGGCTGGACAGCATAAAACGTAAGGAAACAAACAGGCTGGTGGAAGGACATGGGGTGGCCATGACTTGTGCATGTATGTGTGTATGTGCATGCAAGCGGAGGGACACAGGCAGCTCAGGGCTGGCGGCTGCCTCCCCAGTTACCCTCTCCTCTCCCTGGCATTTCTAGATTGAGCAAGTGGGTATGAGAAAATCTGTCCCTGAGAGCCCTTGTGGGTATTGAGTTACTACCAGGAGCCCATTAGCAGTAACTATTAGTCTTCTCACATACATTTAGAGAATAAACCACAAACCATGCAAGAACAGACAGGAGGGAGGGGTGAAGCATTGAAAGGTGTCCTGTCTGTCAGAGCCTAGTGCAAAACCACAGCTGCAGGGGTCTACTGTGGGACAAGTGAGCTGTGATCCCTGCATGACACTGGCTTACCAGCAGGGCGAAGTTTAAAAAGAGAAATATGACCTCCAGGAAGACCTGGTCTTGCAAATGCCCCAGCTCATTTGGCTCAGGCAAACTCAAGGAGTCAGTTGTCTTGGTTTGAAAGACAGGTGTCTGCTAAGGAAGGCAGGAGCCTTCCTTGGAATGGCAGATGCAACCCCCCTTCCCTCTGAGTTATTATAATTTTGAAATCAAGGGGCTTTTAGGCAAAGATGTGGGAAATAGGAATAACAGTTCTTTACTATTATATATCTAGATGTGTATAACCAGTCAAACAAACAACAATAACTCTGGCAGTAACAGCAAACAATCACAAACCCAGTGCCAGCCTTCTCGGCTGTCAGGCCCTTTCCCCTCGGGTGCAGTTCCGCTCGCAGCCGGCAGGGGCGCTGGCGGCTCCCGGTGAGCAGGGCAGGTGCGATGGTTCCCCCGCGGCTGCAGGGGGCGCTCCGGAGCGAGCTCGGGGAGCACGCGGCACTGGTGGCCTGGGATCCCGGGAAGGGATGGGACAAAGGCTTCACAAACCCCTGGGCAGCCGATCCCGGGCTCTCAGGAACAGCAGGCTGGAATGGCAGGGACGAACGCAAATCCCGGGTGGCAGACGAGATGTATCCAGGTGGGAAAAACCACGGAGGCCCAGGCAGGCAGGGTGAGCAGGGCTACAACGTAGCGAAGGCTCAAAGCAACAGCAGGGCAGGGTGGCCATGGCCCGGCTCCCAGCAGGGCAGGGAAGGTAGGCTGGGAATCGTGGGGTTTTTTTTCTCCAGCAGAAGGAAAAGCAGCCGACGAAAAAACAGCCTCCCTCTCCGGCGTTCAGGGACCAACTGCCCACACATGAAGGTGAAACAAAGGAGTAGCCAGGTGCGCCCCACCCCATAGCCACCTCTTTTGTTTTTCTGAAGTAGCCAACCATTTGTCCCTCTAGCAACACATATGGGGAAAATTCCTTTAACAGGAAAAAAAACCAGGAGACCTCCTAAAACCCCAACACCAGTCTGGCCAGGCTTGGACAAGGAACCATTGGAAAGATTCAATGGTGAGTGCAAGGTTGCATAAGTCTTGATTAGACTGCTGAGGGTCTGCTCCTGATGCATTAATTATTTTTTGTCTTTGATATGAATTCCATCATGGAAGAAGAATTTTGACAGGGTAAGGCTCTTTATGAAGAGAGCTGGTACACTTAACTGGTGCACTTATCTACCACCTGCACCCGATTTTTCTCTTCAGTGTCTTTTAAACATTATTCACTAATGGTGTTGAAGCATCATGGGATCATTTGGCAGCTGCTTGGGAAAACAGGAACTAACATGTAACATCATTGAGGTGCTGTGTCCTCATTGTCTCTGGTGTCACTGGGTGGCTTGACTTCCACCTCAGTTAACACCATCTCCAGCAGAGCAAAACTTACTGCTTCTAGTCTGACCTCTAGGGCAGAAAAAAAAATCCAAATAATGTAAAGGAGGAAAAATCTCACTATCCATCATATTATTGGTGACTTCTCTAGGTTCATCAGAACTAGCAAAAACTGAGCTTTTAGTCTTTCTTGGTATTGTGAGACATCTTCTCCTCTCCTAGCTTTTCTTTGGCAGTGGGAGAGGACTCACAGGTTGATGTTATCAAGGAGGATGGATATTTTCACAGTGTCAAAAAGAAGTCAGAAGTCAGTGCTTTTTGCTTACCTCACTGTCTCTGGTGGTGTTTCTTTCAGTTCCATGTAGAGCAGCATGGGCTCCCACTTGATGAAAATGCCTTCATAAAGCAGTGGTTAAGACTTCAGGATCATGGTACATGAGACATGCACACCATAGTCAAGATGCAGCTGCACCTTGAAATGAACCAGAAGGCAAGTGCATGGGGCAGGTAAGCTAGAGGTGCTCTGACTAACAGAGGCAGCAAAATCTGTCCTAAAACCAAGTCAATGCTCAGAGCATGGCCTGTACTCATCTCCGTCTTAGTCTTGCCACAAAGACTTCTGGACAACCTAAGCAAGAGATATGAGTTTTCTGTTGAACTATTGAGGCATAATGTAAGCACTATTTGAAATAAATAAAAACTGACTCTAAAAGAATACTGAAGGTATCATCAATTTGAAGACAGCAATCATCTCCTGTTTGCTTAAACTGTGGTGTGTACTCAAACCCATATGTACGGCACAGATGATAAGACTACTATCTTTCCTGCTGAATATGAAAAGACTGCACACACAAAGAGGATAGCAAACTAATTATCCAGAACACTGGTTTTCAAGATGCAGTATATGAAGATTAATGTTTGCATTTTCCATTAGAATGAGAGATAGTGACCTTAAATAAATTGCTCTGAATTGCAGTAATGAAGAGTCTGAATAAATCAGTTTCCTCTTTCATTTTCAGCCCTACTACATAATCTCCAGCTACCTAAGGAGATTTCCACAGCTGGAAGAATACACTGACTATCTCTATGTCTATTATTATTATGTCTGTATATTGAAGTTGGTCCTCTAATCAATACAGCAATAAAGATTACTGCTGCACCTGTGGCTTCTGCTCTCCAAACCCAAGTTTTCCCCTTGCCCAACATCAGCATCCATGGGAGCTGAAGCAGCTTGAAAAGGTCCATGCACCTTTCCCCTGTTGTTTTTTGACTCCTGGAGGCAATGGAGTGGGCAATGAGAGCAGCAAGAGGAGCAGTGGGCCAGTGGACAGCAGGCTGGAAGGGACAGTTTCCTTGAGAATCTGGCCCATATGCAGGCTGCTTCATTCTCACTCTTCTCCACCTGCCCTGGCCAAGCAGGTCAGACTCTCAGAGTCTGACATGAGCATAAGGGTGACAAAACCACCGTGTCCTTGATGGCCAATCATCAAGAATGAAATTCCTCAGTGTTTGCCCCCCATTAGTGATGGTCACTGCTTATTAGCTGTCTTTTCAGTGTATGAAGTTGCTATGCAGGCAAACAACTGAAGGTAATAAAGCCTGAAACTGTCAGAGAAGTGAGCAAAAACAAAATTTGAAAAAAAAAAAAAAGAAAATGAAGGCTAGCCTTGCTGTGACAAATAGTCACAAGAATAACTGAGCTGTATTTTCAAAATGTCTCTGTAAACAAAGACCCCCACACTCAAACAATTTTATGATTTGTGGTTTGTTTTTGCTCTTGTGCACACTATTAAGATATGACTGTACCTGAATTGCCCTAATGTTAAGAATTTCCTGGCTGCTGAAAAGTTAGTAAACATAGCTGTTATCATAACAGTCTCCTCAGCAGGCAGGACAGTGAGCCTCCACTGAGCAGCAGTTTGCCTATCATCCCTACCCAGTGGATATCTGGGAACAGCATGGATTACACATGTGAGCAACCTGATCCTGGGGCAGGGAATTCAAAAGACATGAGTCATGTCACCCCACAGTTCAGCAGTAGGCAAGGTCAAAGATATCAGGGTGCACTATTGTAACACTAAAATCAGGTGCCAAACTATGCATAAGACAATGCCAGCATATAATTTCAAATACAGAGTGCAGCCTGAAATAAAATTATTCTGAACCTTAGGTCCTTTTTGGAAAAGTGCTGCAACAGTAGGCTTTCAAATTGGAAATTGCATCTAGCACATTATCTATAGTTATTGGGCCATCCTAGTGTTGCTCCAGAGATTGCCTGAACAAGTAGGAGTGGAAGAATTGATGCTAACAATAATTTATAGCTATAATTTTGTCAGTATGAAGACAGATAAGAGCACAAGTGGCACATTGCAGTTGAAATAAGCCATATTGCAGTTACCTTTTAGTTTAAATGGTTTTGGAATTGTTCTGTGAGGTTTTCACCTTTGTGATGTGGTTTTGGCATGGATTTTGGGCGTTTTCTGGTTTGATTTAATCTTACAAAGTGAAAGGTGTTCATTTATGGCTCTTTGTTGGTTCTTGACTTCAGTGTTTTAGGTTCTGTGACCTTTTTAAAAAAAATTACAAGCAGGTAAAATGACACCTTTTGTGCTGACCCTTATCAGACCTTGAAATGTGATGCTTCAAGGAGCTGCAGAGGTCACCAGTGCATGAAATTTAGCTAGGTTGTATTTCTCAAAGAATATATCAGCAAGACTTTCATACGGTATTATCCTTCCAGAATTCTGATTTAGGAAGCATCAGGTAAGCTTTAAGCTTGTATTATTCTCTGCTAATGTTTTTCCTCTTCTTTGTTATGAAGACATAATGAAATAATATTCAGAATAAATAAAGTAAAATCACTCTTTTTTCTCTTTTTTTCACTCCTACCAAATGTCCAAGCTCTTAAACTTGTAAGCTCCTACTGCAAAAGCTGTGAGTGCCTAAAATCATCCTCTTACCTAATAAGTTGGTGTATAAACATCTCATGGATTCATAGGACAAAAGAGCTTTTATTTGCACGTAAATTGTCCAGCCTAGGTGAGCAAACAAGGTTTTCTAATGTTCTGTAGAGCAGAGTAACAGTCCATTATCAATTTCTTAGAAATTTTCTAAGTAGTTTATTAAAAACTTAATGTGTGGGAAAATTCAGTGGTACACTGTTTTACTGGTAACCACCCTTCCTGGTAAAAACCATGCCTGATTTTTCCTTTTTTCTTTTCCCCTTCAAATTCCACAACTATATTTTGGTCTGCTTCTTTCTTAGCAGTAAAATTATGAGTATTATCTTAAATTGGTGTGTAAGACACAGTGGTGTGCTTGAATAAAAGTGGAAAACACCAGTACTGGTGCATGTTTCTTCTTTGGGTTAGTTTATCCCCAATATGAAGTAATCACATAATTTCATACAATTAATTCATTCTCATCTTCTCAGTCTCCAAAAACAGGTGTCCACTTCTCAGTCAAAATGGTAGTTCCTCTTAATAAAGCAAGAAGCTTGCTTTGATCTTTCAAATGCTTGAGCATAGGCGAGTCAAAACTTTCCAACTAACTTGTCCAATTTATAAATGGTCAAAGAAGGTACATGCTATATGTTTTTAAAGACAAGTGGGCAAATATTTAAAAAGCACTAAGAGCCTTTTCATTCAATATGTTCCCAGAACACTGTACTATTTCCAATAATCCTGCTTTTCTTCAAGCCTAGAACAACAAATGAAAAAACAGATGTCACCTTCTATTGAAGGCTACTTATGGAATGGTAGCTGCTCTTGCTTATTGGAAACTGGTTTAGAATTATTTCCCTCTCTTTCTGTTACCATGACAATATTTGGCCTAATCCCATGGGGTTTTTTGACATCTAAGAACACTGTGTAGGCAAATGGAATTATCATTAAAATTAATCCTGTTCAGAACTGATAATGAATGTCTTAACTGTGTCCTTTTTTTCAAATGTTGCATTCTTACTATCATTCCTTCAGGAAAGGTAATATGGATAATACAAACCTTTAACTGTCTTTGGCTGTAGTAAATTGTTCCCTGAATGTAGTAGGTTGTGCATCACGTTGCTATGAAAATACTCTTTTTGTGTTGATAATGTTCTACTGTCCTACAAAAGGACACAGTTACCCTGCCAGACTTATCTTCTTTATGAATGGGTAAAGATCAGCCCCTAAATTTATCTGGATATCAAAAAATCTATTCAACCTATCTTGCGTCAAGAAGAAAAAAATTACATTCTAGATTTTATTTTTTTTTAAAAACACCTCTAATCTGAAAGTACATTAATTTGTAAATATAAACACTAATTCATATACACCTGGTTCTTCTGCTTATAAGCCCCCTTCACTCTCTTTCCCAAGTCCCTGTGGGCTGAATTGTAGGCTGTTTAAAAATATGCTTCTTAAAACTTTATGCAAGAGAGTAACTAATGAGGGGAAGAGGTAGATGCACTGAGTGGAATGATACCTGTGGGAAATACTTTCTTCTCAGCTTTCCTTTCGCATGCTAGCAAACAAAAATCAATTATGATATTCAGGGTCATTTATACATGTGGAAATCTTTGTTGTGGGAATTCAGAGTGGTGGCCTGTAGTACAATCAGCATAAGCTTATTATAAAAATAATGCTAACATGATATGTCTTCTGCTGGGGTTACAGGTTTGATTGTTAAAGGTCATAGTGTAAATGTGATGTATTTAGACTTCTGTAAAACATTTGGTCTGATACATCATTACATTTTGATTAAGAAATCAGAACAATCCAAAGTCAATATAGCCTGTGTTAATCATAGAATCATAGAATTCCTGAATAATAGAATGATTTGGGTTGGAAGCAACCTTAAAGATCATGTGGTTCCAACCCCTTCCTCGCCATATTGCAGGGACATCTTCCACTAGACCAGGCTGCACAAAGTTCCATCCAGCTTGGCCTTAAACACTTACAGGGATGGGGCATCCACAACTTCTCAGAGAAACCTGTTCCTGTGCCTCACCACCCTCATAGCAATGAGTTTTTGTCTAGTATCTAATCAAAACCTACTGTCAGCTTGAATCAATTCCCCCTTGTCCTGTCACTACATGTTCTTGTAAAAAGTCTCTCTCCGTCTTTCTTGTAGGTTCCCTTCAGGTACTGGACGGTCACAATAAGGTCAACCCAAAGCCTCCTCTAGGCTGAAAAAACTCAGATGTCTCAGCCTTTTCTCACAGGAGAGTTTCTCCATCCCTCTAATCACATGCATGACCATCCTCTGGACTCACTCCAACAGATCTACATCCTTCCTGTGCTGGGACCCCAGAGCTGGATGCAGTGTTCCAGGTGGGGTCTCACCAGAGCAGAGCAGAGGGGCAGAATCCCCTCCCTCCCCTGCTGCCCATGCTGCTTTGGATGCAGCCCAGGACACATTTGGCTCTCTGGGCTGTGAGTACACATGGCTGGGTCATGTCCAGCCTCTCACCCACCAGCACCCCCAAGTCCTTCTCCCCAGGGCTGCTCTCCATCTGTTCAGCCCCCAGCCTGTGCTGGTACCGGGGGTTGCCTTGATCCAGGTGCAGCACCTTGCTCTTGGTCTTGTTAAACTGCCTGAAATTCACATGGGCCTGGTTCTTGAGCTTGTCCAGGTCCCTCTGAATGGCATCCTGTCCTTCAGGTGTGTCAGCTTGGTGTCATCTACAAATTCGCTGAAGGTGCACTTGATCCCATCATCTATGTCATTAACAAAGATACTAAATAACACTGGTCCCAGTACTGACCCCTGAGGGACCCCACTTGTCACTGATATCCATCAGAACTCTGAGCCATTGACCACTACTCTCTGGATGCCCTTTCTGAAACCATGCTGGCTGTCTTGAATCATGTTCCCGTCCTCCATGTGCCTTAGCACAGCTTCCAGGAGGATTTATCCATGATTCTCCCAGGCACAAAGGGGAGGCTGACAAGCTGTAGTTCCCAGAATCCTCCTTTCTACTCTTTTTGAAGATGGTTACAATGTTTTCCCTTTTTCAGTTCCCTGGACTTCCATGACCTTTCAAGTATCATGGCTTGGCAACTACATCAACCAATTCCCTCAGGACTTTGGAATGCTTCTCCTCAGGTCCCTTAGATTTAGGTACATTCATGTTCCTCATGTGGTTCAGAACCTAATTTTTAACTAAAACTTACTTTTGTTCCCTCAGTCCCCATCCTGTTGTCCATCTACCTGAGAAGTGTGGGAAGAGAGGTTGCCATTGAAGACCGAGGCCAAAAATTTGTTGAGTACCTCAGGCTTCTCCTCATTCTTTGTTACCAGTTTGCTGGACTTGTTTATTTGGTAGGTCAGTTTCTTTGACCTTCCTTTTCAGGCTAACATAACTCTAGAAGCCCTTCCTGCTACTCTATTTGTTAAAAAACCTGGATATTCTATGTATTAATGACTTGAAAGAAAAATTAAACTCTATACCAACAGAGACAGCAGATGACATATATAGTAGGGAGAGCTAAATACTGTAGAAGACAAATTACTGTGAGAGGGAGTGACCGCAATCCTTTGTTCATACAAACAAATGCAATTTAACAGAGCCGAATCTGTAGTCATCTGTAGACCTGAAACTCATCCCATGCCTACAGATCAGAGGAAGACTGTGGATCCGGCAAGTTTTGAACAACTGCAGCAGACAAATGTTTCAGTATTTTTGTCTGAATCCCATAAAGTCACTCCTGGAATACTATGTCCAGCTCTGGAAAAGATCAGAGATGAGCTAATGGTGTGATCATAGGCAGGAGAAACATGGTTTGGAAAAATAGCTCAGGGATTGTCATCTATTTACCAGATTAACAAGAAGATTAAGGATTGATGTGCTTTGAAACCTCTGACTGCCTACATGAGGAATGGACACTTGATGTGTTTGGACTCTTGGAGAAAGGCATATGTGTCAATGCCTGGAAGCTAGAAGTGATCAAGGCAACACTAAAAATGAAAAGCAAAATTAGAGCACTAATGTATGTAATTGACAGCATTGAAAGAATCTGTGAAATGCTGCAGTAGATTCTTGATTGTGGATAAATTGAAGTGGCATTGAGATTAATTTTTAGAAGTTACACAGTAGATCAAGCAAGATCTGATATAGGGTAGTGCTCTGATCTACATAAAACAGGGAAAAAAAATTAAAGATTACATTTTTGGCTATTTGGAGTTTGTATAACCAAATCTATGAAATTTGGCACTACAATGAGTAATTAAAAAAACCAACCAAAAAATTTCTCTTGATAGTGACTTGGACCATGAACTGGACTGGTATCTACGCATGTAAGGCAAAATCCAATAAATAACTTCTACCTCGTGACACCTGGGAGATTCCAGGTCTTCCCTGTACTCCAAAGACTGTATATGAGTGTATTACAAGGTACAGTAGATCTCCTTCTATCAGGGGTGGGAACCAGACGCCAAAAGGATTCTCACAGACATCCCAGATGGCATTCAGTGAATATTCTTAAGCACCTAAATGTCTCTTTAAAGGTTAAACTTGAGGCCTTCTGTTACAGTGCAGATATTGCAACACAATGTATCAGACAATGAGGCCTGTGGAAAGAAATATATATGGACCAATTCTTGATAGATGTTTCAGAGATGTTTATTTCTCCAGCCACATGGCCAGGATCTGCCGAGGAACTGCGGCAATCACGGGACCCCAACAGCCTTCCTCCCAAATGTAGGGCTTTGGAGCGGGGGAAACAGAGTAGTAGAGTTTGCTGTCAGACACTGAATCTACTGTCTCCTCTTTTTGCATGTGCCACCTGGTACGTAGTTGAGACACTCGTTGTTAAGTCCTTTCCATTTTCTGTGAAAAACTAATGTACAGGATACATTCAGATCACTCAGGTTTGCTAACTACAATTCCCACTTCTGTTAATAAAGTTGATATACTGTACTGATTTGAGAATTTCCACATTTCAAAGAATATTTCAGATGGGATATTAATAGTTAACTATTTTAGCTAAAAGAGGAGTATTCCAAGGAACTTCCATATTTATATCTCTTTTTCTTTGCGTCTTCTGAAGATGGTTTTGTGTGATGTAGGAGGTCCTTTTCATTCCAAGTGCTTCCTTGTGGTTTTTTTGCTTGAGACAAATGCTGTAACTTACCAGGAAAGAAAGGGCTGTTTCCAGATCATTTGGTAAGTGATCCACTGGCACTTTCATACCTAGTTTTTATGCTAATTCACAATCTCTAGCTAGTTCATGATCTTTTTCTGTATGTCTACCACCAAAGTTATGAGCCCCAGAGGAAAATTTTTTTCTTATGTACAGATAAACATATGTGTGTGTCTGTACATAACGATATCAAAAAATTTTAAAATGTATGTCCGGAAGCATTGTCATCTTCAGGGAATGGGGATAGGCAGATGTCTTTGGAAGGGGAAATCATAGATTCATAGAATCAGGGAATTACTTAGGTTCAAGAAGACATCTAAGATCAACAAGCTAACCCAGTACTGCCAAGCCGTCACATTATCATGTCCCCCAGTGCCACATCTACACATCTTTCAAATACTTGTAGGGATGATGACTCAACCGCTTCCCTGGGCATTCTATTCCAGTGTTGGACAACCCTCTCTGTGAAGAAATTTTTCCTAATATCCAATCCAAACATTCCTTGGCATAACTGCAGGCCATTTAGTCTTCTCCTATTGTTGTAAATCCCCACTGACAACATTTCTTAAACCATTATTCTTGTTAATGAGCAAAAATCCTCTGTCCTTAACCACTGGCATTCAGACAGCCTCCTGTGGTCCTTTCCGGCAGCTTTGTTGTGAGTCTAACAACCCCTTTGGAGAGAGACCATCTGATAATGATTTCATGCAGGTCAGCATTTCTTCTTAGATTTTTAATTTGAAGCACTTTGGACCTTGATGACTTAACTGGCTTCTTTTTATCAAGAGAGAAGCAGGTCACCCTCAGATTGTGATGCAACCAATTTTAAGCCTGAATTATTTGTGCTTGCAATCAAGGATAGAAATTAAACTTAGTCATTTTGTGCATTAATTTATTATGTCCTAGCTTACATGAACCTCTAAAAAGCCTGGTGGTTCTCTTCAGAACACAAGAGTGGACTGGAATGCATAGATACCCATTAAATCTAGTGAAAGACTTGCAGTACAGCACCTCTTATACCACATCTGTCAGTAGACATTCTCACTATTTTATGCAGATGTATGTGTTCACACTTATATTCAGACTTATTTATGTCTGTGTATGTACAGACGACATTTCCATGTTATGTATTTTCTAAATATTTTTATAGAAACACAAACATACACACATACACATCTGTAATCCACTAAACGGAAGATGAGTTTCTGACAATTCTTGAACCAGTGCAAACACATTCCATCTTTTTTTCCCCCATTGATTAGCGATTTAAAAACAGATTTTCTACCAGAAATTTCCGACTTCAGGAAAACAAATGGGCTTCAAATTATAGCCAGAATATAAAAGTGAGTGCTGATGTTCTAAAGGTACCCTGATGCTGTTGCATCTGATCACAGTCTTGATGAGCATAGCAAGCTAGCATTTGTCTGTCTTACTGCAGTACTAAAGCAATGTTGTATAATGTGCATGGGACAAAGATTGCCTCTCAAAAAAGGTGAATAAGTACTCAGTAAATAAGGTTCCTAAGCAAAACAAGGACATCATGCAAGAGACCTTCCTCCCCACTTCTTTACTTTAGTTGAAGAGTACTCCACGTAATTGCAGGAAGGAGTGCATTATGTCTTCAAATATTGGTTGTTTCAAGTACTCTCAAACCCATACCTGGAATATACTAAGTTGATGGACCAGAATGGAAGGAGATAATAGAAATTAATTTCAGTCTTCATTTTATCTGCTCTAGTCACCTGTATATCTAAGATTTGAAGCACACAGTATTTTGAAGCAGGGAAGAAAGCCATCTGTGTTCTCTTCCAAAATAAGTTAGAGCTTGAAAATAAATTTTGTAAAGATCACCTGAGTATTACAGGATTTTCCTGAAGCTGCCAGCTTTCCTGTCCTGACATGAGACCTACATTTCAGAAAGGTTTAGCTTTCTTAGGGTGGTACATTGCTGCATTCAGTTGCCTGACACAAAACATTCTTTCAGGGGCCCAAGGCATTATACTGGGTTATAAGCCCACCTGTGGTACGTGATCAGTGACTTCAGTGAGTTTACTCAGGTTCGAAGTCTGACCGGGGATTGACTACATTTGTTGCATCAGGATGCACTGTCTAAAAGGGGTTGCTTACCAGGTCTAAAGCTAGGGAAAATGGGATTTTTATGTTTTCTAGTGGCAGGAGGATGGAGATAAGCCAGGATCAGAGAAAATATTTGTCATAAAGAACAGTCTGGGTGACTATTTTTGGTTGTTCTTGAGTTACAGAAGTGGCTAATATCTGAAAATTCATCCTTGCACTAAGAAAGAACATAACGTTTATAGGCCATTTCACTTTTACTTCCCTATGTATCTATGATATACATAGAGTATCTAGGGCTTTCCTGTATACATAACGGGGAAAAAAAGGCAAAGGAAAATACAGGAATGGGGGTAGAAGGAGAGGAAAGGACAGAAGAATGATGAGAATTCACAACTTTGTGATTTAGTGTAAACAAAACTATGTCGCTTCTGTTCTAATCAAAAGAACAATTTTTTAAATGAGTACATATGCTCATATATGAGCCTGTATACATTCTGAAAATGCTGGCAAAAACTGGCATATCACTCAAGGAAAGCAAAGAGTAGATGAAGCAAATCAGCTTCATCTAGCATCATCCGTCCAGCATAAAAACTCATTGCTTAGAAACAAATTAGCTGGCTTCATGGAGTTAAATAAAGTTTTTGTTATCCCCAGCTGTAGGCTAGACACATACTAGAAGAGAAAATCTAAGTGTGTCTAACTGTTTGCTACCCTTGCCAACTGCAATGGTTTTAGCCAACTGCTGCCAAGTGCATGTCAAAGTCCTAATTATCTTGAAGGGGGTAAAACAATGCACTTCAGAAGATGACCAATATCATTACCATGGCCCATAGTTTCTGAAATTAGTTTTAATGCATGTGGTCACTGTGAAATAGTGACAAAACAAGAAGTAATGAATACTTATTGAAGGAGAAGAAATTTACGCTAACCATTAGGAAGAAATTGTTTACTATGAAAAAACTCTGGTGGTGAGACACTGGAACAGGTTGTCCAGGAAGGTTGTGGATGCCCAAACCATGACCATGTTAAAGGCCAGGTAGGATAAGACCTTGAGAAACCTGATCTAGTGGAAGGTGTCCCTGCCCACGGCAAGAAGGTTTGGGACTAGATGATCTTCAAGATCTGTTCCAACACCTTAACATTCTCTGATTCTATGATGCTATCTATGATTTGGATGTTTTCCCTGAAAGGATTCAAGCAGATGCATTAGAATTTGTGGCATCTGTGCTGTATCTATCCCTGTCATGCGCACTCAGGGAGGTGATTAAGTTGTGCTGCTGGAGTCATCCTGAAGAAACTGACAGTGATGTGTGGAAGGTTCCTACTGCTCACACCAGCATCAGACCTGCCAGTTGTCTGCTGTGCCCAAAGATACTGACAGGCAATCGCCTGTTTGACTCTTTTTCATGGTGGATTTTGTTCCTCTTCAGAGAAACTCAAGTATGCTTGGTGAGGGAAAAAAAAAGATCAAGGTTGAGAACTTTTACTTCCAGCAGTTTCACCAAGCTGCATTTAGAATAAGAGAGCTCCACCCTCATAATGCTGACAACAGCTATTTAACCTAATTGTTGAAGACATAAAGCAATTTCCTGCCCGAGTACATTAACTGACATTCAAATTGCATTACCATGCATTCTTTCATTCATACTATGAGGAAAAAGAAGAAGAAAAAGAAAATTTAAATTTGTCTGTTGGCATCAAAAAAGCTGGCCCCAAAATCTGAGGGGTGCTCAGAAGACCTTACAGTGTAAACCTCAATGTTGCTGCACTTACATGGCTGATTCTGGTTGTGTGAAATATTAGGGTTGGAATTAGGTCTGCCAAAAAGTAAAAGTTTGGAATATCTAAAACAATTCTTGATTTTATGTCTAGTTTGTTAAGTAGCTCAAGCTGAACGCAAAGACATGCTTTCTGGAACACAGAGTTTTGACATTTTCAAAGTGAGTTGTTTCAATTTTTCACTCTAGAACAATATTTTGTTTCAAAACTTAGTTAGCAGTGGTATCTAAATAGCATTGAAGTATCCAGAATTGATCTAAACATTTTGTTTCAGATCAAGGAAAACTGTTTAGTTCATGATTCTTTTTCTTAAAATATCTATTATTTTATTATTACTCCTGCAGTCAGTGGGTTGCTAGCATGCCACTTGACAATCACAGAAGTATGCAGCTGGGGAAACTGCCTTAACAAAATGCTGGAGGAAAACCTGGACAATTTTGTAATGGTAGCACAAGGGGTAGGGAGGGCAGAGGCAGGAGAAAAGAACTGCAGGAAGTTTTATGCCAAATCCCTGATGTTACAGTTTTACACAGGTATTATCCAATGCCTCTCAATAAAAACAGTGATCAGGCTTTCAAATGGAGACCTTCTTTTGCAAAACTGATCTAAGAAACACAAATATCTGCAGACATGGATTTTCAGCCTCATTTATTCTATGAGCACCTTTATACTCTCAAAGGAAAAAATAAGTCAGCTTTTCCTTTTTAGCTGCCATATATAGTTAGTATTATGTCACAATAAATTGAACTACTTAAATAGCATCACATGTGAATTAGCTACAGTGAAACAAAAGAAAACTAATTTTAAAATGAAGCTTGAACTCTTCAGATTGTGTATTTAGGGTTAAATGAACCTTTCAGATCAACTTCTTGCCTTGTCTGTTCTCGCCTTGATTTTTATTTAAAGCAGGCTGGTTTCTTAAGCCCAAGTTCTTATATTTCACATGATGGTTACCAAAACACTAAAGCGCATTATAAGACAGTAGAAGTGCAGATGCCTCCTGTTGATAAGATCAAGGACTTCCAAAAAACAAATTATGTGACATATCCTGTACCTTACCTTCAAGGGAAATATAGGACATGGTTTTTAGACTAAATAGTTAATACATTGTTGTTCAAAGGCTCACTTACTCTGTGACTGCAGTCTGTCATTTATGGCTATTTCATAGTTGTCTTAATTTATATCATTTGTAGAAAGAGCATGTTTGAAAGAGTGATTAGTCTCTATTAACAAATGTCACTGCTTTGCTATCTGGCCACATTTGAAGAAATGTGATTACACTGTTGCTCTAAATATCAGTTAAGTGTTACATGGCTTTTTTTTTCCTGTTATGAAACATGACTGGTTCAAAATTTATGTTCATCTTTGCTGCCTTTATGGGTTAGGGACTGAGAAAGCTGGTGAGATGAGACCAGATGCTGGGTGTTTTTTACTGCTCAGTTTCTCTGAACCTTCCAGATTTTGTCAATCTTCTTTCCCTTGGGCTTTCCTGATTAGATACTACAGCTCATTTCAAGGAATTTTTTTTCAGATGTGACTGCTCCTTTAATAAGACTGAGCTAAAGTCCCAGAGTTGTTTCTCTTATAAACCTTGACTGTGTTTAACATGGTTGCCCTCAAAGGATTTAATCTGCTTACTCCCATGAATATCATAATCTTATAGAAGGTTGCACTATCTACATTGGCACTTGAATCACACTAAGGAAAATAGAAATATTAGAACTGTGTGTGAAGCAAATTAAATCTCTCTAGTGCTGTCAGTCGGCCAAATCTACTTTCAAAGCAAGTAACAGAAAAATGCCAATGGCTTCCCTGAGTGCTCTATCTTGACAACCCTGATCTTATTCTCACATGAGGTACTTGTGTGACCCTGAACCCAGGAGGTGTGTGGCAACTACAGAGATTGTTCTTCAGTCTGGAAAAGGCCCCTGCCTTCACCAAAGATCAGACATGGGCAGGAAAAATGATGAGGTAAAATTGGACATGAATAATAGAGCTTCCCCTCATCTTTCATTGTAGGCTAGTTAGCCCAGTGATAAGTTTATATGAGAATTTCCTTCACACCCACTTTATATTTGCAACCATCCTGAAGGATGAGATCTTGCTGTGCCAAGAACTCTGCAAAGCTGTGGGAAACAAATGCTGACACCGGAGGGAGGGAAGGTTGCAATCCACTGCGTACATACATATTCTGCTTATTGGTATGTGTGCAAAATCTTCAGTTCTACAAACTGACAGCAGTCTCCTTCCCTCATTGCTGAGTTTCCCCACTGATGCAGGTAGTGGGTAAGGAGAGCCATGAAGGAGGTGAGCTCCTTCATGATGATGAGTGACACCCTCAGTGTCGAAGTAGCAATGGATTGTGTCACTGGATCAAACAGCTCTCACAGTTCTTCAGGTGACAAAGTAGGGACGTCAGGTCTGGGATAGAAAAGAATTTGGACAGGGACAAGGCTCCACAGGAGAAAAGGGCAGAGTCATGAAGGGCTTTGGAGAGGAGGAAACCTGCTGGGAAGGATGCCCAATTCGTTTTAATTTCCAGCATTATCAGTAAAGGGTGTATGCTGCCTCAATGATATTTTTAATCCTCCTTGAGTTAAATTGAAGATTTGCTCTTCTGATATATGATTCATATTTGAAGTGCTTGTCGCTGTCTCAGGTAATTCCAAAAGCAAAGACTCAAAAAGAAGTTTTAATTTTTTTGCCCCCTAAAGCAGAGATCTGACCTAGAATAACCCATACTTTATGCACAAAATGAGGAGATCTGCTACAGATTGAGGCAGTTCACCAGAAAAGTGGAAGTGAAAAACATGTAAGAATGGAGCCACTGGATACTTTTTTTTTCCTGATGATGGGCTAAACCTATAATAGAGAGTATATTTGAAAGAAAAAACACACACACAAAACCCCACGCAAAGCCAACCAACCAAACCAAACAAAAAAAAATCCAAACAAAACTACGTTTCAGATAGATATAAAAGGTATATATATTTTTTTGTTTCAGCAATATTGAAATCTTACTGTGCAACAAAGCAGAAGTGTCCTGCTGCTTCAGATAACTTCAGTGCTTGCTACATAGAAAAAGATATATCTTTAAGGAAAAAGGCACCTTTCCAGGTGAAACATTCACACAACAGAAATTTATTCACATGCCTTATTCCAGGAGGGTCTGATGAAAAACCCTGGCTGTCCCTGAGGGAACTGACTGTTACAAATCTGAGGTGAAGCCATCCCATCGAGTATTTGAAAGCGTTCCATTGATAATCCATAGCATCTGTGTATAGCTGTGTGTATAGCTGGTATATGAGAGCTGTTAATGGTGCATTATAGCATATATTGCACTTAATTATGATAATGTCATTGTTTTAGGCACTAGTTCATTGTCAGAGATGCCTTATTAAAGGTCTGAGCTGCTTTTCATGTCACTTCCTGACTTTATTCAAGGAATAAATTTTTCCTAAAGTTATCAAAATGTTTACACAATATATAAGAATCAACTTCTCTTCCAATTTATGTATCTGTGTAGACAGATGGAGATCTCTTTGTCAAACTGAAATCTGAATTGCACAGCTAGTCCAAGACCTTGAATTAGCAGACACTGATGACCTTTTCTCTTCATGAAGGATAGTGTTATCAAAACAGGAAGAATTTGACTGAAACAACACTGTGTCTTTTATATTCCTTAGCCTCTAAGTTCTCATTGAACTGATAAAATGTTCCAGGAACTCCATCTCTCTGGGTGGGTATGAAAATATACTGGCAAGATTTCTTTAAAGAATATTACCAGGTGGCTTAAGAGCAAAAATTTGATTTTGTTTTAGAAAGAGGCCAAATGTGAGGAAAATTGCAAAGAATATGAATTCTCTCTCTCTTTCTCTTCTTTCAAGAGATGATCAATAAAGTGTTGGGTTAAAATAACAAAATATAATCGTGTTTGTTTATATGAGCTCATAAGAAAATGAGACTTTTTCAGAACTGGGGAAACAACTACCCCATAGATGATGTCTACTCATTAATTACAACAAATACTAATAAATTGGATGGGTATGGTGAAGCTCAGATTCATTAGGGTGGAACAGCAGAGCAGATTATCCAACACACAGCATTGTGTGTTGCAGAAGCAATTGCAGAAGTATTGCCTGATTCATTCAACATCTGAACTACAATCATTTCACTTTTTTTTTCAGCAAAATTTTATGAACACCACACACAAGAGCTTGTCATTCACTGGTAAGAAAAGATGTCAATGCCACTTCTGGAAAAAATCTGTGATATCTACTTATCATAAATGACAGACTGTAAGTACATTCTCTTCTCATATATTTGAACTTCTTTTCTTTAAAAGAAACCTATTACCTGTTAGTCTAACCTCAATTCCTGTAAAATATAAAGAAAATTATTTAAAGAATAATACAATCATCAGACACAGTCAACATGGAGCCACAAACAGAAAGCCCTTTTTAAGTAATTTGATATTCTTCAATTGTAAGGTTATGTGTTTAGTGGATGAATAGGAGGTGGTGGATGTAGTTTTTCTTTATACTGATAAGGCTTTTGATGCTGTTCTTCACAGCATCCTTCTGGACAAGCTGTCCAAATGAACAGGGGCACAGTGTGCTGAGTGAAGGACTTGCCGAAGGACAGAGCTCAAAAGTCTGTTGTGCATGGGGCTACACCTGGCTGCTAACCAGTCACCAGTGGTATTCCCCAAGGTTCAGCTGTAGGGCCACTTCCATTCAATGTGTCTATCAATGATCAGGATGCAGGAGTTTAATGCACCATTGGCAAATTTGCTGATGATACCAAACTGCGAGGTGCTGCTGACTCTTGATGGACAAGAGCCGTACCGAGGGATCTGGATATAGATTGGAGCACTGGGTAGTTATCAGTGGCTTGAAGGTTAACAAGAACAATTACAGATTCTGCCCCTGGGACGCAGGAAAGCTGGGCACAAGGATAAGCTGGGAGAGGAGTGTGTGGAGAGCAGCCCTGCAGCAAGGGATCTGAGGGTGCTGGTGGGCAGCAGCTCAGTGTGAGTCAGCAGTGTGTGCCCGGGCAGCCAGGAGGGCAAACCCCATCCCGGCTGCATCAGACATGGCAGCACCAGCTGGGATCGGGATCATCCTGCTGGATGCAGCCGTGGTGCGGCCTCGCCCTGAGTCCTGTGTGCTGTGCAGGGCCCCAGAGTTTGAGAAGGACGGGAAGGTCCTTGAATGGTCCAGAGAAGGACGGCAGAGCTGGTGGAAGGGCTGGAAGGCACATCTTGTGAGGAGCAGCTGAGGGCTCTGGGTTTGTCTAGTTTGGAGAGAAGGAGGCTGAGAGGTGACCTCATTGCTCTGTACAGCTTCCTTAGGGGGGATGTGGAGGGGGATGTACTGATCTGTTCTCCATGGGATCCAGGGATCAGGACACATGGGAATGGTTTAAACTGTGCCAGGGGATGTTCCAACAGGATGTTAGGGAACATTTCTTTACCCATGTGGTGACTAAACCCTGGAACAAACTTCTTTAAGGTGTAGTCAATGCTTCAAGCCTGTGAGTGTTTAACAGGCACTTGGACAGTGTCTATAATAATGTGCTTTAACTTTTGTTTGGCGCTTAATTGTTCGGGCAGTTGGACTAGATAATTGTTGTAGGTCCCTTCTAACCAAAACTCTTCTACGCTATTCTATTCTACGCTAAAAAGGAGGAGCTGAGATTCTAAGAAATACTTGCCTAACACACTAATTCTTATCCTCATTTGATCCCATACTTTGACAACTCCTGAATTTCAGCCCAAGATACTTAGACTGACTTGGAAAATTACTCTATTTCAACTGTACCATATGGTTTAGTGGAACCAATTTTCCCTGGCTTGCTTGTCTTTCATTTAGAGCCAGTCAAAAGAATGAAGTGGCTTTTCTGTTTCTGGCATGAAAAAGAAAATTCCAGTTAAAATTGAAGTAGAAAACAAGTATCTATAAATATTATAAATTCAAATAGTTCTCATTTTGTCCATGTTGTGATTTTTAAAATATATGCTGATGTATATTATAAAAGCCATTATGACCCCATGAAGTTTTTCATTAACAAAGTGTGTAAACTAAACACTTAATCACCAAAACTTGCTGCAAATTGAGGGGCAGATTAAAAAAATCCTGAACCATATTTAGAAAAAAAAAGTAAGTATTTCAGTAACCATTCATTATTCTGGTGCAGGTCAAAGTAAGTTTTTCTGAAGTAATCATTAATACATAACACATACATAATGACAATATATGGAATTATCTAAAATATGTTAAGGGCTTCCACTTTCTAAAATGAGTAATCCCTCAACCATGCTTGAGAGAGACTCAGCAGTGTCCATAAGTTTCAGTTGTCTCAAGCTGTTTCATGCATCCACACTGGAAGAAGTTTTATTTTATTATCATGCAGCGTGCATGATAATAATAAAATTGTTATATAAAGTGAGTCCACTGGACTCTTAATGTGCACTGTGCAGGTGTAAGTCATTGCTTACCTCTCTATCTCCTCCCAAAGCACTGCATTGAGAGCACTGCTGAATTGCTGTCTCATCCAAAATCCGTAGTCCACATCATAAATGCCCTTTTCACACACAGAGGAATGTGTGACTCCTGTTCATATATATGCCTACATTCACTTTGCTGAAAAGGGAATGTTTATCTTTACAATAGACAAACCTTCCTGAGGAACTGAGTTGTTCCTGTAGGTCATTTGCTCTCATACTCACACTTTCCTTTCTAAACCACAAAAATTTCCCTCCCTACTTTCAAGGCTTGTTTGTCTCTTTCCACATCTCCTCCTCAGGCTGCCTAGAAATCAGGCAACTAGTGAAAAAATAGCTAGGAAAATGTTGGAAAAAGCTGTAAGAGCACCAGTACTGGACTGTTCTAAGTAAAATGTTTATGTAAGATGTTACTAGAACAAATTACTTTGTGCAAAGCAACTATGGGGATAACTAGATTATAATGTCTTGCCTTTAGGATTCTGAACTGATTATATATTTAAGTTCCATGCCAATATAACTGCAAACTTTATTTTCTGCTATGGCCTTAGGGATTTTTTTTCTCCCCTGTAACCAATGCTGCATGTCCGCAAGGTGTGGAAAGCTATGGACCTGAGGTTGGAGAGGTGGTTATGAGGGATCCTTGTAGTGAAGAATCTCAAACTGTAAAACCTAGATCTGTTTCTCCTCCAAATGATATGAACAGGGAGAATGGAAATTACCTTTCCTGTAACTATGAAATATTCATGAAGTAACAAACAGTAAGTATGACAGCATTTTGTCTCATATTTTCTCAGAGTGCATCCAGATGAGCTTTGGAAACTTGAGTGGAGGCAATTTAAGATGCTGCACTCCACATGCTGACAGTTACCCACTGCAGATAAGCAAGCAAAGACTGTAGTAACCACAGGTTTCTTAGCACTGAAGTTCACAGCCTGCTGTATTAATTTCAGGTGTCCTGTGTTTTGTTTTCCGTATGTGACTCCAGATGGGTGCATTGAGAGGTCAACCCATGTGCTTTCAGGAAGGTTAATGCAACCAAGCGAAAAGCAGATAAGCAACACAGAGCCCATCCCCACCTACTTCTACTGGTAAACTGATTTGCCTCTCTGAAATACTTAAGATTTTCTGACACCTTTTCTTCCCCTTTTTGCATTACTATTATGTATCATATTATACAAAGAACACATTCTCTTTTATTTTTGAACGTTAACTTTGAGCTGCATTCTTGGCCAACAGGGCAGTCAGTGGGAATTGCTTCCAGTCTAATTACCTTTTGTATGGGATAATATTTCATTTTATCAGGTCTGAATTTGCCACTTTTTGATTTCTTTGAATGCTTCATTGTCACACATGTTCTGAGACAGGAAGGATGCAGGTTTCTGCTCTGCTTTCTCTGTAACAATAAATTATTTTGTATGCTCTTATCATGTCTCCTCTTATTCATAGCCTTTGACAAATAAACAATCCCAGCCTTTTTCATCTATTTCCCTAACCAGATTTCTCACGTGCTTAAATATTTTCAATGCCCTGCTCTGACCCCTGTCTAATTCTGCAATATCCTTTGTGGGAGGGGATGCTGGGTAGAGTAGTTGAATACTAAACAAAGCTCTGCCATCTATGTGTATTCCCTACCATAACACACAGAGCAGAACATGTTATGTTACGGAAATTTCATGAAAGGCCTAATGTCTCATAATAGCCTAGGCAGGAATAATATAGGGCTTATGATCTATTTATGAAAGAAATCTCCAATATTTCTTTATTTTGTTCAGCATCTGTATCTGGAAATGCTTTCTGGAATAAATACCAGAACAAAAGTTTTCTATGGTAAATAATGGCAGTGAGATATAGCAGCTAAGGATAGATCTGAAAGAGTATTTAGACCTTCAAGTATATATAGTCCAAGAAAACTTTGGTTGCCATAGGTTGCTAAATGAGCCTGTAATGTCAAAATATTTCATCTGTGATGTGTATTTGAAGCAAATTTCCTGTTTGCCCTTGTTTACTGCAGCTCTCATGGCAGATCCCATGGTTCTCATCAAGCAGATGAGCAAAAAGATGAGACAGGCAGTAATAGGTGTCCAACCTAGAGGTTCAGCCTACAGCTAATACAAAATAAAGCCCCTACAATGTACATTATGCTGGCTTCAGGTCCCCCGCATCCCATGGATTGCTCTGCAAACACAATCCTGTTTTATTCTACATCATCTCACCACCAGCTGGCCAATGCATTTAAGTAGCTGAGCCAAAGGCCAAAAACATCTTACAATTACGATTGATTTTTTTTACATAAGTCTCTCAGCACTGTCTAACAGGTGAAGAAATGTGTTGTAGTTGAGACAGTCCCTATCAGGAGACTTCTCAGTGCTTAGTGCCTATATGCTGGAGGCAAAGAGATACCTGGGATGTGGTTTAATCTGAGCTTGCTTAGCAAAAACTGGATTTCTGCCAGAAAGGCCCTGTAGCATACAAGCAGAATAGTGCTGGTAATGGCTTTGTGGAGCACCAGGAGGGACAGGGACTTTTGCATATGGAGAGCACTGGACCTCCAAACACTGCTGGCAGGGAAAGCAGAGCCACATTATGACCACAGGTGTATCCCTAAGAAGTTGCCCTTGTATTCATCTCCAAAAGCTGTGTGAGGCCCTCCCCCCACCCACATGCCCACATGCACACGCATCTGCCTGTGCCCATATGATGCCTGTGGTTTATCCTCCAGGTGATGCCCAGAGCCTTCCGGCAGCAGCATGCATTGTTAGGAGGCAGTGACAAAAAAAAAGGGTAGAAAAGCCAGCAAAGTGGGATAATGCCTTCTGTGAACTTTTGCAAGTTCTTGTTACTTCATCAGACTGAGAAGCTGAAAGGAAAACCCAGAGGAAATTAAGATTAGAGGAGGGGAGAGGAGATAAAGTACAAAGGTCAAGGGAAAATACCTGGGAATAATAGTAATGGAGACAATGTAGGAAAGGGATCAGCCCAGTTGCCTACAAACCCCATTGATTAGCAACACAGAAAAACTCCTTAGTGCTGTATCTTTTTCTCCAGACACAGAGGGCAATGGAAATACAATCATCTGTTTGCAAAGCAAAAGCAACAGAGGATAAAGATAGGGCACATATGGGAACATCTGCTCTTCCTGAAAGATAAGCATGTAATAGAATGGGACCTAAGACAGAATCACAGGCATCAGTTTACCAGTCGTGCAGTAGAGAGGAACTAGAATTAAAGGCAGCAAAATGAAGGGAAAGAGGGTTCAGTTAAAATAACGATGAAATTGAGGGTGCAACTTGTTTGAATAATCCAGGAGAAATGTTTCTGCTTCTTCCTTACTTGTGTCAAATATTACATCCAAATACTTTTAAAAATTTCACTAATTCTCACTACCAGTGGTGAAAACTTGGAGCTATACTAAATGTTTACAAAGTGAGCAAATCTAACTGGATGAGATGAAAGAAATATTTGTATGTAAATGTAAATGTATTTAGGAAAAAAACATAAAGTAGAAATAAATATAAACATATAGAATAAATACATATTGGATAAGCAGAAATGTTTATAGTATACAAATGTATAGTTAGAGTGTGTCATAGACATGACTGCTATAGCTACAGGTGTATTGATATTTCTAGTTCCAACCTGTCAGACTCTTGTGCCTCTATTCAGGAAAGGAGGGTCCCCAGTCAGTTCTCATCTGCAAGTCTTCTATAAGTGCATCCCTTGGAGGGTGTACTCTAAGCCATTCTCTGTGGAGAATAAGTGTTGAATAGAGTAGAAGAAAAGCTGGGAAACTAGGTGAGATTGTAAAAATAGGCAAGCTACTAGCAAATCAAAGTATAAACCTATCTAGCACAGGGGTGGTAGGTAATTAAACCAAGGTGGTAGGAGAGAAATTATTTGTTTCTGTCATAGCAAACAGGGATATTCCAAAACAAAGCAGGCTCTTTGAGTGAATTAGTTATATTGTCTAATTTTCTTTAGGTATACAGCACGTTCTTGAGGCACTCTTCCTTTGAGTATCCTTTATATGTCACGGTTATGTACACAAGGCCCCATGCAAAACAGACACTGGCTTATTATATTTGAAGAGTTATTTGTATCCTCTGAATGAAAAGGCGTAAGCTTGCACAAAGCAATATTATTAGTGGAAGAGACCTCTTGGTTTAAATTTGGGCTCTTTTTTGTTTTGCACAGGTAAGCATTGTGCAACATCATTCACTTTCTAAATTTGATAGCACTGGGCAGACATCTTCCAGATTAGGTCTGACAGACTCATGCAAAAATAAGAACAAATCAGCATGCACACAGACACACACAGACACATACACTACACATATATGCAGCTGTTTGCAGGACTAGACCCAAAAACTGGAGTATAAGTGTTGATGCAAAGAACAGCTGCAGGATGCTGTTTGCCATGCACAAGCTTCTATACATACTGGTCTCACAGAATCCCAGAATGATGCCAACTTTCATTAAGTGACATCTCGTGGTAACTTCCTTATTTGCATATGTGTATATAGGGCATGTTCTTTTAATGGTCCACTTGCACAATTGAAATATAGAGGAGACTGGTAAAGGGCTTTCAAAATGGTTTTGCTAATTCTTACACTATTGCCGTTCTGAGATGATTGTACACCACATAAAAGCTCTGGCTTCAAAATGAACTGAGTGTGGTCATACTAAAGTGACACTCACATCCTTATTTAACGAGCTATAATACTTTTGCAATTTAAAAATTTCCTTTTGATCAGGAAAACAGTCTCAAAATTGCTCCCCTGATGATAATGTAACCATGAGAAATCTATACTGATGACATTAGAGCACAGTTATCAGCCTCTTGTTCCTCCCCAAAAGTAATCAAACATTTTGCAGTGATTTATCATCAAATATTCCTTCATGGTCAGAAATGCCAATTTCTGTACAGAATATATTGAGAGGACTTCTCCTATATAATTGTCATTTAAGGACTTCACACAACCAAGTGAGATGAAATTAAACTTACATAATTGCATACTCTAAGATGGAGAGATCTTTCAATCGTGGTCTTGCTTAAGAATAATCAGCTGCCTGGGTTCTACTGCAGGCAAGACATGGTTTGACTGCTTGAATTTTCTTCTCCCTCAACAGAACGGGTCACAGACAGTTTGTGGGAACCACGCTGGTTTTTTTTCCTAAAAATCATATGTCTGAAAATAAAAAGATATTAAAATGAAAATATTTCCTCACTCCTCTGCACTCAGGCAGAACATAGTATCTGCTGCCTGAGGCTGACTTGGAGAGTTTGTCCAAGAAATGAGAAGTATCAGCTTTTATCATATATAATTTTAGAAAGGCTTGGGTTGGAAGAGACCTAAAGATCACACAGTTCCAACCCCTCTGTCATGGGCAGGGACACCTCCCGCTAGAACAGGTTGCTCAGGGCCCAATCCAGCCTGGCCTTGAACACTTCCAGGGATGGAGCATCTGCAGTTTCTCTGGTCAGCCTGTTCCTGTGTTACCACCTTCACAATAAATAATTTCTTTCTAACACCTAATCTAAATCTCTCTTCTTTTAGTTCAACACTTCCCCCTTGTACTAACAGTATTTGTCTATGCCCTCAATTTTATGAGTCCCCTTTGAATACTGGCAGGCTGCTATGAGGTCTCTCTAGAGCCTTCTCTTCTCCAGGATAAACAATCCCACCTCTCTCATCCTGTATTCACAGGAGTGGTGTTCCAGCCCTCTGATCATCTTTGTGGCCCTTCTCTGGACTCACTCTAATAGGCTTATGTCTTTCTTGTACTGCAGACTCCAGACCTGGACATGTGGGATCTTACAAATGGCAAATTGTTTATGTTGCTGATTTACAGGATTCATTTTTATAGTTTAATTTTTTAGATTTAACTTTGAAGAGACAGAGAAGGATGTAAAGATTTCAGCATTTAAGCTGTCATTGTCATGTCCTCATGACTTTCGTGAAAATTCAGAAACAACATCGGAAATTGCTCAGAAACAGACTATCATTTTTCTGGCATAGTTGGTAACTTTCCACACTGTTATTAAATTGTATTTATATTAATGTGGTTGAACCAAAGGTATTGCAGTTGAACTTTCTAACACATTAACACTTTGCTTTACCGATCTCAAAAAGCAAAGCTTTCTACTAAGCCATGTGACAGTGTTAAAGATAGATAAAATTGTACCCAGAACCGTGAAAGTATTAAAAAGTATTGAAGCACTTATCTCTACTCCTTCCAACCACCAGATGAGTAGCTAGAAGTACCATTTAAAGAAAAACCAGCTACTTTTCTCTCTGTCTCTTATCCCTTGCTCTGCAAATTTCATTGCAACTGGTAAACAGTGTTAGAAAAGCCTGAAAAACATGAAGCCGCAAATCTAAATCACATTATCGTGCATGTATTCTGAGCATATATTCAGGGTCTTGGTTTGATTACAGCAGTTTCTAGGACTCTTCTTCAAGGTTTAGGACCTTTCCAATATACATGAGTACATTTCAGTCTGCGGTTTGCACTTGAGATGTGATTAGCTTTACTTTATAAATGCCTTTATGAAATGTATACATGTGGAGCACAAAATCCCCTATGTATGTTCTATGAGGGTTTCAGCATTAATGATTCAGTACAATGAGGGAAAATGCTTCTAATGTATTATCTTGAGATGAAAGGGAATAGGGAAAACTCCTCCAAATCCTTAGGAAGAATAGACTTGTTACAGACAATGATATCAAAAGGTAGAATGACTGCTTATGTTTATATTTACTTCTGTACAACCACATCTCTTCTTCACACTGGTATGACATACAGCAAGTAGGCAATAAGGCCCAGGCTTTCCAATACATCTCCAAATCTGAATTTCAAATTTTCAAGAATAAGGATTAAAAAAAAAAAAAAATCTTTGGTCTCCTATTGTCCTGGGCTATCTGGACTAATAGCAGGTTTCAAGATGAGTATTGCAAGGTGCTCCCAGCTATGCAGACGCCTTATGGGGCTGCCTAGAAGGTACAGTGTGACTTCCACAGTCAGTGACAGAGTGTCTGAAGCAGTGAGCATGGTCAGAAGGATGAGCAGTCAATGACATTATTTTGACAGATACCACTCAGAGACTGAATTCCCACAGAGGGATTTTCTTGCCTGTTTGTTATCTTTACCTCTGGCTAAGACTGTGTCAGTGCTAAAGCCAAATTGCTCTGGCCATCTCCCCCATTTCTTCTTTCCCTTTTGGCTTGGTTGGAAATGTAATCTACTTTTAGACACAGCACAACAGACAGAGAGAGAAGAGTGCATTGATGTCCCAGGCATTTCATCTAAGTTGCCTCAAAATGTTTTAATGAGCATAATCTATGTGCTTACCTAAAAGTCAAAAATAGATTCCCTCTTCTTTGGAATATAAGCCACATAGTGATTTTGTCTCACGACTCTCCAGTGGATGGGCTACAGCATTGACAGACCTGCCTAAGGAGCCAGACCTCTCTGAAGGAGTTTGAGCACTCTGACAATGCAAGGCAGGTGGCTCAGAGAAGCTAACAGCAAAATAAGAGAGGAAAGTAGGGTTTCTTGAGTGTTCTTATTTCTGTATAAATCCACATCGTGCAAGTCTAAAATCCAGTCTTATGTCTGAGGTTTTAAAGTAATAAAGAGGGCACACATACGTATAGTATAACAGATTGAGTCTATCCTTCTTGGTGCATCAGATCACCTGGATTTATATAAAACTTGGAAAGAAATAAATGAGGATTTGGCTCATGTTTTACACGAATTCACATGGATTTCACTTCACTCACATAAATCTTAATAGTAGGCTTTTATGGCATGGAGTATAGGTGTCAAAATGTGAAGCTATAGTGCTGTCCTGTCTAGTGCAGACACTTCTAGTCCAGTGCTTGACAGGCAAGAGGAAGAGACAGAGTGTCCGTTCACGAGTGTCTGTGTCTTTCCCCGGGACTGCTGCTCAGGGCTTCAGGTGGAATGGGCAGTAAGGGTTCCATCTGGCCTCCAAGATGCACTGAAGTTGGTTTGTCTTGCTTTGTTCTAAGAGCTGACAGACTGAATACAAAACTGTTTTCTCTCTCTTTTAAAGTAGAAGCAACTGATATAAAACTTCACCTGCTTTCATCTTTGTTTAAGGATTTGGACAGTCTGCAGGAGTTCTGGTTTTACTTTAATCTTTTCTCAGATCAGGAAATGTATATAATACACAGTATATAATAATATAATCTATAGGCTGAATGTGCTCTTCTGGGTAGAAAAGGCCAGAACACAGCCAGTGACACAGCCAGCCCTTTTGAAATAAACACTGTAGGGTGTACCACTGCTGGTTTTGGCCCTGATATATTGCTGAGCTAAAGCTCTGAGCCAAACTGAACTTAAATCTGAGTTCTTGCATAGCAGAGTAATGTGTGTGTTCCCTTACCCATGTACTTAGACCTTGAAAGAAGCAATTTTTAAAAAATTTTTGTTTGCAAACACAAACTTTGCACTATTCTCCTCCCTTTCTGTCTTTCTCTGCTGCTTCTATGTATATATAGATACACATGTATACATAGATACACATGGAAATGAAAGAACTCCCATTATTCATTCATTAAAATTCTGTAATTTAGCTGCAATCTTATTTAGGGAGGTCACACAAAAAATTCAGTGTTGGGAGACAACCACTCCAGGGCTAAGTTATGAAGAGTCTTTGAGAGCTAAGACAGTTGCAGTCTGCCCACGAGCAGTCCCAAGAGCACCGTTTGGATGGCAGCATTAATTTCTGTTGTTACCAAGCACTGATAACTAAGGAAAAGAATGGAAATCAGTGCCCTACCCTTGAGAATGTAGGGCTGGTCGCAGATGCTGCCTCAGTTAGCGCTTACCTTACCTGTGTACACAGGCTGTGGTGGATGGATGTCATGAGGGCTCACAGGGAGTAAACCTCTTTCTAAAGCACAAAGCAGGGAAAAACACAGATAAAAACGTGTCCCCTCTGGACAGTTGATGGAAAGACTGTTGACTGAGGGAAAGGAAATCTGTAAGAAAGGGGGTCTTTTCATGAGTTCTAGGTGGTTTAGGCATGTGCTTGAGGGAGGGAATGGTCAGTTAATTTCTCACTGAAGTAAAGGCAGAATTACTGCGGTTCTGGAGGAGAGCTCAGTTCCACAACACTGTGGAAAACAAGCTGATGAGCTGCTTTCTGAGTATCACACATTTTCTTTGTATCCCAGACATATATTTGCCCTGTGATTCAAGAGCAGCTTGGCAGCACTGATAGACAAACACAGAAAAATCTACCACCTACACTGAAGCTACATTTTGGGATTGTTTATCAACAAGGCATGTCCCCTAGTGCCCTAATGTCATGGTTGAATTTGGTTGGCACCCTCATAGGAAAAGTAGAAAACCTCTGGAATACCGGTAAACAAGGATACCTATAGAAGCTGCTGAGGAGCTTTAGCTGAGGATAGCTAATCAGCAGGAATCAGATGAGAAGGCTAGAGTGTATATGACTTCCTGGTGACATTTATTAAGAGATACAGCTTCAGATGACAGAGATTTGCATTTGCAAATTGTATAGCTCAGCACACTTTGCAGACCTCGATAGATCCCCCTGCTCACACATGAGAGATTTCTTCCTGTGGTTTGGGCTGCACCTTGTACATCCCCTCTGGGCTGAAGATCTCAGCAAAGACTGAAGGACATAGGCAGCAAGGAACTGCAGTGGAATACTGGGTTTCTTTACTGTCACCTTCATTCTTTTAGTGCAATGAGTCCAGTGCAAAATTCCTGATTTTGCATACAGCAGAAACATTGATTTGGAAAGTATTGACAAGAGCAATTAAAGATAATGAACACTGACCACAGCTCTTGCTAGTGGAAACATATACATACCCTAAATTGCTATAGGCATTTCCAGCCTAGGGCTAGGAAGAACAATATTAATAGAAGTGGCAACATAATGAATGGGGTCCCAATACTCATCCTACATTTGGAAATGATAACAGCACGTGTTCTTATATTTACAAGACAAAAAACATGAATACCATTGGTTTGCTTGTGGTTTTCTCTGAGACACTAGGTATCTAAAGTTCTTCTCACAGAAATGAAAGCAAAGATGACAGTAAACTCTCACTAAGGATATTGTTCACATCTTGCCTTCAACCAGAAATTGTATCAAAAAAACATCTTTTATGTAACAATTCCTTGGTCTCACTGAGCTCTCACTGAGCTACTTGAGCAGATAATCTGAAAAAATAGCTCATTTTAATTAAGTCATGCAGTTTTAACAAAAAGACATCCAAGACACAGGAAGTAGTCTGGGTTGGTAACTCTAGAAGGCAAAGTCTTCAAAAGCCCCACATGAATGCTAAGGTATTACGAAAACAAAGTCTATCTTGTCATGTCTTAATTCAGTACAGACATTATTCTGGAGGTGTTCTTACATGGCATGAGCCCTGGCTTCATCAATAGCTCATTTAAGAGGGAAATGGACCCTGAAAATGTATCAGTTTTTTCCAGGGGAAAAGAATGGGGCAGGATGCACACTGCAAGAAAATTGAGCTGTACTACGTGGCTCTGGAATTTGAGGGCTGTCTTTTCCCTTTTGGTGTCCTTACTACCCTGAAGAGGTTAGCAGAAACACAAAGAAACTGTTTCATTCCTGTGCTATGGTCATTTTATGACATCAAGCTCCTGACAATTGCCTGACCTGAAGAGAAACAAACCATAGATGTCACAGGCTCTGAAAAGATGAAGAACTGGAACTTTTCTTAACCTCCACTCTTCACTACCTTTAGCAAGACTTGCCAAGTCCACGTGCCTAAAGGGAATATTAAAGTGACTTGGGCATGAAAAGAGCTTGCTGAGAGGAAGGAAGAAAAATGACAGGTGAGGGACAGGAGTTACCAAAGTGGTATGTTACACATCTACCTACTATCTCTAAATAAAACACAGAATCACATCTCAGAATAAATCTCTATTATCTCTAAATAAAATGCAGAATCATATCTCTTAGAATAATGGGATAGAAGTTTAGTCAATGCATACATTCATTGTAGTTTGCCTTAGTAAATCTGTATCTATATTCATGCTTTTCATTTGTAACTGTTTATACAGAAATAGCATAAAGGACCATATCACAAAATACTCCTCCATCTATAAAAGTCCTAACAATTTTTTTCCTCTTGTCTTTTAGTCCTTTATTTTCCAGGATCAATGTTTTTTAATCTAGCAATTCTAAGAACACTTAGCAGAAGCTTAGTCTGTTCTCACACTCTAATGCTCCAAATGCATATGCTGGTAATTTAAAAACATTCTCTTTCACAGAAGAGTGAAAGTTTTCTATGACCTACGCTGTATTTTCCCCCTATTTCAGTCTGAACAATTTTAGTGAGGGTACAAAAATAACTTTTTTCATGCCTAACAGTAATTCAAATCATCAAAACAAGGAGGCTGGGATGTGAAAGGAATCCAAAAGAACTGTACATCCAGCTCCCAAGTGCTAAGAAGAAAAATGCATAGCTTCTCTCCCTTTCCATGAGATCACAGCTTCATCTTCCAAACTGTGTGTGTTAAAAAATAGACCTGAAGAAGCTCTCAAGAAGACATCTTGTACATGGCACCTGACCCAAATCAAGATCAGCCCTCATTCTTGTCTAATCTTAAAATCTCATGGTTGGACAAAGACAACACAACCTTTTCAAAGATTTGATGCCGCTGTGTCATTGTCCTCAGATAGAAAAAACCAGAAGGCTTTGCAGGACCATTTACTATTTTTAAGCACTTATCAAGGCCCTGAATTCACCCTATCTCTTTTGAAGCAAAAAGTCTCAATTTTCTTCAAGTTCTTGCATTTCAAAATTTTTTGAAAGCTCTGAATATTTTTGTTTTCCTCTTATTGCCACATTTTAATTAGTCCACAGCTTTCTGGAAGTGTCATGTGCGAATGAGACACAGTACCCTGATTAAAGCTGTGTGGAATAGAAAGATTATTTCATATGTTTTGTTTTAGGTCTGCGAAAACTCTTTTTTATGGTGTCTGCCTTGCTCACAATAGCACAGCATTACTGACTCATATTTGGCTTCCCATCTACCCTAACGCCTATTCCATTTCTGATATATGACTTAGCTGTTCCATCTCTCTCCTGTATTTGTGAGGCTGCCTTGCACTCTTCTGTACTCCAGCCTCTCTTTTCATAGAACTAATTTCTTCAGAGTATCCAGTTTAGGGGTTTTGGGTTTTTTTCTTATCCTCCTGCTTTTATTTTCATCCTATCCCTGCCCTCTAGTTGGTAGCAGCGCCTCCCAGTTGTACGTTGCGAGTTTGTAGGTATGTTTTGTACTTCAGCATGTTGATCATTAATTGCAAATCTGTCATCTAAGGCAAATCCTCTGTGGTACTTCACACAGTACAACCTTACAGTCTGATAATAAATCATTGGTAACAGCTATCTGTCTCTTAATATGGAGCTTGGGCTCATCCTAGAGAAATTTTATTATTTACTTATTTGAATGACACTGTGGCAAGTTAGGGATTTAGAAAAAAAAAATAGGGAACTATGCAACCATCACTCAGACATTAGCTAAGATTTAAATAAATCAAAATAAGAGACTGTTTTCTTTGTCTTGTCAGTACTTGCAATAACTTATGGCTTCAAGTCCTCTCTTATATTTGACTCCTCCAAGTAGACAAGTTTTCTTAAACTATACGTAACACATCTTCACCAAAATATTTTTAGATAATGACAGTGAAAAGTCACCTAGAATTTCTATAGCTTTCTGAGGAGCTGCTTTTTCTGTAATGCAGAAGCAAATACTAATGTTCAGCATCTGCTATTGGTAAACACGAATTTAAAACAGCTGTCTGGGTGTTGGGGTCCCTCCCTCTGCCATGGAGCCCTGGGGGATGGGCCCTGGGGAGGAGACACGGGGTTGCCCCGTGATGTGAAAAGACATTTTTCGGCACCACTCAAGAACTGTGTTTTTAAGTGGAGCCTTTTCAAGTAACAAGCACGCTTTAAAATAGTAGATACAGTTAAAAGATGCACCTGTAATACACTGCAGCATAATCTAAATCAGACTGCCAAAGTTCACAAGCAATGCCTAAAGCAGTCACTGACTTCCCAGTATTTAGGTACTACTGAATCAGTGTACATTTAGATACACAACCTTCAGGAGAAGTTAACTGGAAGTTAAAATCTTCAATACAACGTGATGTCTGAGACAGGAGAGAAGCTTTAAATTAATTTCTACAGATCAGAATACAAGGATATTGCATCACAGCATGGACTTAGAGCTCTCCCTCTGGGTCCCCTTCCAGAACGCCGCCACTGCGGTCACCAACCTCTACAAAGAAAGTGTGGATGCCCGCATTCCCCACCAGTTGTTACAGCGGGGAATACTGTAACACGCATATATCAAACCAGGAGTCTCGTGGAAAGCAAAGTATATATGGACAGATTCGTGGTAGATGTTTCAGAGATGTTTATTTCTCCAGCTGCATGGCCGGGGCTCTCCTCAGGAGCTCCGCAGTCACGGGACCCGAGGGTCCTTGGCCCCACTGGGGAACACAAACCAACCAATGGGGAATGAGACTGACCAGGGGCAGGGAAACTCCGTGTCTCCCCCCCAGGGCCCATCTCCCAGGGCTCCATGGCAGGGGGAGGGACCCCAACATCTGGGGACACAGAAAACCCTCAGATCTGTCTCAAGTCTTTGACTTAGCAATGAGGGCAATGTTCAGTGCCTGGTTTCCTCAGGCAGAGTTTGAGCTTTGTCCCCACACAAGGAAAAGAGAATGGGAATGTGACATTCAGTCTAGTTTTACTCCCATGGCTTCAGGGCCCACAGTGGCCAGCCTTCATTCATAGAGGGGCTCCTCAGACACATTTCCTTGAGTTTTGTTCGCCTTGCTGCTGATAATGTCGTTACTTAGGTCCACTTTTTCAATGAAGATCTATCATTATGAGTTTCAGACTCATAATGTAGCTGTCTAAGCTCAAAAGGCATAATTTAAGAAGTAACTGCATATTCTTGCTCCAATTCAGTCAGGATGAACCCTGATGAATCAGAGTTTATATTTTAACTTTCATTGTATTTATGACTCTTGTGAGAAATTTAGTACGCAAGTGCATGGGGTAAACATATACAGCTGGCATAATAGCACAGATGCAGGCTCGTGCTACTTATCTTTTTTGTCAATTCTTTGTAGGTGTTAAACATGCAAATTATAGTCTCAGCACTTTTCTGTCACAAGAGAGTCAGCGATGTTGCATTCAGAGACAGAATCATAGCACAGACCTGTTTCAAAAGGCTCCTTTCTGCATGCTCACTCTCAGACTGTGGCTGTCAGTCAACAGGGCAACATCTACACATTTGCTAGGAGCCCCGTTCTCCTCCATCACATCATCTCTTCCATATCCACTTTCAAACTGTGTCCCTGGTGCATGTCCCATAGGGAAGGTGCAGACATCTATTTCCTTGCTCATGTTTTTCTTCCATGAAGAGAGCAAGAATTGTGTCAAAAGACTTGTGAAACTGCCAGTATTTTTCCCCAGGTCAAGGTATCTTAGAACGTTTATTCCTCTATCTTGCTTGTACTCCATTTCAGATTGACTGCAACCATCTCAGATTTTTGTTTGGGATTTTGGTAGTTTGTTCAGGGTTTTTCTGTTGTTTAGGGTGTCTTTCACTTCCAAGAAGTACTCAGTGTGCTTCAAGAAAAAGGCACCATCATTAGGCCATGGATGGCTGAGAGTTACAGCTAGACAAGAACTACAACCTAAGGAAGGAGGGTACAGAGATACTATTTTTTTGCCTTATCTTCTCCACACAAAACTGGTACAGTGACTCAGGATCACAGTCCAAAACTACATGAATTCAGGATGCAATCACAGAAATTTTAGCACTGCTGGAGTTCCATTAGAACTACATCTCTGCCTGTAGGGGGTATGAAGGATTTAAAAACAAAATTTTGATACTGTCAGACAGTTTTCTCTTTTTAGAATTCTGATCTTGTAATGGATCAGTTTGTTACTCATGGTAGAATTTTAGAAAATATGTTTTGCCACTTTTCAGTCAACACACAGCCATTTTCTTCTGGACTGCAGAAATTAGTATTTCAATAAGGAATTGAGTAGGGGTTAGTGTAACTATTTGTCTTGAAGAAGATTTGTGCACAGTGTTACATAAAATGTAAACTGATGCTATGATACCCTGAAGAAATCCCCATGCTTTCTGGGGAACAGCATCATTGTCATTGAGACAGAACCACTAGACAAACCATTTCTGATATACTGACATCAAATTAAAATTGAGGAAAGGCTCTGCTATGGAAATTTTTTATTACTGCCCCCTGAAAACAGAAATACAAATTTCTCTTTTGATGGTCTTTTATGTAATATTCTTTCAAAATCTTTGAAGTAGAATAGGTCATTTTCATTTTTAAGTCTGCATACTCTCTAAAGACCATACAGGAAACACCATGCTATAAAAAAACCTGTACATTTGCTAATAAAACTTTTCAGAAACTACACTTTGGAGGCTCACACTGTCCCATGTCAGCCTGCCAGGAAATTAGAAAGAAATCTGCAATCACTCCAAACCATGCCAGCATTTCAAGATTGATTTCATTAGGTAATCCCCTGTGACTGCTTGACCAACCATTTTGGCCCTCTGGTAATTTAGGCTGGCACCAGAAAGATCTAGCCTGCTGAGGTCAACATTCTAGAAAGAACTGGGACATATCTTGACCTGTAGTCATTTCCACTGCATTGACTTTTGGTTTTGAATTTACTCATTAGGTATTTTATTTGTATTTGATCTTACTCGAACTCCACATGGCAGATGCTGCATCCTCTGTTTAGGCTCTTTTCCACTTTGTGCCCATCTCACAAACTTGAAAATACAAATGTGAAAGGGCGGTGGCTTGTTTCTCAGAAAGATAACTCTGTGCATTAGAAGAAAACCCAGAGCCTAAGACGTGAAAATTTTTTTGGCTCTTCAAAACTCCTCTCTCAGGCATTTTGAAGGATGCAAAATGCTCTATGCTCTTCAGTCGTTCCAGTCTCCAGAGGCCACAGGCTTTTCAAGGAGCTACACCAACAGAAAATACTGCCAGATTTCCATGTAATCCGGAAATGTCCCTTCCATGGAAAGCCGAAACACAAAGCAACAAAAATCTATCATGTTTTCTGTCTGCTATCAGGAAAGATGACTGCATAAGCTACTTTTTTATGACAGGTTTGTCTACCACTGCTAATCGTGTAGTGCAGAATTACGGAAGGGCAGCCAAGGATGTGCCCTTGCTTTTAAGAAAAGAGCCAAGTAGTTAAAAAAAAAAGCCTCTGTCACATATTGTATTTCAGACCCATTCCTCTGAATTGAATAGTTGCAAGACTATTTGTATTGAAGACTTGATTACAAGTGATAACATTGTCAAAAGAATGCCATTGCCACCTATAGACAGCAAAGAAAAACCAGTCTTAAACTGAAGAGCATCACAGAACTTTATGAATTATCTTGAGGGACATATCAGAAATCCCAGAAACACAAGAGATGAAAAGGATCAGGCATGTCATCCTGTACTGGAAATCCTGTTTTGTCCATTAGGTATATGGGTCTGGGTCTTTCCAAGGAATATTTGCTGAAACATAATTTTTAAAAATCAAAACATTGTCCTTTCCACAACACCTTTTACACCACATCAGCCAGAACAGATTGCATGCCAGTTTGGAAACGCTTTAGCTGTTCACATGTTTTAAAAATGACAGCAATAATTTGCAGCCAAACTAGTATCTGAAAGCTGTGGATAGAAAAATGAAAGGATAAAGTTGGGACAACCCTAATTCAGCTTTATCAGAAATGATCCATTATCTTTCAGATGGACAGAGTGGAAAAAGTTGGAGATATTTAGGACCCTGCTGCTAGAGAAAGCCTATTCCCATCCAGCCTTTCTGATCAGTCACAGCATCTAGCATTTCTCTCCCTGTCTACTTAGCACTTTAGGATTACCTGTATAAAAAGATAAATAACCTGGACCTGCCACTTCAGTGAAGCACGGCCAACCCTTTCTGAAACAGTGTCCCTAGCTGTAAATATGGTTTGAAAAGGTAGCATACGGTCAAGAACATCTCAAGAAATGCAAAATCAAGAGGCTGATGTACTGAGCTGTGGTTTTTTCATGCACTGCTTCTCAGAGGTCAATACTCACTGTTCTCTCTTTCACCCTGTCCAAAAAGAGTCATGTTTACGGAGGTGGCTGCTGATTTTTAAGCATACATATCTACATTTAAGCACCTTTTTGAAAGCAATCTGATCACATTTAAGCTAGGAAGTATCCCAGATTTGAAGCTGCAGGTGTTTGCATGGCTAACAACATGGCTGGCAATTAAGAACCTACTTTGGTTGACATAGATATCCATAGTCAATTTCATAACTTTTATCCCTCATGTAGAAATGTAGGTTTAACTTCTTCATATAGTATATTTCTTGTCTGTTAGCTGAAGTCCCACTAAAAGATCTGTAAGCCATTGCAGGTTCTTAGGGACATTTTCAAAATAGAGAAAGATGCCCTGTTTTTGACAGCATGACATAATTCACACTCTAATTTTATTTAGGTTTGAGAATCTCTTAAATAACCAACAGTGGGTAAAGTCTGTGAAACCAAGTTCGAAAGCAATATAACTTTGTTTTCTTGTATTTCTGCCAATAAAAATCAATAAAACAAATCACTAGAAAAGTTTAACAGTTCTGTAGCATTCACCAGACAGAAGCTATTTCTTTAATGTGTTTTTAATACAGACTTACTACAATCAGGGAGCACTCTGCAGCACAGAGGATGATGGCTTTGACCTTCATAGGTTTAATGTATAACATGCTCCTCAAGCCCTCTCATTTCACTGTCTACATGAAAACACATTATCATGAGGGTAAACCACTCACTTAGGCAAATTGCCTAAGTAATTCAAGTACTTTCAGACAGAAAACTGTCTGGGTCTGCTCTGTTGCTCATTGAAGTCAGGGTCCTTCAATGAGAAGAGGAAAGAGGGGGAGATCAGACAGAACAAGAAGATTGTCTGAAAACTTATTTGATCTTTGAAGTGTTGTCTAGATGACTTTATGAGACCAAGGCAATCTACAAAGCTTCAGAAACACTGAGCTGAACAATTTAACAGGTCTTGAAAAAACAAATTCTTGCTGACTGTTGAAATTTTTTTTAACTTTTCATGTTGTAATAATTCACTTAGTACAGTACAACATGGGGGGGAGGGAAAGTGCCACAAATTACATTTAATAACACCCACAATAAAGAAATATTGAAAAATACGTTTTTATAATAGGCATGTTTTTTAATAGGCATATAACATATGATACACTATGTGGAGTCATTATAACTGAGATACAAAGTATTAAATAGTGCTAAGACTTTAGGAGGATTTGCTTCTTTACACACAATGCATTGTGTTTTTTGTTAAATGTGTGTAGAGATTATATATCCCAAGTTACAAAGTACAGGGAGGAATAGGAGTGTCTAGCCAATCTAGACCTCTTGCACACTGACAGAGTGCTTGTTAAGAAGCAAGAAAACAAACAAACAAACCCCTATCTGATTTATTGGGGTCTTTTGCACAGGATGATGCTCTCATGAAGAATTGGAGCTCTTGACCTGTCAGCATCGGAATGATGATGGGAGTCTCTACTCAAAGATCCAGGATTGGGCTGTGAATTTTTGTACTTGATCTGAGCACCAGTCACACCTCAGCATGTGGGACCAGTGTTGCTGATTATCTTGGACTACACAGAAAGAATATCCCAGTTCTCTTAATTATGAACAAAGATTGTCCTAAATTATTTTTCCTGCATCTGCAGGACCAGGTTCTACTGACTACTTAAAGTCATGTGCATTTTGGTGAGTCTTCAGGAAATGCTTGGAGTATCACTGGATGGCCAGGCTCTCCACCCAGGATGCCAACCATGTGTACACAGAGATGGTATCTACCCACTGGCTTCACACAGCAGGGCTCTCTGAAATCCCTGCCTGGAGACTCCCACAATGATACATGAGACACCTTGGGCAGTACATCACCTCACCTGCACTTAGCCTATGGGCCGGGGCAGGCTGCAGCATTTCAGAAAGACGAAAACTTTGCTGTGAATCTGTATTTAATTAAATACATTCAGTTGTGTTCCCCTAGCAGATCGCAGTCATGGAAATTCAACGGAAAATAAATCAGTATTTGTCAGCCTTCAGCTCAGGATACAAATGTCAAGCTCAAGGACTTTTTAACTGATTTGTTAACATCCAACTGTACATTTCACCATAACCTATGTGCTTCTCAGACTTATGTGTCCCACAAGGGCTATTCCTTAACTGCTAAGTGCACAGAGTGTATGTTGAGCTGTTGCAGTATCTGTCTCCAAAATTAAAATAAGATCACCACTAGCAAGTATGGGTTTTCCATTATAGCTTTTTATCACAGAATCACAAATGGGTCAGGTTGGAAGAGACCACAGTGGGTCATCTGGTCCAGCCTCCCCTCTCAACAAGGGCCATCCCAGAGCACATGGCACAGGACTGTGTCCATTCAATTCTTGAATATGTCAAGTGAGCAGGACTTCACAAACTCTCTAGGCAATCTGTTCCAGTGCTGAGTCACTCACAATAGTGAAGAAGTTCTTCTTCATATTCAGGTGGAACTTCCAGTGCATCAGTTTGTGTCCGTTACCTCTTGTCCTACTGCTTGGCACCACTGAGCAGAGCCTGGATCCATCCTCTTGACATCCTCCCTTCAGACAGTGATAAACATTGATGAGGTCCCCTCTCAGTCATCTCTTCTCAAGGCTGAACACACCTAGCTCCCTTTCCTTGTAAGAGAGATGTTGCAGTCCCTTAATCATCTTTGTTTTCCTCCACTGCACCTGGTCCAGGAGCTCTGTGTCTCACTTGCCTGAGGAGCCCAGAACTGGACACAGCACTCCTGATGAGCCTCACCAGGGGTGAGTAGAGGGCATGATCAGAGCAAAAGACAGCTGTCAGTGGGTTGACTTCAATTATAAATTGAAAGGGACAATACCCAAGCTAGAAGGAGGAAATAAAACGAAGGAGCACAGACATCCAAATTAAGAAAATGAAGAAGTCCAGCAACCCAAATTAAAAATTAGGAAGTTCCAGAATTCTCTAAATATTAGGAGATTTGTTTACAATCTGTGAGATTTCAAAAATAACGATTGGGTCTTTCTGTACACCTTTTCTGAGTCTCAAAAGAATTTGTGAAGCACAGACCCTACTGTTGCTATAATTTCCCAGACCTCAGAGCACCAAGAAGAAAAATATTATGTAATTCACAGTAAAACAAGAAGAACTGGCAGAACTAAAAAATTGCCTGTGAGAAAAATTTTGGAATACGTGTCCCTCTGTACAAGTAACTGCATCCATCTGCAGCCATCATTCCAACCCTCTCAGGGATAGAAGACTGTATTTGGGAATATACACGTGCAGAATCCTGGTAGCTGGTAGCCACCAATAAAAATTGCATTATATTGCAAGTTCTGAGAAAATTGCAAGAACTTCTACAGCTATGCAGATTTGGATCAGACGTTTTTCTTTTAGGTTGTATTGTAGCTGTGAAAAAGGAAACAAATCTTACTGCCCCTCGAACTGCTATTCATATATCAAATTGTTTACATCTTTCTATCCGTGGGACAAACTATCCCTGAAATGCCAAGCACTTCATGAAGTGAGAAAATTATAGAAATTGTCCAGTCATGTGTTACAGACAAATATAATCTGATAATAAGCACATTTGGAGAGTCTCAAATTTGACAAGGATGCTTCAAAAGCACCTGTATTTATAATCTTCAAGATTGTTTATCAATCCATTGGAGTTTTTTTCACTTTACGATCATTATCAGTCTTTACAGGGGAGTTTGTATGAGGAGTTGGCAGGACTTCCATGGCAAAATTTTATCCCTTACTTCATTTGGTGTAGAGGAAAGCAGGGAAAGGAAGTAAGCCTTACATGTCTCCTTCCAGGAGCATAAACATTTAAATTTTCACATGCGATGAAGTCTGTTTAACACACTACCCCAAACTAACTCAATAGACGGTCAGCAGCAGTTTCAGAGTGGGAGTGGCCCCTGAAGCCATGAGTGGTAATGCACTTGTGGGGAAGAGTGGGAAGGACATGGGAATGTATCCTTTCAGCCAGCCCCAAGGGCAGTTTTGGGTAACAACTGAATGCCAGTGCCAAAAAAACAGGAATAAAACAAGATGCAAGTGAACAAGAAAGAAGGAAAGTACATGACTACAGAGAGAACAATTTACTTCTCTGCAGATCCATTTCAAACCCTTTTTTTGGATGAAAAGCGTTACCATGAACTCTTCACTTATTTATGGCACCAATTTAAACAACCTTAACAGAAGGTCAAGAGAACATCAGATTGCTGTGGGCCTTTTGTTTCCAGTCTGGTGTCTCATTTCCCTCAAAGATCACTCTTCTAAAGCCTACACAGCAATGGAGCTGAAAGGAGGAGGAGGTGAAACTAGAAACAGAAAGATTGGTAAAGAATTGGGATTTTTGTGATCCCACAAAAATTCACACACTGTTCTACAGAGATCTCCACTGTAGATTAAACTCTATAGAAAAAACAGGTCTTCTACAAACCATTCCCCATTGCATTGACTTCACAATTGCCTTTTTTTCGCAGCTGCACTAGTGCCTGACTGGCCATGAATGAAGTAGAGTTGACCTCTGACATTAGTCCCATACTCTACCGACTCTTTCCTCTTGCCCTCCCAGAGCAGGACTCATGATTTACGGTGTGAGACAGCTATTGGTAAGTTTGTTTCAAGAGTTCACTACTTTGCAAGGCAAACATTTAAAGTGATATTTTGAACAGGTTCTGCTATCTCTTTGAAAAGATAAGAAAACAGTTGCTTACTCAATACTCATGTCAGCAAAAGCAACTCCATCTGGCCTCTGTTCGAATAACTCAAAGTTACTTGCTAATAGTACAAATTATTTAAAAGGAATAGCAAAATAACTTCGAATATAGTCAGAAAAAGTTTATTTGAAAATGGCTTCCAAGTGTCCTGCAACTTGCACTTTAAATGGCTACAGCTTTCCAAAGTAATTCTTCAGCAGCTGAAGCCTTTCTGACTCCAGACTAAAGACTACCTACTTTTCAGCGCATGTTCTAGTTCACTCTGGCTTTGGTGGGATTGTTGTGTTCAGTGTAAGGCATGTCTTGAACTACTGCAGTAAATCAGGCCACAAAGAGGAGGCCACTTCACTGTGAATTTGCTAAAGAAGAAGCCTTTCACAATCTAACTAACTTCTTTGCCATGTTTTTACTAAAAGCTGAATTGGATTGGCAAAAATCTTCACATAAAAATATTGCACTTATGTACAAACATGTCCCCCAAACTTTGTGTAGCATCACATGCCTGCTTTCAGATGTCTTATTATAGCACGGTGACACTCACTTTCAACTAGGATTATTCAAATCTAATGCCTGAAGGTCTATATAGCCATTCACATAAGATTTTCAACTTTACTGAGAAACAAGAGTTTCTCTAACAAAACACAGACACACACAAGTCTGAAAATAATGTTCCTATTTAAGTCTCAGATACAGATTTTATTTTGTATTCAATTTAAAGACATTTATTCTGAAATCTCCATTAGCTGAATTTCACTTTTCTAAGATGCCCTAATAGCTGAACAAGTGTGTTTTCCCCAATAAACAAACTTTTCTGAATATTGTCTTTCTTACCACAGCTTCTCAAATAACAGTGCAGTGGAACAATTTAAACATGCTATTAAAACAAGGAAGATTCCATATTGCACAGTGTTTTACTAGTGTTATAAGTCAATAAAACTTCAAGTGTATGACTAATTATATAATAACTAGAACTATTTGCATGTCTCACGTTGTTGTAGTATACTACTGACACCAATTTCTTTCTGTGTTGACTTAGACATATTTACATAAAATACCTCTTTTAGCTGCAGTACTTCTTAGTGTTTATATTCTGAGTTATGAAAAGAAAACTCCAGGTTTTCAGGTTTTTGAAAGGTTTTCTAATTCTATAGCTTTCTCCACCCTTCTTGTGTGATAGATAGTTTCACCTGGGGACTTTACAAAATATGCAATATTTTGCCCCATTGCAGCAATTTAGCCAGAATTTCTATCACAAACATGTCCACAAAAAATTGGTTTACAGTAGACTATAAAAATGTGGTAACTATGCACTGAAAATGCCCTGTGTTGATTCATTTCAATCTGTTATTTGTTTTCATTCTGTAGCAGGTATAAGCCACTTTGAAAACAGATGTCTGTTTTATTTCAGAATAGGACGGGAAGACAACAGGTCTGCAAATGCAATTCACCCCACAGATGTGGGACACTCATCTGTTTTCTGTAGCTCCTGCTAGGGTCATGCCCATCAAGTCTGAATGACAAGGCGATGACAAATTTCCCTGTAAAAGTGCTGAAAGGTTAAAAGCTACAATACATGCAGGATGCCCCAGAAAGACTGCACGAGATACCAATGCCTTTTCAGTGCCGTGCTCAGAAACAGCAAGGCTGTGTTCACTCAGGATGTGCAACTGGAGGTCTGTGCATATAGAAGACTAAACTAGTACAAATCCTTTAGTGTATAGACATTATATATTATATATGTATATAATTTCATAAATTTATGAGTGTAAATGTCAGACAGAGAGGCAAGGATCAACAGTGCTGATGGCAGTGACAGCAGTGACAACAGAGGTGGCTACAGGACTTTCTGGGGGCTGAACACTAGAATGAGCTGGGCAGGGGGTTCCCAGAGTCAGGAAAATATGAGCAAGAGCTGCGAGACCCTCCAGGAACTGTCAGCTATTGAAAGCTGCATTTCATTACAGGCAATTTATTTCCATTTAAGTTTACTTCTTCTTGAAAAGAAATGTGTTGAAATTAAATGAACTGGTCTTGAGCTGAAATCACAGAATCAGAGAACCACAGAATGGTTTGGATTGAAAGGGACCTTAAAGGTCATCCAGTTCTAGTTTCTCCCACCATGGGCAGGAACATCTCCCGCTAGATCAGGCTGCTCAGAGACCCATCCAGTCTGGCATTGAACACCTCCAGGGATGGGGCATCCACAACTCCCCCAGGCAACCTGTGCCAGGGCCTAACCACCCTCACAATAAAGAATTTCACCCTAATTTATTTCTTTTTTGGATTAGATTTCTTCTAATCTAAACCTACCCTCTTTCAGTTTAAAACCATTTCCTATCATTCTATCATTGCATGCCCTTGTCTAAAGTCCCTCTCCAGCTTTCTTGCAGTCCCCCTTTGTGTATGGGAAGGCTGCTCTAAAGTCACCCCAGAGCCTTCTCTTTTCCAGGCTTTTTCCACCCCAAACTTTCTCAGCCTGCCTTCACAAGAGAATTGCTCCAGTCCTCTGATCATCTTTGTGAGCCTCCTCTGGACTCACTGCAGCAGATCCACAACCTTATGTTGGGGGACTTAGAGCTGGACACAGTACTCCAGTGAGTTCTCAAAAGAGCAGAGTAGAAAAAGGAAAAAAATAGGAAAAAAAAAAGTAAAAGAAAGAAATTGTCCTGAGATATCGTAGTTCTTGTAATTTAATAGTCAAGCCCTAATTATTTACATGTGTTTTGGTGATTGAGTAAGTAGGTTAAATCATGCAACAGGGGCAGAATAAAGGTCATTGCAGCAGTTCTCCCACACACTGGTTGTCAGAGTGATTAAAATGACAAGTTAACAAGTTCAGAAGGTCCTGCACTGAAAAATGTAACTTCACCTGAACTCTTCGCTGCAGCAATATAGAGAGAAAAATATGACAAGTGAGGACACTGGACCTAGTCACCAGCAGAAGGATGACAAGCTAAGCTGAAGGCATCATGACCCAGGGGATCACAGTTCAATGGTTAAACTTTTCAGGTCCTAAACTGGCCTTTGAAAACAGCCATAGTTTGCTTTTTGCCTCTGCTGTTGAACAAAGACTATTATTTGGTAGGAGTGCTCCTCGGCCCACCTTTCCTCTCAGGGCCAGAGACAGGAACTGTGGGTGTGGGAAGAAGTGAAGGGTCTTCATTGTGAGCCTTGCCTCAACTGCTCCCTCCACTCCCTGCATTTAGACCCTCTGCTGCATCCTTGATAGAATATATCTGACTGGGGACTGAAAATTTAATTTAGAAAAGCAATAGTCAGAGGAAAAATGGAGCAGATGGGCCTGGACACCTGATTTGGGTTCTCATTTGCATTTTCTAGGACAAGAGTTTAGAGACAAGGGGAACACATCTGCCTCCTGCATAAGCAGAGAGCCAGATTTAGTACTGCCTGAGGATTCTGGCTGAAATGTAAGTTCCCACACAGATTTTGTTAATTTGGTCATGTTCATTTAAGGTAAAGAAAGAAGAGAAAAGGAAAGGGTTTATGTGAAACACAATGCAGTAGCTTACATAAATTACTTTTGCTCCAAAGCCATGTAGTAGCCCTGCCCTGATCCTTTAGTTGAGAGTAAAGAAATGCAGAGAACATCTGTATTTTCCGTTGTGTATCCTACCTTTCTCAAGACTGGTGCTAACACAAACCACTTCATTGGCACTAAAACACAGACATAACTCCCAGAAAAATTTTTTACAGGGACTACCAGAACATAACACATTCATACAAGTGTGAGAGGATCACATCTGCCTAAAGTCTTAGTGGGAGTCAGATATGTAGGTTTACTACAGATAGATAGGAGCTGGTCTGCCTTTAGGTCAACGCCTCCCTAATAGCAGAATAAGACATTACTGACACATATGAGGGCTGACATTTGCTTATAAAATGGTATGTCCAGAAGAGCTGCTTTCCCCAGCATGGTGGGTTGTTGGATTTAGAAGTTGGAGGAAGTAATGTCACATCTTTTCTGAAATAATGGATGGCATTTTAAGTAGAGTGGTAAGATTGATTCAGGGTGCTGATCTGTTGATCCTTCCAGGGTCAGTTGGTTTTCTAAATAAACTAATGTATTTTCTAAATGGAATGTATCCCTTTTTGCCAAGGTTTTCCACTCACAGGCAATTGATCAACTTTATTTGACAGATTTTTTTTTTAAGGAATGACTTTTATTTCAAAACAACCAGGTAGTTATATATCTTCCTCAAAATAGTGTCGTGTTCCCTGTGGGTTTCTTCACAAGATTCCTCAAGAAGATATTAGTCTAAAAAAAATTAGCCTTCCCAGAGAGAGATGGGGAACTGCTACTTTCCCTTCATTTGCTATTACAAAATGTGGGGTGACACCTGAGCACTCAAACCAAGATCATTGAAGATCTCAGAGTTTGGGCAGACAGGCAGAGAGAGAGGAGCAACTGACCTAGAAGCAAAATTTAATGGGGTAACTCTGAAAATAAAGTATGATCTTTTCACCTGAATTTCAAACATCTGGATTTTTTTTCCTTATCATTGATGTTCCCTCTATGCATCCACAGGTTTTTTTGTATGTAAGGTATTTTACTTCTACATGCCTTAACTTTATGTACGTCTGCGTCCATGTACATGCATACATACCTAAGACACAACCTGTATATTTAAAGGCATCTTGATCTTCTGTTCTGTCTCATTACCTAAGAGAAAATTCCTCTACTGATGCCAATTGGTATTCTTATTGTCCGCCACTTTTCAGATTCAAATACATTTAAAGATGAATGGTACAAATTAAGATAATGGAAGGAAACAGATTTACTGCATTTTCTTAAAAGGAAGATGAAGTTACAAGAAAGTTGTTGGTCAAATGCTATCTATGGACACATACAATATGTCACATATATGTTACATTTACATATGTTAAATATTACAGAAGAAAATGGTACTTTGCAATTTGACAGACATTAACTATGATTTCAAAATTTATTTAAACACTGCAGGAGTGCAGTAAATCTCAAAGCATTTTAGTCCTTGCTTTTAATAAAAAAATCTTAGGCCTAATGAAGTGAATAAATGAAAAGAATCACTGGCTAAAATATTTGTTTTGTTGGAGTCAGTAGCAAAACTTCCATCCCATTTCAGACACTTAGTAAATTATTTTATAAAGCTACACAAAAAGAAACTTAAGTAACTTACCTATCTCTTATACAGTGTTGTGGTTTACAAAAGAGTGTATATAGAAATTTCCATTCACAGCTAATATACCTTGAGACAAGACTATCTTCAGGTAGAATACATGTCTCTTTTTAATGTCTAAATAAATGGAAATTCTACTAAAGCAGATAAGGAATTAAAATGGTGTCTTCTGAAAATTTTTTTTTTTTTTTCTCTTTCTCTCAGACCAAGAAATACATTCCACTGGCTATTTTGGGGGGGGAAATGCTATGAGTTCAATTATGATTTTTAAAAATTTAAGTTGTATTAGAAAAAGGGCAGGGTGTGCAATTATACCTGTTTATGTAAACAGATAGATTGCACCCATATACAAATTTTCACACCAGAAGAACTAACACTCACTAGCAATTTTCAAGTTGCCTTCCTTTGACTTCCTTTCTGTTTTCCTTCTTTTCTAGTCTGCTTTTGCACACAAGCTGGTGCACTATATATAGCTCTGAAATTGAGTGAGGTCTTTAAAAACACTTCTCCTACCTAGTTTTGCTGCAAGCAACTCCAAGTGTAGGGATTGTTGTAGTCAGGGGCTTGCTTACAAGGGTTTTGAGGGCAGGTAGGGAGCACAGCCTGAGGTTCAGGTGAATGCGGTGAAAGGAATCATAGAGTCATAGGATGGTTTGGGTTGGATGGCATCTTAAAGATCATGTAGTTTTCATGTGGTATCACACAGAAAAAAGGAAAAAGGAACCATCAGTGTGTGCTGCTGCATGAGCATGGAATGCAATGCATACGAACTGGGCAAGGAGAGGTTTAGGGAAAGGGGATTCTGACCCTCAGGAGACTGTGAACTTGATCAGAAAACTCAGATATGGGATAATCAGGATAATGACTATTGCATAGCATGAGACAGACTTAGCATCCACTTCCAAGGAACTGCTCTTCACTGAGCAACCATTAAGGAATGCTCCAGCTTCCTCCAACAAGGGGAGATGCATGTCTGATGGAGAAGAAAAGACTATGTGTGTGTGTTATGTATGATTAAAAATGGTTCTACAACATTTTAACATGTACTTCAAAGATTGTTTAAAAAATGCCAGTGGCCCCTGCCATGGACAGGGACACCTCCTCCTAGATCAGGTGACTCAGAGCCCCCTTCTAGACTGGTCTTGAGCATTTCCAGGGATGGGAAGTCTACAACCTCTCTGGGCAATCTGTTGTAGTGCCTCACCACCCTCACAGTATAGAATTACTTTCTAATATCTAATCCAAACATACCTTCCTTCTGCTTAAGGCCATTTTCCCTTGTCCTATCACTACATGCCCATGTGAGAAGTCCCTTCCCAACCTTGTAAGTCCTCTTTACATACTGGAAGGCCACTATAAGGTCTCCCAAGAGCCTTCTCTTCTCCAGGCCAAACAGTCCCAACTCCCTCAGCCTGTCTTCATAGAAGAGGTACTCCAGCCCTCTGATCAGCTTAATGGCCTGCTCTGGACTAGCTCAAACAGGTCCATGTATTACTTATATTGGGAACCTCAGATCTGGATGCAGTGTTCCAGGTGGGGTCTCACCAGAGCACAGCAGAGGGGCAGAATCCCCTCCCTCTCCCTGCTGCCCACGCTGCTTTGGATGCAGCCCAGGACACGGTTGGTTTTGTGGGCTGTGAGTGCACACTGGCAAGCCATGTTGAGCTTTTCATCCACAAACAGGCCCAAGTTCTCTTCAGGGCTAGTCTTAATCCACTCTCCCCAGCCTGTGCTTGGGATTGCCCTGACCCTGCTGCAAGATCCTGCAGTTGGCCTTGCTGAACTTCATGAGGTTTGCACAGTCCCAACCCTCAAGCCTGTTAAGGTCCCTCCTCATGGCATCCCTTCCCTCAAGTGTGTCAACCACAGCACACATCAGACTTGCACTCAATCCCATTGTCTGTGTTGCTGCCAAAGATATAAAGAAGCGACAGTTGTTGGCTTGAACTTCCCTTAGCATTTCCACAATCACTCAAACTACTTTCCCCACGTGCTTTGGATTTTTCTCAACTCCCTTCCCACCCCAACAGCCCACAGCATTAACATCTGGATATTGGTGGGACTTCTCTATGCTACTAATTTAGTTTCACCTGATACACAAATGGGGAGACCTAACAATTTCTTCTTTTTCTTTCCCCAAAACGTGCCAGGGTCATTTCAGTGGTGTGTCTAAATAGGTGGCCATAAGTCTCACTGACCCTTGAACTGGTAGAGACCATTCCTGGCCTGTATTTCATCACCTACTTGGTGGCAGTGAAGGTGAACACTCATGCATGGAGACCTTGTAGGAGGAGAGCATCCCAGAACTTGAGGGGCTCATTCTGCAGATCCTCCACACCTCAGGTATTTGAATTGGTTGCACAGGTATGAACAAAAACAGAGACATATCCCAGGGGCTGAGTCTAATATAAAAGCAACACTTTCCCATCTGCCCCAAATTATCTCATTCTCAGCTCTCCTGACACAAGCACTGAAATTTTCCAACCCTCACCTTTCTGGAGGATAAGTGAACTTCAGCCGGAAGTTAATGAAATAGGTTTCAACTGTATCACTGAGGTCTGAGTCTCTTCATAGTGATCTGGTTCAGTTTTATGAATCCCTAGTCCCTATTAATATATTATATCTGAATTCATTTCCCCCTTCCCGTGTTTCCTCAGATATTATTTTGCCTTATTGCAGTCACATAAATCCACTGCTCTAATCCCATCTTCTTGGTTATTAGGTAATGTGGTATGCTCAAAGGTGACTGGGTGATGAAATTGTATTATTTGTTTCATTTAATATCCTGAAATAGATCTTAACATTTCAGCTGTTGTGGAATATAAAAGAAACAAAAAAGACCAAACAAAGTTAGCATGGAAGTATTTTTATTCTTACTATGATCACTCCAGTTTCCCGCAGACAATAAGGAGAACAGCAGAGGTGACCCTCCTCGCCGCAGTACAGACTGTCAGCCACTAGAATGGCCATGAATTATTTTCTTAAACCAGTTTCAAACAGTGCATGAACCCACAGCTGACACAGAAAACAAAGAAAGACCCAAATATCATGTCACAATTATTTGTTTCTCAAAAGCACTGATTTTTTTCAATGCTCTTCCAATAAAGTAGGGAACCTTTAGACCTGCAATGTCACTTGAAAAGTAGCTGGTTTAAATCCCTTAAATTACTCAAAACCTTTGCTCATCAGTCCCACTATGACAGTCCACAAGCCCTTCGATGAGAACAAGACAGACTCAAGAAACCTCATGATTGCTGAGGTGCTGGAAAAGACTCCACAAGTCTCTCTTCCAGTAAGAGTCCTACCACAGACTGCAGTTTTGCACTGACCTCAAAGCCTGTGTGTGCTGGGACTCATGAGTGGGCTCATGGCTAAAAGCAGCATGACACGGGGGAACGTGGAAAAAATGCATCCTGAGAGACAGAAATCATGGCACAGAGTAGGAGGTGCTGCCAATTTTATGCTCCCAGGGCCAGATCTGAACCCGAGTACTTCCCCTTAAGGGTAGGATGTCATAGCACCATTTCGGTCTTTCACAGGTCTGTTGTTCTGGTTGCTTTGGATTCTATTTGGTTCATCATTTGAAATCAAACTTTATTGCAGTTCTCCAGTGACCTGAGACAAAACAAAGGACCCTTTGCATTTATTCTCCTGCTCTCTGGGGTCTTACCAAGATGCACTAAACTACAGCAGAGCTGTTGTCAGAGCTGGAAAAATAAGCGTAGCAGCAGAAACTTCCTGTTCTTCTACTAAAATCTGAAACTGCCTTTTACAAAGCCAGTAACACCAATAACCCTGTTGTGGACTGCTAGGTATAATTACCTTGGCTAGTATATCAGATCTTTGGGATTTGTGGCCTCTACTGAACTAAGGGGTTTTTCCTTAGTTTTATATTTTCAGAAATTCAGTCTCAGTGTGAAATATATTAGTATTTATCAACCATTTTGATCAGTTCAAAGTATAGAAAGTAAAAATCACTGACAAAATAGTTCAAAGCCAGGCTGAAACCTCCCTACAAATGGCAGAATACAGCAGATATTTGATCAGCCATCAAGGATCATTACTGGATTAATTTGTGTGAAATGAAAGAAGTTGTGAATACAATCTCTTAAACAGCACTCAGCTAAATGGGTTATTTTTCCATTGGTAGTATTATTAGCATGTATCTTTACTGTACTCCAGGAGGAAATGGCAAAAACTATCACAGTCATCTTCATTTTAATGCTGGAGAAACATGATGAGTGATGAATGATTCTTAATATCATAACTGTCTATACAAAAGGAGATGAAACTGTAACTGGAGAGCATTGTTCATTTTCATTTGTTCTGAGATACACCATTCTAGCATGCTCTTTTCTCTTGCCTTCTTAATACCATCACATTTGATGTGTGAAACAGGGAGAAACATATCTTCAAATATTTCTGTCATGCAAATAGCTATTCCTTCAAAAATAGCTATTCCTTCTTGAAAAATCAAAGAAAATATTGTGGGCAATTTCAATAAAACAACTTATTAAGTTAAAATGAATCAAAATATATTTTGTATTTCCTCTCCTGTATGGTCTAACAGGTGTGCAATTAACTGAACAAGTGCACCATACAAGTGCACAAAAATATGTTGTGGGTGGAATGCACCACTTGCCATGCAATCACCTAGTATTGAAAAACCACTGCATTTTCTGAACACACAGGCTTCTTCCATCAGTCAGCATTCAGCCGGAAAAGCTGCAGCTGTAGCTAAATTGCTCAGTAAAATCTCCATTCTCAGCACTGTGAGGAGCATACTCTCCCTATACCATACTATACTATGCTATATAGCATTGAGAATGACTCCTGCTTCTTCTGATTTGGCCACTGAGATGTGTTGATATGACAGATGACAAAACAGAAGCTGAATAAAAATATCAGTCCTATCCTATTTTATACTTTTTATTTACTAATCTGGTTATGTTTATGTGGTGGTAGGATCAGCAGGATGGGCATGGCAGGGAGAGGCTGTGCAAACAGTGAATATGATTGGTGCCAGATCTTGCTCTCTTCAATGTACTCACTGCCTGTGGCTGCCTACCGTATTCCCAGGAAGCTCTCTGATCTCTCAAGCACTGGCTTGTGGCGGTAGAAGTATAGTGGGGCTTCACTGGGCTCCTCAGGGGTCAGTCAGATACAGTGTGAAATGGAATTTGTTCAGTTGCTCCTTTTCAAACAATAGAGTGCCCATAGCAACCCTTTTGGAATAAATGACTGCCTTCTTGGACTCCATTTTCCCTGGGCTATGACCTGGACCATCACAGACAACGGTCTCTTAGTATCTCCACTAAAGTAACTCAGGCTGCTAGGATGCTCTGTGTTTCCCTCTATCTCTTACAGGTTCTTCTCAGAAACAATTCTTCAAAGAAGCAAAATCTTCTCTGTTTCAAGTAAAGGCAATGAGTAGTGAATAAATATTTTTAGCAAACATTCATATTGTGGAACATCTCTACCAGGTTCACTTATTCAGCTACATTTTGTCAACCTAAGAAAACAACAGTTGCTTCAACTTTTGTACAGTGTTAATGTCTTGCAGACCTCTTCATTTTCTCAGTTGTCTCCTCTAATATCTCTTAAATCCTTCTCATAAATTTCCAGAAAATAATGCCTTAAATGAAATGTGTTTATCTAGCTGAGGTCTCTTAATTTCTATATTTCCTGCTTCCTCGTCAAAATACTTCACACTTTTTTTCTGTTGGTTTAACATCTTTAATTTCAGACCATTGATTCTGAGTATTAAGAATTTTAATCCTTGATTCTTCACTATAATTCATCCTGGCTCAGCATCACCTATGAATTCTAGGAGCATTCTTTAATCCAAGCCACTAATGAAAATGGTGGATGAAGCAAGCTCTGCAGAGATGTGTAAGGTTCCCTAGAATAAGCAGAAAAATAGTTAATATTAATTAATATTATTATTTTCTTTTTTTATTAATAAGTCTTTGTGTTGCAGAACAACCAGCTGTGCCCAATGTGATGATGTCTTCTATACTATAGTCTACTTACTAAAAAGGACACCAGGCCCAACACCATGTAAAAGTCTTAATAAAGTCCATATATATGACTTCTGCCGTTCTTTATTTGCTTGGCTAGTTGTCTCCTCAAAGATTGGTGTGATGGGATATGTTCTTGACAAATCAGTGTAGGAAGTAATTTGTCTCATTTGTTCTCCTCTAGATGCTAATGAATTGACTATGCCATCACACGTTTTATCTTAATTTTAGTCTTAAAATTATCCTGATGAGTCTATACTTCCACAGGTCATACTGTTGTCCTTTTGTTAATAGTAGGTATTGCATTTGATTTTCTCTTGTCCTCAGAGATTTTATCTCCTTGTCCTTCACAAGTTCTTGTAGTTGATAACTAATGGTTCAGAAAATCCTTCGGCTTCACTTGAAGTTCGCTGGGTTGAATTTCAGAGGCCTCTTTACCTTGAGTATTTTTAAATTACCCAGATTTTTTAGCCTTTCTTACTCTGCCCTGTATTTATCCTTGCATTAAAATTACTTGCAGTGGGCAAACACCACTGGCCACATCACTTTTCCACCAGTAAAATGAAAACAGAATTTAGTCCCCTCCAATTTAATACCATGAGTCTAACCTGGGTGTTTATCATCTCTTTATATTCATTTTTATTCCGGTGACAGCATGCAGTTAACAGAACAATCTTTGGCACCTCCTGTGTTTTCTCCAGCTGTTTAAATATGTTGTTGTAGTTTCAGCTTCTTTGAATTGCCTCCTGTGCTACAGATTTGTTTTAAGTGATTGTTTGTATAATGACTTTAGTCAGAATTTGCTGTAATAGTTATTAATGAGTTACAGTTAGTGAGCTACATTCATCATTATTTAATTAATCATTTTCTATGGTATTTTGTTTGGCTTTCTAGTAAAACATCTGCCTATCTCTAATGTTTTGGGAACAACAAATCTTTGGAAAAAAAGGACCCTGGGACTTGCAATGGTTGTTGTGGTTATTCCCTTAATCTGTCAACATGTGCAGAAAGAAATGTAGCCCAGTGAGAAACTGCGCCGCATATTTTTTCAGGACAAAGGGGGTTTGTGGTTTTGTGAATTTTTTTGTCTTTTATTTGTTTGTTTGACTCTAAATGGAGACTGGGACAGAAAGTAACATCCAGCTGAAAAGTTTCTTGAATTTAGATGTGTATCTCCTAGCTGCACCAGTACAGCGGAAGACTGGGAAGAGTTTCTGCACCTCTAGGAGAGGTGCCAGGATGCTTCAGCTGCATATGTATTTTACAAGGGGGGAGAAATGCAGCAGTGAGCAACCTGTAAAACATCTCTCCAGGAGGCTGGTACAAGGAGAGGCAAGCAAAGAAGTGCAAATAATTTGACCAGAAAAGCTGTAAGTCTCCATTCTTGACAAAATTCAAATCAAACTGGAGGTGACTCTGAGCAGTCTACTGTAGCTGACTCTGCTTCAGCAGGTATTTGGACCCTACTATCTTCAGACATCCAACCCTATCTCTGTGTATTGGTGGCCCTGTGAGGTGGCACTTCAGGTTGGCCCTGGCCTTCTATTCATGTGACTGAAGAAGCAGCCCTTAATTTCAAATGAAGAGGCCAAAAGAGTTTCCAGAATCATATGCTTTTGTTCCCTCACATGTATTTTCCTCAAACTTTTGCTAGTTCCAGTTGAAGTTCACCATTTTGGGATTCTGGTTCAGAGCTGATTCTTTATTTAATAATTATTATTCTATGTTTTACTAGAGAATGAAGTAATTAATGATATATCAATATGTTCTCATAACATAGTTAAAGGCGTGCGGTTTGTCCTAGTTACAATAAATACACTTCACTGTGTACACAGCTCAGTATTTCTTTGTTCTGTTGCCCTGTTGTGAAATCCTCCTTTGACTGGTTGTTTCAACAAAATAGCAATTACTGGAAAATTGCTTTTATCTCCAAACTCTTCCCTTTCAACATTAAAACATCTTTCCTTAACTTTCTGTTGTATAATATTTATCACAAATTCCAACTAACTTTTCTTTCCTTTGTTCTCTTGGACTACGTCCACATCAAGCCATGTGAAAGAAATAATGAACCAACTGATCAATTAGTTGGGTCGATAGCTCTGTTTTGACATTCTGCATTAAGCAGTAACTAATTGCCCAATCCTAAATGCTTTTAAAAACATATCTAGAAAATCAATAACAGAGTAACTGCATTTCAAACAGAAGACTGTACACAGCTATGTACAAGGAAATGGGCAGCCATAACTGAGGCATGTGCCACACCAGTAGGATTTTCTGCTGTTTTCTTTTTTGTTTCTATGTGTCTTTATTTACATTCTTTTCCCGATAGCCTCTTCCATTTGTATATGGGAAATCAATAGCTCACCCAAAGTGTTAGTAACAGGTGACCATAGGAGCTATGGGCTTTCTTGGCATCCACCAAGGCACAAACCTCGTCCTTGCTGAGTCATAGAGCTGGAGATGTATCCAAGCAAGATAGCACTTGCTGACTGAGCTGACTGTCTCTTCTTCTGTGTTCAAACTTCCTGTTTTCTCTCGTTCTTCATATTTTTTCCAACCCCACAGCAGTAATTTTTTCTGCTCCACTACAATGGTGTTTTGATCTGTGTTATGGTGAGGACTCACACACTGCTCTAGCTACCTCTTCTTCTGAATGTTTCCCTTCTAGTACATTCTTATGTTTAATTTTTTAATTGTTATGCTCTTTTTTAAAAATTATTTATTGTGTGGCCAGTCATTGAATGGTAACAGTAAAAAATTTAAGATTTTCAAAAATCCTTCAATGAATTATTTTCAAATTTGGAACACAAAATATTTAGGGAGCTATTACATTAAATGCTCCTTAATCCTTTAATCTGCTCAGGTTTTCTAATCACTAATTTTATATCAAAATGTTGGGAATATATTAGGGTAGAAACAGCCCAAACAGTAATTTAGTAGGCACTAATGTTCTCCAACAAATTAAAATTCCTCCTGTGAAACCCTGGCCTCTTTAAGGTTTATGAGAATTTTGCCATTGATTTGAATTACTCCATGATTTACTCCTTCTATCATCTCAGGCACAACATCTGGTGAGGGTTTTTTTATAAGAGGTAGTTTAACAAGCAGTCTGAGAGCTAATCTCCTGATTGTGACTCCTAGCACACCTGACTCTTCATGGAGGCCTGTGATACCATATATTTGGTGAGTGACAGATGTATGACACATATTACCACAGATGGCATCCTGCTGCATTTTCTTCCTTCCCTGTAGAGGACTTACCACTGGAGGTAGTTCTCATGGCTCTGTGTGTAGTGTGTATATATGTGCATCTTCTTGTTTGTGACACATACCTTCAATGAGTGAGAAATCCAAGGCAATTCCATATAATATGTATCATCTTCATTTAATGAGCAGATCAAGATGATTTAATATGATGTACTGTAATAAAAGGCAAATGATCCTTTTCAAAATCTTAGACATTAGACAAAATACGTCAGAGAAGGAAATCATCTATGTAATAGATTTGGACTTGATTGAAGTAATTTAGGAATACTATAAGTTGGATTAGTTATTGAGATGTTTGATCCACGAATATGTATTCATAGAGTAATTTAGTTCAATAACTGGATTGTCAGAGAAAATGACCAGGAAGAGTGAGAATTGAAACAGTCCCTACCAGATACTTCAGACACAGCACAAGAGCTCTTCAATTTGGTGCTTTTATTACAACTCCCTGCTGAGCTCAGCAAGTTTAGTTACAAGTCCAAGAATGTAAAGGAGAAGAAATTTCAGTTAGGTTTGAATCAAGTCTCATAAAGAGAACAGGGAGGTTAACAGCACAGTAAGATGACCCCAGACTTGAAAGAGCACTTGAAAATTTAGCCCCTAGTCAAGCACTCAACACAGTGACATCTACTGTAATTTTAAAAACCTTCTTTTAGAATTTTACCCCCTGCTTAAAATTGAATATCTATTCTATGGCAGCTGCTTGGACAACTGTATTATCCTTGGTCACAGCTTCCTGAAAGGAGGAACAAATTACCATGCCACATCAGACTGGATGGTCAAACATGTTTGGGTTTTAAGGACTGGGTCATCTGGCTCTTAAGAGATCACTTAAGTGGAATTCTAATCATCTGCTGTAAAGAGGATGATCTGAGATAAAGAACAAAGCCTAGAGATACTACCACAGATACTGTTTTTCCAGGAAAGTCAACTGTCGTGAGAAATGATGAATCAAATTATGAAATTATGAGTATTGTGCTGGTTAGATAGGCTATTTTGCTGAATTTGAGCTAAGCAATTTGAGAATTTGACATAATGGAAACGGTATGCTGGAAACAGGAAAATGTAAATATGCCACTGGTGTTTTTCAAACAGACCATGGCAGATGATCCTCCAAAAAGACTCATTCCCACAGGTGTATCAAATCACTAGGCAATCAAAATATCTTTGAATCCACAAAAATTCTCAGATGTAATTTTCAGGGACAATTTTCAAACCATATTTTACTAGACCTAGAGATATTTTGCCTTTCTGTTTAGTCAGTTGCAACCCTAAGTATAGGTGAATAAGCTTGTACAAACCTGTGATTTTTGCTGAACATTACAGTATCTCTGACACGTCTTTCACAATGTGATGAGTGTTCACAATGTGAAAAAGAATCCTACTGAGAACCATATAGTAATATGTAGGGGTCTTCACCTGCAGTGTTGGAGGAAATCTTCTCGTTGACTGCAGCTGTCAGGCCAAGTGGCCTCTGCTGATATTTGAGTGCTCTCTGAATGCGATGGGATGTTGAATGTTGAAACTGCACAGGGGACTATTTCTCACAATTCCATTTTCTCCTAGACAATGCAGTGTACCCTATTATGTGCATTGCCCATGTTAGTTATCAGTTCTTTTGCAAAGAACAGAAGTGTCTTGATACAGAGCTAGAAATATGGATGTGAATTTGCAATGGAAGGTGCTATATTCACTTTGATCAAGTTTCTTCCTACTCTGTCCGTCGTCCCTTCATTAATGACTATCAGCCTTCTATGTCCTATGCTACCTCTTCACGGCTCTTCAATGTTTCAAAGAAAGCCTGACCCACAGGGTCTGGAGGCTGCATCCCCAACATTTAATTACTTGGAATTTGCTTTTGCAGAGTAAGCTGGTACACAAAATAGAACCTGGATCCCAGATAAAGAACAATGTGCTGTTCATTAGCCTTACTCCCAGTTTGAGACAGAGAAGGCTATCTATTGGCTTGGAAGATAGGACATGACTTTTGAGATAGACCAGAAGAAAGAGTTCAAGAGTCCTCTTCTCCTCGTAGTCTTGCCCATCTTCTATAATTAGCTAATGAAAATATTTTATTTTTTTCACTCCTAAGGCAAATCAATAGAGGGAGAGCCTTTGTGCAAGCCAGATACCCTATTTAGATTCTTAGTTAATGGATTAAACAAGAAAATTTTACCTTTAATTTCAGGGATGTCAACATAATAACAGTATTTCTAACTGACCATTTTTCTTCATAATTCATACGTTCCTTGATTGCCTTAAACGTTTTTCTTTGTAGTATTCACCATTGTTACTATTCATTCTCCTCAGCTCAAGAATGTTCCTCTCAAACAAAGCTTGTCTTCAAAAGTTTTCTTTACCATGAGGAGTGCATTAAAAATCACTATCAGTGGGATAATTACAAAAACAATCCCACCATCAGCGGGATATCACAAATACACTGTGATATATTTCAGCTTGAAATCATCTCTGGTGGGAGATGTTTTACAGTAAACTGCTTTTTCTCTAGGGTTCCTCTGTGCATTTCAAGTCCGTATCTTTCTGCAAGGCAAGTGTATGAAATATATCCTACAGAAATGTAATTATTTCCGAACAATGCCAGTCTATCCAGAGTAGAGCTAGTGTACTGGACTCTCCAAATCTCCACTTAAGACCATTGACACCTGTACCAAATCCTTTAAAAGAAATCAGACTTGTATTTCTTTTAAAATACACTTTTTCTGCTGACTTCCTCTCATGAAGGCTGAAACATGAAAAGAGATTCAATATTTTACAATATTTTACAATCTTCAAGCCCTTGAAAATAAAATTGTAATTCAAGGTGATTATCGAGCAAACAGGAGATTCCAATAAACTTGGAACATGTCTGATAAAAAAGGCAACCTGATAACTTCCCATAAGGCCAGACATTCCTCAGAATTCTACAGTATGTAAACACAATGCATCAGTGTAGCATCTCTTAAATGAATGAATCACAATTCACAATAAATCTGAGATCTCCCATTACGGGACCTTGGAAGAAATTTTCTTCTTTCATCTGTAGTCTGAAAGAGATCAATTCATGGAGATGTGGGAAGAATGAAGATGCTGCAGATAAAGTCCATAATGGCTCAGAGTTTGGAGAAATTATAAATAACAGGAAAGATTACAGAAAGATACAGCAAATGGTGCTGGGAAACAAGTCCACCACATAAAGGCAAATGAAGACTTTATATCCAACAATTAAAAATACAGTTTTGTATTAATTGCCAGAATGTGTATACTGGGAAACTTAGAAGATGTTGTAGATAACCTCATAGCAATCTCTTTATATCAAGATTTGGTATCTTTTTAAAGGGTTTATTCCACCTCTACCCATTAGTGATTGGACATAATGAAGGACTGACTGAATGGAATTTTAGGATAATTAGAGAAAGTCTGATCAGGGAATGACTAGTCCCTTCTAACTCTAAAAATCAATGATGCTATGTAATTTAAATACTCTACATAAAAACTTTGATTGTTTCAAAATTGTATATTTACTTAAGAAAGTCTGTCACAGGAGTCACACAGTAAAATAAATATAATTCCATCTTCTTGGATTGTCCAGCTGTGAGGTAAACAAAATTACTGCAAGTGGATTGAAACCCGCTCTTACAAAAGCAAATTAAAAAAACAATACTCAGGCCCAAAACATAGTGAAAGAGAGGTAATGAAGACAGTTTTACCAAAGAAGCTCAGTAAACATACTTTTAAAAAACCCTGTTGACTATGGTCATTTTATTCTGCAGAAGCAGAACAATCAAAGATTAAGCCTTATTCTGCAAGTTTGAATCACTCAATTTGATTTCAAAAGTCATTTAATCTTTTTTTAAGTATTAAACATGTTAAAACTTAACATAAAGAAATCATAGTATTTCATCATTTTTCAGCATTCTGATCTCCCCCAGTTACCCTCAATTGAGAGACTGTAACCAAATATTACAGAAAAAGCCACTGCTTTCCTGCAGTCAAGTCAAATTGTGTTTTGTGGCAACAGAAAATAAACAAGTTGCCATTTATTTACTGCAGAGCCTACTTGAAATTGATTGGCCAACTAAGCATCACTTTTATTTTAATCAAAAATAACTCTTTGAATCATCTAGTTTGCCTTAATGGCAAAGCAGAAGCTTTTGAAGTAGCTGAGTAGAGCTGAAAAGACATCATCCATGTTTGCTAAGTCTTTTCAAACTTTAGATCACCAAGAGGCAATGCATTCAAGATGAGAGTCACCTATATGTCCCAAGTGCATTTTCCCAAAACTTTCCCCTTGTCTCCTGCAGGGCTAGAGGCAGCAGAGTCATTCCTTTGGGCAGTGCAGGCAGCATCATTTCTTTATACAGAGCATTGTTGACAAATGAGAATATTCCTACACATACACGTTAAGGACTATTTTCTGAGGGTTCCCAAAAAATGACTGAGATGATCATGAAGAAGAAAAAGCATTACATAGAAGTACAAAATACTTTTATCAATGCATTTTTCTAGGAGAGTGGTCTATCTGAAAAAAACTATAAACTAATTACAAACAAAAAAAATTCAACAACAATTGTAGTGGTTTGGTTCAAAATATCCACTACTTACTTATTTTCCTTCTGTGAGATAAGAATTAGGAGAAAGCAAAGCAGGCACAAAACTTAAAAGAATATAAAGAAGTTTATTAACAGACCTAAAAGAAAGGAAAAAAAAGTCAGACTAAACCTTCAGAACACTTCTCTTCCCCCCACCTTTCTCCCTTCCCCCACTGACAACATATAAAGATGACCTTTGAGATTTTCAGTCGGTTTACCACCTCTATAATAACCTTTTTCAGTTCACTTAGGGAGAGGAGTCTCTCTTGCTCATGCTATGGAGACATCTCCACAGGAAACAGTTCTCTCACGGCTCAGTATCACAACAAGGCAGCCGCCTGGGTTGGTTCTCTGCTCACATGTGAAAGTCTCTTCCCTCATCTTACAGCTTTCCCCACAACTGTTTTTAAGGGTCCAATCTTGAGCTACTGGGGTACCATTTTAAGGATGAGCTGTTCAGAAACAAAGATTTTCTTCATCTATCTCTGGGAGCATCTTCATCTCTAGGAACAAAGGTCTTCTTCCCTGGGAGCAAGGGTCTTCATCACTTTCATCTCTTTCTGTTCAAGCTTCTCATCAAATCACAGCTACTTCAACATTTGCTGGTTTCAGCACAGATACTTTTGCTCACAACTGCAGTTTGAACACTCCACCCCCCATTGCTTTTATGAAATTACAACGGGTACTCTGATGTATCATGGTCCATCACCATAGCTTTACAACAGAATTTCAGCTCCTAGGTTTGAAGCATCTCCTCTTTCTCCTCCCTCAGGGTTTCAGCTCTTCCTTCTTCACTGCCTTTGGTGTCTTTATGGTGTTTTCTTCATGTGCCTTCACCGTTCCTTTTCTTTTGACTTGGGAGAGGATTGATGTCTGCAGGCTTCATCTGCTCTGGAGGAATCTTACAGCACTAAAAGGATTAATCTCACCTGGGCCCCGCCGCTGGAATTCCCTTATCGCTGTTGGTCACATGATCTTTGCCGGACAGCAGCCTCAGATGAATTTCGGCCACACTGGGTGAGGACTGGTCTGGCCTGGCCACGCTGCTGGGCTGCCTGCACGGAGCAGGGCTGCGGGGGCCGCCCCGCACAGAGCAGGGCCGTGGGTGGAACAGGGCTCCGAGGCTCCGGGGTAGCTGTCTCCCAGCTGGCCTGGCCTGCACTGAGGGGCTGTGCCGGGTGTCCAGCGAGCAGAAGCAGCTGAGATCTCAGCCAAGCTGTGCTGTGGCCGACCCAGCCAGGCTGCACTGAGCAGGGCCCGGCCCAGCCCTGCTGGGCCGCACCACGGGGCCCCAGTTACGTGTCCAAAAGCCAGAAGCAAGAGAGCTTTCCTGGGCTTTGTTCGTTTTAAAATGTGGATCGCAGAGGCATGTCAAGCTTCTTAAGTGGCTTAAAAAAATTGACACTATTCAAACTAGCCAGTTGATTGGTTCTGTTGGGTCATAGAGGAAGCTGTAAGCACCTCTTTGCAAAGAATCACTTCTGTGACTGATGGAGCCCTCTTTAACTAAAAACCCAAACTATACTAAACCATGACAACAACAAAAAATCCCAACACAGTAGCCAAGCCATCTGCCTGTAAAAACGCTTGGGCAGAGCAAAGGAGTTTGTTTTTATCGACTTCCATTACACTGACAACAAGAAAGTTCTTGGTTATCAGAGGAAGATTCTGAATTTTGTCCTTTGACCAAAGCATTATCTTGCAGGAAGGCTGTAGAAAAAGCAGACATTGTTGCTTGCAGTTAGCCCAAAGTCAGGGAAATCTTCATTGCAGCTTGGAGCATGGTAAATGAGTGGCATTAATTTGCATTGGAGTACAGTTTTATAATTCCTATCAAGCACTGGAGTGAATTAAGGCCTTTGACCTTGGTTCATTTTCTAATTGACATAGCTTGTTGGAACCGCTGGACTCTGCCTAGCAGGCCGCAGCTCTCTGTGAGCACAACAGGGGTTACCTAGGGCTGTGTGACTAGTTGCATCCCGGAGTCCATTTCGGACAGCCCCACGATCTGGCTCCAGCAGCTAGCAGCGTTACAATGCAGTGGTGATAAAGGAGGTAGAGAAGGGTCTCCCACGAGGGTGGTAAGATGGCTTTATTCACATCCTGTCCCAGTGCTCTCAGAGGCAGAGAGACATCAGGGTTTGGGTGCAGGATAGTTTTGTCAGGGGCCCAGGGGCGGTCCCTGGGCAGGATTGGGGTACAGGAACCAATAGGGAGAAACTGAGGGAGTGGCCAAGGCTAGGGCATGGAACAGGGGGAACATGGCATCACAGAATCAGTGGGTTAACAGACTATCACAACAGCTGACTAGGAAGACAGTCCTGTTGTGCTCCCTAAAAATCAGAGGAACCATGCCTTGAAAAATACGCTCTTGTCAATTCAGCCAAAGACATAATCGGCATACCTCTCCACAAGACTTCACTGAATGTGGAGATAGCTTCTGGCAATAAGGCTCCTGATTTGGGCTCCTAATTTGGTGCCTAACACCAACTATAAGTAATCTTGACCTTACATCCTGAATTATGCATTCCTATGTCTCCTGAGATTGACTCAATTAACTCCTGTCTTAGTTTCTAAAGCCATAAAATGTTGTTCTATGTCTCTGTAAGTTCAGAAAATACCAGAGAAAAGAGAGTTACAGGTGGATATGCTAAATTATTACAGGTAGAGGCCTAAATTACTGCTTAGTTTTAAATTAATTATTGCATTTCTTATTTTGCAAAGTCTGTTTAAATCACACTGTTGCTTCTTTTCTTACACCAAGCTCACTTAAATTAGAAATAGTTTGTTGCCATAGCAATGTTTTTCCCTTTGTAGTTCTGTTATTTTAGGTTCATTGCAAACTACACTGCATAGCTGGAATTCAGACATGGAAAAATGCTTCAAATCATCTCCTCCATCCTTTGGACTGCAAACAGCTGGTGTTTAAACTATGTATCGAAGTTCAGAGTTCATTCAGGGTGTTATCTAATGTCATCAGAAGTGCTTCAAATTACAATGAATTTAATAAAGGATTAAATAATACAGTTGAATATTTTTGTCAGTACTCAAGCTGATTTTCAGCTTTCCAGTTTTCCCTTTCTGCACAGATAAAAAGTCTGCCCTAAAGAACTCCTACCCCACTTCAGTGTATTTATAGATAACCAGTATGCTAAAAATTAACTGTGTAATTTGCCATCAGCTTACAGGATTTCTGTAACTGCTATCAGATAATGTTCTTTGTTATCACCTCTGGTCTGCTTGCTTGACTCATGCCACTGGAAGACTGACTGAAGATCTGGGCAAAACTTTTACATCTGGTTTAAATAAATATTTTTTAATGCTCAAAGGCAGGCAACTAGCATATAAATAACAAGGCGAGAACAGGCTTAAACCTCCTTATACAGAACAAAAAGGTGGAAATCGAATTAATATATAAACAATAACAGGTGAGAGTAGCAATGGCTGTAGTTATATTGCTTGCAAATCAGTTCCATTTCACAATGAGTAGTAGGAGTTGCTTCTAATTGAATGCATTTTCTCCACTCTTCTATTCCTACTACTTTAACATAATGTTATTTACAGTGCAGTAAGAAGCTTGAAACATAACACCATTGTCATTGCAGGAGCTGAAATCCACTAAGAGCTTTCTCCTCAGGGGAACAGGAGAGTGCCTCGCACCACAGACAGGCTGCCTTGTTTTTCAGTCCTCAAGAGCTCAACTACCCCCTTCTTGTTTCCACTTTCTGTTCAATAAGTACCTTTTGAAACATAGTGTCAAATGCACCAGCAAGGCTGTTTCTACCAGAACGGGGCGTCTGCATCTGAATCGTAAATCACAAACACACAGTCTGTGGGCCTTGCAACATTTACCTCACTTGCTATTTTACTCCATTGGCTTCAGAAAGCGTTAAATCTCTAATAATAACCTTACAACAACTTGGGCTTTAAGAATGTCAGGGAGCTTGGCTGGCATAACACAGAGCAGACATTAGCTTTGTGAGTAGTGTGCTACTCAGCTCATCAAGGGCACTTAAATCTCCCCGTTCTTTCTGTCACACCATGCTTCAAGCTACTTAATTTAAAATAGCAGTTTACTGTAACTCTCAAATACCACAATTCACAGACATCAAAACACTGCTTTCCCTGTAACCGTTGTCTTGATATTTAAAACAAAATCTGTAGGTAGGAAAGGAATTACAGAAGCCTGACACAGTGGCCTCAGTGCTGCTGAGTGTGAGGAGAAGGACGCAGGTCCCAGGATTTAACTCTCCAAAGCAATTACAAAAGAAGCCACTGGATAATTTGCAAGAATTCACCTGGTGCAGTCAAAACATGGTCTCCTGCTTGTTTAGTGCTCCCATGCTAAAATATTGTCTCGTCTCCTTAAAGAAAAGAAATCTTCAAAAAAAATCCGCAGAATGAGTGCAGTGGCTGTGCTCTGGAAGAGCACCATTATCACCACATTTGAGCAACAGCCCCCAGCTTTGTATCCACACTGAAATCAAAGGACTCCATACTGGCAGAAACATCAAGTACTGTAACTTCAGCTGAGGCTTGGCAGGCAGTGATTATAAAAACCTCATTTGCCCTGTGAATTTGGCCTTGAGGAAGAACCAAGTCCTACACTTTAGTGTGGGTGATTTGCAGGACCTTCATATTTCCCACTCATGGTTATCCGGCTACCTTATAGGCTTCATCTCAACCTACTATTTTCTCCCTGTCACCATCATGTCTGTGGAAGGTATCTTTTCAGCTTTTTACTGGCTAGGCTAGTGGTTTAATGCCTTAGAAAGCCTCGAGCAGCCTAGAGAGGTAGCACGGGCGATCTAGCACTTTAGTAGCTCTAAAATAGGTACTTGTATCAGCTGCAAAGCAAATACAATCAGCAGAAGCAAAGAGGGAGAAATACAGCTCTCTGCTCGCTCAATTTCCTGCAGTTAGAAGCTTTCAAAACAAACAGACAGCAAGAGATGTTCACAGGAAGGTAGCTAAGGCGGGGCCTCCCTCGATTGTCTCTTTTATTAGGAGAAGGGGAAAGGGGAGGACTAGGGCGGACCTGGGGTGACCGGCCAATCAGACACTGCTAAAGAATTTGAGTTACATTTGGTTTTGCCCGCGCTTAGAACAAAGGAGCTCGGAGCACATGGCAGAAGCAAGTGTCTTTGGGAGGGGTAGGGGAAGCTCAGAACAGGCAGCAACACATGTCCATCATGAGAACACGCCCATTTCTCCTAAAATGTAAGTCTAAAACTTATGTGAAGAAGATATTGAAAGATGATAACTGTGGTGGCCGGTGAACATACATTACAAGGGAGAGAGAGTTTTCAGTAAGACAAGTCCCTAGTACCACAAGAACCACTTCACGTTAGGGTGACTAAAAAGGCTTCTCCCGGGATGCATTGCTCTGTTATGTTAATCTGTCCCAGTTTGAATTCCCTGGTTGGCTGTCAGCCTCTACCCCCTTGTCACTCCCCCAGAGCTTCTCCATTGGTCCCTGTTCCCTAGTCCCACCTTTTCCCCGCCCCCAGATAAAACTGCGAGCTTCAGGATCACATTGGTCTTTGCCTCTGCAACCTTTGACAGAGTGCAGCAGCAATAAATGTTCCTGCCAGAACGCACGCAAATGCCCTTCTCGACTCCTTGCTACCGACTGTAATACTGAACCCACCTGTGCTTCTGTGGGGGCACACGGGACCCCACAGAGCCAGGACAGGGATGGTATTAGATGACTTCTAAGTGTGAATGAAACAGCCAGTTTTGAGAATTCTTCAAATTCAAGCACACGCTTGAACTGCACCTTCCTTCCTTGTATATATGCTGCCTGACTGCAAGTTACAGGTCCTGGCAGAAGCACACTTCCCAAGGGAAACAAAGACATTACAAACTAAATATTCCCACTGATCATCCATAAATATTTAAATCTTGCTTGAAGAGTGATTTTCAGAAGAAGATTAATTGGACAGATTATTACCATCCTCTTAGTGAAAACACTGAATCACAAAAATCAATGGCGTATGTGTGATATACTCCCACTCTGTGTTGAGATAAATTTTTTTTGCAACACAAATTCATTTTCCCTCATGCTGGCACATGGTGAAAGATGTCGATGGGTCAAGTTCTACCATCAGAAATGTATATGCAATACTTACAGAGATCATACACAAGCATGTAAGAATACAATTTGACTTGCAGGTCAAAAATTTTGATTGTTTAAAGCTCTTCTGAGCTGTGGCAGGAGGGGGCATAAAATTGCTTTTTGTTTATCAGAACAAGGAATAAAGAAGAATGACTTTGCAGGTAGTTGAACAATGCGAAAACATATGGTGTTCACATGTGGTGTATGTATAGGAAGAGGAGCGGGAGCAGGTATAAACTTGCACTTTATTGTACCTAGGAAACAAAAGTGGAAAAGTTGATAAAAGATTACATAGTGAACCATGCTCCTGAATAAATATTTTGGCAGGAAAAAATTACATTTTTTCTAATGCAAAAAGACTTCTGTGGATCTCCTTCTTTAATTTTCCTGAAGTCCAGGAGAATGAGGGCAGATTGCTGCCCTTATGTTCTTTGGGACAGAACTTATGAAAAAGCAGCAAAAACCCCAACTGAAAGAATTTTCTAGTGCCACTAAGACACGAGTGGCAAACTTCTACTGATTATTGTGGATATCTTTGACAAATCCTGCTGAGCCACGTGCTTGCAAGGCAACTCAAGGTGCTCTCACAGCACGTTGGGGCACACAGCAACACCTGGGAGCATCTCATCCCTCACTGTGCATGGAAAAAGGCTTTCTCCTGTGTTGCTCCTCTGTTGCTCCCAGAACCATCCAATGACAGCACCTTGATGTACCTTGGAGGAGCCTCAAAAAGTGTGCTCATCTGAGCTACCTGGGTTAACCTTTGCTTGGTGGCTAATTGTGTCTCCCTGGCAATGAGACATATGCTCCAAATACGTTTGGGGTCTCAGCTAAAGCAAAAAGGCCTATTACTATTACTTCTTTTCTTAGTTTGTTTCTCTGATTCTCGGACCATGCTCATTGTTATCATTTGGCTGTCCTGCAGTACTGTCCATGGATACTGTCCAGCTGTTCTAGAGATTGTAATACTGCACAACAAATTGATTTCCACCCTTCCAGACATACTATTCAGGCCTGATTTACATCATAAGACAATAGATAGCAGGTGAATGTAACAAGGAGAAGAGAAGAGAGAGAAAGAGAGAGAGAAAGAGAAGAGAAGAGAAGAGAAGAGAGAGAAGAGAAGAGAAGAGAAGAGAAGAGAAGTGAAGGAAGAGAAGAGAAAGAGAAGAGAAGAGAAGAGAAGAAAGAGAAGGAAGAGAAGAGAAGAGAAGAGAAGAGGAAGAGAAGAGAAGAGAGAGAAGAGAAGAGAAGAGAGAAGAGAAGAGAAGAGAAGAGAAGAGAAGAGAAGAGAAGAGAAGAGAAGAGAAGAGAAGAGAGAGAAGAAGAGAAGAGAAGAGAAGAGAAGAGAAGAGAAGAGAAGAGAAGAGAAGAGAAGAGAAGAGAAGAGAAGAGAAGAGAAGAGGGAAAAGAAGAAGGTCCTGGCAACCCAACACAAATAAGCACAATTAACAGTGGTTACCCCATCCCAGTTGTTTACTTAGTCCTGTCATGTCTTTTATAGGGGTCACAAAGGAGAGAGTCTTAAGGAGGGATCTGGCAGAGGGTAGCATAGAGTGGGGTGGTCTTCACAAGGAGCATGCTCCATGCATGGAGTGCCTGGGGAAAGAAGTGTGGGGTGGTGTCCACTGATGGTTTGCCAGTGCTCTGTTCTTTGGTTGCTTAGTGTGAATGGCAGATAAGTGCGTCTTTACTATTTTTTTTTAACAACTAGAAAATTTCATATGTGTAAGTCTTTAATAAAGAGTGGTTTTCTTTGATTTCCCCCTGCAGAGAACACCTAGGTAAATAAATGCACACAGACGCACAAATATGTGCACATGTGCATCCTCTCCAACAATAACAAGGACAACACTATGTGCACAGCTAAAGCCCAGAAGCCAATATATGCCTCAGGGAAGTGCATGTAGGCTCGTTCCCTTGAAAACACATAGTTAAGTAGCCACACACAATCAGCTCTTGAAAAACAAGGAGCTCCAAAAGTCAAATTATCTTCGAGCATGTTGCACATTTATTCCACTAGCCAAGCCTTTCAAGATTCTTCAGCCTTACTAGAAAACTTGCCCTTGGTGTTTCTACTGCACTGGACATAATCATTTCACTTCTAGTGGGAGAGGACTGAGATTTTAAGTGCCTGCTTATAGGTTGCGCAAAAAAAAAATGCCTGAGGTCTAATGATTTAATATTAAGCAGTAGTTTCAAGATGAATGCTGGAAACTGGAGAAATCCCTCTTTGGTATTTATGTGGTTTAAAGACTAAGTGAACTGCATATTTCTGTTTAGTAAATCTGTGGTCAACTTGATCACTTTAATATGGCAGCTAAGGTGGTTGGAGGAGGAAGTGGTGTATTGAAAAGCCATCAACCTACATATGTATCAAACCACAGAAAGCTTCCAAAGTCCCCAAAGACCATTTTTGCTTTCTTTCTGGCCATGGAGGTCTGTTTTTGGGTTGTTGTTTCTTTTATTTTTTTTTGTAACAAGTCTAGCTTAAATGATAAACAATAAGTGATAATAACAGCCAGCTGGTTCCCATAGAAAAGAAAGTGACTGACAGAGCAGCTGCCATCCTGCTTTCTCTCACTGCCCTTGTCAGAGCTTCAAAGTGTCTCTTTAATGTGGTATATTAACAGCACTGTTTTGACTACAAATGTTAAACCCCAAATCCTCACAAGGAGCTCTGCTGAGCAGAGATTTGAATGTGCTTTTTCAATGGAGTCATCAGCCGGTTTTCATCAGAGCCATACAGAGTGTTTCCCTGTCAGAAATTCATGATATGACCTATGGAGCATGCTTTCCTGCTTCTGACATGCACTTCCCAAAGTCTTATCTGGTCACAGCTGACAGTGTTTTCAGACCTTCCTGCACAGCACCCCTGCATGACGCATTGCCAGAAACCTCTGCACAATTCAAAAATTCTGGTCCAGGTTTTGCAGAAAAGTTCCTCTGGAAGCTGAGAAAAAACGGTATTGGTCCATGCTGCTTTTACTGGCATTGCATTTGGAGATTGATTTCTCAATAAAACGCTATCAACTTGAGTGTGCAGGATTTGGGCACACAGTTTCCACTGGCTTTCCTGGAATTCCATGCTGAAAATCCACATATTGCTGAAAATACAAGGATTCCTAATGATTTTGTTCAGACTGTTCCTGCATGACTGACATCAACAGAATCTTTATCATTAGCTGGGATGATTAGCTTGAACCAACATAAACACACTTCAGTTTCTAAAGTAGAAACTTCCATTTTCTGAGTACAAATTCATGTCATTTTCCCACTACCTTATTCTTATAGGTGTTGTTTGGTTTTTTCCCCCAAGCTTTCTGACTTCTCCAAGAAAATCATCATTACACTTGCAACCACTGCAGCCTTTCAAGATGCTGGATTCTATGGAAGGAAAGAGACCCAGGAGAAGAGATGCAGAAGACTTATGCAATCCCTAAAGCTGTCTCTGCTGGCACCGAGAGTTGGTGCAAGAGGCAAGTAAGCAGTTGCAGAGTATGTAAAATTTCCTTATGGAAGTGCAAGGAGTGGGAGGGTAGCTTCATTTCTGAATTCACTCTGTAAATGTAACTCACAAGTGGGACTGAAGATCAGAAAGGGCTCCAGTGTGGAGGATTAGGATTTCCCCTGAGATTTCCACTAAGAGGAGTGCCAAGAGCCTTCCTTACATAACAATAATAACTTACTTATACTTACCTCCCCAGAGTGTTGTGAGGCTTAATTAGTTAATGTTTGTAAAGTGCTTTGCAGACGCAAAGAGTAATATATGTACTAAGTATTATTAACTGGCAGAAGACCTACAAGTGAGAAGTCCCTGCAGCCTATTAGAACTAAATTATTCAGCAAGTTCCCTAAAATTATGGAACAAGGGACAGAGACCTCTCCCTCAAAAATGGTAGAAGTCCACTTCCACAGCCTCCTTTTGTTTCACACCCCAAGACCATGGAAAAAATATTGCCTTTGTTCCCTTGCTACTACACCCCAAGACAAGTCAGGAGGACAAGGTCTGTATGAGAGCCCCGGACCAAAGTGACCTGAACAGAGAGCTGCCTCTGCCCCACTGGGTTAAAGACAGATTTTTCATTCGTGACACGGTTACAGCTTGTATTGTAGCCAAACACATTTCATGACCATCTTCTCCTGAGTGCGATGCATGGGACATATGCTTCCAAGACAGCCTGGAGCCTGATTTTCCTAGGAAGCCCAGAGTTTGCTACCCCACATTTGCCAGACAACTGCAATTGCCAAAATGGAGCAATGAACTGCAGTATGAATTACAGAATGATTGCTGTGCTTTAATACTAAAACACAGGTGGAATATTATGCACATGACTGACAAGCTGAAAATCTTTACCCAACAAACAAAACCCAATAAAGCAACAAAAATGTCTCAGATACGGTTCTTCAGACACAATAGAGACTAGATCTCATGTGATATATCACTGTTTAACTATTTAATTTCCAGCACAATGAGAATTGTTTTTACAATTCTCATCTACAATTAATTTTTTTTTATTCCTGCATTTTCCTCTTTTTCTTTCCCCCTCATGCATACCAATTTTCGTGCTGAATTTTCAAGTTGACTGTGTTCAGTATTATCTCACACCTTTACACTAAAACAAAAGTATATTTTCTGGCATCGGAAAAGTACAGTGATACAAAGATAGTTGAGAGTATCTTTCCCATCTTGGAGTCATCACGAAAAATGTGTGTGTCGTTCAATACTCTTGTTCCAGTTCAGCTCACTCCTGAGGTTATACTCAGAGGTACCCAAACTTTCCTGGTTCTCACACGTGCCACAGACATTCTAGCTCTAGCTGAATGGACTCTCTCCTTCCTCTGACTCCTTGGAGGCTATGGACAAGCTATTTGCTTCCCAGTCATCATGAGCCTGCCCTCAGGGCTGTGGCTAGGAGAGAGGTTCCCCTGCAGTGCCTGGGGAAGAGAACATACTATTTCATTTTGTCTCAGCCAAGGAAGCAACAGATATGCATATATTAGCAGCCATTATCCTGTCTGTCTGTAGGCATGGAAAATACCAGCACAACTCTCACCTGACATGGCAAGTCCTCCAACACTGAAGGTAGAGAAGCACATGCAGCCTGACTGTCGAAGAAACACACTGCTGAGTATTGGGCACCTGACTCAGCCAAGGGGCCGCAAACTATAAATAAAATAAAGGCAAGCCTTAGGAGGTTTTTCCAAAACTATGCTTACTAATTCAATGTTTCTAATATCACATACATAGAAAAAAGTATGTATCTTTTACTCCTGTGGACTTAATATCAAGAATCTGCTTGGATTGTTTGAATAGCTGACCAATGACTGAAGAAACTATGTAATAATCATACAGTGGAATCAAAATCTGAAGGAATTTCAGCCACAAGTGCATTACAAAGTAGATATGCAATGATTCAAGATTTTATTTGCCACAGCTGACAAAAAAAAAGTGATCAACAGGTTCCAAGAGCACAGTATTTTTTCCTGTCAACAAAGACTAGGAGAGAGATGTCCTGATCTTACCACAGGATCTGCATTAGCAATGTGGTCAGAGGTACTTACTAGAGACACAAAACAGCACGTGTGAGATATTTTACTAGGTGGATTTTCTTCCTCAAACAGCTGTACACACTTCTTTCAAAAACCTATTTGTTTGAAAACCACAAGCTGAAAAGCTGCCACATTTCCCTTCAAGCACAAAGTTGGTTCTTTGTCATTGTCTCCATTCCATCTCACCACAGATCAACAGATGAAAGCTCATCTTGTGACCAAAATACATACAATCAACACAAACACATTTTCCATGATACACTAAGATCATCTGTTATTACCAGGCCTTGTGGTAACAAACCCTTTTATGATGCATTTATTCAAGGCTTGTCTTTCCCAAACTGTGGGGAATACTTAATTTGTTTTCTAAGTCGTACTTTGTGTACCTAAATAATTAATCACATTGATATTCTATCAATATATCTTTCTTTAATGGTTAAACATATGTTAATAATTCAAATATCTATGGGTGACCTCTTTGCACTCCTGTGATTTTCAAAAACCCCAGTGCTCTTTGAAGGCACTCTATCATTATCCTGTGCAGCGCAAGTTAAAAGCCTTTTGTTCTTTCTTTTCTTCTCTTTTTTTTCCTCTTTCACTAGTAGGTACCTTGCCAGGAGGGGTCCTTTGGACCATCAACAACCTGGGGTTGGTTTTAAGTGGAACAGGAAAGTTCAAGTGTTTCGAACTGCTGATTCAGGTACAATACTTGAACACAGAGTAACTATGCTGAGTGGGCAGAACAGTGTTACATGGCACGATCCTTTTTGTATTCATCTGACAAGGCTTTTAAATTGTGACTAAATTCATCAGCAGAGTTGGAAAACCTGTGGATACTTTCCTAATTCACAGGTTGTGTAATTATAAGTTATTAGAGTCCAGCAGTCTAATGCTGTCAAACCCCAAAACGACCTAACTGCTCTAAAATACAGCCTCTCTTATAAGACTTCAGCACATGCTGCCTACAGTGACAGCAGTGATGTTTCCAGGCAAACCAGAAACCTCTATAATGGAGCTCAGAAACAACAAATACAGAAGTTTTCTCTTATATCCTGAAAGGCATTTATGGGCAAACCTTTCCCTATATTCCCTATATGGGGAAAATGTGTCGTACTGTCAAGTTTTCTACATGTTACAGGTGAAGAATAGAGCCAAATTCCCAAAACTTACAGTAGAATCTTATTGCAGAGACCATAAACTGCAACAGATAGTCTCTCATTCCTGTCCACTGCTTTAACATGAAAACACAGTTCACTGGGAAAGCTAGCTGACATACAGTAAGAATTTTTTATCACCCGGTGAATCCTCAGAGGTATTTTTGCAGTCGCCTTCTCCCAAAGGCCATGTCAAAAATCTTGCTGATTTAGTGCACTGGTTTTGGCCCATATCAGCTGTGAGGGAGCAGAGCCTGGAGGTGTCTGGGTGTAGCTACAACATTATTGATATTCCATAGCATTTTATGTTACTGCTAGGAGCTGGGGAAAGGCACTGTGTCTCACATCTGAGAACAAAGGGTGTTCCTTTTCCAGTGGAGCAAGACTGGCAGATGGAGCAGAGGGGTAACACTATTCCTGACCGGAGGGAATGGTTTGGGTGGCATGGCTGCCATTGGGTTGAGCTCTCCACCTTTTTTTTTTGCCTTTATTATTAATATTGTTGCTGTTACTGTTTGTTTTCTTATCACACTGCAGTTTCCAGTAAATTGTTCTTGTTTCTACCCATGAATTTTGCTTTTGTGTCCCCAGTTCTCCTCTCTGGCAGCAGGTGGAAGGGGGGGAAGGGAAGCCAGTGAGCAGCGTGTAGTTTTGGAGTCTCAGCGTGGTGGGAGAAGGTACCAAACTGGGGAATAGTATTACTAAGCCATGACACCCAGGGCTTCTGATTCACACATTTTGGAAAATAAAGAAGGTTTTTTAGGTAAACAAAGTTTGGAGACTAATTGTGGGAATTATGGGAGTGTTTTCTTGGGTAGCAAAGTTGTGAACAGTATTCCCACCCTTTTCTCTCTTGTCAACTTGTTGCTGCCTGTTCTGAGCTTCCCCTACCCCTCCCAAAGACACGTGCTCCTGCCCATGAGCTCCGAGCTCCTTTGTTCCAAGCGCAGGCAAAACCAAATGTAACTCAGACTCTTTAGCAGTGTCTGATTGGCCGGTCACCCCGGGCCCGCCCCCAGTCCTCCCCTTTCCCCTTCTCCGAATAAAAGAGATCCTCGAGGGAGGCCCCGCACTCTCTTGGCTCAGCTATCTTCCTGTGAACATCTCTGGTTGTTTGTCTCATTTGAAAGCTTCTAACTGCAGGGAATTGAGCGAGCAGGGAGCTATATTTCTCCCTCTTTTGCTTCTGCTGATGGTATTTGCTTTGCAGCTAATACAGGTACCGATTTTAGAGCTACTAAAGTGCTAGATCGCCCGTGCTACCTCTCTAGGCTGCTCGAGGCTTTCTAAGGCATTGAAATACAAGCTCTAGCCGGTATAAAGCTGAAAAGATACCTTCCACATCAACTTGTATGTAAAAGAAAAGTAGAGACTGGCTTAGAATGGACACAGCATGTGGAGTGGAAGCTGGAACAGTTGTAGTTCTCTTGTGTGTGAGGAATTATAGTAAATAAATACATACAGAGGTGAGTGGAAAGAATATTCTTAAATAACACCACTCATTATCTCAAAATCAGTCTTATTGGACATACCATAAGAACACAGGTCTTTTTTCCTCTGGAATCACCTCTCCTTAAAAGTAAGGGGGATGGAATAATCTACAAGGTGACATAAGAACCTTTTGTTAATTCCTTATGTCTTCAGCTCTGTCTGGAGAAAGAGAAATGCAACTGCTTGTACAGAGCTTATACCAATTTATACCATCTATGCTACTGTGTAGCATCTATATATTGGTACACACTGCCATACCTTCCATTTCACAAAAACACTGAGAATTACAGGTAGTTCTTCCAAGTCCAAGAAAGCTATAAACTGACATTTTACCCTTATGCTGTAGTAACCTGGTTTTACAAACAAGAACTTTACCCCAGAATGGCTGGGCCTTAAGCCATGCCTGAACACCAAGGGTCCTGTTGCAGGTCACCCCACAGCGCAAAAAAAAAAAATTTCCATGAGCATTCCCTCTCAAGGGGCTCTGGCAAGTAGCACAATGTGTACCTGCTGGAACTTCCTCTGTGCAAATCAAGAAAAGGCTTTGAAATGGAAGCTCAGTGTCAGGATGAGATGATCTGCTTGACACAGAGCCAGACTCATCACAGCAGAAATTCAGGGCAAACAAATGTGTTTCAGGACACAAAGCCCATGTGCTTTTCTGACATTTCATCGAAGTGGGACACACCTGCAAGTGTGTTAAATCATGACCCTGCACTCAGGTATCAGTCAGCTCATCACTTCTTTGCAACAGAAATCTTCCCAGGAATTGCAGAGCTTAGCTCTTGTAAAACAACTGCAGTCTGTGTCGGAGAGAGAGAGAGAGGGAGACCTTTTCTGACAGCTTAGTCTGGGCAAGCATTTGAATAACATACACCATGCTGTGTGGTCAGATGACTTGTGGAAACCCTCCTGATTTCCACTCCCAAGGGAAAGTCATATATCTGAATCCACCAGTGCTGGATGAATGGATTCCAAAACAAAGCATAATTCAAAGTTCTGTTTTGAATGTTTATTGTTTTATCTGTGCCTGCTTTTAATATTTATACCTATCTCCACGGCAAAACAAAACCATTCTTTTTTGAGGTAGTTTTTTACACTGTGGGAAATGTTATGCAAAGAAACAAAGTCATATACAACGTCCTTGGAGGTCAATGCAAAAAACAAAACCAGACCCCTTCCATGCAAAAGTCTGGCCCAAGGGCACAAGCCATCCCAAAGTTGTTGAAATTAGACAAGATTTGTGTCTATGAGGATGGCAGGGGTCTTTCTTCATGAGTAAGAGATAGTGTTCACAACCCTTCAATGAACTTTCACATAGCACTGACCAAGAGTGGTATCACTTCAACTGCAGTTTTAAGTTATTTTTGGCTTTGTAAAGCCCCTCAGAATAGCTGGCCACAGATTTGGAGTTATATCCCCACAGACAGAACAAACTCTATCCTTTGTGTTGCACATTACAGTCAACCCACTCTTTAAATACCCTTTAAAACAGGCATCAAATCCAAGTAATTTACCATAATCTTCAGATATACAAATACATACCCCGATGACTATAACCAACCACTATCAACGTGCAACTAATTTAAAACCTTACCTCACAAAGTCACTAAGAGCTATATTTCTTAGCTAGCAGACATCACAGTCCTTTACATAGCTACTACATCATAAAAATAAGCATCTCTTTCTTCTTTGTATTTACACTTTTTCATTGCTAATAATGTACATATTTAGGAACACAGTTTTATTCCCCAGTCACTAGTTCTCTGGGGACACTGCTGTTGCTCTGCCTTGCTGATGAACCATCTGAGGCACTAAAACAAGAATTAGCCAGCTGGAAACTGCACAAAGTAGTGAAAGAGCCAAAATTTTAACTAAGCATTTCCAGACCCCAAGCCCTTATTTCTTCAGATGCCCCAAGCTCTTTGTGCAGCAAAAATCTTGTTGGAAGAACCTGGCTGGATGAATCAACAGAGTTAAAATCAGAACAATCTGATCCTTAATTTAATGTGGGGGTGGAGTTTTGTTAGTTTGTGGGTTGTTGTGGATTTTTCTTTCTGTATGATCTCTGACTTGGCCAGGATCAAAAGTACTATCACACCACCAGAATCACAGAAAACACACTTTTCTTCCTACCCCTAAGCCAGAGCTTGTAATAGCATCCTTTCTCCAAAGGCTGAGGTGGCTTTCTACCTTGGCTGAGAATGTTTTGGGTCCTAACACTGTCCCTTCCCCTCCTGTTGTGGCAGTGACAGAGGCCAGCCAGAGCATCTCTGGTGCGGGTCCCCAGACCTGGTTGTCCCTGCACTGCCTGGCCAACGTTGGTGGCTCTGCTGCGTGGTGAGCCTCTCTTTCCAATTTGTAGAATACACAGCAAATATCTTCTCATGGCTTGGCAAGCTTGAGTAGAGGAATAGGAATTTTGAAAAATAAGAAGACACTGGGCTGAGAAGCTCCGATTCCTTGAAGTGCCGAGGAAGCTCTCACTGCTTATCACACAGCCTACACTGTTGGGTTCTGCTATAGAAGATATCAATTAGCTCTGGCTTTGTCCTCTGACAATATGATAAGTATTTGATAGTCACAAGCTGCCAAATGCCAGGGCAAGTTTCTAGGGAGGAGACATGATCAAATCTGCTGAGTGCACACCTCACATCTTTGCAGTTGCATGGAGTCAGGGCCAGTCACTTGGGCCTGTTTTGGAAACTGGCAGCTTTGGTGTAGCTCATTGCCAACCAGCAGCTGAAATGAAAAAAATCAATGCTGGGGTTGGCACGGATCTGAAATTTCTGTGTGATATATTCATGCCACATGCAAAAGGTCAGCCTTCCCCATTAGATTCCAGAACCTCAGCAGACTTTGGATGGTTTTCCATTTTCGATTTTCTCTGCACACAACTGAAGCAAGAACTGTGGTGTCTCTACTCCATGAAGAAAAAAAATATGTGATGTAGAAAAATTACCTCTCCTGGCAAGTAATAAAGAGTTAAAGCCAATAGGAAGGATTTTTAATGAACTCTGACAATGGCTCATACTTTCCACTGGAACATTTTTCTAGTGATAATGGGATCACACAGACATTTTTTATTTTGGGGTACAGTGCTGGTATTTTCTGAGGTTACTGATGTTCTGATTTTTGTGATGGTAGATGAAATGCTTAAGAAAAAAATTGTGTTAAATCAACATATGGAAGTAAAACCTTGTGTTTCAAATTGTTATTTCAGCATTTCAGTATGATAAAATATAAGAATTTCATTACTTCAAAGCAAGTCTTTTCAGTGCAATTTCCACATAGGCTTTTCAAAAACCATATATTCTGAAACTTCCTGCTCCATAAATGAGGAGAGAAAACTGGCTAAACAAATGCATTTGTATATGGTTTTATCAAAATAACAGTCTTTGTGGCAAGAAAATCACTCCTCCAAAGAACTACCAAGTATTATATTTCATAACAATGTCCTTAATAACACTCATCAGGGATTCTAGCTCTTGCCCTGCCCATGTTCTAGGAAATTTTTTCTTCGCAATGCAAAGAAAAAGTAATTTCTTCCATGAAGACTCACTTTCCTGGTCAACATTCAAATAATCTAAGTCACTTATCACAGAAAGATCTGCTTACTTTAGAGATGTGCATGATACAGTTGGGGCTGTGGTGTCACTTTACAAGTCTGCTTTGTGCTTTACTGTTTTGCTCTGTCTGAAATATATTCACCTGAAGCACAGTTCAAAGTTAGTTAAGCAATTCTTCCAAAAAATATATTTGCAAAATGTGTGTCCTTCTTTTTTTTTTTTTTTTTTGAAATGCAAAGATGGTGGTCCTGTTAATATTTGTTTAAGAATTTGCAGACATTAGACTCTCCTAGAAGAGCTGGCTTTTATTAACAGTACAAAATCTACCATGCTACCTATTCGTCTTGTGCAAGAAAAGGGAATCCACTCCAGATATTTCTAACACATTTTGTGTAGCTCACAAGCCTTGGCCCTCCATAATCATACTCTTCCTTGGCAGGATTACTCCAGCACCACAAAGCAGACAGACCTCCAGTCAAGCATGACCCATCACAGGTTTGGGTGGGACACTGGAAATTTATTGCTATCAAGGATGTTGCTCAACTTGAAAAGCTAGAGGTCTAATAGGAGGGCTTCTTGAGGATGTCTTACTTACCTGAGCAGCATTATGAATCCCAGATTAACTTTTTTGTAAATGCACATGAAAGGGACAATGGCTAGCACTGCAACAATTTTCAAAGTAGATCTAGCCCAAACCTTTTCCCATTTGGAAAGGGTCTGGAAGGTTTCTGCAAATTCATCACTGGCCATTAACAAATATTTAGGAGTTCTTACGGCACTGAACGCTTCTTTTTATCTTGAGTCTACCATTTTGCACTACAGCACAGATGAGATTAAAGCAAAAGCCCTGGAACAAAGAAAGCTAGTTTTCTTTTGAAAACAATGTCCATTTTGCCATGACAGTTGCACTTTTTTCTTTCTGTCACTTATCTTTGTTGCCTTTACTGTCAACCTGGGACTTGCTGAGAAACAATTCTCATGGTTTGCTTGCAGCTCAGGATTCCTGCAGACCCCAATGCAACAAAAATTATGGTCCTCCCCGCTGGGGGATAGTGTTTGGTTCTCTGGACAATAAAATGTAACATGTTTGTTTAGCTTTTCAGACCAAGAAATATTAACCAGTGTACTTGCACATGGCATATGTGTTCCCCATGGTAAGGTCTGATCCCTACTCATCGTACAGAGACCGTTCTGAAGAACAGCTAAGGGGCATGTACATTTCTACCAGTAGTTTGGCATTTTTTCATTTATGCTGCCTTGTGCTCACAAGGCCTTTGAGTAGGAAATCCACAGTCAAAATAAGCATGTGAGCAAAGAACAGTTTTGCCTGTTTATGCTTCCCACCAGAGACCTGGAAAGGGCACTTCTTTACAGTTCTCCTTTACCTGCCCAGTGAATCTTAGGCTTGCTGAGGCCTTTCTTCTACCATGCTTGTTACCTAGTACTCACTGAATGCCACAAATTGGGTTTTGTGGACTGTTCCGGAGAAAGAAACTGGTGAGAATGGGAAATACCTGACTGGGAGTCCTTGCAAAGGAATGATGAGCCCTTCCTTTGTCCTTACTGAAATGCATGTGTGGTTCATGCTGGCTAAGGCTTATATAAACTATTTAAATCATGGAGATAAACTGACTTCCACCTGCTGAAGATGCCAGTCTGTATCCTGTTGCTACATTTTGGCACGGCCATAGCCTCACTAGTTTTTTTGTGCAAAAGCAGGCACTTCAAAGAAAATCTCTGGAGCATGAATTGAAAGACTGAGTTACATAGACATATATTCCAATTTGTGTCATGCGAGGATCTGACCCAAAGACATTAACAGAAAATTCTTGTGTCACCTGTGAGAAGTTCTTGGAAACAAATGGTTTTGTCATTAGAGTCATAAGAGATGGGCCTTCTTCCTTTTTTTTTTTTTTGTTTGTTTTCAGCAAATTCTCTGGAAAATGCAAGTTTTGAGTGACCAGACTTCTCAGCAGGTTCAGATGGGACTTGCAGAGGACTTTCCAGCTGAAAAAAATGACACTTAAGGTGCTTAAGGTACCTCTTTGAGAAAAAAATTGATAGATGCATTCTCAAATGTGTTTTTAGGCACACAAACAAAATACAAAGGAACTGTTCCACTTTCACCTGCTAGGACAAAGTTCCTAGGGAAGCTGAGGCTTGCACCCCTCTCCCATCTGTGTTCTCTTGCTTCCAGCACAGCTCTGCTCACTCTTGACTGATCATTTTCCCTTTGGCATGGACAAAATCTTTCAACCAAGGAGGAAGAAAACATACTGATCATTTGTACAGGGACCCCTGTACACCCTGGAAGCTGGGCACTGCACATCACTGCACCCTTCTAATTCGGGTGTATTATTAATTCTGATGAGTATTGCTAGAGCAATCCCACAACTTGAATCCTTCCATGAACTCACAAACAATTGGGTCATTTCATTTGCTCACTGAACCAGTGGAACTGAAAGAGACCTCAAGCAGCTTCCTTCTTCATCTTCTGCCTACATGCCTGTTAATGCCATGATCCTGGGGAATTGCCTGTGCCAAAGTCATGCTGGACAGAAATGGCACTTTGACATTTTTCTAGCATCTCAGAGATGAATATTCGATGATCAGGACATCTACTCCTTTGCTGTCCTTACCCTTAGAAAGTTTTGTGTCTGACTTTCTTCTTGTTATGGAGTGGGATTTTTCTCTCTTTCCTGTAATCTTTCATCTATCTAGGGACTATTATCTTTCACTTTGTTTGGGATTAACAAGTTTCAGTACAGCCTATCATAACTATTCATAACTATAACATGGTAGTGGGTTGACACTGGCCAGATGCCAGGCACCCACCAAAGCCTCTCTCTTACTCCCCTCCGCAGCTGGACTGCGGATAAAAAAAATAACCAAGACTCATGGGTTGAGATAAGGACTGGGAGAGATCACTCACCAAATACTGTCATGGGCAAAACAAGCTCAACTTAGAGATACGAAGTGAATTTATTACTGACAAAATCAGAGCAGGATAATGAGAAGTAAAACAAGCCCTAACAACACCTTCCCCCCCGCCTCCCTCCTTCCCAGTTCTACCTCCTACCCCAGCGGCACAGGGAGACAGCGAATGGGGGTTATGGTCAGTTCAGCACCTGAGGCTTCTCCCACTGCTCAGGGAGAGGAGTTCTTCCCCTGCTGCACCATGGGGTCCCTCCCACAGGAGACAGTTTCCATGAACTTCTCCAGTGTGAGTCCATCTCACAAGCAACAGCTCTCTGTGACCTGCTGCAGTGTGAGTCCATCCCACGGACAGCAGTCCTCCCAAAACTGCTGCAGCGTGGGTCACTCTTCCACAGGGTGCAGTCCTTCATAGACAGGCTGCTCCAGCTTGGGAGCAGGGCCCCTCTCTCCACAGATCTTCCACGGAGTCACAGGCTCCTCTAGGCATTCACCGGCTCTGGTATGTGGGTAGGTCTGTGCATCCCTGTGGATCCCCATGGGCTGCCGGGGCACAGCTGCCTCACCATGGGCTGCACCATGGGCTGCAGGGGTGAGGCAGCTCTGGTGCCTGGAGTACTTCCTTCCCCCTCCTTCTGCACTGACCTTGATGCCTGCAGAGTTGTTCCTTTCACATGTTCTCACCCTGCTCTTCTCTGGCCACAATTACATCTCCACAACCACTTTTTTCTTTCTTCTAAAATCTGTCTTCCCAGATGTGTTGACCACCATTTCTAATTGGCCCAGCCTTGGACAGCAGCATGTCTGTCTTTGGAGCCATCAGGGATTGGCTATGCCGGACGTGGAGGAAGCTTCCAGCAGCTTTTCACAGAAGCCCTGTAGCCCCACTGCTACCAAAACTAGGCCATGCAAACCCAGTACAAACCCTTTGATGGATAACACACTGCCTTTGGAGATGTGATTTTGATACATAGGTTACATGTGTACAGGGGTGTTACAGCCCCATGGCTTTAGGCAGGTGTGAAGAGAAAGTACAGGAGTCTTGTTATGATATGTAGAAGTCCTGTTATGAAATTTATGATACCATTTCACTTTTGTGGAAAAATTAATTTAGAAAAATCCACATTCAAAATTCAACTATATAAGACCTGTATCCCATTCCATTCCAAGCACTGCTGAAAGAGCTGGCCCGTTGTTTCCTGAGATGAAAATCATACGTGCTACTTTGGGAAACCAGATTCTATGGTCAAGCTCAAACAAAATGTTTGCACTCTTGCTCTAGGTCAAAAAACAATATCCTGTAATCACTCTGATCACTGCAGGTTTGGGACATTGTTGTTCAGCCCCCCAGTTAAAAAAAGTAGGTCCCTACTCATCATATTCAGACATATTAACACATCTGTAGACTCTTCAGGTTTTAAAAAGTCCAGGAACAAGCAATTTCAACTATGAAAGCTAAAATAATTTTAATCCTTATTTTCAAATTTCTAAAATGTTCTTCAAGAAAAGATTTAACCAAACTTAACCTGTTTTTCCAGAGGAAGATTCAAGATGATGGGTTACATCCTTATTTTATTCTGATTCATGGCATATTATTCTTAAATTTAGAGGAAAACCACTCTGAATGACCCCTGAAAGAGGGACTCATATATTTTAAACAAAAAGCAACACTGAAACACTATCTTTCTCTCCATAAAGATCTGACTTCATTATATCAAATGCTACAGACTGTCTCTTTAGGCAATCTTACACTTTGAGCTCATTTCCTAAAAAGTGTTTTGATTTCCTAGTAGTGTAGCAGGCACCAGAGGAAGATACGCAATGTATTTTTCCTGTGTTTATTATTTTCTCTTCCTACTGGAGCTTTCTTTTTGCCTCGTTGCATTTTTCCCATTGCAAGTTTTGGTCAGAGTCCAGGGGGTTGCAGTCGGGTTCTGCAGGGATTTTTTTCCTGGTTCTTTCTCTCCATGCATATTTCATGTGCCCATTACTTTAGGTGCCATAAACACAAATTAAAACCAGCATCATTTCTGTCAGAAAGAGCCACATTTCTCTACTCATTAATTATTTATATTGCTTCCTTAAGTGGTGTTCTTGCTTGTTTGTCTCTAATAGAGGACACAAATTATGTCACAGCCTTTGTTCGTTACCGAGATTGGGCTGATCAGGAGCTCCACTGAACTGTAAAAGCAATGAGGCTCATCTCTGCTGATAGATAAATCCATGAACAATGTTTGCTGCTGAACGACCTGCCCCAGGCAGCCACAGAAACCACATTAGCCTCACCTTTCACTGTGTGTCATGGTAAAGAGATTATTTCTGTGCTTTGGGCCCATTTGAGCATCAAATATTTAACCTCTGCACCTAGAATGGGCTATGAACTTACATGGTGCATAACCAACCTCCAAATTTGAGTAAATAAAGAGGTGTCCTGTGTCACTGTGTCTGGTCTGAACTTCACATTCTTCTCAGGAACAAGTTCCTTTAAAAAGCTGTTTGATTTCCCTCTCCTGCTGCTTTGATAAAGACATCTCCAGATTCTCTCTAATTTTTACAAAGCTTCCTATTTCATCCTCTATTTATACATGGACAGATTTGACCCACCCTTTCTTTTTTGCTGCCAGCATTATTCCTCCCTGATTACATAGTTCTTTCCACCACAGGGCATTACCAACCAATGTACCTTGAGGGAACAGCTGCAGAGTCTCACACATTTCATTTTGTTATGCAAAAAATGTGTCTGTAAAGCTGAAGCAGAGACCACTCCACTAATCTTGACTACTGGTCATCTGAGGCCTGCAAAAATTGTGACACTAAAGTGCCTCGCATTTTCCTGGGCAAATGGAGGGAGATTGTTTCCTACAATCAAAGCCTCTGTTTTTCACATTTTCAAATCTGTTCCACACAAAGAGGAAAAGCCACACATTCCATTTAAAAGAAGAGAAATTACCTTCTCTGCATGTCATGTGAATGAAGACTGAAGCACTGAGAAAAACATCTAATGCTACAAAATTAATAATGAAACTGTGAGACTTGACCACACCACATTAATTCTACTTCATTCCAGCAGACCAGAGTGGTCAGTAGGTCTGTGTTACCATGTGCTGCAAGACCATCAGTGATCTCCACCTAAAGAGGTGCTAGAGGACTCCCATCTGTTGCCAACAGAATCAGTCAGGACACGGCATAAATGCAAGATTCCCATTACACAAGGCACAGGACATTTGAAGGACACTTTATTTCCCCCTCAACACCTGTGGTGCTGTGGATGTCTTGTCAAAGGAGAGGCAACAGCTCCGGTCTAGTACATTCAATCCTTGTAATTTTGTTAGTCACATAAGGACCAGAGCTTCATCTGAGAGCAATATGTGGTTTCTGGTGCTGTCAGTGACAAGTAACCTGGCAATGAACCTGACTTTCAGCACCAGTTCTCCTGCCCTCTTGGAGAGCTGAAGGACAGTCAATAAATGCCTCGGCAATGGGTGTTTGCTGTAGGCTGGTGTGTTTCCTTACTTTCAACATGTCACATCTAAGAGTGGGGAAGATACAGCATTTCCCTTACAGGAGTATAGCCTGCTTGGGAAGAAGGAAGGAGAAACGAAGGGAAAGAAGGAAAAGGGAAGGAGAAAGAAAGGGGAGGAAAGAGAGCAAAAAATAGGGCCAGTCCATGAAGGTCAGTGCTTTCCCAGGCAAAAAATAAATACCAAGTACGGCCCTAAGACCTCCCAACCATTTTCCTTCTGACATCTATCCTTACTCTCAAGGGACTCTTGATAACAGAGATAACTGTTCCTATAATAATTACAAACATTTTCACCCATTTCCAGAAACTTCTTTCCTCCATTTCTCTTTAGGGAGTCCTTTAGACAGCAATGAAAGCTCTAAAGCAGCAGAGCTCTAACAGAGTAAAGGAACAGTATTTGAAATTAATTAAGAAAACAATATTAGGCAGGTTATGAGCCCTGGGTTGTGCAGAGACATCACTCTCTCTCCGTGTCTTCTGCAGGCAGCGGCACAGCACGGGCAGCCGAGGCTGCTGGCAGGGCAGGAGAGCACTGCCACCAAGTGCAAACCCAGCTCCTCCGCATCCTCATGCCAGGAAAACAGTTTTCAAAAGCCCCATTCACACCCTCTCTTCAGTCTCTCACCTTAATAAAACTGTCACAAGTCCCACAGCTGGTCACATTGGGGTTTTTTGATTTTTCAGGCTGTAATTACTCCACCATTTCATCATTTTTACTCTGTGAATTATTATCCCAGCCTATTCTATCACACCTTCTTTTTAATCATCAGCTTTTTAAGTAACTCTGTATCGACAAAAACTGCTAATATCATTGACCTTTTTAAGAGCTGGTTATATTAACTGCATGATGGCAGGGCATGTAGCAATCTGAGAAGTGCAGAAATAAGGTCTCCCAGCTGCACTGAGAAGAGAGGGTAGAACACAGCTTCAAGACTTAAAAGATAAGATTAGGTCCTTCCTACATGGGGAATATGGCTTCAAGACTTAGAAAACAAAATTAGGTCCTGGCTATGTGAGGATGCTGAGGAAAGGTAAGCTGAGCTAATTTAAGGTGTATATTTAAATTGGACCAGGTAAACCACATTATATTGCAAAGAGAATTGAAAGAAACAGAATTAAGGCCTATTTTAAATTTTTTTTAAAGTCACCTGAGCGAGGTAATACAATTTTACCAATACATTTAAAATAAAATTTTATTAACTGTCCTGCAGGTCCTGTCCATACAGAGACTAGCCCCAGATCACAATGCAAGTGTAAACAGAAGTGGCTGGAAAATGGTGATATTCCCTCCTGTCATGCTCTCTGGCACTGGTTTTCTGAAATTAATTTTGTTCTGCTCCACACCTGTGTGAGAGAAAGCAGCCTGGGTCCTGCTTCAGTTGTCTGAATGCTAGCAAATAGGCACTAACTCTGTCTCTGGTTCAGTCACCTGCAGAATGGGGAGGCTACTTTTCTTTAGAAAGGGTAAATGGTGAAGAAGCCATTTATTAAATACTCTTGTCTGTTCAGCACTAAAAGATGTAAGAATAAACGGAAAAAAACCATACTCAGTTGTCTAAGTAAGGACAGACAGGCCAGTTCTTTCATTTTCCTTTCCTCACTATACTATTAATAACAATATAAATGTTTGTGCTTAGCATTTAAATATTTATACTATCAATGAAATCAAGCAAAATTCCCTATAAATATAAAACAATGGAAAATTTGAGCTCCAGACACTTGTTTTCAGAATCAGGCAATATTTAGGAACTTCAGCTTGACTCTGCTCCATCACAGTCTTCAAAACGAGCCTGTGCCTGGTTCAGTCCTCTGGATGCCAGCAAAATTGTTCAGAATTGCCATGAACAATACACTTAGCAAGCCTAATAAGCAGTTCCTTCCTGTCTCAGTTTCACATCACAGTTAAAGGTTAAGGAAATAAAATAAAGGAAATGTTAAAGGCTGTTACTAAATATTGCATTTTATTGCCAGCTTCATAACATTAGAGCAGACGCTACAGTGATGCCCTATCATCTCTTTCTTGGTGATTGGCTGTATTAAGTCATACTGCTACTTACTTTTAAGAACTATATTCCCACTAGTGTTCTTCATAATTTACATATCGTACATCAATGAAAATAAAAGTTCTGAAAAAACTTTCTCTACTTCTTCCTTCTATCCTCCTGCCCAACCTTGGGAAAAATTAAGTGTAGGCTGGAAAAATCACTGAGAACACAGAGACCCAGCTGCCAAATCCCTTGTTTAATTGAGAAACAAGTGGCCTGGACAAGTGGTTACACACCAAAATGGGCAAGGCAGGAAGTTTCTCATACACTTGCTCTGACATGGCTGCACGCGCCTCTGCCATGCACAATCTTCACTGAGCATCTGTGCCTCACTCAGAGCCTGTAAACCATGGCACCAGCCTGTTGTGAAGACCTTGCCAGCATTTATCACAGCCAAGCTCTTTCTTGTGTGCTTCATGGGAAGAACTGAGGTCAGGCATTGACGATGCTGCTGGGGTTGAGGAGGCACCATGGAGAGAAGGTTTGTTTGAGTCTTTAGATTCCCTTTCCCAGGGAGAGACTGGAAAGGTAAAATAGCCTCAATGTTATTTTCAGAGAAAAACATGCGCACCCAAGGCACATGCTTTCAGATCAAGTCATCCAAAGGGTTTTCAAATCCAGGCAGGATCTTCAAGGTGGGAGCTGCAAATAAGAACAGGAAGAGATGGACAGTGTCTGATCTTAAACCTCTTTCAGAATAAACCTTGGCTGGATTTTGACACTAAGCCTGTCGGTGCTGCAAAGTGAAGGAGCCCAGCCAGGCAGATAAACTGAAGACATGGTACTCCCAAGCGTGTGGTAAAGCACAACAGCCTTGAAGTGGGAAAGTGGGGGTAAAGAATCCCTCCCAAAAGTGAGGTCAAAGGCTGAGCAGTCCTTCCAGGACAATACTTCCAGACGTCAGCTTTTGGGAAGGAAAGGAAAATACAGTGAAAAAACATCGTGCAGCTGCAGGGAAATACCAAGCACTTATTTTAGTACAAAATTAATGAAGTCAAGGAAAGATCCTGGTTAAGTCTATTTTTTAAACATATTCCTAGGCTGAAAAATAATGCAGCAGTAAAGCAAAGATAAAGAGAAAGCCAGCTTACTCAGGACATTTACATTAGGTGGGATAAGCCCTTGCAAATGTGCAGTAGGGATTAATTGCACTTTTGCAGAGATGGACTAGATGACTTACTGTAACAGTTCTGGAGGTAGCTAACAGCCAGAATAAGTCATCTTGAAAATGCAGCAAGGAAGTTTAGTGTTGCAAAGATTCACAGCAGAAATGGCACTGTTCTTTTGCATGATAATAAGGAAAAGCACAAAGGGGTGAATTAAGGACAGTGGGTTGGTTTTGCATTTTAATTTCATGATTTTTGTCAGGTTATATTATAACTTAAATATTCTTAAGAGGTATGGCAATTTTGTTGACTGCAAAATTTGTATCTGTTTTATTTTTGCTTTTCTTTTTCTCCTGAGTAGGAGGGGGAAATATCTTATTACAGATTATTAAATCCTAAGTGGCTGATGCAGCTTGGCAATAAGCCTTTTTACAGGGAAGAATGTTGGAAATAAGTCTGTTTAGTGTGTGCACTACATGGCCATATCACAATTATTTTTTCATGTAATCACCCAATCTTTATATAAGAATGATTTCTTTACCCTAGAGACTCAAAAAGCTCTTGGGGAAATGTATATTTAGACATCTCCAAAAAGTGACTTATTTACCCAGTTCAATACATTAAATCTGGAGATTAGATGATTCACCTGACAGACATCAAGGCCTCCCCAGGAACTGTTTCATTCTGATAAGCAAATGTGCATTTCATGCCTGCTTACCAGGGAGAAATAACTGTGTTTGCACAATATCTTGTAATGACTCTAAAGAGGTGTTTAAACATCACTAGCATTTTCAACTCCCTACACAAAAAGCAAACAAACACAAAGACAGTCGATATTGTCTCTATACAGTGGGGTATTCAGCTATGCTGGGGCTTTGATTCAGGGCTGCTGAGCATTTACGTCTCTGAGACATCTGCTGTCTTCAGACAGGCAGTCACTTTGTCTTCAGACTGGAGCAGGCAGCGGAGAGTCTACAAGGAAAATGTGCTTCTTAAAAATGTAATTGAGTCCTCTCGTTTAGGGTATTCTGACTGAGAGCACATGGCTGCTACTCATGTAAAGAAAAGCAACATTTCTACCAGAGTTGTTTATATAGGAAGAATGCTAGTCCAGGCTGTCTTTTCAAGGTGGCTTGAAAAAATTATGTGAAGTGCAGTAACTAAAAAGAAGGGAAAAATCAATTTCTTTGTTTAGCATGGGAAGCTAGATCAACCCTACAGCACAAGCTTATATTTTTCCCAGATGGTTATGTTTCCCCAAAGACAAACTCAGAACTGATTTTTTTTCCCAGCCCTCTAGAATTTAAAGAAGGGAAAAGGAAAAGGAAAAGGAAAAGGAAAAGGAAAAGGAAAAGGAAAAGGAAAAGGAAAAGGAAAAGGAAAAGGAAAAGGAAAAGGAAAAGGAAAAGGAAAAGGAAAAGGGATAAGAATTCAGACAAGCCACCTAGATTCTGCAAAGGGAAAGTATGAAGAACAGTTTCCCAGCTGATGACTGTTCACACCACTTAAATAATTAATATCTACTCTGCCCAGTAGCAAGGTGAATGCCAGTGGTTTGGGCATCTCCAGTAGGAACATCAGGAGTTCCAGAGCATCTGAGTGGAAGAATGTGGAGCCTAGTTTCAGAGAAATATTAGATACTTTGGTGAGTAGCAACAGGGTGGCAATTTGCATAAGAGACTGACGATAATATTGATACTGTCACTTTCTGGAAATGGCAAACCATTTTTAGAATTCTAAGTGGAAACTATTCAATTTTTATTGAGCACATTATGAGATATTCAGTGCAGAGGCTGAAAACTGAAAACTGCAGGAGAATCAGAGGAGCACAAAGAGACAGGATCAAACTCAAAAAGCTAAGTAAAGATGCAAAGGATACATTGCTATCAAATTTTCAACTCAACAAGGCTTCTCCTTTGGGACTGCAGAAGGGAGAATTTCACATTGGGTAAATAGAGGCACCAGTATGGGAAAAGCCAGATTTTCAAATTGTGTTGAAACACAATGAAAAGGGGATAAAATAAAATGCTATGGTTCCCTTGGCTTTATGACTACAAGAGGTACAAGCTTTGCTCTGCAAGAGGTACTCTGAATTACTCTGCCCATATAGGCTTAAATGTCCTTCTGCTCCAGTGCACCTTCTCTCCAAGCAAGTTCTTCCTTTTCTTCCTCTGCTTCAGTGTCAGTATAGACCACCAACTTGTTATAGTGTGGCTGTCCTCTTTCAAACTTCTCAGTGCTGGGGGTTCCAGTTTTGCCTCCGTAGTTATAATGGATGTCCAATCACCGAACGGGGAGAATTAAAGTCCCTACATTAAATTATGTTTTTCAGTCATGAAATCATAGTATTTTGCTCTTATAAAACATAACATTTTTCATTCAAAGACCTCTGAGCTTCTAACTGATTGTTTAATTAAGTCACAAAATGTTCCTGTGATCTAGGAAAGTATTGAAATGGGTGAGTAAACTAGTATAGATGAGTAAAGTCATTAGTCAAGATGACTAACAGATGAGAAATATACTAATAAATGGTAATTGCAGTAAAACAAAATGAGCTTGTAACAGGTTAGAAGAGTGATTTTTAGAGAATAGTTCTGAACACCTACACTCTTTCATATCCAGCAGAAGCTGTGATCGTTCAGAAGTGTCTAAAAACCAGACTAGGTCTGATTTACCTGGGTGCACTGACATGGACAGAAGAGACGCTTTTGAAACAAAAGTGTGTATGTGGCGTAGGAACACAGGGCTGAACAAACCCCTTGAACAACTGGCTGAACTGAGTCCACTCGCTCCCCTACACAGACAACCACAGAAACTGGGTTTATCCTAGGAGTACCTACAGACCATATACTACTCACCACCCATCTCCAATGTCAGGTGTCATTTTAGATGCTACTGGCCCAGAATTCTGTCCTGAGTTCATCTCACTGTCGCTTGGCTCCAGTGGTTGGTATGTGATCCCCTTCCTGCATAGATATCTTTACTGAAACCACATGACCAAGACAACCATGGTTCTATTCAGTCATCCCATGCTTGGTTTCCCTGCACTCTATGGCTCACCAGCACTTTCTGCAGAAGTAACAGGAGAGAGGAGCAGAGAGAGACAGCATCATTTATTTCCCCTGTTGAGTAGTGAGGGTACCAAAGGGCTGATAGATGCGGAGTAATGCTTAGGTAAGATTGACAACTATTTCCTCCTGCTTCATACACATAACCAGCACCCACCTGTTTTCCTCCCACCCAGAGATATTTTTGAAAGCTTCTTCTAGCAAATTTCTGCACCAAAATTAAACCCATATAGCAGTCAGCCTTATTGCCGTGTTCCCACGTCAGCTGTGTGTCATGACAACAGATGATAGAAATGCTGCTATTCAGGCTTCAGGGTGCATGCTTCTTTTTTTTCTCTCTCTCTCTTTTTTTTCTCTTTTTTTTTTTTTTTCTTTTAAATTTTAATAGCTTTAAAAAGAGCTCTGAACAAAAGTGCTTGCTCCATGATGCAGCGCTGAGCTAAAGCACACAGGGCAGGTATACCTGCCCACATCCCAACAGGCAAAAATAAGTAGAGTGGGTGAGGTTTCCTGTGGCGCTGTGGGGGCTGAGGGAGAAACACTCTGAGGAGAAAAGGAGATGACAAGATAAGAGAAAATGGAGAGGCTGAAGCAGAAGTGCTTCCCTTCCCTGCACCCCTCCCCTGTGGGCCTTTAGTGGCAGGGCAGCTCTGTGCCCCACACATGGATGTCACTGTACTGCCCCATGTCCTAAAACTGGTCCCAAACCTCCCTGCTTTGGGATGCTCCTTGGCAGACTCCAGCCTGATACACCAGAAAGGGCCCTGTTTGCCTCACCCTGGTCTACAGTGAAGGAAGGGAGTTTTGAATTTCTAGGCAGGAAAATCTTGCTCTGCAAACATCATCTGAGTTATTCCATGGGAGTAAAGCACTAACAAATTAAAGCCTCCTCACACAAAACTGTGTTATTTCTACAAGACATAATTTCTCCCAGGTCAGACATGCAGATTCTCCTTTCTACTCAGTAACTCAAAATCTGTATATATGGCCTTGGTTTTGGTTGTGAGTTTTTGTTTGCTCTTGGTTTGCTTTGGGTTTGCTTTGGGTTTTTTGATGTACTGCTAGATCCTCAAGGAAGAAAAAGAAATGAGCCTAGTAAAAGCAGGGTCCCAGTTACTTAGGATCAGGCTATGCAAGGGCAGTCAGAAGCTCGTAGAGGAAGGCTCTCCAGCTGGAACTGCTGCAGTTCACAGCTCATACTTCAGTAATCGTCACATTTGTTTCTGTTTCACAGCATCATAAAAGACAGCAAGCAACTCCTGAGCCAAGCAAGAATTTAAATATGTCTTTGAGGCCTTTCCCATTTAGAAAATCGCTTGTGTCTGTGTTTGATACTAAGGGCTGCTTCTGAATATAAATGCTTCCCTGAATCAGGGCTACACAAGTATCAGAAGCTCAGATCAAGGAGCTGATCTGTCCAAATCAGACATTAGAGGCATGATGAAATGCTGCAGATCTTCCCTTTAATGAAACTTAGTTTATGAAAACCCTTTAATAAAGCTGCAGTGAGTATATTTACATTCCCAAAAGAGAAGAGCTCTCTCTTGAAATGAAAAAAATTACCACAATTAATAATATACTGATATTCTTCATAATGCCAGTAGATTGCAAGTTTTTGTTGAGCTGTTCATCATTTTGAATTTCCATGCCTCTCTTTATTCCACAATCACATCTACACCCGCTGGGGCACTTTAAGGACTAAAATTCATTGCTGCATATTAAAAATAGCAAATGAATCTCATTATTTCTTTTGTACCTCCCCAGTTTATTCAGCATACAAAAGACAGAATCAATAGCATCCTGCCTGAGGAATAGGGTTATTTTTGTATTTTTTTTAATACTGCTGCAGATTTTTGGCTTTACTCTTGAAACTGTGATGCGCTGCACCAATATATTTTCGCTCTATGAGTTTTCAGATCATCTGCATTTTGCTGTGCTAAATCCCGGATGTTTAATATCAAGGAAAATAGTATTTATATCCCATTCATCTCTTTCTCCAGCATCTCCTGTGTATCTGCATGTTCATCTTTTATTGCCAAGAGTCTGAATATTCAGAAATACTCAGAAATTTTCTTCTCAGGGGTGCAGATCCAAGTAAGCACCTACACCTAAGCTTATGTATAATTTCAGATAAACTTGGGCTTGAGCAGCTGAGGTGCACCATTGAGCTGAGAGAGACATAATAGGATAAAGGAGAGAGGGGGTGTTCCTATGGGATCTACCTTTTGGGGAGAGCTGGGACTCATAGACCCGGGTAGAATTGCTAGAGTTGGTCTGCTTCTTATTTTAGAAAAAGAATGTGATATTTCCTTTCCTTCCATCTTTCAGCACTTCCACTGTTGCCCACTGTTTTCAAACAGTCGTAAGTGGAAGAAAATTATTCAGGAAACAGTATTTTTAACACCTAATGATGTGTGTCATCCAGGTGACCTGTATGTGTCTAGATTTTCAATATATCAGTTCACTTTTTTTTTTTTTTTTGCAGTTTATTCCCCTTTGCATTTACTGCTTTTTTTTTTCCCATCCACTTGGTCTATTTTTTTTTTTAAGATGAAAGCAAAGCAAGTTCAGTATTTCAACCATACTAAGTCTTTTTTAATATAATCTCCCTCCTGATTTATTAACAAATGGACTTTCTATCAAGTACTGCTGTTTCCCCAGCATACTGGTAAAATACTTTCTATTTGTCATCATGTATCTGAGAGAGGCAATCCACTTTGCTCTAACTGTCCTCTTTTCTCTGAAATCATCAGCTGCATAATTACTCTACACACATGGATTCCTGTATTGCCCAAAACCACTAGTTCAAGTTATTTGATTTTATTATTCTTGATCCAGAAACATAAGACTTTCCATTTTATGACAAAATTCTTTCTAGTGTAACTTTTTGGATATGTTTTATTATTCGCTTTAGTTTTAAGGCAGAACAGAAAATACAAAAAATACACTTTTTCCTTCTTTCACCATTTCTTCTGGGACTTTTCCCTGAAATGTGAACAGACTTTGCCAGTAAAGCAAAGCAGATGTTTTGCAACAGTCTTCACAATTTTAAGTCCCTGACAAGCTATACAGCGTACATGTGTCCTGTGCAGCAATCATTATATGAATATCTTTACTTACAATGAGGTGCAGTGAAATTAATATGAATGTGTACCCCAGTAAACTAATCTTCTTCCTGTTTGGAAAAAAAAATGAGCTTCTCTTTGCATTTCCATACATATATTTCTCCCCTTGGCAAACTGATTACAAGGAAACCACATACATACTTACAGTGATGTGAATTTGTGATAGAATTTGCAAAGATTTTAGTTTTATTTCTTTGACTTCTGCCTATTTTATGACTCAGGTAGCTACATGATGATGTGTCTAAGCTCCGACTAAATGTTTACAAATTTGGAAAAAAATAGAGATCTACTATAAACTTATATTAAATTTATCTTGAATGCACTTCAGATGCACTAACTGATTGCATCTCAACCAATGTACGCAAAGAGGAGTCATCCTTGAAAGGTATCTTGACTTCTTCTTCTTTTAGAAGGTACAATCATTATCAGTTTGCTTCTGCTTCCTTTTTCCTTTCACTGAGGCAATGTTTGTTCTCTCTATAAAATTGAACCAAACAATGCTATTATGTGAGTCATCAGAAAAGAGCAGCAGCAGTAGTACATGGTTGTTGATGGTGATCAGTCTGAATTGCTTACTGGCCCCCTGCCGATCTCTTGGAAACTCAGGCACTTGGAGGACAACTGGAGCTTACTTGTTTGGGGAACTTGGTGTCTTGCTGCCCATAAGAAAATAAGCAAAACCAGTTTTACCTGAGAACTAGGTTTGCATACCCAAAACATTGCAAGTCTAACACTGCAGATTTTCCTTATCTGACTGCAAAACATCAAACGCTAATAACAGAAAGTGAAGGTGGCTCCTTTCTAACTATAATACAGGATACATCCCTAGCTAGTGCAGAATACACCTAATTTTGCTAGATGTTGAGAGATGTCATGCTGCCACATCAAAATGTTTCCTATTGTCCTTAAATTGATAGTTCAATCCACTTGCCATCAAACAGCAAAAGTAGCCTTCCTGCTTTTATCTCACTATGAAAGGAAAAAAAGAGCAGATACATGTGGCAGTAATTCTTACATCCCATAGCCAGGTTTTTTTGGTATGAAGAATAGCATACTATCAGCACAGCAGTAGGCAAAGAGAACAAGAAAAGAAAATTCAGTGTCTTTGAGATTTTACTATGCAGAAAATCTCTTCTTGTTTCTCTCTAACACTTCTAATGCTGCCATCTGAGTTAGAACCTCACATCCTTGTGGAGTTGGACATCTGACAGTAGTTGGAGTAAAAAGATTTTGAGGCACACATCATCAACATGTACATAAAAAATTAGAAGGCCTAAACAATTCCAAACAATGCAAGGAAATTACTGAAATTAAAAAGGATTGAGAAATATGTTCTCCTTCCTGAATCAAATGTCAGTGTGAAAGAAATTCAGCAGACCTCTGCAGCTTACATTACAGTAAGATTGTCGTTCACGGATGTGTTCTGCAGATTCTACTAGTCAGCAATAAAGATTTGTTTTTCTATATTAAAGCAGAGAAAAGGGGGAATCACAATACTGAAGCACCACTTTTAGGTTCCTAAACGGAAATTAAACACAGCAGTACAGGCAAATTAGCAATATTTTACGCACCTAACAAATCGTAACAGAGAACTTCGCTGAGCCTGTTACCCGACAGGGCGCAGGTGGCATCGCTCCTGCGGGCAGGGGCTGGCCCGGGAGCGGGAGCGGCGGGAGCGGGAGCGGCGGGAGCCCGGGACGCCGAGCGGCCGCGCCCCGGCACCGGCGGCGGCGGAGCGCCCTCTAACGGGGAGCGGCGGCGCTGCGGCAGCGGCGGGGCTGCGGCACGGGCGGCGGGGCTGCGGGCGCTGCTGCTCAGGGACGCTCCCCTGCCCCTCTGCCCCCGCCCCGCCGGCAGGAGACTCCTCGAGGCTTCATCTCGCCCCAGCCTTCTCCGAGCCGTGCGTGTTTATCCTCTCGTACACGGAGGGAGGGTGGGAAAGTGCCACTGAACGGGAAGATTTTGCAGCATGCTGTGATCTCCCAGGGATTTTTGGCAGGTTCTCATTTCCTCGGGGAGCCAAGAACATTTTGTCTCTGCATCTCATATACTTCTCTCTTGTCTTCGATGCCGTGTGGTCTCGAGGGGCAGCGCTGCCTGGAGGCAACTCAGAGGGGCTGGCGGCTTCTACGGCGCTCGGGTCCCAAGCCATGGGAAGCGTAAGGACAAAAGTCCAGGGCGCAAGGGTATGTGGTGGGATGCCGGCAGCAGGGGTGGATGTGGGTGACTCCAGGTGTTAGAGGCTTTGGCCTCTAGGCGTCTAGGCCTTATGAAAAGGATTTTTGGGAAGCAAGAGACATACCTGGCAATTCTTCCACAATAAAATAAAAAAGTTCCAGATAACAAGCATAGGGTAAAGGGCCTGGCCAGACGTTTTAGCAGAAATTTGTAACTCTGGCGGTCAAAACAATACATTCTGGGCCAATACAGAGAAGCCAAGTTACACTCACCCACTGGCACAGGCCCACACCCCTCATCAATGCAGGCACATACAGATGCCAGGGGTTGACTCCCTTCCCAGGGCTCAGGAATGTCTCTCACCACTTGTCAGCTTCTCTCTGCCAGCATAGATGAGCCTTTTATCCATGCTGGTGATGCACTGTCATCCTTTGCTGGAAATCCCCAAGCCTGTTGTGGCATTTCTGCCACTCATCAAGCTGTACCCTTAGTCCCAAACACACATCTCCTGGAGACACAGCAGGCACCAGAAACACTCTCAATGGGTTCCCTGCACCGAGAGGAGATGAGAGGAGGTGTGAAACCAGACCTATATCTCACTATATCAGCTGGATTCGGCTCCTTTATCTGCAGGGGCCAGCAAGGGGGAGGGGAAAGAGAGGTTGGTGCCACGCACAACCTCCCGTGCTCATTCACAACCGACAGCTCCCACTACAGGAGTGGTCACACTCCTGTGGGCACCAGTGGTCTAGGAAAAGCAACTTTCAACCCATTTTGTGGGTAAAAATGGAAGAGCCTGGAGAACAAAGGCTATTATTAATTCCCATCTGTTGAAAGGAGGCTGCAGCTGTTTTGAGAGGTTTTCCTGCAAGCTATGCAGATCTGCTCAGAATTTTAATGGTTGTTTACCAACCAAAGCATGACATTGAAAGAGCAAGATGTTTCCAAGCAAACATGGTGTGAACGTCATTTCAGCCTAGAAATAAATCTCTTCTTTCTCACAAACATTTTTCTAGGTGAGAAAAGATGGTTTTGTATTTTATTCTTCCACTTTTCAGCTGTTCTTTTTTTAACTCATCCTTTGCCATCAAAGAAGCATAGAGGAGAAGAGATACCTTGAAATATGCAACGCAATTTTGCACACACATAAGACCTAGAAACCCCAAACATTCTGTGTAGTCGCTGTAGGTAGCCCTACAAAACACTGGTCTGCAGCTGGAGTAGTAAGTGCGAGTAAAACTGATACCTGTCCAAAGAACCTAGCAAGCCCTGAAGAAAAACACTGCATATAGAAGATCAAAAAAAGGAAAAGGCTTTGTTATATTCACATAAATGACAAGACATAGGACAGGCTTTTTACCTTACATATTCTGCAGAGGCCATATCTTCAAGGGGATTGTTATTGCTAAGAAATTAACATGTCTTTAGCCAAACTCTCTAGTGTGTGTTATTTATATCAGAAATTAAATCTCTGCAACCGTGTCTGTGTTTTATGGCTGTGTATAACTAAAAGGCCTGCTTCTGTAATATTAATACATGCAGTTTGTCTGTGACATGTATATTGTACATAGCAGAAAGAAGCAATACAGAAATGCCTCAGATAGATACAAAAAAAACCCCCAAAGGTTTTTCACTACAACACATTAGAAATCCAAGATCTTTTTCTTTATCCCAGTGGTCTTTAAACTGCCTGACTTGCAGAAGGTATTTACAGCTGAAATGACAGTCCCTAAACACAGCCTAGCATTCCTGGTATCACTGTTGTAACTGGGGGATGGGAAAGATCCACTATCACCCACCATTTAGCCAAAAAATTATGACCATCCTGCATTTAAAAAAGACTATGCCTGAGAAACTGAAAAGACAAGAGACTTAAGTGACATAGTAAATGCTCACCAGGAAATGACCAGGAAACTCGTATAACATAGAGGCAATGCTAAGGAGAGGGTTGGACAGCCTGCTGCTATTCCATCAGGTCATGCAACTGAAAATATTAGTGAGAAAATTAAACTATTTATCTTTCACTAAGACAGAACTGAAAAGCAATCTGGACAGTCTGACCTTCTAATCTGAGTTAAGTCAACACATAAACAATAAAAATGGACTAATATTTCAAGGAATTTTGGTTTAATGACTGTGGGGGTTCAAGTTACCATGGGGTGTTTTCCTGTAATATGATAGAAGCTCACTAAATGGTCATTATTTTGACTTCTGGTAATGGAGGCACCAAAGCTCTCTGTGTCTTATGTTTCTGTTACAGGGATCCAAAGGCTACTGAGATGGGTTTCACTCATATAGACTTGAATTTATTTTCTCTTAATAAATGATAACCTACAGTTTTGCCTAACAGCAGTGCAAAGTGAATTTCTGCTTTGTGGTAGCTAATTCATGGCAATTAGCTTCTAAGACAGTATGTGAAAGTGAGCAGCTGTGAACTAGTATTAGGAATTATTAAATACACTTTTTAAGAAATATAACACTTTCCCATTCCTTACAAATAATTTTTCTGTTCTGAAGTTCAGTCTCCATCATAGCACAGACAATGACTGAAATAAGTGTTAAAAAAGAAACACAAACAGATGGGAAATCAGGGGAGTGATAAACACAATGAAGTAAATCGCATGACCTAAATTCACCAGAGATATCAACTGAGTAAGCCAAGGTAAGAAATCACCTCTCACTTCCCAGTGTTTGCTTTATTAAGAGTGTTGGTGCCCACCCATCTTTCAGAAATGTTAACTCGGATTTGGTGATATAATCCAGCCACCACCCAATCTTTTTTATGCATGCTGGCATCCATGATCTCAACAAATCCAGGCCCTTTGATTTACTATGACATAATATCAAGAAAGCACATTACCTGAAAACAACCTCATTTAATACATCTTTGATTTTGCCAGTGCATTGTCTGCATGCACGTACAGGTAGACAGATAAATCATAGAATCACAGAATTGTTTGTGTTGGAATGGACCTCCACAGATCACAAAGTCCAACACTCCTACAGTCAGGAGGGACATTTTCAGCTAGATCTAGGGGTCTGACCAACCTGACCTTGAATGTTTCCAGGGATGGGGTATCTACTAGCTCTCTAGACAACCTGTGCCAGTGTTTTATCATCCTGATCATAAAAAATTATTAGATCTAATCTAAATTGACCCTCTTTCAGTTTAAAACTGTCACCCCTCATCCTATCACAACAGATTCTGATAAAGGTTTTGTCCCCGTATTACTTGTAGGCCCCTTTCAGTAACTGACAGGCTGCAACGTGGTCTCCCTGGAGCTGTCTCTTCCCCTGGTTGGACAACATGAGTTGTCTCAGTCTCTCTTCGTAGGAGAGGTGCTCCAGGCCTCAATCCTCTTGGTGGCTCTGCTCTGGACCTGCTCTAACAGGTTCATGCCTTTCCTGTGCTAAGGACCCCAGAGTTGGACACGCACTTCAGATGGGTCTCATCACAGTGGATCAGAGAGGCAGAATAACTCAACCTGCTGGCCACTCCTCTTTGATACAATTGACTTTCTGGGCCGAAGGTGCACATCGTCAAGTCAGGTCCAGCTTTTCACTCATCAGCACACCCATGTCCTTTTTTGCAGAGCTGTTCTCAATGAGTTCTTCTCCCAGTCTGTATTTATGTCTGGGGTTGCCCCAACCCAGGTTTGCAGCACCTTACACTTGGCCTTGATAAATCTCAAGAGATTCCCATGGGCTAACTCCTTGAGCTTCTCCAGGTCCCTCTGGATGGCATCCTGTCCCCAGGAATGTCAACTGCACCACTCAGCTTGATGTCATCTGCAAATTTGCTGAGAGTGCACTTGACCCTGTGTCATTGATGAAGACATTAAACAACACTATTCCCAATACAAACCCCTCAGGGACCCCACTTATCACCGATCTCCATCCACTGAGCCACTGACCTCTGGATGCAACAATCTAACCAATTCATCATCCATTAAATAGGCTACCCATCAAATCTGTATCTCCTCAATTTAGGGAGAAGGGTGTTGTGGAAAACCATGTCAAAGGCCATACAGAAATCCAGATGGATGATATTCGTGGCTTTTGCCTTGCCCACTGCTGTAGTCATTCCACAGTAGATTTGCTCTCACAAGAGAGTCTCCCTTTCAGTTGCCCAGAGCCAGTGCTCTGCATCCCAGTGCAGTACTGTTAAACTTCGAGTGCTGTGGGAATGGGCAGGTAGCAGTGAGCTTATCCATGTCATCCCACTGAACGAGCTCCACTCTTTCTTACACAAAACTTGTCCAGAAACCAGGGCTGAATGGTTTCCTAAAAAGCATGAACCACAGGAGCAGTAGAAGGCATCCTTATTTCAAGATGTGAGAGCTCATTGTCAGACTGTTGCAATGCCCTGGGAAATACTTTCTCTCACACTGTTTCTGAATCTGTCTTCTCAACCTCAAAAACCTTAGCACTCATTGAATTCCTTCATCCTTACAGTGTGTCAAAACCATGCCATCTAATCTGTGTGTGCCACCCAAAACACAGCTCATGCACCTTGTCACTGCTGCCACTTGGGACAAAACAATGCATGGTGCTAGTCACAGCTGTAGGGCTTGGACACACAACATGGGTCATGACATGGAGAACCAGGGAGTCCCAGCAAGAGCTCTGGCACTTTTACATGGGGAGCAAAGAAGGTATGACCTGAGGTGTAGGAGACAAGCATCCTTTGGGTCTAAAGAGAAATTCTCATGTGCAGTCAAGGGATTTTGTGCTCAAGGAGGATTATGGGTCTTCACTGCTACAGCCAACACAAAAAAAGGAAGAGCCTCTCTATCAAATGAGCTATGGTAAAGTGTTGCCAAGAGTTGGCAGCAGGGGATTCAGGGGTGGTTTCCATGAGGAGAGGTCAGGGACTGCCCCATGCCCAACATGGATTGTTCCAGCCAGTGCTAAAATGGCACCCCCACTGGCCAGAGGTAAGCAGTCCATCAGCCCAGCTGGTAGTGCCTCTGGAAAAATATATGTAAGAAAGGGTAAAAAACAACTCATACCAGTTTTGAGAGAGGTGAGTGAGAAATATGTGACAGCAACAGCCCTGCAGACACCAAGGTCAGTGCAGAAGGAGAAGGAGGGGGTGGTCCAGGTAGTGGAGAAGAGGCTACCCTGGGTGAAGACCATGGAGAAGCAGGTGTCAACCCATCACAGCAAATATTTACTCCTTGTCTGAACCACCAAAAAATACGGTTGGTGTTTACATGCAGGGGTGGTAACACACCTGTTTTCTTTGTTCAGAGAAGTCCATGGATGTCTTCCAAATGTCTTTCAGAAATATCTTGCAAAAGTGAAAGCAAGCCCATGTCAGTGTACACGTTGCTGTAGAAGTACAGAGGTTCTGCAAAAGCTGAAAATATTTACCTCATCCTATTCTTATTTGGACATTTACACAAGAGACTCATGCAGAGGCTCATGAGGTAGACCTGTTGTATCATTGACCACATGAATTGTAGCTTAATGTGTTTTCCCAAAGGTCCTTATGGGCCAGATTACATCTCCCATGAAGTCTGCTGTCAGACAGCAGTAGGCTGTTAGCTGGGGAAGGACAACACTGCATCATGAGAGCTGAACAGAACAATATTCCCAGGCAGTAGCTTGCCACAGTAGGGAAATCCAACTTAATTTACTTAATAGGGCAGAAATATTAGGCATTGTTTGAACAAAACAAAATATTTCAAAGCCACTTGGGTTGGCCTTATGTGAAATATTAATATGTCGTATCTGAGACAAATGGAAAACTTCCTGATACAATGTTATTTTTTAGAAACTGCACTTCATACTGTAAAACCATTTAAGAAATCCTGACTAGTTTCTTTGACCAAGAAGAGTCTGTCCTTTTCTTGTTCATGACTATATTTCAAATGCTATAAACATCAACTTTTACTTGGAAGATAACATCACGTTAAAATTCTAATTAAAGCAAACAAGACATAAGAGTGTTTAGCATAGGCCTTTTTATTCTAGATAGGCCAAGTCATCAATTTAAAACAGGAACAGGCCGAATAAATATGACAAAGTAGAAATTAAAAATTGTCTTTTAGATACACTCTGCCATTTATTCAAAACAGACCAAGCAGAACACCTGGCTCCTTAATATAGAACAGTAGTTGGGTCAGCTCCACTAAGGGAAATTGATTTCAGCAGAGATGATCTTGGAAAAAAAGTAATTTCCAAAAAAAGTCATATGGAATCACTTGTCATTCCCTCCTCTTCCTTTTCAAATCTGCTTCAGGGAAAAATTTTCAGGAGCATTCAAACGTAGTTTTAAACACAGCTTCCTTGTGTCTGCTTCCAACAGAATACTTCATGCTCTACTTCTGATTAAAGGATCTGTACCCATCAGGTTTATACAAACACCACATTTCATGGTTTCCAGATTCCAGTTCTAATTCCTTCAGCTACTGTTGGTCTCCTTATTATTCTTCACCTCCTGTAAAACAAATTACTACTTCACATGAATCACTCACTTAATGTCCAAATTCAGAAAAACAATTGCAGCAGAAGGAATGAAAAATTAAGATCTCAACGTTATTTGATTTTAATTATTAATTAGTTATTTGGTTTTAATCACTGAGTATGGTTCTGTGAAGACACAGTTAAGGGCCTTTCCCCATCCATTAACATTCACAGCACTGCTGAATTCAGTTTCAGTTTCAGTGGCTGGTTAAGAGTCCAGTATCTTGTAAGGTCAAATATTTTCTTGGTCCCATAGTGTCATGGTTTCACACTGGCCCAATGCCATGCACTCACAAAAGCCACTTGTTCATCCTCCCCTGACACAGCTGGGCAGAGGAGAGGAAAAAATTAACAAAGTGTTCGTAAGTTGAAATAAGGACCAGGAGAAACCACCCCAAGGGAAAAACAGGCTCAACTTAAAGTTGCAAAGTGAATTTATTGCTAACAGGGTCAGAGGAGGATAATGAGAAGTAAAATAAGCCCTTAAAACACCTTTTTCCCCCAGCCCCTCTCTCCTTCCCACTGACAGCATAGGGTACAGGGCAGGGGGGGTTTGGTCAGTTTGTCACCCAAGGTTTTCTTCCGCTGTGCAGGGAGAGAAATCCTTCCCCTGCTGCGTCATGGAGTCCCTCCCACAGGAGACAGTTCTCTGTGAACTTCTCCAGTGTGGCTCCAATCTTACAAGCAACAGTTCTCCCAAAACTGCTGCAGTGTGAACTCCCCCCATGGGCAAACAGTCCTCCCAAAACTGCTGCACCGTGGGTCTCTCTTTCCACGAGGTGCAGTCCTCCAAGGACAGGCTGCTCCAGCCTGGAAGCAGGGACCCCCTCTCTCCACCGGGTCTTCCACTGGATCACAGCCCCCTCCAGGCATCCACCCTCTCCAGCACAGGCACCTCCCCCACAGGCTGTGGATGGATCTCTGCATTCCTTGTGGATCCCCATGGGCTGCAGGGGCCCAGCTGCTTCACCATGGTCTTCACTACGGCCCACAGAAGAATCTCGGCTCCAGCACCTGGAGCACCTCCTCCCCCTCCTTCTCCTCTGACCTTGTTTCCCTCACATGTTCGCACCTCTTCCTCTTGTGCACTTTGTTTTGATTTTCTTCTTAAATGCATTATCACAGAGGTGTTACCAATCTCTCTAATTGGCCCAGCTTTGGCCAGCAGCTTGTCCATCTTCAAAGCCGTCAGAGATTGGCTCTGCTGGACATGGTGGAAGCTTCCAGCAGCTTCGCACAGAAGCCACCTCTGTGGCCCCCTGCTACCAAAAACCAGGCCGTGCAAAACCAATACACATAGGCAGAGATTAATTTGGTAGGAGACCAAAACTGCAAGTTGGATGGTAAAACTTCTGCTTTGACAGAAAACATAATCTCCAGCTCAGGAAAACAGAATCAGACTGATCTCTGTCATGACATTTCAAGAAATCCAAGTTCACATCTTAGAATTGCTTGGGTGTTGTATAACCACCCTAAATGAATCATTATGTTTCTGCTCTGTAAACACAAGATAAATGAAATCACTTCCTTCACCTTTCTTCTGCCTTGCCTTCTTGTATATCTTGCTTCTATCTATCATGCTTCTTAGGAAGGACAAACTTAATTTCTTTTCTCAGAAAGTTTTACAGAATCACAGAATGGTTAAGGTTGGAACAAACCTCTGGAGGTCCAAGCTTGATACTCAAACAGAGTTCTCTACAGCAGGTTTCCAGGTCCATATCCAGAGAGCTTTTGAAGATCTCGAAGGAAGAAGAGTCCACCACCTTTCTGGGAAACCTGTGCCACTGAGAAGTCAGAGTATGTATATCTTTAGAAATGTTTTTTAAGCTTCTTAAGTAGGCTTATAGAAAATTAGCACATTGCCTAGCACAAAGAGCCCTCTCCTTGTCTGGTGGACAAGTGATGGCTACGTAAAATAAAGAACAAGAAGAGCACAAGGGTTTGCCATCATGGCAGTGTTTGGGATCCAGAAACAAGTCACTTCAATAAAAGATTATGCATGTAATCGTGTTGTCACACATGAGGATTTATAGTGTTTATCTGCTTAACGGTATTTGACTCACTTCAGTTGCTCCTCAACAGCTGGACAGCAGTAGAGGTTTCAGTGCCTGCCTAATGAAGAAGGGCTTGAGAATCACTATTCTAACCCTGTGGAAGGAAACATACACATTACTAATATCAGATGCCACATACTAAGTTGTACTGCTGTAAAACATACAGATTGTGTGTTGCCTCAGACATATCCATTCTAGCTTCAAATTTGGCAGAAAATCAAGGTGGTTTTTGGCCAGGTAGCGATCAGCAGGAATACAGCTGTACTCTTGGAAGTCTGGGGGCAAGGCTTTGCTCCTAGCATCAGTGGAAAAGTCACTTTTTCTTTCTAAGCTTGCTTCCTTCACACAGTTGCCTATTTGGATTGCAGGTAACACGGGGCTAGGTTTGCATCACAGTCCAGGTGGTAGTTTTTAGTAATAGTTTTGGCTGCAATCTCTCCTTTCCAATTCAAATAGGGATTTGCATTAAATCATTCACAAAGAACAAAGCTTTTTCAAAAGACTGAAACTTTGGGTTTCACATAATTACAGAATGGGTAAGGGAAGGGAAGGGACATTGGGTCATCTGGTCCAACCTCCCTTCTCAAGCAGGGTCATGCAAGACATGGCACAGAATTGTGTCCAGACAATTCTTGAATTTCTCCAGTGAAGGAGACTCCCCAAACTCTCTGGACAATCTGTTTCAGTGCTCTATCACTCACGTGGTAAAGTTCTTCCTCATATTCAGGTGGAATTTCCTGTGCATCAGTTTGTGCCTGTTGCCTCTTGTCCTATTGCTTGGCGCCACCGAGGAGAGCCTGGATCCATCCTCTTGACACTCCCCCTTCAGATACTCAGACATTGATGAGGTTGCCTCTTTGTCATCTCTGCTCGAGGCTGAACAGGCTCAGCTCCCTCAGACTTTCCTCATAAGAGAGATGCTCCAGGCCCTTAATCATCTTTGTCCACTGGTCTCTCTCCAGGAGCTCCATGTCTCCCTTGTGCTGAGGAGCCCAGAACTGGACACAGCACACCAGAGGTACCTCACAAGGGCACAGTAGAGGGGCAGAATCACATCCCCTGACCTGCTGGCAATGCTCTTCCTAATGCACCCCAGGACACCACTTGTTGCTGGGGATGGACAACCCGGTGTGCCACGACCCTCCTAGAAAGAGTGTCTTGCAAGGAACAACTCTTCCAGGGGTGGTGGCAGGCTTCCCTGGGCAACAAGTGATTTCAGGTAGTGTAGCAACTTCTCAGCTAGAAGTGATATAAGCTCTTGTGATTCAGCCCTTTGTGAAATCACCCAAGGCAAACTCGGGGATAGAGAGACAGGAGCCTTGTATAGCAGTTCCACAGAGGTAGCCTTTATTGTCCAGCAGTCCTTGTGAAGGGGTGGCTAGGGACAAGGCTCCCTGCATCAGGGCCAGGGGGCAGAGGTTATATGGGGTAGGCAGGAGATGGGGTAGAAACCAGCTAGCCAACTGGGTACTGGGTATTACCATATAGAAACGAGGCATGCTGGGGGTGGTTCACTTTCTCACTGTGACCCAGAGGAAGGTTGCTTATCTCTGGGGAAGATCGTCTTGCCCTCAGGCCTCTCTTCTCCAAGGGAGAGCAGAGGGCTCCTGTGCCAAGGGCTCACAGCCCTCCACAACCATTGGCCTTCTTGGACCCCAGGGCACACTGCTGGCTCATGGACAGCTTGTTGTTCACCAGGACCCCCAGGTCCTCCTCAGAGCTGCTTTCCAGCAGATCAGCCCAAGCATGTGCTGGTCCCTGGGGTTATTTCTCCACAGTGCAGGACCCCTGCATTTGCCTTGACTGAATTTCAGAAGGTTACTCTTTGCCTGTCTCTTCACCCTGTTGAGGTCCCTCTGAATGGCTGCACTCTGGGATATTGGCCACTGCTCCCAGCTTTGTCTCATCAGTGACCTGCTGAGGAGGCATTTGTCTCTTTGTCCAAAGGTCGAACATGTTAAACAGTACTGGGCCCAGTACTGCCCCTTGGGGGACATCAGTAGAGACAGGCCTCCAACCAAATTCTGTGCCACTCATTACAACCGTCTGGGATCTGCTGTTCAGCTGGTTCTCAATCCATCTCATTGTTCAGTCATTTAACACACCTGCTGAGTTTGCCTATGAGGATGTTATGAGAGACAGCATCCAAAGCATTGCTGAAGTCAAGGTAAATCATATCCACTGCTCTCTCTTCAGCCATACTGGTTGTTGTTTCATTGTACAAGACAATCAGGTTGTTCTAGCATACTTTTTCTTTAGTGAGCCCATGCTGACTCCTCCGGATTACCTTCTTGTGTTCCATGTCTTGCCTCAACAAAAACAATCAATAGACAAATAAACATCCTTCAGTGTCTGTTTTTATGTAGTAGGAAGAAAAACTGATATAAACTTAAAGATTGCATTCATTTAGCTGGTGTGGGATTAATTTGCTGTGGACAGCCCCTCTCCAGCTGTCAATAATACCTAAGTATGTATCTGTGTCTGTATCTTTTTGTCTGTGTATATACCACTAAACAGCTGCAAAGAATACAAGTGTCATGTTAAATGCCAATCATTTAATCAGTTTATGTGCCCATAATTCCCATAAATAGTATAATTAGCAGCATTATTGCAAACAGTGAGAAACTTTTGCTGTGCAGTGGCTTTTTGCTAAGGGTAACAGAACTCCTGAAAACTAGTGTTGAAAGAACATTTGTGTGTTGATTTCTTGGGGCTTTGGTCTTTTGGGGATTTTGGGTTGGTTTTGCTTTTTTTTTTTGTTTCTGTTTATCGGCTTGATCCTAATCTGCTGAATATGAAACAAATGCAATAGATCACATAAAATTATACCCTGTAAATACTTGGGAGGTAGGAAATCCAGTGGAGAAGCACACTGGCAAAGTGAAGTTCTCTGTTCCAGAATTTTCCCCATGAAACATGCAGTCTGGCCCAAAATGTGGCCTTCTGACACCATTTACTAAGAAACCCTGTAATTCTGCCCAAAACTGTTTCCAAGACAGGCACACTTACCACACTGTATCAAATAAACATGCCTCAAATACACATGCAATACTTAAGAAACTTTCGCCTTTTGTTAAACCAATATAAATCCACAGACCAATTCAGTGAAGCTACTTACTTATATCAGATTATCCATATGCTACCCGTTGTTAGCATATATATCCCATTAGTGGTTTTAACTGTATTGTTACACAGCTAAAAGAAAAATATAAGAAAATGAACCTTTCTCCTGCCACTATACATTTTATACATATTGCCTTTCAACTAAGTTGCCAGTGTACATATGTGAAAAAAAATAAAGCAGACCGTGAATATTTTATATCCTTGGAGCCCTATTTTGCAGTCATAGAAAAGCCATATAAGGAAGAAAATGTTTTAAGAAGGAAGCAACATTAGAGTCTACATTTTTATTTCAGAAAAACATTGGCAACGTACTCAGCACAGTTCTCAGGAAATATTTAATTGTTGCCCATGTTTTTTTCAGCATAAGCACCAAAAAGAAAGGTATCTTTCAATATTTTGTTTTGGCTTATTTGTTCTTTATTTGGAAAATGCCCTGACACAAAACTGATAATCATCAAAAGATCTGGTGGCAGGTATCAATCCAGATAGATGGGTTCAAATTAAGGAGGTGTAATTTATATTAACACTTCGCAGGATGAGGGCATAGACAGGGAAAAACCACAAAGACACCGTTTATAGACTTTTCAGGCAATCTGTTTGTATTAGTACTAATGTGATAACTTTACTTCTCTAACCAGAGAAGTATTTCCTATTAAATATGCTATAACTAGCATAAGAAATACCTTCTTTCAAGTTTGATTTACTAAGTCCAAATCTACTGTACTGTTCAGAATACACCATTTTCCATATAAATTTAGGGTGCAAGGGGGTGGGGGGTGATTTCAGGCTTTTAAATTAGTGCTGAGGAAGGAGATCATCACTGATTTAACCTGTGATAACATCTTAATTTGTGGCATAGCAATGCTGAATTTTAACCCAAACTGGGGGCTATATTCCATTTTTAGGTACACGGATTGGTCTCCAAACTACTTTGGGAATTGTGCTTGCATCTAAGGGCAGGTTTTGGCTTTTAGACAATTTTTTTGTTTTCATTTTAAGTCCAAATCAGATAAACTGTTTTTCTGTTGTTTGAAGGGAGAGAAAGTGTTACATCATCTTTGTGCTAAAATGAGACATTTCCTTTGTATATCATAGATAGAGAGTGAACTCTTTATCATTAAGTAATCAGTAATTAACAAGTAATTTAATAACAAGGTTCAAACCTTCCTGTAAACCTACAAACACCTCCTTACCTTTATTTGGGTAATTGTAACATAAGTGAGCTTGTGCTTATGTTTTGGTAAAGGTCAGGGACAAAGTTAAAATAGCAGCAAGAGGCTTTTTGGAATCATGGGCAGGAGTTTGAACTTCGTGTATTTTTAATAAGGAGACTAATCAGCCATCCAGACAGGAACAAAGCATATGAATTTCTGCTGGAAAGTTGGCAAATCATGACTGAAAACATTGCTATGGTTGGAACTACTAAAATGATGGCTTTCAAAAGTTCATTTTTGCTAAATCACAGCAATCTTTCATTGAAACTATAAGTACTGCTTATTATATTCATTAAGTCCTTTCTTAGAATCAGAAATTCAGCCTTTAGCCTCATGTGGCTTTGGTACTACCAGATGTTCACATAAAAACCTCAGGACTCATTCACTCATTTTTGTTTGTTTAGGGCTCTTCCTCCTTCCTCTCATCTCACATTTCAACACAGGGTAGCTATACTTTTTTCTCCTCAATCTTTCACAAACAATTCAACCTCAGGCAAAACCCAGGCACACAGCTTTGCTTAAGGCTGGTAGAAGAAGGACAAAGCTAGGAGTGAGTCATGCCAGAAACATGTGGATGACTGGAGGGAGGGCTCTGAATAGGGTTATAGATCAAGCTTCCCTAGTGCTTTTCCACTGTAGATCTCACAGAAGTTCACAGATGTTAAAAACAATTATTCATGCTGAAGAACTTGACACACATTAAATGTACATTAGATGTCTTTCCCAAGACCTCATAGTAAGCTACAGCTTTACAAAGAGTTGAAGTCAGGCCATATGATTTCCAGTGCCAGGCATTTTTATCCATTATGTCATAGCCCTGCAAAACACTGTTGATTATTGGTTTTGAGCAGGATAAATTTCGTCTATGAAGGAGTGCGACATCCAAGTCTCCTGAAGTCAGGCTCTGAAATCCATGTAATGCTATGCTTAAATAAATAGCAACACTTGTGAATACTTTAGAGCAGGCAAATGTTGCCACAGACAGCAGTGGAACAGTCTTCCCACTCTCTCCGACTGGATCTGTTATGTTGCCCTTAAGAATTACATGCAGCAAAGTGACATGAACTCTGCAAAAAGTGCTCTTTGTGTATAAAAAGAGAGACACGGTGAGGATGATATAGTACAGAGCCCTTTACAGGTGTTCTTCCTATTGGCAGCTCCTTCCACAAAAGCAGTTTACCCAGGCATTGCATCCTGCAGATTGTCATTTTCATGACCCTGTTCCCCTGGAAAAAGGGAAAAAAAAAAAGCATCTTCTCATGTTTTCTTTCCTAATACCAGATCCAGGCTCTCCCCTGTGTTAAAGGAAAGGTTATAATAATAAGGTCTTGCAGTGCTTTTCATCTTCATTAAAAGATACGGAGGGATGTGTCAGCTGGGGGGCAGACATGGAAGATGCAAACACAACATGAGGCAGTTTTGTGTTTATATATACTTAAGCAGGTTTTCCTGAAGGGCTTGGAAGTCCTTCTCATATACAAAGAAAGACGATTTATTGGTTAAAAATATTAACATAAAAAAAGATTAGTTTCCTGTACAGGTTCTCACACTTATCTAAAGCAGATATTGCTTTCCATAGCAACATCTTCTGAAATAAAAGTGAGAAGAACTTGCTCCTTCCTGTTTTCAACATTTGTAATATCTTGGCTGCTCTGTAAACATAATTTATTCATGTCAGGAAAAGAAAAAGAGGAAAAGACATCTTTTTGTCAGCCACTAAGGTGTCAATCTCTAGGATCTGTCCTCCAAAGTCAGAACATCTCGTTTGTGTATATACCACTGACAAAAATCAGACTATTATCTAGCCAAATATTTTACCTAAAGGTCTGGACATTGAGAGGAGATACAGTTAACACCATTCTACTACTCCAGCAACTTTTACAAGTGGAAAATCTGAAATAGAAAGATACCCATTTCACTCTTACTTGCAGAAGTCAGAGGAAGTGCCTCAATATACTGGAAGTCTCATGTTTTTCCATCCTCATGAGACTTGACAAGCTCTATTTTGCATCTTTCTCAGATGTTTTAATCTAGTTTTTTGTGCTCACCCTTGAGGAAAAAGACAAAGAGAAGCAAGTAAGGTAAGTGGTAAGGCCTGGATTAATTAGTACTCCATGCAAAAATATGTCTCAGTGTTAGGAGAAACTTCAAACAGAGAAGGAACAGGGAGAAATGGAAGTATTAATTCAGAAATTAGAGACCTAGTGGATCTTTATCCGATGCAAAAAAAAAATTTCAAATACTGTAATGTAAGAGTAACTGTTCTGTGCTGCACAACTGTTATTTTAGCTTCAGAAGTGCTGAGCAGAGGGCTCTTGTTCCCCTTGGTCAGCTGAAGACACTCATGTTATTAAGAAAGAGTGTCAGGAAACGAATATAAGTGTTATTGTGAGAGGAAACCTGTTTCAACTCCCATGATTACAGTTTAGCACAGCTGCACCCCAAGAGAACAATAGCAAGATTTATTTCTTTTATAAGTCTCGATTTTATAAAGAATAAAATAGTCCTGTTAAAGAAAGCTGTGAGCACAAGAACGGTCTGGGAGGATGTGAACACATAAGAGAGAGAGTAAGAGAGAGCACAAGAGAGCAGGGATGCATGTGTACTGAAAAAAGGGAAAATAAACATGTTTCAGTCTAATATTTAACTAATTTCTTTGGATTACTTAGAGAAGAATACTAATGATAAAAACTCCAATATTCTAAGTTTAAAAAGTTAGTAAGAAGTAAGGCTTATTTTACATGCTCTTTATAAGCACTACTAGGTGGATGAAAAGCACAAAAACTAGGCACCCAGACAGACAGCCCATCCGTTTTTGGGCATCTCACAGTCCATTTGCAAAACCAGGTCCCAAGGGGTGATTTTCTTGTCTTCCAATGGCCTGCCACCTCTGCCTTACATCTTATTTTTTTGTTTTGCTCTTGCCATGGTACAAGCAACTCTGGATTTCCACCCGCTCATGTTGCACTGGCTGCATGCACAGGAGGCAGGTGCAGGTGCCTTGGTGCCTCATCTCATCCCAGAGGCACAGGCATACCTGGAGTCAAGGATGTGGGAAGGGGGATAAAGAACGCTGGGACGCATTTCGTGTCTTGCCAGTCAGTATCTAGGAAAGGATCAGCAATTCTCTTTGTCTCTTCTGCCTTTTGTGAAAAACCTTCTGTAAAAAGGTTTTCCAAAGAGATGGTCTTCCTGCTACTGCAGGTGTCTTCCCAAAACGGGCCCCTTCCTATTTGTGACTGCTGGTGCTACGGGGCTAGTTGTGAAGGGCTGTTGCTCCCCACCACTGACCCAGCAGTCAGACCCCTGCCACTCATCAGCATTCTGTCTTTGCAGTCAACCCAGAGAGATTCCCATGCCTGGGGAGGAGATCAGCCAACAGGAAATCACATTCAATGCAGTGACCATGTTAAGTTTGCAAGAAACATCCTACCCCCAGTTTGCTGTTTTGCAGCTGAGACAAGCAAGTCTGCCTCTCAGCTGAGAAAACAGAACAGCTATTCTTGTGATTATGAAAAATAAAAGTTGAGGAAACAGAAACAATATAAGAAAAAGCCCGGCCATCAGAAAAAACACTAAGCAGACAGCACATCCTACCAAGAGACATAGTCCCTGCATTTACTTTACTAATGAATAGCTAAATTTGATATGCATATACTTAAAAGTGGTATACTGCTCCCATTGGTCTGCGAAGTTATTGTTTGGGGGTGGGGGAGACAGAGGAGAAATTATTTTAATTTGTGAGATATACATAAAAAAGAACTGCCCAGATGCACTCTCAAATACTGCATTAGAAGTCAAAATCCATTCAAATTACTCTAATTTGGTGAATCTTTTTTTGAAAGGGCATGGCCTTCACCACCAACCCTGAACTATGTATTGCAGTGTTCTCTGACAATGATTTTGGCATGTCAGTTCAGAAACATCAGCATTCAAAAGCGGGAGAAGTTATACATTTTGATTATAACAGAGTTGTCAGTCAGGAAGTTTTTTGTTTCCAGACCTGCTGTGGATAGAAATCCCTCTGACAAATCCTTCAGTCCTCCTGTGTTTCTGTTTCCCTGTCTGTATACAGACAATCAGCTATTTTTAAATTGCTGTGCGAAGATGTACTTTTTTGTGTGCAAAACCACAAATACTGGGTTTTGAAATGCAGTCATCCATCCCTCTCTGTTATTAGAGACAATACATTATGATCTGAAAGACATAAATGTCTCTACATGATTGTTCAGATGCAAAGTCAGAAGTAGCATAACCCAATGTTATTTTTTGTATGAGGCATCTGAACAGAAATACATATTTCAGAAGGAAGGTAGAGCATGTGAAAACATGTGGTAGCCATACTGTACCTCCTAAGACTTCCTCCTATTTCTCCTTCTACTCCTACATGTATATTGAAAGTAGAATGAAGGAAAAGGAACAAAAAAAAAAGGGTCAAATTAAAGAAATTGGTACACAACTAAAATCCAGAAAGCTTCCCACTGATTTCAATATATTCAGCTCATGACATTTTAAGTTTAATAATTTTAAGAGAATTGTTTTGCTCTACAAGCCAAAAGATAAAATCACAGTTAAACGTTTCAGAACCAGTTTTATTTTCTTAAGCAAAGGAGTGAATGATCATGCATTTATTACAAAAACATAATCTTATTGGTAAAGCAATTTTGAAAAGAGAATAATCTGACTTATTTTTTACCCTTTTTTTTATAGTCAACTTTTCCTTTTAGGCAGGCAGGTTGTATTCCACTTTATGTCATTACTCACACATCCAGTAATGTGTTGAAGTCCATATTTCCAAATGCAGAAAAACATACCTCATAATTTAAATTTTTTATCTCTATTTGTCTGCCACCAATTTTTAGAGAGTGAAAAGAAGAGATGATCACAGTGTTGGCTTTGTTTCTATTAAACATCTGTTCTCAGATGCTAGGCTCTCTGATGTTTTAATGTATGCGGTAATAAGGCACTTGTCCCAAAAACCAGGAAATTGTTAAAAATATTTGGGAAAATGATTAGTCTCTGAACTTGCCACTAACAATACTGTCATAAAAAGACTACAGAATAAACTTATATCTGTCATCATTCAAAAGGATAGCAATTTAAGTTAAATTACGAAGGGGTCTGGCTCCAGAATTTAGACCTCATTGGTGCTAAGGAATGCCATAGCAAACACAGTATCCAGATTTTCTTGTTTGGAGCAGATGTTTTCTATTCCTTTGCATATAGTGGCACCAATAAATATGATGAAATCTTTTAGACCATCTCTAATAGCAACACTTACATGAGCAAAGTATGCATCACCAATCCTTGCTATTAAATGGTCACATCTGTTTTAAGAGGTCATTGCGAGGATCACACACTTACCCAGTGAAAAGGGTGGGCTTGGCTATCTCCATAAGGACATGATTCTCGTTTTCCTGGAGCATGACTGTCCCTCAAACTTTAAGTGGAAGACAGGAGGGAGACAGAAGTTTCCTCCACTACAGTCAAGCCACATGGAGCCAAGCAGATTCCCCCTTCAGTGTAGCTCTCATGAAGCAGTTATCAAGGAGATTCACCATCTCTTTCTCCCAAAGAACATGGCAGAGAGGATGTCAGGAAGGATACCTCCAGCTGCTTCTCAGTCAGAAAGATGGCAGCTCTAGGTAGAAAAATCTGGTGTATTTTCTACATGGGAACGGTCTCCCATCTGAGAATGCCACTTCTTTGGCTAGCAGGCATTCACAGCTTTTACTAAGCGAGAAACCTCCCCCCACTTACTCTATGGGATTTTCAAAACCAAAATGAAATTCGGAGTTTAAACAACCAAAAGGGTCAAAAGCTTCTTTAAAATAGCGAAAGTTCAGATCAGAAAGCCAGAAGTTTATACAGAACTCTCTCTTACCAGCAGATGTCAGACTTCTGCTATTTCCAGAGCACCCAGAGGAGCACCTTTTATCCCTCATCTCCAATCTTTCCAATCTAGGTATCTACATCTTTATGGCAGAAATCACCTCCAAAAGAAGGAAGGAGCAGTGAAGGAAATTTCTCACACCCTACACATGCTGCAGTTAGAAACCTACTTTCCTTTTCCAGTAGTTCCCAGTTTGCCTCACTCCCCTTAGTTTTTAGCTACCACCATAATTTTAAATATTTTGCTGATTTATGAGTTTAGAATCTGAAATTGCCTTATCTTCTCATTCTGTGATTGCTGTTACCATGTCCAAGGGCAGGATTGCTGGCAGTAACAACCACAACTTGACTGCCAGCAGCCAGCCTTTGGAAGGATCAATAAACAACAGGTAGGAAGGATTACTTCAGTTCTCCGCAGTCAGAGGGAAAAAACCAGACCTGCTCCTACATGAGCCATCATCCTCCTACCTGCTGGAAGAAATAATCTGAGTGTTGCCAGCTCTAAAATTTTTTTACAACAGAAAAGTTGCCTGGTATTATAATATTTGGTGTCCTTTCTATATTAAGCATGCATAATCAGTTGTTTTATTAACTAGTTATTAACAAGTTCAGTGATAGACACCCCTTACCCAGTATCAAAGAAATTAGGACAAAGACACTCAGCTTGCCATGGTACAATTTTCAAAGTGAAGCATGCAGAGGACAAGTATCCTACTTGCAGAGAAAGGCCAAGTACTGTACTGGGAGAAGCTGTAGTGGGAAAAGGAGCAAGAAGTGAAAGATGGATGATGATACAGAGGAAGGAGGGAAGGAGGAAAATCACGATCCTTGCTAAGCAGAAAACCCCACAGGGCCAAACCAATAGAAACTAATATTTCCCCAGGAGTAATCTGATCTGTCTGTTCAGCTGGCTCGCTGTGGGAATCAATGCAGTACAAAAAACTTGTCCCCTTAAATGCAGGTTTTCTGCTGATCCCACACAAAGGACACCGTGGTCAGGAGAGACGTATTCTGATTTTGTCTAGAGGGAACCTCTTAGGAACTATTTCCAGTCAGCTCAGCTGTGTTGCACCACACATCACAAGTGACTCAGAGTCATGATAGCTTGAACAAATAAACAAGCAACAGCTGAGAAGAGAAATCAAAGGCACAATGCAGTAATGAAAGTCATGTTTCTAATTGTATTTCATACAAATCATGAGAAGCTAAATCAATCAGCCTACAAAAAAGGGATGAAACTTTGTTCTTCGTGTCTTGTATTAACTTTTGTGTGATTTGCTAATTTAGCTTATTTTGTTTTTCTCTGCCTTTTAAGTAATTTGAAAAAGCATAAAGCAAGGAAAATATCTTGATTTTGCAAGATATTTTCATTTGAAGGCAAATGAGCTAGTGGCATTTTACAGTAAGTTTTTACCTTTGCTTTTTAGGACCTTTCCCTTTCAGTCAGCACTGATGAGCTGCTTTCTTTCACAAAGGTTTTACTTCTCTCTGTGGGTGGTTTTGAGATTACAATGGCCTAAAAAACCCTTTCTTCAATAAATCATTTAGACAAGAAACATGTAAGTATATTCTTTCCATGTACTAATTTGGAAACCATCTTTTTGACTTTGGGGTGCAAGAAAACAAAGGAATGTCAATTTAAAAATATTTGTCTCCTAAAGGAGGTCCATCTTGTTCATCTGGCCTTCTAGAAACATCAAGTGATGACAAATCAACAGATTAAAAAGCAAGCACAGCTTCCTTGCATTCCTTCTTCCAACATGTATGCAGGGATTTTTACTCCAGTACCACTAGCAGGAAAACAAAATCAAACATGTACAACAGTTACTGTCATATTTCTCTAGAAAATCAGCCACACAATTAACATAGAAAATTAAATAGAAAGTTCTCATATGCATAGCACTATAGAAATACAGCTTGAAGTATTAGTTTGCAAATAACAACTTTTTCAAAAAGCCTAGATATATATGGGTTGCATTAGGGAATTTGGGTTCAGTTAAGCCCCCATTAGTCAATAAAAACTACAGCATAAATGGATAAGGATGTAGGATTCACTTTAAGGCACAGTTTTCAGTGAAAACTGTACTATTGCCAACATTTCCATTCATAGCTGGAACAACATAAATGATGGTTCTTTGACAGAACAAAAGAATCAAACATTTGGGAAACAAAAGTAGTTTTATTCTGCAATCTGGGAAAAAGCAACCACAGAACCCACTAAAAACTCCTCACTCACCTCCATGTTAATAAAGGGTAGAGTAAGTGTTGCAGCCATAAGTTCACAAGAGATACATTACAGTTAAGCAGTCCAAGAAGTTTATTGCCTGTTTCATGAAGGCTAGTTCATTGAGTATCCTGCTGCAAACCTCATTAAAGCTCCAATTTCTAAATCAAATAGTTTTGCCTGGCAACAAAATCCTTAAAATGCATTTTTTTCCTGAATGTCTGCTTTAGGTTCAAATCCCAGGTTTTTCCCTTAAGGCATCTGAAACCAGGCTGCAACTTCTCTCCCATACACCTAGCCCATAAACAAGAGGGATCATGCACAGGTTTCTGTGGCAGACACAAGGACCCGGTTCACCTTCTGCCATGTGAAGATAACATCCACACAGCACTCAGAATGCAGTGGAGGATAAACAGGAAGATAAACTAAGTGCTTAAGAACATGCAACTTCCAGCAGAGATGGAGATGAGAACTAATTAACTTGTTTAATTCCCAGTCATATTCCAAGGGATTCAGTTGTGGTTGTTTTAAGTGAGATGTGCAGACAACTGTAACCTTATATCTATGATTTCTTCTCCAAGTTGCCCAGGAATGGATGGAGTACTGTTGAGATAATGCAGAGTCCCCAGGCAGGTGCAAAGAAGAGCCCTTTATTGCAAAAACCCGTTAGCTGGTTATCTGTTTACGTAGTTTTAAGGCATAACAAACATAATTCAACCAACCACCATATACCACAGTGTGAGCACGCGATGGTCATGCAGCATGTTTTTCTACCCTTAATTCAGCTGTGTCTCTTTCCCACAGCCGTTTTCTACTTAGCCGAAGTAACAGGCCTGAGCCATGATTTTACAAAGCCTTCCCTTTACAAAGCTTTACTTACTGGTAACAGAGTACTATATGAGGACTGCTTTACTGCTGAACCTCCAATGGCCACAACAAAGAGAATTAAGCTTTTAATATAGCTTTTAATATAGCTTTCAGCTATACAGAGCATTCTACATTTTTTACCTTTCATCAGAAATTTGCCAAGCTAGCCTTTTGGATTAGTACTACACAGAAAGCTTGTTAGAGGACATGAATACCAAAAAATCCTCCCACATGCTTTAGAACAAACAGGAACTAGAAAACTATGTATTTGCCTCAGTGCCATCCAACAGTCATAGATTCATGTTGCACAACTTCTGACTGAAAAGGTTAAAAAAAAAGAGAAAGAAAACCAAAATAATTTAAAAGGACAAAAGTCAACATTTAGCAGGGAGGAAGTTAAATAAATGGTGCCATGCCTGGGTGAACATTAGTTCAGTTTTATGGAAAAAACAAACACTCAAACTTCTCCTGGAGCACTATATTTCAGGCATGAGATATTTCTCTGGTTCTCCTATCAATTTTTGTGAGAGCAAGGCAGAGCATCTCCCAACCCTTTCAGCTGCTCACACCATCCAAGCTGACCCCAGGGCTACTTCACCTGGCTCTCCCTGAATCTCTCAGGGGACAGCTGCCATAGCACCTTCCTGGAGGACTCTTGGACTTTGCTTTCTGTAGGAACCCAGAGTGCCGAGAATATTTCTCTGCCTGTTTTTAAGGGTTCTTACCCCCCTGGACAACACTGGTATAGCTTTAAACCTTGGAAAAAATTACCAACAGTCAGACAACAACTAGAAAATACAGTGGTGTGAATTAGGTTAGAGACTACTATGTAAGATTGTCACAGGGTGAAAAATTTAGAGGTTTTAGGCTTCTCTTTATAGTAAAGAATAAAAAATACCAAAATGGAGGATTGTTGTTGTTCTCTAGACCTTCTTCTCCTTCTTCTTCTACTACTCCGTATTTTGCAGTAAAAGCAGTTTGGATTGATTGGATAGAAAATTCCGCAGCTCCTAGTCGTGTTACTGAATAATTGGTAAGAAAGTGAAAATAATGTACATTTTTAGTAACTATTGGTTAAAATGTCTTTAAAAGGCTGTGTAAATCTTGATAATTGCTCTCTCTCTCGCTCTCACTCCTACTTTTCCTCCTTCTATGCTGTACCTGGGTCACGCTAGTGGCTCAGTTCCTCTGATAAGACTTAATAAACAACTATCTGGAAACATTGAAACTACAGAAGACGTCTCGCTTTATCTTTTAAACTCCTTGCAAGGACTTTCAGCAAATTCTCTCCCATCAGGAGAGACTCGATTTATGGCACGGTAAAGTGCCAGCTTTCCTTTCCTACAGCCAGCCCTGTATGGCAGTGCTGTCATGCAGCAAGTGCAGCTCCCAGGACAGCCTCATTGGCAGCAGCTCACCAGGGAAGCGGGGCCCCCTCATTCAAGAAGTGTGTCCTCTGGCCTGCTTGCAACTCTGCCAGCTGCAGGTGCCACGGTGCTGCTGTTTGTCTGGTGGATTTTGTTACTGCAGCCCTTCAAACTGGCCTTTGACTTGAGACCACCAATTTGCTTCCCAGAAAGGGTTTACAAACAAGCCAATGTGTCATATCAACTTACTATGTATAATTCCTGAAAAGGACCAGCTGTCCAAACCAATAAACTATATAAAAAGGGGTTTAGTCCATTAACAAATACTTGAACTACCCAGACAACTTCTTTTGGTGCGCTGCAGCTTGTGGGAAGGTGACACAGCTCACACAAGACTGTGACATTGCTGGTTTGCAATGAAGGATGTTATAATGCTTCCCTGCATAGATACAGCTCACTTGCATAGGAAAAACAGTAGCTGTTTTACAGCATTGGCAAACAAAAGTTTCCTTGGCTTAAAAATCTACTCAGTATTACATTGGAGAAGACTGAGTAGAAAATTAACATGAATTAACTAGCAATTAAGTAATTAGAAAATAAAAGCTGGGCCAAATCTTCTTTTCAAACCACACCTGAATCCAAATTCCTCTTTTAGCTGATACATACTTATGTAGCATCCCAAAAGCTGCTGCTTCTCATGTGCAGATCCAGCTGTTCAGAGATGATCAGAAATTTACTGTGTTTTCCCACACAGAAGTTATCAATTGTTAGAACAACAACATTTTACAGAAATATTTAGTACTGACATCAGTTTTCATAAAGAAAAGAAAGCGAAAGAATTTCCATTAACTTTCTGTTGAACAAGTCAAGAACTGAGTCATTCATTTTTAACCTCATTTTAAAAATTTGTTTCCAGATTGTTGACATCTCATTTTGATTACCACAAAATTTTTTTCATGAGAGCTATTTTCAACATTTGCTGTTAATCTTGTAAAATTTGCATGCATATAGAAAGTCTGGTTCCTGTACACTGTCACCAAGTCCATTTTCTGCTGTTTGAGATGTATGTCCCATGAAGGAGTGACCTGGATTTCAATCCATGGCTGGAAACACATAGATAAAGTAACATAAATATTTTACAAACAGTGTTAATGTGATAACATGATTGCTTTTATGTTAGATGCAAAGACCTGAGATTTTAGTTTTTTCTGCTTTATTTATAAAATTCTGCAAGGATGTAATTCGTGGCTGTATCTCACAGAACCAAATTAGTATGTAAGTCTGTGCCTGCAAGCCATCCCAGTGAATTAAAATGCTGCTTCTGTGAATGTTCTTGAAGAACAGAGTAATAGGAGCCAGCAGAGAAACTTGATGTCCATAAAAATTGTGAAGTCAAAGAAATGTACTGCTAGGCATATCTTAAGATACTTCTCAGCAACATTTTAAAATGCAGTACTTGCACAGAAGGACATTTTTTATTCACTGATTTGGTAAAACAGACTAAATAATCTCTGAAGAACATGGTGAAGAAAGTCACACAGCTGCAGTTTAAGGGGTGCCACCTTCTCTTTGCAGTTATGACTTCATTTTCTTTCTACTTTCTCTTGTATATACACTTGTAAGCCTTAAAACTAGACTTATTTGCTTTCCTAAGTAAATACATGCTCCACTACTTCCTCCTATTTATTTAAAATGGGCAGTGATGAATGCATTATATTAACTAAAAAGAGAAAAAAATAGAGGGACATCTGAGTGAAAAGAAGGTTATATGACAAGTGCTAGTGGTTTTGTGCTCATGAAAGTGTCAGGTAGATTGATAGCCAGCTGCACCTGGGATCTCAAACCTCCAAATTTGTTTTATTGGCCAGACGCTCTTTTCATTGTCTCTCCTCACATCTGTGCGTGTCCAAACTCACTCACACAAAGAAAGAGGCTGCAGACCTTTTTCAAGTTTTCTTGGTTGCCAAGATCGACAGTCCTGAGACAGTGCAAGGTAAATACTGGCATTTGAACCCAACAATAACCAACACTAATGATTCTTTGGTTTGGGGAACAGTGTCAGAATCATAACCACAGCAAAAGATCAATGAGCATTTGGCTACTGCTGTTTATTCTGTGGTTTGCATAAAAATCCCACAGAAAGTAACTCATAACAGACATAGTCTGGCCTCGTGTGGACAAGCATATGCTGTAGACAGATCAAGGCACTGCTTTTAGGAGAATTTAAAGGCTACAGACTCTTGACTTGCCTGTGTGAACATAGGGAGAGGGAACAGCTCCTGTTGGTCTCTGAAGAGGAGAGACCAACATATGCAAGCCATAGGCAATTTTTTCCCAAGTATTTGGGAGAATGTTTGGCTTTCATTTGCCTTAAAATAAGCAAAATAGTTCAAGGGATAAATTTTGACCCACAGGCTATAGTTATCGTCACACAGATTTTAATCTGCCCGTCAGTCTTGCAGTTTTTTCAATTGGATTTACATAGCTAAGAAGAGTGAATCATTGGGTTCAGTTAATGAGCTGACAGGGAAACATCAAAAAGGGATAGCGATTTACCTAAACGTCAGATGGCAATCAATGCTGTAAGTGCACAGTCAGTTTTAGACAGAATGGATCACTTTATTGATATGTACTGCACCTGTACACTGATACCCTGCAAGTGGTTGGGTGCAAAAGGCAGTCTCTGCTTCAAAACTACTTTATGAGTCTCTCCTTCCTGGCATCAGATGTCGTTTGTTCTGGAATCCCCTGTCCCAAGGCCATGTTCAAGTAGTTGCTAAATGAGGGACAGAGCCTTTTCATCCACTCACATTATCCACCACAGACAATTACAATGCTGTCTGTAAATAAATAAGGTTTTTCTCTTTTTCCTTGTTCCTCCAAATGCTTACAGCTGCAACGTCTCAGCCTGCATCTGTGACTTTCCTATATTTAGGCACCAGTCAGTCAGGAGAAGAAACATTATTAAAGAGAATATTAAACACATGCAGGCAGAATTATAAGAAAGCGAAGACAGAGAAGTTAATGAAAAGATACATGTCCTCAATGTTTCAAACTATATATGTACTGCTTACAAAAGTGTGTGAAGTAGAGAAAATAAGATTCCTTAGACCTACAAAAGCTGTGGGAACCTTGACAATCCTTTTCAAAATAAAAATACTTTCAGCAAGTCCTGAAAAAAATATTTTCTTAGTGACTCTGGAGCAAAATGAAGCAATTCTCTATTTGCAGTATGTTGCAAATAACTGATGCTGTTTTCCTTGCTGTATGAAGTTGTTTCATAAATTGTGACTGAGATCGTACAATGCCTGTTAATTCATATTAAAATAAGTTTTGCTCCCATGAGAAAGCTTAATGTAACAAGGTAGGCTTACAGGATATTGCTCAGGCCCAGGACATCTTCCTCCATGCAATATAATCATCTTCAAACCCCTGAATTTTCTTCATATGCTTTATAATCAAGCATTTGAAATAGGGTTTATTTCTCAATTAGTAGATCTGAGAGTTCACTGTATTAACAAAACTCTTACAGCAGTGTCCTTTCTGGTCAATTAGAGATGCTGAAATTTTTATCAGCTGCCTTTGTTGCTGGTCATGGTATTGTTCAGGCACTAGCTATGCACAAGTTTCACTGTGCTTTTCTCCCCATTACAATGCTAAGTCCAGCAGGTGCTGGGCACTGTTGTCCTGAATCTAGTACTAAAAGAACCTGTGTATTTGAAAAAAAAAGCTTAAGTAATATTTAACGCACAGGCATTTAGCTGTTACATTTCCTTGTATTTTGTCTGTAACGTAGTATGACAGAATTTATCACTGCTTCTCTTCTTCTGCAGTTGTAATAACACCTGCACTTAAAAAATCAGAAGAGATAGTATAAACTCAGATTACAAGATTTCAAAATTAAAGACTGCAGCAATGATAAAAAATAGAAACAATAATTAATAACAATTGCTTCTTTAAGTGTTTATGCCATAACTTATAAATTTCAAAGAAAGAAACGTATCTCATCTAACAGGACAGAATGGATTATACAGCCTATTTTTTAGCAAAGTCTAGGCTGAATTGTTAACTGGCACAACATGCAATCACATACTGATACTGTTTCTTACAAAGTTGTTATAACAGAAATAATTTGTAAGAACAGTTCAAAGCAAAGAGGAAATATTTTTCATACGCTTAATCTCCTTCCAAGAGAAAACTGCTCCCTCTGTAAACTACATTATCCCTGGTAGATTAAAATTCAGGGTCTTATCAAAGAGTTTGAAATTGTATCTGTTTTCCTGCCAGCTCCTTAGCGCCAAGAGCTAAGCACAACAGACCTTGAAGCAAGCAGTCATACAATCTCTTAGTTCAGCTCATGGTTTTGAAACATAAACACAAAACTGAAATAGTAGTTTGTTTGGTTTTGAGAACAGCAATGTCTGCTACACTACTACAGAAACAAATTTAAAAGTTCAGACCTTGCCTCTTCTAGGGGAAGTTTCTTGTGGCGAATCAGAATCATCAATGGGGTTATGATCCCCGAACCACAGCATCATTCTTGACTTCTCTCAGATGAAAATTAGTTAATTTGTTTAAAGAGAATCCTTCAATCTAGAGGAAATGAAAAAAAAAAACCCCATAGTGCTAAACATCATGTGAACTTTAAATCTTACCCTCTTCCCCCATGGTTGTAAGCCAAATGAGAACAGAGCAGAGAGAGAACAAATTTTAAAATAGTTGTTCCAGGCCTAGAATATGCCTCAATCTGCTTCTCTCTTCTCCTCATACTCCTCTACAATAAGCTCTCAAGATCTCAGTACTTTTGGAAGGGTGTGCATGTGTCATGGAACATTGTCTTCTCTTATTACACAAGCATTAAGGAAAGAGAAGATATATCTATTCCCCCCAGATAGGTACTTTTTGTGTCAGAATGCTGAAGCAGATTGCATGAGTGTGAACTTGAATTCTCCTGAACCTGAGGAGTGTGGTATGAACTCATGAGACCCCCTGAGTGAGGTTCTAATGCATCGTGGGGTCTCCAGAAAGATCCCATGCCTTGCGGGCTCTCCTCCAGTTCCTCTGTGCAGTCGCAGAGTGGTGGTGCCTGGCCTGCCCTCGCTGCTTTCTGCCTGCCCACAGAATCTCACCCGTTCTGCTCCCTCACCCATTCCAGATGCATGCCTGGGGCCATCTGGGACCATCTCTGGCCTTGGTGTAGGGACCTTGCCATCTCCAAAGTTCCTATCCTGTCCCAACCCCCAGGATATGTTTTCCCAAGACTTCTCTCTCTCCACACATCCAGTTTGCAGTGCATGGGACCTGACTATGGGCAGACAGCATTTGCCTGCTGTGCTGTGCCCTGCACATCACAGCCCCACAGCTTCTGTGTCCTCTCCCGGGAGGGACAGCATGGTACTGAGCATGTCTTCAAGGTCCTCAGAGGGGAGCAAGGCTATGAAAACAAGCTCATAGCGTGACTGCCATCTTTCAACCAAGGGAATCTCCTTCTTTCTCTCTCTCATCTTTTTTTTTATATATATAAAAGGAGAACTAAAGTATCTTAAAGGAAGGAACTTGGTCAAGCAAACCCTCTGAAAAACAGGTTGATAATTTCACAAATTCCATTATTTCGATTCTTACCTCCTATACTAGGTTGTTGGTATTGTCATTGCATGGTTCAGGTTGGAAAAGACCTTAAAGATCATTTAGCTCCAACCCCCCTGCCATGGGCTGGTTCATCTCCCACTAGATCAGGCTGCTCAGAGCCCCATCCAGCCTGGCCTCAAACAAGTCCACAAACTCTCTTGGCATCCTGTTCCAGTGCCTCACCACCCTCACAGTAAAGAATTTTCTCCTAATAGCTATTCTAAATCTTCCTCTCTTTTAGTTTAAAACCCTTCCCCATATTAATAACCATTAGCTCTCAGAAGACAGCATAGGTAAAGCAAGAGCTATTTTTTAAAATGGAATTTTCAATGTTCTGGCTAGGACCTAAACTCAGGGCAAACAGTTTATTCTGTTTCCACTCAGAATACATTTAACATGATGTTGTACCCCCTGCAAAACTGAGAAAAGTTGAAGGCAGCAATTATTGTGGCTTTTTGTTATAAAGCTACTTATGATCCCAGTCTGTGTTTTTAGCCATGCTGAATCACAAAAAAGCTGTGTTTCCATATCTGTATATTTTCTGTATTTCTCTGGTATTTTTAGCAATTGCTGTAGGGAAAAAAATAAATGGCAGACAAGAATTTTCTTTTGCATGTTTACATTACAAACATGCCAAAATTAATTCTCTCTGTGGTCCATTTCTAGGCTCAAGAGGACATGAATGATATTTTTTAAAATCTGTTTGTGACATAAAAGAGAGTTACTTTCATAACTTCAATTACGATTCCAAACATCGAACACAAACTTCAAGTTTGCAACCCTCCTTCTGCTTTTTGGAACTTTGTATTTCCCAAGGTCTGTTGAATAAAGCAATTATCCCATTTTGCCTTGACATAAAGAGCAAACAAAAGCATGAATAACAGCCCTTTTAAAAATTTTAAAATAAAAGCAATTTATATTTCAAAGAAGTGGGGGACCTAACACTGGAGATAAGCTTGTTTTTTGCAAGTTACTATTTCTCATACTGCTTTAAACATAATTATTTTGCATTCTTTCCTTTCAAAATAAGCATGAGATTAAAAAAAGAGTTTGAATTCTTGCATGGGAATATTTTAGGGAATGTTGAGCTTTTTTATTATGTAAATAAATTAATAGTATTTTACAGTTACCCTGTCAAAATGTCTGTGTGCTCTTCATATGTTAGTACAGAAATGAAAAAGTTCTTGTCAGGTTTTTTCTTCTTTTTTCAACATATATAACTTGATGAAATCATTTGAAGACAGTAAGACTGAAACAGCATTACTGGTTCCTGAAATGCAGTGAAAGACCTAACCGTGTGCTCCATAAAAAATTGCATTAGTGTAGTAATAAAGCTGCATTCAACAACTTGAAAGTTGCCTGTACAGACTTTCTTCAGGCCCTATATGCTCATAAATATGATGCAATCTTTAGGTATAAACTTTTTTCCCCTTACATCTGTGCCTTGTTCACTGCATGAAAGAGACTCTGTACACTTAATGAGTGTATTCAGTATGTTATTTTGTACCTGCTGTTCAGTGCAGGATCTCCTGCCTCATTAAATTCACACTACTCAAGGTGTTCTGAAACCAAAATCCTCAAGTTCCTTGCAGAACTCTTAGACTTTTTTTTTTAAATACAGTGATATTCACCACTGTATTTTTATTTAACAAAGTCTAAGTAATAGAGGGCTTCTGTCCTGCCCTTCCATTTAGATTCCTACCTGTTAATGTTGAACTCACACTAACAGCTTAACACATCATTAGCATACCGATTAAGTCTTAACAGGCATCGTGGGTTTTCACTGGCTTGTCTCTGTAACCATTTCCACCTAGAAATACAAGAGGATCGTGGCCACTTATAAGCTCAGACACAGCAAACACTGAATATTTAATAGGACAGAAAAACTGTAGCACCGGACTTACAGGGATACAACCGCCACAGCACTTCATTTAAGTGAATTTATTAAATATTGAAAACAGCAACATCTGCATACACTGACTAAATATGGTCAATTAACGAAGGGAAACAAATCAAGCTTCTTTTGCTGCATGGTTTTAAAAAATCTCTTTCTACTAGGGGCAATTATGTTGTGGGTAGGCTAAATGGCTCCTCATATCTCTCCTAGAGCTGTCAACACTTGCTAATGGCATAGGCAAGGTTACAAACCCTTTCCCTGGTTCTGTAGTGCAGATCCTACATCTTTTCCAGGCTGTGAGAAAAGAAAGATATGAACATGGAAATTGTGTCAGTCTAAAGAAACACACTGGATATTTTTGCTACCACACAGATACCTCTGGTACCACCTTATTGATGGGTTAATTGCTGACTATTCAATACAACAGAGTAAATGAAAACAAACCAGAGAAAGAAGGTTAAGTATTATTGTTGCTGCCTGTTTTGAGCTTCCCATCCCCCCTCCCAAAGACATGTGCTCTGAGCTCCTTTGTTCCAAGCGCGGGCAAAGCCAAATGTAACTCAGACTCTTCAGCAGTGTCTGATTGGCCGCTCACCCCGGGTCCGCCCCCAGTCATCCCCTTGCCCCTTCTCCGAATAAAAAGATGGTCGAGGGGAGGCAAAGGCCCTCTCTCAGCTCAGCTACCTTCCTGTAAACATCTCTGGTCGTCTGTCTCATTTGAAGGCTTCTAACTGCAGGGAATTGAGCGAGCAGGGAGCTATATTTCTCCCTCTTTGCTTCTGCTGATGGTATTTGCTCTGCAGCTGATTCAGGTACCGATTTTAGAGCTACTAAAGTGCTAGATCGCCCGTGCTACCTCTCAAGGCTGCTCGAGGCTTTCTAAGGCATTGAAATACAAGCGCTAGCCGGTATAAAGCTGAAAAGATACCTTTACATATTATTTAATAGTTCCTGCTAGCATTTCACGGTCAATACCTGTTGAAAGACACCTCCTTCACCACTCCATTAGGCCAAGGCTTGCCTCATCACTAAAGACACCCATTCAAAAAGAGAGTATCCAGGGAAACATAATATAAATATGACCTTTACTTGCCACTCATTGCTGCTGGGAAAGCCTCCTGTCCACAAACATGGCTTTCTCCTGCAACACTTGAACAGTGCTGGTGTGCAACCTTCTGCTGTTTATTTTGTAAAAACATATTTACTGGCAGACAGGTATATGGTGAAAATAATGACATTTCAGATGCATAAACAGGAACTATGTATAAAAATAAGACACAGATTCTCCTCAGAACAGTCTTGCAGCTTTGAAACACGCTACACTCTGCAGAATGTCATGTGGGCTGCTTTTTCACAGCCTCATGGGTTAGCATAGCTACGGAAGCGATTCTCTTGCAAAGAGGTGCTTACAGCTTCCTCTATGACCTAACAGAACCTATCAACTGGCCAGTTTGAATATTGACAATTTTTTAAGCCACTTAAAAAAGCTCGACATGCCTCTGTGGTCCACATTTAAGAATGAACAAACCCCGGGAAAGCTCTCTCTTGCTTCTGGCCTTGGGACAGGTAACTGGGGGGGGCCCATGTGGCCCAGCGGGGCCGGGTTGGGCCCTGCTCGGCCTGGGCCGGGCCAGGACACAGCCATCCTGGAGCCGTGCGGTCCTGCTCCATCCGCGGCCCCCCACAGCCCTGCTACGTGCAGACGGCGCGGCCCGGCTCTACACCCCGCCCCCCTCTCCAGTGTGGCTGAAGATTCAGCTGAAGCTGCCCCGCTGCCCGGCAAAGATGATGTGACCAACAGTGATAAGTGAATTCCAGCTGCAAGGCCTGGGTGAGATTAACCCTTTTTTAGTGCTGTAAGTTTCCTCCAGAATAGATGAAGCCTGCAGACATTAAGTAAAGAAGGAAGAGCTGAAACCCTGAGGGAGGACAAAGAGGAGATGCTTAAAGCTGAAATTCTGTTGTAAAGCTATGGTGGTGATGGACTGTGATATATCAAGAGTACCCGTTGTAATTTCATGAAAGCATGGGGGGTGGAGCGTTCAAACTGCAACTGTGAGCAAAAGCACCTGCGCTGGAATAAGCAAATGCTGAAGCAGCTGTAATTTGATGAGAAGTCTGAACAGGGAGAGATGGAAGTGATGAGGACTCTTGCTCCAAATTGGAAGGAGAAGACCTCTGTTCCTAGAGACACTCCCAGAGATAGTCCTAGAGATGCAGATGATGAGGACCCTTTTTCTCCCAGGGAAGGGGGAGCGCCTCTATTTCCAGAGATAAAAATGCTCCCAGAGATGGGTGAAGAGAACCTTTGTTTCTGAACAGCTCCACCTTAAAATGGTACCCCAGTAGCTCAAGATCGGACCCTCAAAAGCAGTTGTGGGAAAATCTGCAAGCTGGGGGAAGGAACTCTCACATGCGAGCAGAGAACCAACCCGGGCGGCTGTCTCGCTGTGATACTGAGCCGTGAGAGAACTCTTTCTTGTGGAAATGTCTCCATAGCATGAGCAAGACAGACTCCTCTCCCTAAGTGAACTAAACAAGGTTATCATAGAAGTGGTAAACAGACTGAAAATCTGAAGGGTTGTCTTTTTGCGTTGTCAGCGGGAGAAGGGAGAAAGGTGAGGGGAGGAGAAGAGTTCTGAAGGTATGGTCTGATTTTTTTCCTTCTTTTAGGTCTGTTAATAAATTTCTTTATATTCTTTTAATTTGTTGCCTGCTTTGCTTTCTCCTAATTCTTATCTCACAGAAGGTAAATAAGTAAGTAATGAGTATTTTGGACCAAAACCACTACACTCTAAATGGTGTTTCTGCCCGGTTTACGAACTGAACCCACTACATATGGTTTTATAATTCCCCTTTCTCAGAGGATTACTGTAACAACTGGCATCATGTGGGCATGTGAACCTTTTACATATGTAATACTATCAGGCAATGCATTCTAAGTGTACTACCAGTAATCACAGCTCTTATTATAGCAATCAAAATTTTTTCTCCTTATATGACGTAATATAAACTCCCTTCCCATCTTACCAACTTTGGGCTGGAAGATGCACTGACCTACATTACAAAAGAAGTTTTCAAGGATGTCACTAAAAAAAGAAAACAGGCTAGAGTTCATGCTGTACATGGCTGTAGCCTTAACGTGGTTAAGTGGTCTTTTGCAGGAAACAGTACTGTACTGCTTCTTCTCCCTGCATACCAGGAATATTTTTTTCCAATCAAGAAAACACCAAAATTTTATTAGCTTAAAAATTCATTGAGGAACTAAATTTTAGAAACTCAGAATTTTAGTGATCACAGAAATTATACAGAATTTGTTTTACCTAAACTGTGTCATGTCCCCCTCTCCCTCTTGTTTTTATCCATTAAAAATAAGTACATTTAAGCTTTTTAAATCCCTTTGCCATATCCTTACTTTGCCATATCATAACCTCTTCTCTTCCTCTTTTGGAACAATTTAAATCCTTAACACTTCAAGAGATATCAAATCTTTCAGCTGGGAATGAGAAAATGTCTTTTCAAATTTCCTGAGAGTTAATCAGTCTCCAGCAGATACACTTGGCATAAATGTTTCTTCCTGCAAACCCCAGAGCTCAATCAACACATAAGGCTTCCCACACAAAGTTGGGATCTCAGACACATTCTTTCTACCTTCAAATTTGAAAATGCTTCTGAAGTTTTGTTGTTGGACTCCAATTGTATTATTCCATTTGTATGAGCACCTGCTAAGTGTGAACATAAATCCTTGTGATGTAAATCACTATATGACTTTCTAGTTTGATCCTGGTTTCAAATACCTGAAAGGAGGTTGTACCCTGGTGGGGATCAGTCTCTTTTCCCAAGTAACAAGTGACAGGTCAAGAGGAAATTACCTCAAGTTGCATCAGGGAAGGTTTTTTTTGGATACTAGGGAGGATCATTAAATATTGGAATGGTCTGCCCAGGAAGGTGCTTGAGTCACTATTCTTGGAGCTATTTAAAAGGTGCTCAGATGTGGTGCTTAGGGACGTGGTTTAGTGGTGGACTTGGCACTGTCAGGTTAATGGTTGGACTCAAAGATCTTAGCTGTCTTTTACCACTGAAACAATTCTACGATTCTGTGTTTTTACTCACTGCCTATCATGGACAAAATGCAGCTGGGATTTAGTGATCTGCTATTCTAAGTCCAAGTCTGCTGATCACTTCAAGAATGCTCTGGAGTCCAGGCAGGCATTGGTCCTATGTGCAAGGTGGGCTTCCATGCAATGCTCAGACCCACAGAGAGACACCTGCCACCCACTGGCACCTACTGGCACCAATGGCTCAGCCAGTGACTCCTACCTACCTGTTGCCCGGCTTTCCCCTAACATTTCTATGCTGGTGCTCTCTTTCTTGAATCCTTGATTGGTCAATGACCCCATCTCAACAACCCTGCTCACACCTCCAGCATTACCTTTCATACCACTGTGGGGATGTTCTCACATCTGTGCCAGTAGCCTGGCCCCAGCTCAGGCACCAGTGCCCCATCAGGGCCCCCAGCTACGGTGCGGTAGGAAGCTCACACAAGAATTGTGGAAAGGGATTTCACAGGTGGCCAAGTCATTACTCAGGACCCATTTGCCTCTACTGTTCACAGACTACAAACCAAATGGTACTGTGTTCATCTTATTACATTTTCCTTCATTGCCAGTGGGCACTTTGCCCATTGCCGCCTTGCCCTGGTGGACAAGTCATGCGGGAGCGTGGATCTTCTTAAGCACTAGTCTGTGTGACCCTTAATACTGACTAGCTGTAATTTATCTTTCTGTCCCTCTCACTGTACCATAGAGCACAGCTGAGAGGCAGAGGAAAATGTGCCCACCAGTCTCTAGAGTTTGTGAGGCAAATGCAGCAAGGTAGACGATGTCAAGATGAAGACTTCTTCCTCTGCTGTGACGGACAGCATTTTCTTCTCAACACAGGAAGCTGTGTGAGAAGGAATGCCAAGTGGCTTGGCTTGCTTATAGAATTAGCTGACCAGGAGGCCCCCTGCATGAGTACATCAGATTTTATCTATTTCCCTATTAGGTTTTGGGTCCAAGTACTTAGCATAAAGGGATTTTCAGAGTTAATATGTCTCTGAATTCACTCACAGATCTGAAAAATTATTCTTTTAAAATATCATCTACTTATGTTCTACACATTTAGTCTTTGGACAAAAGGAACAAGTACCTGACATAATGACAAATGAGCTACTGTACTTAAAGAAATGATTTGGGGACTCTCATTCTGGAACACAATCAAGTGTACATTTGATAACAGCAGCATTTTCAAGCAATACTGACTGATGGGATTAGTAACAGAAAGGTTTTGTCAACAGTGAGGTTAGACCCAAAAGAAGAGGAAAATGTCACTGGCTCATCACTTAAGCTAAAGGACTGACTTGACTAGACTGGATGCTTTAGAAGAGCAAAGTAACCTAGAGCAGACATGGATTAAACTGAACAGGTGTAAAAGTGTATACACAAGCACAAAGTCCTTTTAAATTGAACTTGTCTTTTGTGATTACGCAAAAGCCAGAACAGGCGTATGATTGTTGCAGAGAATCGGAAATTTCTGCGACCAACTTCAAAGGACAAAAACCCAGAGCATTTATTTTTTTGGAATACTGTCTGACCCAGTTTGGGACTCTTCACTTGGCAGTGTAAGGTACTAAATTGTGTGGGATGATGATCAAAGCCAAGTATTAAGGCAGACCGTTGGCTGAAGGTTTGTGCAGGACATCTAATTTCTGTTTGTCTTCATAAAATGTACAACTGAACCATTTTAATCTGAGGGGTCAACTGGACTATCACTAAGATTTATGTAAATATGGTACTATTAAGCAACTACTAGACAAAGTATTAAAGATCATTTGTCTTCCTTACACTGTGCTTCAAGTCTTGGTTGTACTGAAATCTTATGCCCACTTTCTTTTGAGAACAAAACGAGCATGAATGCAATGCTATCATCTGAGAGCATTTTATGCTACCTTACTAATTCATTATCCTAACTTTGTAAGTCTGGAGGGACAGTGCAAAGAGAAGTCCTGTTTCAGGTCATTTAAAGTCAATCTCCCCTCTCCATGTTAAGAGCAGCATTTAACGTATGGAAGTACTATTATGGAATTTTATTAGTCAGATTCTTTTATTAGTTAGCATTCAGCCCAGTGAAAATTTACAGTAGTTATGTAATAATGAGGTGCTGCTAGTATATATTCTTCCAATCTGCCATGAAAAAAGCTGCATGAGAAATAACCCCATGCCAGAAAGAAGAGCACACACTAAGCACAAACATCTTGTGGTAAGAATGCTGCAGGGGCAACAAGAGGCAGCACCTGGTTGGTATTTCATAACCACATAACTTGGATCAATAAATCCTAGGTGTGCCATTTCCTTTGATGATAACCCCTATTTTGCACCAAATTCTTTCTGAACTGCTTCAAAAGCTGTGTAAGAGCTCTAGTAAGAGCTGTACTGAGTGTACTAACTAAATTTTTGGTGGGATTTTTTTTTGTTCTGTTTGGGGTTTTTTGGTTTTAAAAAAGGCAAAAAAATACAGCACCTAACTTTTTCTAACAAAAAGAAATACGGTGGTGTCTTTCATAGTTATGAAGTACTGTATAGGAACTAGATGAATTGTTTACGTGATACTGTTAAAAGTAGCCAGGACAATGTATTCTTTACTAGGTGTCACAGTTGTTTGGCATTTATAAGCCCATCTTTCAAAGCAACCTAGATTTAGTTTACATAAGCAAACAAGATGTGAGCTCACATCTCAAATGACTTATCCTGATGACCTTAGAAACACTGAGATCAAAGAAAGACACCCTAATTTGTCACCGTGACTACTGTAGATCCTTAAAACTGTTTAGACAACAAAGTTTGTGAAGCTGTTCAACTTTAAGGTAGTATGACAGGTGTAGTTAAATAACCTGCAAATGTATTTGCAAAAGTTATATTAGTGATTCCTAGTCATCACTTGCTCTTTTCAGACAGCTGCATAAAACTATATCTCACTTTAGCCTGAGCTTTCCCTCAAAAAATTGCTGAAATCTTAAAATTGCCACTACAAAAACATATATAATAAACATAACTCAACTGTAGTCTGAGTTGAATTGTAAAGGTATGACTTATTGACAAATAAACTTGTGCCTTTCCTAGACCAGACTTAACTGTGTGGGAAGGACTCTCATCAGAAGGCTCTTCTGTGTGCTCCGCCTTCACCTTCATTGTGGTTCACCCAATGTCATCCTAAGTTTTACAAACGCTGCTGAATCTCAAAAATTTTTAGAGAGTTATAATTCAGTCAATTAATATGCAAATGCTACTCTAAGCCTGTAGCACACTGACTTTAATTTCACAGAGAACAAAATATTCTCCTTCTTAAAATGCTAAGCACACTGCTATCCTTACAGGTAGAACATGGCTACAAACGCTTGGGTGAGAAATCCTTAATCATCACTAACCAGTAACAGGGAAGCAAAAGATTGCAATTAATTCTTTATTATGCATTTTTATTAATAAGTATTGGTACTTGGGGCATGCATAATAACACTGCAACAATTATATCTATCACAGCATTACAACAGATATTATCTGAAACCTTGTATTTTTGCATTTTGTGAACACCGTTTACTGCTTCTGCAGTCTTATTTGAGATTCAAACCAAACTCCCTGATAAGTCAAGCTGATAAAGCAATCCACCTTGAAAAATGACCAGGCAAGATTTTGGCACAAACTGCTGTAAGTTATAAGGGGATGTCACCAGTGAAGACACAGTATCAAAATTTGTGATGCAACTTGAATTATTTCAAGAACAGGAATAGAGTGATTCATCGTCCAGCAATTAGGTAGAAGCAAGGCAGTAAATAACACAGATGTAATTAGTATTGATAGTCTTCTTTGTTGCTATTACCGGAGGAAGATCTAGGGATATGTTCTTTGCCTATACAGAACCAGTCATGCTTACAGCAAACAGCATCATTTTAAACCAAAGCCACACTGAAATGACAAAGAATAGAATAAAGACAGTCTGGGACAGACCATGCTCGATGACTGACATGTGACAGTCCAAGATGCTGCCATTCTTTGTTATCATTCTGCCCATTTATTCAGGGTGAATGCCACAGAAACAGAATGGAATGCATGCTAAAGTGTTAGCTGTTCCATTTTCAGCTAAACACCAGACTGCCACCAGAACACATAAATGGGGGCACCAGCATGGGTCTGTCAACACCACTGCAACAATGGCAACAGGTATCAGAGAAAGGACAACTATGGAGCAGGTATCACTGCAGCAGTTCTTCCCAAGAACTGGCATCCCTGTGAGCACGAATGGGGACTTTACCTTTCGACAGGCAAGTACTGGAAAATGTTTAAGAAGTAACAACCTTTGAATTTTCAACAATGTGTAAGATAGCGACAGTTTCATCTCTTGCATTAGAATTGCACTGGTAGAAGTTCAGATCAACAGCTGCCAGTGACATCTAACATGTAAGTGACATCCAATGCATAACTGCTTTAGAATCTAATGAATAAACACGTTATCCTGAGACATTATGTAACTGATAACTCTTTCTTTGCACAGATCAAAAGCTGTAGGAGGCATGAGAAGAACAAATATGCATATGTACTCAGGAGGAAAAGACAATTTTGTGCTACTAAGCCACAATTCTTTCTAAATGGATGAAGTGTATTTCTAGTCTTGCCAGTAGTACAAAAATAGTGTTCCAAGATTAATACAAATTCAAATGAAACCCAAGAAGACATGCACAATGGAGTTAACAGACATGTGGCATCCTGAATTCTCTGAAACTTAAGTGAAATTGTTTATGAATAATTTTATTTATGAATACTATTCCACCTGAAGTAGGAGTCCTTAAGGATGAAAATCTATTTATGCAGATAAGTAGTATAAGACTGACAGGGCAATATGAGCATTCTGAACTGCTGTCATTGGACTGACAGATACTTCAAATTCTGTGGTAAGGTTAATTCTTCCATTTGACAGATTAACAAATTCCTCTACTTTCAATGCAGAGGGCTCTTCTCCAATAGGGTAATAAATAAATTTTCTGATTTACAGAAGTTCACAGAACACAAGGAAAGATAATTTTCACAACAGAGAAAAACTTATAAAGGGACAAGACTAAATGCTTCCAGCTCTTCCATGTTTTCCATCCTTACATCTCTCTGCATTTTTATTAATATAAATTTAAGCCTTTAAACAAAAATACAGCAGCATATAACAAGGGATCAAAACCCCTTCCTCAATTTCAGAATCAGGATGGTACTGACAGGCATTACCAAACAATGCTGAATTTGAAAGAACAGATCCTGGTGCAAATCCATCTCCTGGCTGAAAATCACTGATACAGTTAATTCTCATAAATTTCATTATTTTTTAATCCCTCTACTGAAGGCACCCTTCCCCTCCAAAATACAGTTTTACTTGGAACAACAAACATACACAAAATCCTTATCAGTTAAAAGCCTGCTATAACTTAGAAATGTTATTCTTCATGCTCTTAAAGCCCTTGCACATACAGAAGAAAATGAATGCCACAACTGGGTCACATCAAGTAAAAATAATTTTTGAAAAGTATTTTTCATTGCAAAACATGTCAATTCTGTAAACCACTGACTACAACTATCTTCATTTCTCTATTAGATCTTAGTTTAAGCAGAGGCAAGAGGCAATAAGAACTAGAAGATGATAGGAGAAGATGAAGAAATGTAAATCCCGTATCTGACAGCTTGACTTTAAACATGAAGAATACAGAACCAAAGAATAATTATTCAGCCTGGAAGAGACCTCAGGAAGTTACAGTCCAATCTCCTCATCAGAGCAGAGTTAGCACTAGGTTGCAATCAGACAAAAAAGGTTTAAACCGAAATGCACCATCCCCCTTAAAGCAGTTGAACTGGGTAAATAGTTACTGTGCCTCCGGTAAAGTGCACATTTTTAAACTTACGTGCATATTCAAGAAGAAAAATGGAGCATCTGTGTAGCTGAATATACAGAGTGTACATACCTGACCTCTTCTTGTAGACATGTACACTTAACAAGAAAACTTCTTCAAATTAAATCATGCCTATTTTATGGGCGAGTTTTGTACAAGAGTCTAGTTCTTCTAAGCACAGGCTGCATTGGTCACTGTGCAAAATTCCTGAACTCTGAATAGACATTAGTAAGAATTTTCGCTTAATACTGTGGCAAAACCACAAAATCATCAGAAGCAAGAAACAACTGCAAAAATTCATACATCATGTTCTCATTTTTAATTTAGTAATTATTGAATGGTTTCAGACCAGGCACTACATTGCTTCAAACACAATCAAGTATCTTTGAAATAATGTCGAAAAATAACCTTCACCTCAGTATACACACGCGCATATACACAGACATACACAAATTAATTTAGAAAACCTGTACATATGTATTTTTCAGGAAGCAACTCAAAGAACTGTACCACAAAACATTAGTTTCTGTACTGTAATTAGTTTGTGTACTGTCTGACACACTACAAATTATAATCCATTTTTCTGAAGATAGGGTTTAAGGACACAAAATGCCATGCAGTACTACTTAGTAGAAAATGAACTGGTAAATAAATTCATCTATTTAGGGCTTAAAGAATACACAGAACTCCTTAAATAAAACAAATGCAAGTTTATCAGAAAAATTTACTATCCTTGAGCTATGCAGGCCCCAGTTATTTGTGTTAACTGGAGCTTATCCCCTTTTAAGAAAACATCAAGGAAGTATATGACTGGAAATCCAGGATACTTTATTTTCTATTACTGGCGGCAAAGCTGGTTCAAGAAAGAAGTAACCTAGTTGAATCTGAGTCTGAAAGTCCATCATCTTGATTAGTTGCCTCATAATCACCCGCATTATCAGCTAATTCAACGTCTTGATCATCATTACTCTCTGCGCTGTAATCAACTTCTTCAAGGAAGCGAGGCTCATCTTCATCCAAAACATATGTAGTGGGGCTATAACAAACAAGAATTTCCATGAATCATGTTAAAAGTACTACTTGGTAATATTTTGGTAATATTTTGGAAAAGTAACACATTCAGACCATGTGCCCTGTCCCTCTCCTGACACACAGTTATCCAAAAATTACCTCAGAAAAAGGGCAGATTACCTGAAATGGGACTGGCTTTTTAGTTGCGTATAAAACAACTGAGAGACAAACCCGAGCTTGTAATGCCTTGAACTAATCAGTCAGTCATACACAACTCATTATCCAAATGTGCCACGACAAATCCACTACACTAAAGGCCTGTAAGAACTTCATGCAAATACAGCAGTATCCGAAGATGCTGAAGAAGAACCCAATTACAAGAGGACACAGCCATTGCTGTAGGGTATAAACAGACCTCTGTGTTTTACTGAAACACACGCTTTACTGAAAAGCACTGAAAGCAATTACTTGAGATGACAGAACAAGGGAGTCATGGTTACACCTACAATTAAGTTCTCACACGAATCACTTAACTCCTATCAGATTCTCACACATTTGCATGCAGGTAAAACTTAAAATTTGTCAAGCATTGCAAGTCTGAGGCAATGGATTTAGGGAACTGATGCTCTGCCCACAGAATAGTCTATGTCCTTAACTAATGGCCCCCCAGAATAGGAGGATTAACACCTTTAGTGTTAACTGGAAAAATGTTAAAATACAACTTTCTGATCCTCTCACCTCCCTAGGACAGGGGAAGGAGTGAGGGGGGAGGCAGAAAAGTGTTTTCTAGACCCAGTTTTACTCACTTGGGACATAAAAAGCTATCTGCTTAAAAGCACTAAGTACTCCTAAATAATTCAAAAGTATTTTTACATTCATATTGAGTCCTAAGAAGGTTTTGTAATGCATTTTACCTAATAATCAAATGGTACAGAACTCATACAAAACAGTGAGAATGTTCTTATTGAGAAACATCATACAGAACACGTAGAAATATTTGCATAATAATTTTAATGAATTTTCTCTTAAGGTATACAAAAACTTAGCTTGGCTATGGCTTTGTAATTAAAAGGACTAATCACTGCTTCTTTCTAAAGACCCTTTAGGAGCTCAGCTGCACCACTTGAAATCTGAAATGCAATCTCCACTCAATATAAATAAATTTCACAGTATTCTTCCTCTACCTGTAGCATCAATGACATTCCACACTGTAACATTTTGTACTGTTGACAGTTAATTCAAATACTGGGGAGAAAACTATTCCCTAGCTTAGGAGGAAAAAAATATTTACATTCAAAACAATCTGTATCATGGTTCACTAAACAAGCCTGTACTCAATTAGCTATGCAAAACAGAAAGATCCACAAAACAAAATACTTCACAGGTTATTTAAGCTGTAACTAGGGCAATAACCCACTGTTGGTTAATGAACTGGGTGTTTAGAATGCAATTGTTTCAATTTAGGAGAGACAAAGAGTGAAGAAAATAACAAGGACCTTTGCTAAGAAGTCTCTTTCATTTCACATATGGGGAACCCAACATATGATAAGGATAGATGCTTTGCATGAAGCATCTGTGGGGGAACCACCAAAGGAATACAAATTTTTTGTGCTTTCATCCTGTGATGCTTTCTGCCCTAGGAAGTCGCCACCTACCAACACTTCCTCTAAGGAAAAAAGAAGTTGGGGAAATAAAAAGTTTAAATATTTCATTTATTTAAAGAAACAAATGAAAGGGACTTCACCAGATGTATCACATTCTGACAAGTCCACAGATTTTTTCAATTTGTGTTTCTAATCACTTAACACAGGTACTGATTCATTAGTTTTCGTATGCAGGGAATCCACACTTCAGTTGGAGAATAGACTATATAATTCACAGGCAATGGAGCCATTAAATCTGAATGTTGACCCAATATTAAGTAATAATTCTGAACACTGAAACATAAAACTACAATGAGCTATGTCAAGGAGAACTATTCAACCAATGACAAGGGAATGTTTAATGCATTACAGTAATCACTTAAAAAAATTCATCTTAGTGAAGTATAATATAGAATAGTAAAGCTCTCAAAAAATTCTATCCACTTTGTTTAGTAAATGTCATTATTTGGATTTTAAACTGATATAGTTGATCCTGTTAAGAGAAAGCAACCAACAAAGCCTACCTTACGGAAAAAAACCACAGAACTGGACACACAAGGAAACCACACAGTTCACCTCTTTGAAGTGTCTTGTCACTTCATAGAATATATCCTATGTTATATTGTCTTGAAAAACACTCAAGTATATTTATTCGATATACTTTTTTTTATACTTGTATACATTTACTCTACCTACTCACGTATGTGCAAACACATAGGCATGCCGCTAACTTCTAGAAATTCAGGCACTATGAACAGTCATAAGAAGTCAACCTCTAACACATTTTAGACCTTTACTCTGGCACATATACATCCAGAACTGAGGGATGCTTTTCACATTTAATAAAACAAAAATCAACATTATGTTATTTTCTCTATTCAAGAGAAGTACCATTAGAATAGATCAAAGATTAAAACAGATCTTACTTAGAAAGCTACATAAACCTTTAAAATAAAAACTTGCTCTGAAATCTGCTTCATAATAGTCGTAGCTTTCTACTACCATCCAGAGCAACGCACCATAACTTCTCAGTTGTTTATTACTCAAAATAAACATTACTGTAATATTTATTAAGGTTATTTTTTCCACTTTTCCTTTCTTTTCATTCTTCACAACATTGTATCCTACCTGTGTCACATACCACTCATATATTTGCTTTCCCATGACATGTTGTCTTTTGATGTAGTGAATGTTAGCCTTGAATATTTAATTTTTCAGCAATCTCCATTCTAAAGGTTAGCATGAATCTGCAAAGTGTAATTATTACTCCACTGTTTTACTGAGGCTGGATCACAAGAAATACAGAAATCAAATACCTGAAAAAATGTCTTACTGTTTAATCAAATTCTTTATTTGCCTCCCTGCTGCTCCCCACCCTCAGCGTATCTTGTGATGATATATTTTTAGCTGCTGTCATGCTGATTCTATGGGTTTTAATTTCCTAACTTTTCCCTTGGGCTCTTTCTAATTAGCTTGTTCAATAATCCTTCTTCCTCTACTTCTACACCTCCTGCTTTTCCTTTCAAAAGGAAACTATTATTTTTCTCAGATTAGCAGAGCTTGTTTATCCCACACCTCCAGTGTTGTAATGTAAGGGATGCCACAATCTGTATATTTTCTTTGAAGTCATGGCTGTTAAAAGAGAATACTATATGAAATTCTGAAGTTCTGTATATCCTACCTAAACAACATTTTATGGGTAAAAAGATGAATTCCTAAATGCTTGATTAATAAACCTGATATAATACTATGGTCCTCAAATTTATGAATAACTTTAAGAATATCTCTTTCATTTAAAAGAGTATTTTCTCCATCACCTGCCATTGAATAAACTGAATTTAGAATTAATATAACTGTTTTCTACAATGGATTTTAATTATTAACTAAAACATACTTTAATTATTAAGGTCAGCCAGGCACACATAGTGGTGATAGCGGCAACAGCAGCAGCAGCCACAGTAAGTTCTGGGGGCTGAGCACTAGACCAAGCTGGGCAGGGCCTCCAGTCAGGGGAAACATGAGTAAGAACTTAAGAGGCCAGCCAGGAACCACCAGCTCTCATGAGTGAGTCTGACATGGTGTGAGTGTTGCCTGCAGATTTAAATGGCCCCACAGAGTGCAAATGACTGGGATGTGGTGCCCCGGTCAGGACATGGTGAGCAGTTCCCCAGGAAGGGCATGCAGAAGAGGCCACTAATTCTACCTGGGGAGGAAGAGGAAGCAGTCTTCTTCTATCATAAAAACGGCAGTTACACATCGCAGCTGCCAGGCTAAAACCAAGAGAGACCACAGCCACCTCAGTTATACGCCTAGACCCAAACAGACTTGCTGAAGACTAGAAGAACTACCTGGGCCCTCAGCTGCAGGAAACTCCAGAACCTGAAAGGCCCCCTGGGCCCTGAAGTCAGAGGTGTCATGGGTGTAAGTGTGCCCAGCTAGATAACCTGCCTTTTGTGCAGGCTGCCATGTTGTGTGAGGAGTTCATCAGGCAGAATACTATCTGGGAATCCAAGCAGGAGACTGATGTGTGGTATTATGCACTGACACAGGCAGGGAGACAGTGCTGCTTTAAGACCTTGGAAGCAGAAGGGAAGTTAGCATCCAACCCTGAGACAGGCTTGGATGATTTGCAAGGCAAGGGAGACTGGAATCTCATCTCTGCTTGGAGCAAAAGGAAGAGGTTTTCCCCTTGCTACCAATGTGCCCCTACATAACAAATATGACACTATGAGGCTGGAAAATCTCCACAATAAGTAGCCAAGAACAAGAAAAGGACAATGCTACAAAACTGGTACAATCAGCCATTCATAGGAGAATGAGTGCCACCAAAAGTGCATGAAGCATGGTAATTATTGGAGAATCCTCACTGAGACACATGGAAGCAGCCTTTTACCATCCAACCTCTCTAGCAAGATTTGCTGCCTATCAGGGCCACATTCATCATGTTACAAAGAGCCTACTGAAACTGGTAAAACAAGAGGACTATCAACCACTCCTACACTTTCATGTTGAACGAGGCTGCAACAATGAGACTGTGAAATATCAAAATGGATTTCATGTCCCTCGGAAAGATGTTAAAGGGATCAGGAGCACAGACAGTGTTCTCCTCTCCACAGCTGCAGACTAAGAGCAAATCATGCCTTACCCATCTGATGGCCTTTTATGATGCAATAACTACAACAGTGAACATGGGAAGATCAACCTACGTCATCAGCCTAGTCTTCTGTAAGGTCTTCAACATGGTCCCACAGGACATGCTTACCCCCAAATTGGAAAGATGGGGATTTCATGAGTGGACTGTTCGATGGACAAGGAATTGCTTGGATGGATGCAGCCAGAGACTTTTGGTCAAAGGCTCTATGTCCACATGGAGCTTGGTGACAAGTGGGGTCTCTCAGGACTCTGTCTTGGGACTAGTGCCCTTTAAAACCTTCCTCAATGACACAGACAGTGAGGTCAAGTGCTCCTTCAGCAAGTCCGCAGATGACACAAATCTGAGCAGTGCAACTGACACAACAGAAGGATGGGATGCCATCCAAAGGGACAAGCTTAAGAACTGGGCCCAAGAGAACCTCATGAAGTCCAACAAGTTCAAGGGCAAGGTTCTCTAACTGGATCAGGGCAATCTCAGACGTAAGCACAGACTGGGAGAAGAAGTCACTGAGCAGCCCTGCTGATGAAAAGCTGGACATGAGTCAATAGTGTGAGCTTGCACCCCAGAAAGCCAACCATGTCCTGAGCTGCATCCAAAGCAGTGTGGGCAGCAGGGTGAGGGAGGGGATTCTGCGCCTCTGCTCTGCTCTGGAGAGACCGCATCTGCAGTCCCCAGCACAGGAAGGACATGGGCCAAAGCCACTGAGAAGATCAGGGGGCTGGAGCATCTCTCCTACAAAGACAGGCTGAGAGAGCTAGAGTTCTTCAGCCTGAAGAATGAAAGCCAGAGAGACCTCATTATGGTTTTCCAGTACCTAAACAGGACTTACAAGAGAGAGGAAGGATGACTTCTTACAGAGTCAGAAAGGGATATAACAAGAAGAAATGTTATTAAACTAAAAGAGAAGAGATTTAGATTAGCAATTAGGAAGAAATTCTTTTCTGTGAGGGTGGTGAGGCACTGGATCAGACTGACCAAAGAACTTGTGGATGCCCCATCCCTGGAAGTGTTCAAGGCCAGGCTGGATGGAGCTCTGAGCGACCTCATCTAGTGGGTTGCATTCCTGTCCATGCCAGGGGGGGTTGGAACTAGATGATCTTTAATGTCCCTTCCCATCCAAGCCATGCTATGACACTTACTATTTTTTAGAACAATAATACCTTACTATACCTTACTTTCATTTCCATTAATGCTCCAAACATATTAGAATTTAATAAACCTTTTCACTAACATGGTATATTTTTTTCAAAGTAGTATTTTAATCATCCCATAAAAGACATACTTGGAGTTTTCATTATTCACAAGACTCAATTACAGAAAAATTAATCCACCAGGCAGACGTAACCATTACCAATTTCAACCCCATGGAGATCAGCAGTTTCTTGAGACTACAAGGGATGTGTATAAATTTTAAAACTCTGGAACAAAAAATTAAGAAATACTCCCTGTCAAAGTATGGAGGGTTGCAGCTACCTGGGGAGTTGGGAAAGGAAGGAGAGAGAATTATGAAGAATCATTCTGAAGAATGATTTCTTTTAAAACTGCATTGTTATGGGAGGAAGAAAAGTCTTAAATGAGAGAGTTAGAAGTATCATAAAGGAATTGTTTCTCCATAGTTTCCCTTCTAATTTCTCTTTAGTGTCTATATTCTGTTCTAGGGATTAGCAATCCTGCTGCAGGAGGCAACATCACACGTGCAACTACATGTGCTGTCTGGTTCAGCTGCTCTTAACCCATGTGATTTTTTTTAAGTAATGAGGATATTTTCTCAAGGGAATTTCCAAGGTTAAAGGGGAGAAAGTATCCAACTCTTTCCTAAGCCATAAGAAGCTGAACATCCAAATCCCCTTTAATTATTATTTTCAAAAATCTGCACTTTTAGGGTTACAAAACTTTACTCCACAGCTTAATCACAAGTAACATCAACACTTTTCTATGTGTTCTCACCCTGAAATACCTTTTATGAAATTCAAAACTGAATCCAATCAGTTGGGATTTGTCAATCATTAACTGTAGCCTGTGGTAGTATCTGGATCATATCACCTGGAGTAGAAGGAAACTTAAAGAATGGTATGAAGAATATATAAGCTGTTCATCATGCTTACTTTTTCAGTTTGTTCAGGGTTTTTTACCTTGATTACTAGTTTCCTTATTTTGCCCTAGAGAAGAAAAACAGTACTCTGATGCTACAGTCTACACAGAATTAAAAGCAATCACTTTCACTTAGGCCAGAGGAGGGGCCTGGTGCATGGGTGCTGCTACCAGGCCCACCAGTGGAATTCTGAATCTGATTTTTCAGTAGCTTTTTCTTCCAACATTCAGAACATGACAGACTGGACAACAGCTGCAGTATAAGATGCCTTCCTTTTAACAAAGCTGTAAAGTACTGGAAGAAAGGCCAAGAAAAGCTCCAACCCTGAAGGAGAGAAAGAAGGAAAAAACCTTTATTCCCAGGTGAAGAAGATTAGGAGTATACAAATGTCTGGGCAAAGTTTAAAGAGTTATTAAGAGGGAGGAAAATAAAATAGGACAAACCCAGTTTCCATCAGACAGCCTAGACAGAAATCCCTTGCAAGACTTTGTACACACTCCCACTGCATGTATCCCTCACTCCTTGCCTCACCAGTCTGATATTTTTTCTCAAGCGTAAAATTAAGTGCGAGAAATAGATTTTCATCAAGTTTTCCCCTTCCCACAGCCCAGCCCCTTTTGGCTGTCTATTTTTTCTACCATTTTCTAGACATGCTGGATCCCGAAGCTCAGTCTGCTTCTCTACTATAATTAAATCAAATTAACAAACACAGCCACACCATGTTCTAGAACACACCAGTGAGCCTCAAAAGAATCACTGAAGTGAACTAGAATTTCCAAAAAGTGGTCAAGTTTTTGAGCAAAGGTTAAGTCTAGTAAGTCATAACAGTTATGACTGCGGTCATATGTTTTTGTTTCATTGCATATAGACCCTTATCAGACCTGTCAGCACAACAACTATAATTCTCAATACAAGATCAGTATTACATTTAGTCTAATCTTTTCCATTTGGAACTGGGGTGAAAACACTGTCAAATGGGTTGGAAATAATTAAGGAAAAATTAAGTGCTTAATTCATCACATAATGTTAGAGTGCACTGCCAGAGGGAAATAAATCTACTTATTGCTTTATTTTTCTTGTTTCAGACATGGTTCAAAATGAACTCATGGAAATTTAAGCCTATGTGTAATGAAATACTAAAATATTAACATGTACTTGGTCATTTTCATTACAACCTGGAAAACAAAAAAGAATGTGAGAAACCCTCAAAATCATTTGCAAAAAACAAAATCAGTGTTTCTGTGTTTAAACTTGACTGCTTAGTCTCTAAAGCATTAAAACTGTGCATTGATAAAAAGCAATACCAGTAACATCCAAAAATCAAGGAAATTACCACAATCGTAGTAATTGCTCTACTCTAACCCTACAGGAATGCTACAGCTGTGTAAAAACTATTCTGTTTTATACTTCCTATTGATGAACTTTTTATCTGCTTTACCTGCAGGTAGTTCTCATTTGTCTCTAAATGGCAAGTAAAAGGCAGCAAAGCATGTGAGTATAAAGAAAGTGTAAGCAGTTCTTTCACTGTAATAGAACAGTGACAATTGAAGTTTGGGCCTATAAAACAAGACACTGTGACTATATTCTGACCCATGACTGTCTCTGAAGAGGAACAGAAATCAGCTTTATAAACTTGACAGAGGCTCTCTGTATATTTCCACCACTCAAGTGAATAATAAATTGATACCTTGGTTGACAAGATTTTTTTAGTATCTTGTCTAGAACCATATAGAAACACTAAAACGTCAGCATTTTGGATACAAGGATTTAATAAAATGACAAACGAACAACATCTTTCACCAATTTGACATGTAAGTTTCAAGAGGTGTAAATGAATATCTGTTTTTCATAGCACCTAGAAATAGAGAGGTACTTCTGCTGCACAGAAAACTAGCCAGATCCTTACAAGGGGTAAGGAGGAGGGGGGCAGGGAGGACAAGAAAGAAACCAAATCCTACCAAGAGACTTTTTCCTTCAAACAGCAGTGAAGTCTCACTTCACACAGCAACGCAGCCCAACTCCTGTGTACTTCAGTTGTAACGGTATCTGGAAATTCCAGCCACATGTTTCTCCAAATCTAATTATCATAAAACTGGCAAGTGTGAAAAGAGTTTGCTGAGTCTTACTAGAAGTGTCACTAGGAACTGATACTCATCATATCTACATAAATTAGTTATAGCCTTCTAGCAAAATGTTCTAGAGTGCTCTCCCAAGCCATCTCCCAAGAATATAAGCAAAATAATGATTATGGAATCTGAATGAACTGCAACATTTTGAGGCAGTATCCAGCCTTTTTTTTTTTACTGTACAAGGAAAATAGCCTTGAAAACTCATTCAGTGATTTAATAAAAATAGTACTTAAATAGAATCTGACTTCACTCCCTCACCAAAAAAAACCCCCAACAAAACCCACAAACCAAACCCCCTCCCTTCCCAAACTCAACCCAACCCAAAAAATCCCCACAAACTAAGAAAGACAGTAGAAGTCCATGCTGAACTATGCTTTTCTCCAGTTGTTAAAAACTGACTATTCCTCATCCTATGCTTTTGTTGGTTTGGGGTTTTTTGTTGGGTTTTTTTTTTGGAGGAGGAATGATCTCGCCAAGTAACGTCCACTATGGTCTTGCCCATTACTTCCTGAGACAGTACAAAGTGGATTTTCACTACGTTTATTTAAACAGACTGTTGTTAAAATTTATTTTTAATAATATCCAGTATAGAGGAATATGGTACCTCCATTATCCAGTAAAAAAGCTGACCTTTAACTAACACCTGTTTTACAGTATGTGTCTAAGTTCTGAATAGAAGCCAGACCCTAAAAACAAGTAACATGAGACTTCCTCCCTGAGCATCATCATCAATAAACAGTATAGGTTTTTGAACTTTCTGCTGTGACATGCAATGACTGCTACCACAGACAGGAAATTCGGACTCCGAGGATATCTGGACCAACTGCCACATGGGCGTATTTGCTAGGGAGCAGAATAAAATTGCTCTGCTCTAGACAAATTCTTCCAAGTAATTGAGGCAAAAAGTCTGATGGCCTAAGGCATACAGCAGAACTCTGCTTCTGAGCTTCTGGCAACAAAAGAATGGGACCACCTCTTAAATCCACATATGGCAGAATTGATCCCTTTGGCAAAGAATAAAAGAAGATAATGCGCAAACTTAAATATTACATGGCACTTTTATTGCTAACGGTGGAGGTTCTGTGAACAAAATTATAGTTTCTAGAATGGCTTGGGTTGGAAGGGACCTTAATAATCATCTAGTTCCAACCTCCCTGCTGTGGGCAGTGAGACCAGATTGCTCAGAAACCCAGGAGCAAATACACAACACATTTCAGTCTTAATGCCCTATTTTAAACTAAGTTGTTGGAATTTACATGTTTAGTTTTTCCATCACGGATTCTCACACAGTTATACAGTGAAAGTATTTGCTAGGTGAATACTGAAACCTATTTTCTCACTTCATGCTACATATTTTTCTGTTGTAGTGTTCTTGGATTTACATTCAATGACTTTAAGAAATAAAGCCATCAGGACTTAGAAAAACCGAAACAGATGTTAACAGATTCATCCAATAAATTTCAGTATTACTTATGTCAATGTTCCATATTGATTAAAAATACGAACTCTGACATGCACAGAATCTGATTTTTTCCCCACTCTTCTAATTTCTTTAGTGCAGAAGCACTTGGTTATCACCTTTCACCATCTGTAGCTGTGCAACACCCAAAGGTCATGTTAAGGGAAACCATTTTGTAAAATTTTTTTCTAGATATAAATTAATTTTAATACACTGAATGAAGTTATTTAATCACCTCTCTCCAGTTTAAAACATTAACTTGCAGTACAATTATTTTTGTGATTTTCATGACCTAGTCTTTTGGGATGGAACTGAACCTGCTGGGTTTTTTTTGACGAAGCAGAGTACTAGTTACCTTTTTCACTCAACAGGATTATAGGTGTTTCCACATAGAGTCTCAATAATAGTAAGCTTATTATGAGCCTAATGTTATATTTCACCTGTGCTCATATGTAGCCAACAACACTATGTTTATGTAGGATTAAGTCTTTTACCAGTGCTTTCTGAAAATCCAGGCTAAAACAGTCCCTGTGCCCTTCACTCCCAGCAATTAAATATAAATCAAGTCAGAGACAGCTTTCCCCTGTCCCTAGCAAGGTTGAACTTCACATGCAATTAATTTTCATACATAATAATTTTCTAGAGATAGCTAGAAATTAGTAATTTCTAATTATTAATGAAGTATTTTAGCTGGTAAAGGAAGCCCAAACTATGTGTGTCTATTCATACACCAGGATTTGGTTTATTTCATAATATTAAAACAAGCTATGTGCTGCCATTTGTTCCTTTTCTCATCTAGCATTACTCAAGTTTGCTATCAAACAGAAAGCAAACATGACGTCTCCCCCTTTTTTATCCCATTCTGATACTGAAGTGTTTTTGATGTGTCTTTAGCTTTCTAGCAGATACTAAGGGGAGTGACTTGTGTATATGACATGACATTCCTCAGTTCAATAGGGGCTCTTGTAAGGAAAATCCATCATAAATAACATTAACAAACAGAAATCCAGCACATGACTTTTTTCCAAAGCATAGCCAGTAACTACCCGTGAACTAGGATGGTAATTATCTCCCAAGAGACAATATAAGACTGAGATTCCCACGCCTGAGGCGGACAGTAATAGAAAGTTACATGGAAATCTGGGGCCGTTTTTCAATGCCACCCTCATGGATTAATTGCTAACAACCACCTTGCTCCAGTCCTTCCCCAGTGTGGGTCCTTAGCATCCTGAAAGCCGTTCTTTCTAATAAACACTAAGACGAAGAAGGCACTCACTACCTCAGCCTTTTACATGTCCTGTGTCACAAGGGTTCCTGCCCCATTCACCTGTGGGGCCATATTTTCCCTAATCTTTCTTTTACAATACTTACACACTTAGGAAGCTCTTCTTTGGTTACTCCAAACCCACTTTCTGACACTATCTTTTCCAGGAATCCCTAATTCACCTTTAACCAAGCATGAAACTTGTTCTGACAGTAAAAAATCAGTCATTACAAACATCCTGACGTTCTACTAGAGAGCAAACAATACTGGGGGGGATCCAATCATCACTGGAGCCAAGAGATACTAGCACATCACAGCTACTAGTCACACACTTTTAACCACTTCCCTAAGACACCCTCCTGTCATTACTCCTATTGTTCTTACCACCTTTTAGCTTACGCTTCACTTTTCATTATTATCTGTAAGTGGTAAGCATGAACAAGCTCCAGTTTCTCTCAATACTCAACATTTTGGTAACACTGATGGGTCTGAATGCAGGAAAAAAACATCATTTCCATGTCATACGGTGTCACAGATGCCCTCCCATAGCTCTGCTAGGTTTTTGTGGTCTACAGACAAATTGCTTGTTGATCTTACATCTAACAAAAGTCTTAGCATCAAGTACATCCTTATTTCAGCTGCCCAAAAGCAGTAAAAAATTCCACTTTTTCCCAAATTTCCACTCTATTGTTTTAGCTAAATTGGAGCTACAGCCAACATTAGTAGAAATATTGTAGCATGTAAACCTTACGCCTTTCCAATATAATGCCTTTTTCAAGTCTGGAACTCAGCTTTATTAGTCTGTCAACCACATTTTCAGAAAAATATGCTTGTACATTTGGAATCACGTGGAATCCATCTTTAGTTACCATGTACATGTGGATACTTGGGTGATGAATTACATGAATGGAAAGATGCACTGTATGCATACATTTGCAAGCCTATCTACACCTTTAAGAACAGGCAACTTAGTAACCTAGCTACTGAGCATATGAATTTCTTCTGTGACCCAAACTATTTCACGTTTTAAATTCTTCAAGTGTTGTTATATACCTCCACCACAAGAGAAACAAAAAAAAAGAGTCTGGAAGAAATACTTACAGTTTTTAGTTGCTTTAACTCACATACTTTAAGTCTGTTTAAATGTATTTTTAATACCACAGCAAGAAAAAAAAAAAGGGAAAAAAACCACCTTGAAAGAGACAATTGAGATCTAAGACCTACTACTGAATTTTATGGCCTGTAATAACTCCCCAATGACATTAAAATTGCTAGGGTTTATCCTAGCAACAAATGTGACATATAGTCTAACTCTGTCTGTATTGTTTTCCTTCAAAGTTTGAAACAACTGAATTAACACAGTAGGTCTCCAACATATTCAGATTATTGTTAAAGTAACAGGTCACAAGACATCAGCATTATTTTTGATGAGTGGAAGAATATTTTTGAAAACATCTTTATACCACTTGAGAAACTGCAATTTTTTCCCCAAAAGAGAAAGTAGGTATTATAGAAGTGTACTACCTTGTCACTTTACAGCTTGACTCAATCAGCTCATTTTCAATATCCAACAGACTAGAAGGCAGACTGTATTCCAAAGGTGAGGACATTCTTTTTAAATGCAGCAAGCCAACACAGAACTTTGCTCCCATCTCCTCCAGTTCTCTTGTACCTATCTGTAATCCCTAATTTGAAAATAAGATTTAAAAATATAAAATAGGCACATGCAGATGGACCCACACATACTGCAGAATAACTCTTTAGGTTAACATTTTCTTACTTTACTTAATACCTTCTCTTGCTTTAGAGACAGAACAAATAACTGTAGAATAAACACTTAGCAAGAGTATCAGAGAAGACTCAGAAATACCTACATGATTTCTCCAAGGCTGAGCAGACACATCCGTATTTTTTGGAGCTTCCTAGTCTACACTTCTAGCACCCCAATATTACCAGATCTTTTCCCAGTGGCATAGGAAGAGAGACAGAGATCATGTCTAGATTCATAAGTATAAATTATTTTTTACAACTTCAGAAAAATTTATAAAAATTCATTTCAAATACAAGATTCCTCAACATAAGTTCCATCAATCAGAATGAAAAGAAAGGAGAGCATTCATATCATAGCTGTGATGAAGTTCATTGCTATATTCTGACATATAGGTAAGACTATCTAAGGCAGCAGTTACTCCATGAGACAGATGTCTCTTCCCCGCCTATAAGTTAGAGGCTACGTGTGTTAATTCTGAAAGCATTTATTCAGACATTTAGTAATTAAAACCAACAAATGAATTCTCAAAAGCCAGAGCTCTTTTCTAACTTGAATTACATAGCCAGGCATTTTCCTCTGCAAAGACTATTTAAAAGGTAGAACTTACTGTCATGGTTTTAGCTGGCTAGGCACCAAGCCCCACAAAATCTGTTATTTTCATGAGGGGAAATAAAGATTGCTGAGGAAAACTGGAAAGCACCACGACACTTACGTAATGCTCTCCAAGTTTACCTATCTGATAAAACTCTCCCATCAGGTAATTCCACACTTTAAATTTAGCCAGAAGTGCAGTATATAGAGATATAACCTCTGACCTCAACTGTTTTATGAAAAGAGAGTAATCCAGACTGAGCCTCAACAGTTATGTAATTGGCTAGTACTAATTGTATATACACTAGCAAATTCAGTGGCAGAACTCAATTTCCCCCTTTGCAATTTCTGTATCTCTGAAGAATTTAAAAGGATTTTATCTTGGATGTTCTAAACCTCTTAATGCACAGATTAGCTAAAAAGAAGCTTTGACAAAACAAACAGGGAAGCAGAAGAGCCAGGAATTGGTGGTAAGTTAAGTCATCAAGTACAAAAAAATATATGAAGCAAAAAAGAATGAAGCAGGAATTTTTTTACCAAAAGCTAGAAAAAACCCACACAAGCTTTGTATGTGTTGCCACATTGACACTACATTTTAAAATTCAAGGTTTAAAAGAAAGTATGTTGCTCCAGAAATGGTACAGCCCACACATTCTCCATGTGCTGTTTTGAACATACTTAATAGAGGAGAAGTTTGATTTTCTTCTGAGTTCTTTTTTTGCCTTTGTAGTACTCATAAACAAGGTGCTTTTTAGTGACAAGAAAGATAAAGCTATATCCACAATTCTGAACAGTGCCATCCTCCAGCCAAATGGTACTGAAACCTGTTAGCAGTGAACAAGAGTTGAATATTTGAGTATTATTCTTAATAGGAATACTACTTACCTCTTTTATAATGCTTTTGTGCTGTAGGTTTCAAAGCACTTATTAATAAAGGAAGAATTATCCTCACTGTACTGATGGAGAAATGGAGGCAGAGAGGGTTGAAGCGATTTGCACAGTGTCTCACAGCATGTCACTGACCCCGCTGGGAACAGAAATCAGTTCTCCTCACTCAGTGTAGTACCTTATCCACAGAGGCCAACTTTTTGGCTTTGTTTTGTATTTGTTTGCACATCATTAACTTTCGAAGACCCCAATCATAGCTGGGGCTCCGCTACGCTAATCACAGGAAGATACAGTCCCTGCCCCAAAGAGATTAAAATAACATTAAGGACAAGAGGCAACAAGTATATAGAAGAGGAAGGAGAAAGGTAACAGTAATCTCACTGTTACACAGATTACTGATGTGCACAATTTGATGGTTCAGAAACTTTTCCAGTTATCATCTACATTTGTTGCTGAAGAATTTATCGTTAGTTGGCAGGTTCCTTATAGATAGGATATGTGTCTCTAAGTTGAAAAAGGACAAGAGCATAGCATGAAGGAAAAGTGCAAAGACAATTGTTATAAAGCATGCGCATGTTCCCTGGCTGCTATTTTTAGCACAGCAGAAAGAGGATGTAACTAAAGAGAAACCTAAATGGACTGGATTGGAAGTGGACAACTGGGAAACATCCGAAGGGTAAATTTTGAACCTACTATACTGAAGGGGTCTACACAATTGTGGTAAGAGCCTCATACCAAATCTTGATTTGCTTCTTCCATTTCTTTAAATCATAAGGGAGAATGTAGTATCACACAAATGCCAAACACCAAATTCCTTAACTGATTTTTCCATCAGCCAAACCTCTTCATTTCCATGAAACAAGATCCAGACTCTGGTTCAGGAAATCATCATTTCACATCATAAGCTGACCTTACTAAGGGACCTAAGGTGAAGTTCATTTTCAGTGATACCTTGATTACACTCCTTTTCTTTATCTTCTAATGATCTTCCACTGTTGTTCTAGTACCTTTAACTGAGGCCTATTAAAGTTCCTTAAATGCTACAGGCATTGCTTTTAAGCTCAAGCCATCACAAAATAGCTTCTTTTCTTTTAAAACTAAATTTAATTTCTTTTTCCCTACATCTTATACAACTGTCAGTAAAACTCTAGAGGGAGGGTTGAAGTCTTCCTTACTAAGCATGTCATGAAGGTACCTTCCTTACTAAGCATGTCATGAAGGTACCTTCCTAAGTGATTAAACTTGCTACTTGAAAGCGAAGATACAAAACAAAGGCATAGCAGACTGTGACCTCAAGTGAGAAGAATATTCCTATAATATATACTTAATAAAAGAAAAACAGCATATAAAGATTTGGAGAAGTCAGCTGAACAGTAAAATATCATGTAGATCTTCTGTTTTCTTATTCAGCAGAGGTTACAAAGACATAATAATTTTTGAGAACTCAAATTCTAGAGACTGAAGAACCATGGTTACTGAGAAATTTGTTGACTGAGTCTTTATTTCCTGAAGTCTTCTCTTTATGTGCATTGTAAGATTGCCTGATAACAAAATTTTTTCAATTAACTTAAAAGTCAAGCGACACTTCCAAATTTATTCATCTCCAATCAGGAAAGGGATTCATTTCCATTTTCAGATGGCTTGAATTATTGAAGACATTGTTCTTCTATCTGGTGTCTTAATTATGCCCCATAGTAGATCCTAGAGAATCCATTCACCGCAAAGTTTGTTTTTCCATATCTTGAATCACAGATGACCAAGCAGTATTTGCAGCACTTATTCTCAACACACTACGAAGACTCCATGTGACCAGTTACAAAATAATTGCTTCCAGAGATAACTCTGTCACAAGAGATCCTAAATTCTGGTAAGAATTGCTAACTTCAGCTCAACAGCTTCCTGACTGGAAATAGTCTAGCACCATCATTGCCCAAGTAAAATGAATGAGAATAAAAACTGATGTTCAGCTTTGGCAAAGACTCAATATTCCTTCCACAAGGAACCAAATTGTTAAGTAATCCTCTTCATTCTTTGAACAAAATTCAGCAAGGATGCCAAACCAGAATAAGAGTAGTGAAGTGTGTCAGACCTTTATGGTTCCATCCCTCAGATCTGAACTCTCACGTCCTTTGGGATGGGAAGTAGCAGAAAAGAGACTTTCTATAGTTCAACTTCTTTCTGTTTTGAAATAACATATAATGACATATGTCATCTAATTTATACCACAAGTTTATTGATAGAGTTACTGGCCCTACTCCTTCCACAAAATAAATCCCAAAAATAAACCAAACAACACAACAAAAGCCCCCCAAAAAACACTGAGCTTAAGCCTTTTCATCTCTTTCATCTTCTCACTGGAGAAATGCTGGTCTTTGCTTAAGACCAGTCACCTTGGCTTTTTAGATACATTTTCTTAGTAAGTCTGAGCATTATCATAGTGAAGAAAAAATTAAGGACCTTCCTGTAAGTTCAGAGGATGACGAAGACCTCACAAATTGCTTTACTCCGTAAAATGAATGGCAGAACAGCAATTTAATCTCATCAGTTAAGTTTATATTACATAGAAGAATGCTCTTCCCTTTTGAGTAAATGAGTCTTCCACAAAATTCAGCCATTTTTTTTCTTTCATTACTGAAGAAGAGCTTTGGAGGTTTAAGCATCTTGAAAGTTTGTCCACAAAGCATCTTCAATTCACTTTTCTTAAGTACTTCCTGTAGCAACACTTCTAAAGCCATGAGGGTTCATGTTTAAGAGTATTTTGGAAATTTCAAAATAAGCAAATTGGTTATTTTTTTTTAAAGCTCCACAATTAATGTCATCTGGGGAATATTCTGACAACAGCAGGAATGCTTCTGTTGTTAATTGACAAAATGTAATACTTACAGGCCTACTGAAATTCTGGACAAAATCTGTCTTCCTACTGTCTAGGGATATAAGCACAGATGTTGCAGTACACATTAATATACTAATATATCTTGTCTCTTTTTTTTTGTTGTTTCTGTCCCACTCAGCCTTCTGATCCTCCTTGTGTCAAGCACCTTATTTGAGGCTTGTGATCATTTTCTTGATTAGCATTCCTAAACTCAACTTTCAAGCAGAGGAAACCCACTTCTTCCATGAATGCTGTCTAGTAGTGAGACACTACCAATAGGGTCACCTTTTGTGTTCAGATATCCAGCCTGTAACGCTTTTCAAGGAGAGAAAATGAAAACAAATTTTAAGTCAAGAAGCCACACAACTATGTGAGTTCAGAGATGATGCGTAATTTGTAGTGTTGGTAACCTGACAGGAAAGTGTTTTTATTTGTAAGCCTGTTTCCTCAGCTATATGGGAAAATTCTGTAAGGGACACTGCTAAATATATGTTGAAGAACCACGATCTGCCATGCTGAAGTCTGAAACTGCCATGTGTAAAGGAAATTTTTTTAATAGTATTGGCATTTACTACTACCCAATTCTAATAATCTGTTGGACAGAACAGTTCTGGGTTTTTTTAACTACATCCATACACATGTGTTACAAGCAATGATTGATATTAATCTTGTTAAAACAGCCCATAAGCATAACTGCTATGCAACCTATAAAGTTGAAAATTATCATTCTAACATTAGTGTACCCAGACCTTAAAAGGTTTCAGAAGCTTCAAGCAAGCAAGAATTGAGCAAGCGGGGTTACAGAGTAAGGTAACAATGCAAAGGGAAGAAATTTAAAAGTAAGAAATATTGAACTGATATATCTTCTTACTTTATATTTGCCCTGGTCACATCCACATAACGTGCTTTCCATTGTGTAGCTCCTTTGTACTCCTATCTCTCTCCAGACAACAACTCGTGCTGTAGATTCCTTGGACTTTTCCACTACAAAGCTGCAGCTGCCCATGCAGAATGCAGGGGCAGTCTGACTCAGGATCTTAGGGAGTGCCTGCAGGACAGCAATTTGAAAAATACAGTGATTCTTTTACTTCCAATATGGAAGGAAGTGAAAAGGGACCATGTAATCACAAACTTACTGGAAAATTTTGCTGCAGTTTGAATTAAAAAAAACCAAGAAAGAAACAGTTCTCCATGTTGAGTTTTCAAAACTCTGTGTTCAAGTGACAGTGTCTCCAGGTTTGCCTTTTCCTACTTATTAAAATCCTTTTTATCAGGTCCAGTCACTGACGTTGTTAGTCATGTGAGTAAAAATCAGAATACAAGAGAATTCTTCAGCTGACCACCATCCCTCCTAACTCATCAAGCTAAGTTTGCTCAAATTAAATGTACCATACTCCATATAAGTATTTAATTCAATTGCAAACTGTTTCAGAAATCCCATTTACAGACCTAACAAAAGCAGTTTTCATTTGTATTCAGCAAAGCACTAGGTGCGTATTTCACTTCAAGAATGTGAATCAAAGTCCAGTATAACTGTTTACATGACAGCTTCAGTGAAAAGGTCACTGAATAATGCTAAACGACTGTTCTTTCCAGTGTTTATTTGTGTCAGTTAAGACAAAACACGACCACCTCAAATTCATTATTTCAGTAGTACTTAACCCATTAGTGTAAGATTGCCCTAACATTTCATTCCACCTTTTTGAAACCAAAAGGCTTTTTCCAACAGCCCTTATTGACTACTGTCTTTTGTGCACTATAGTAATGCAGGGCGAACTGACAAAACCCCATATAATGTGTTACAGCAGCAAACATGACTGGCATCCAGCTCAGCATGCAGGAAATTACACAAGAAAATCAAGAAGCGATCAATTTTTTTTTTGTGAGGGAGACTTAAAGAAAAAAAATCAGAGAGCATCTGTACTCAATTACACTCAAGGATGCGTAACAAGTGTTTTAACACACACACATTCACATGTTTTTGAAGCTTAACTCTTGAATTTTTAAAAAAAAACCTGGGGCCTGGACACCTTTAGGTCACACAGGTTTGCAGTTCCCATGAGGCAGCAGTGGAGGGAGACACACGGAAGAAACAAGTAACACTAAGAAACAAGTAATTCTCTAAATTTTTGACAATTTTGAAGCTTATACAATGCAGAGGATGTGTTTGTGAAAGTTGATTACATATACGTAATTAGGGGCACATGTCTTAACTACACATCATTATATAAGGGAATAAATAAAAAGGAATCTTACATATTTCCATATACAAAAGTAAGTATTTCTCAAAAGAATTGAGTTTCTTTTTTTCCTTGTTGCTAGAATATTGTTTGCCATGCTTCAATGACCTGTTTTTTCATCTGGTAATTATAAATGCACAGAAGCATATTTTCCATCTATTCTTTAAAAAAGTAGTATTAAATACAAAAAAGTACATATTGGTGCAAAGAAACAAACAAAAAAAAACATTCTATGGATAATGTTTAAAGCTCAAAGTACACTTCATGAAGTGTACTTTGAAGTACACTTACAAACTAAAAAGAGATGATTTTAAATAAGTCTGCTTATGCTGTAGAGTCATTATTTGCATAGGGTGGGATTAGGATACTATTTGAAAAGTGTTCCAAATCCATGCCAAATAAAAGAGATACAAATGTCAAACTTACCCTGTAACCAGGGTCTTCCATCATGTCACAAGAGGCAGCATTAACACCTGTATGCCACATTGTCTCTTTGATGCTGCAGCCATACATAAATACATTCTTTTTACGAGAATGACCATGATAATCACAGTAGACCTACAATAAATCATTTGGCAAAATAAACCCAAGGTATATGGAATTAACATTTTATGAAAGTAATAGAAAGACAATTTTTTTTTTATTTGTACTGTTGAAAGTTCGAAAGAATTAGGCAGCACAGTTCCTTATACAATTAACTCCTGCCTTAAGACAAAAAGTGTGTGATTCATCTAAGGAAGGTTTAACCTTCTAGCCTAGCCAATGTAACAGATTTACATCTACAGGTTTGCAGACGACCAGTTCTCCAAGTCAAATTTAAGTGTGACATGGTTTACAAGACCATATTAAAATGTTTAATTTATAGACTAGCTACATAGACAAAGTTAAAAATATTCAGAATTGCTTACACACACATACTTACCAAAGGCAAACGTTTTATAGCGGCCAGATATTGCAGTAACCCTTTAGCATGGTAAATAGTGGGATGCAGATCTGGATTTGGATTTTGCCACTGTCTGTTTAAATCTTCTCCACTTAAAGAGCAACGGTGGCTATTGTGGGGGGGGTGGAAAAACGCATGATGTAGTCTGTATTCTCATACTTTTAAATAAGCCTCCCCCCCACCTCAAGTTTTCCTCATCACCAGTGCTTCTTTGGAAGGAGTCTGGCAAGAAACAAACTTCAATTCTCTAACATGCCAAATAATAGAAATGCTTGGGGCATTTTAAGCTATGTTATAGAAAATCTAAAAATAAATTAGAAGTAGCCTCTCATATGAAGTCAACTGTAATACTGTTTATTTGCTGTTGAAACTCAAGGCTTGCAATTCTATTCAAATGCTAGTTCAAAATCAGTAATTTCAAATATATGGTATCTTTACAGTTTCAGTGTCTTGACTTCTGTAATTTAAAGACTAATGTAAACTAGAAATATAATACTTGAAATGTGAAGTTGTTAGGAGAGAAGGAGCTGTGAGAAAAACAAGAACGAAAAAGAAAACCAAACAAAAAACCCAGCAAACAAAAAGATCATCTCTGTATTCAGTCAACTATCAGCAAGAACTTTTAAACTTGTAGGATTTCATGATCATGTAGTCATCTTCAATATATTTGCCTTTAGACTGTGTCTGCTGGGACAGCTTTCTTAGTTGTCCCTGTATGCTGAATTATTTAATTATGGGTGTTCCAGTATACATATATTTTTACATATATAAAGACAAGGCTCTACTGAAATCTGTAGCTGTTTTATTTTTATTATTTTGTTCACAAAACCTTTTAAAATACTACCTATAAAAGATGAATAGAAACTGTCGATTCACCACAGCAAAATTTCTATTTCATATGAATTCCCTGCAAGCAAGTAGACTGCTGAATGTTTACTCACAGCAGTTTCAAAACTTTCTAAAATATTCCTTAAATCAATTAAGAAAAGTGTAGCAATTGAAATAACTACTATTGATAAATTTAATCAAACCAGGATACTCTCTTACCCTTTCTCTTGCACACCTATTAACTTCCCACCTTTTAAAAAAATTATGTAAAAAGCTTTCTCAAATACAAGGCACTTTTTTTTTTCATGTGGACCATGAACTTGTTTAGCTTTTCCTAAATGCAGGTGTGGTCTCATAGAACACTCTTACACAAATCCAAGACAGAGATACAATTAAAATGTCATGTTAAAATCACGCTGAAATTATTATTATCCATGAACAACTGAAAATATTTTTGTAAAACTGAAATTTGTGTAACAATGTAACTGCCTTTTAAGAAGCCAAAAATCCTATCAATATTGCAAGTGTTTGTTGGTTTTTATCATATTAAGTATTGCATTTGTATCTTTCCAGGACTAGTTTAGATTATTAATTTTTAAATATTGATGCAAAGAGTTAGAGCACAGGTTAAATATTTGTGAGTAAATATATGCTTACTTTCCATTGATGACACCATCTGGATTGAGCATGGGAATAATTTTGAAAATATAAGATTCCCGTAAATATTGCGCATTTGGATTATTGCTCATAAGGTATTCCAGTGTTCCCTTCATAACCCAGCTTGCATTAGTCTCTCCAGGATGTACACGAGCAGACAGGAAAATATAAGGACGATTCCCTAAAAGAAATATGCATAGAAATTGCAAAACATGAATTAAGCTAAGTAAACAGTTCGTTAATTGGAAAAAGAGCCAATAGCCCGCTGCATTTATGACAAGACAAAAAACATTTGTGAGTTGAGTATTACTGAGTATGGGTATTATTGATAGAGCTTGCCACAATATTTTTAAAAGGACTGCTAATTACAGAACTATCACAAAGGAGCTTTAAATTCAATCAGACAATTACACAATTAGTTTGAGCTGGCAGTTATGATGTGACTTTCATGACTTTTTTCCCAACAGTCGAGAAAAATACTGAGGTGGACAAACAAATCGGGAAACAACAAAAGCTCACTTTGAATCACAGTAGCTCAGATATTAGCTTTATGAAAGATTTTTTTGACAAGCAAATAACCTCAGCATTTCAAGAAATAAGTTATTTGTCCGTATTCTTTTCCAAGAAGAGTTGTCTGCAAAATGTAATGTACAAACCTAGCAACAAAAATTTAGAATACATGAATATATACTCTTATATATCAAGATATTTATATCTTTGTTTGACTGCCACAAATAAGTATTATTAAATACAAAGCAAATCCTGAATATTAATGCCTCTTAGTTTCACGAAATTCATTAACCTTATTTTTACAATGCATAGTGGTTAAGACTAAATTTTTTCTACAAATACCTAGTTTTACGTTCTTTTCAGCTGATGAGAAAGAAGAGTTTACTTACTGAACTGACAGATATGTTCATAGTAATTGGATTCTGGCATGGCTGTAATAGTGACTAAGGGACAGCTGTTGCCAGCCAGGGTCTCACAGAGAACGTCTTGTCGAAAATATATCTGTTGAGGGTTGTGCATAGATTCCAGCTTCCGAAGATGCATCTTCATCCCAAAAACAATAAAAAAATACTTCAAATCCTTTGCAGTCACATATGAGAGCATATTTCAAATATACGATTCAACAGATCTTTCTTTTAGCTGTTCTAAACAATGTTCAAGTTTCCAGCATAATTTTGACTGTAAAATACCCTTTTCTACCATCTCTGACTGATTGAATACTTCTCTTTGTAGAGTCTGGTCTTCCAACTGCTTTGAGAAAGATGAAGCAAAAGAGGGTAAGCTATTGTACACAGATGGTACTATAAGGGTATATGGAAGGTAAGAACCTTTGCTTCATTAAGATTACCTGATCAGGGACTTTTTCACTGTAAAAAGTAGTCGTAAGTGAAGGAAGACTCAATACACAGGAACAGAGAGCTGAGATGTAACAGAAACAATAGCAAAGACCAAAGCCACCAGTCTCTCACTGAACAGGCCATTAAGAATCTAGACAAAGATTGGGAGAGAGTCACCTGATAAAGAAGAAACAAGGAACCTGATAATTCAGGATATTCAAGCAGGGGGTATGGTACCATACAAAACTCAAGCACCTGATCCCTACAGTACACCCTTAGCCTTCTCCCTGTGCAGCCTTACTCTCTATCCTGTGTATTCAAGCGCTGCGTGGACAAATGCAACTAAACGGACAGGTGAAAGTGGATTTGCGGTCAACAGCTGCAATACACAAGGGTCTCAGCCTCAGCAATTGGAGAATCCAACCTCTTGGGAGCATCTCTGTGGGTAGCATAGACTATGGGTCCCAAGTCCTAGATACTGTTGGAATCAAATCAGACTCCAGCAGCTGGAGCTGCAGGCAGTCTTGGCACCCTCCAGTCAGTGGTGTGAGCAAAGGAAGCAAGAGGATGGCTCGCTGCCAGCTACTGCAGTGGGTAAAGATGTTGGTGTTCAACCATTGAGCCAAGGACAGTGTGTCCCACAAAACACAGCTGGTGGGACAATAAGGACTGAGTTTCTCAGTAACAACACCTGAAGCAGGAGCAGGAGTTACAAGACCATGGGCCTGGTAACAGCTGCTAGGGATGGGGGCCAAGCATACACATCTTCCCCACAGCTGGTCCATGTGGGGGCACACATGACATTTGCTGGTAAACTTCAAGGTGGACTACCCAGAGAGTATGGGCCCTGGGTGAAGGGAGGGGTATCAAGCAGGCAGACAGTCCATGCTGGCATCTGGGCAGAGCCACAAGTGCAGAGTGCCTGTGAGATGAGTGTGCAAGTGTACACATCTGTTTGCTAGTGAGTATCAGGCTGGACTAGACTGCAAACTGGAGGCCTGCTCAGCAGGTCAGAGAGACTGGGATCAAAGCAGGGCTATGGCATGGATGGGCCATGCCAGTGGTCCACAAAGGTGCTTGTGATTCTAGAGAGTGGGTGGGCTTGTACTTTTACTAGTGATAAGCAGTGCATACCAACTGCAGAGGAGGATGGGGTGTCTGTAACTGTTAATCAAGTCATGGTAGTGTTACACACTCATGTACACACTTGTCTGTGCCAGTCGATGTAGCCAGCCATGCCTGGGGGGAAGTGGGTGTGCACAAGTGTGCGTGCATAAGTCTCCTTCTCTCTCTGGGATACATATTCAGACTTGCTAGTGAACATAGAAGTAAACAGGAAAGCAGCAGCCATGTCCATCAGCCTGGGACAGAGACCCCCAGGTCCCTTGGCTGGCCACCAGCAGCTGGGCAGGAAGAACCGCCAGGACCAGGAGCTGCTGGAAGCAGCAGTTGTTTAAAACAGGTAGTTCTTTCAAAAGTTGGTATGGTTTAGTGAAAAGCTGCATTTAAAGCTGCTATACACTGGCCACTGAATCCCCTACTTCGCTATCATTGCTGTGACAGAGGCAAACAAGAGACATTCTAGCCAAATGAGTTTTGCTTAGTATTAAAAGCTTCAGAAGACTTATTTAGACAATTCATTAACCTAAAAAGATCTCTAATTATCTTAATTACTGCAGTTTTAGTTATCAAAAAGTATATATGTAGAACAGCAGCATACAAGTCATTTAAGTCAAACACAAACATTCTATCAAACCAGTACTGTTTCTAGTCAATTATCACAGAATCACAGAAAGCATAAGGTTGAAAGGGACAAGAGCAGGCCATCTGGTCCAACCTCCCTGTTCCAAGCAAGGCCATCTAATAGCACATTGTACAGCACTGTGTCCAGACAATGCTTGAATTCCCCAGAGATGGAGATTCCCCAACCTCTCCGTGCAATCTGTTCCAGGACTTGGTCACCTGCACAGTGAAGAAGTTCCTCCTCATACTCAAGTGGAACTTCCTGTGCATCAGTTTCTGCCCATTGCCTCTTGTCCTATTGCTCAGCACCGCTGAGCAGAGCCTGGCTCCTTCCTCTTGACACCCCTGCTTCAGATACTTCCAGACACTGATGAGGTCCCCTCTCAGTCATCTCTTCTCAAGGCCTTTCCTCGTAAGAGAGATGCTCCAGTCATATAATCATCTTTATGATTCCCAGAAAACCCATTTAGCCTGCAAGCATCAATTTTATTTTTCCTGTGACCGTTCTTTAGAATAACCTACACACTTTGTCAATCTAAACACCAGTATTATGAAAATTCGCCCTTGTAAGGAGCATTTGGAACTTCATAAAAAGAAACAAAATTAATTCACTCATGAATGTTATATAGCATACTAATACTATAAATATTCATTTATGTAACACATCATAAGCTTCTCACCTTTAAAGTTGAGTATGTATATGGATAATGGTAAGCAAAGTAGCACACATCATCTTTATGTTGGAAAGTCACTGTGAATGTAATCGTGTAATAGGATTTTCCTTTCTGGCCTCCAGCAGCAATTGAACTTCTTGAAAAGTGATTCCTAAATCAAAAAATGCAGGTAATATACACATTAGAGTATTTTTTTTTTCATACTACTACTTATTTCTGAACACACATTTTAAGTGTCAGAAGGATTTTTAGTGACTGTATTTCTTTTCTATGTACATACAGGTTAAATACAGGTTCCCACCAGCTTTAAAGATACTTTATTACAGCAGCGATACACACATTCATTCACATTGATAAAACGTGAGCAAACAAAAACAATCAACCAAATAAAACAAACAAAAACAAACAAAAGAAAGTAACCAAACAGCTATCAACCAAGAAGGATTACATATTGATATGCTGTACCATCTCATCCTGTGTTTTAGAACTCCCCTACAATAATTCCACCACAGATTACAGAAGGTTTACCACAGGGACCATGAGGTCAGTATTACTGGAAGTCACTAATAAGATTTCAAGTAAGCATGCATATATACATTCCCTTAAAAGCTTTCCAGACACAGTGTGCAATTTCTAAGAAAAGTATAAAATGTGAACAGCTTAAATATTAGTAGTGTGCTTCCAAAATGAGACCCTGTATATTTCTATCACATAAATTACTCTCCATAGTAACTCAGAAAGAAAACCCTCTTCACAACAGAACAAAGCATTATCAAATGCAGAAAAAAGTACTTCTCAAAAATTGTACCTCATGTTAACCTTCAGTGTAAGATTTGCTGTATGTTTGGTTTGTGTACTTACTTGTAGTAACAAATATCTGTCCCAACACGAGTCCAGCATGGTCGAGAATTTAGTGCTTCTTGAACAGAATACATGAGGGGCTGCATACCTGAAAGAAGAAATACATCTCACTTTAATGCCTAACATTAAACAGAAAGATATTAGCAGTAATGGACCATACCAAGACTTACATACAAGTCTACAAATTATCTCTATTTATTTACTCACTATCATATTTTCATGAATGTCTGGGTATTGCACTGTGCAATCTTTAAACCAGGCGACAAAAGACTGCTGATTTTCAGAAAATAACAACTAAAGAAAACAGCAAGACCTATGGAAGACCAAAATGAAATGTTTAAATGAAAGCTGAGGTTTGCATGAAACTACAAGCAGTCCTCAGTTCCACTCCATCCAACTCACACTACAAAAATGCTTCAAAGAGAATACAGAAAATTGATACTATCATCCATTCATGTAAATAACCAAAAAATAACTGATGTTTCAGGACAATTTTTTTTTAAAGTAACTCTTTAAAGTATTTTTTTTATAGTATACTTAAGCTGAACACTTAATATGAAGTTAGAGGAGAAAATAATACACTAATTATCATTTACTCTTTAGATAATTAGCCAACCACACTGACTGATTCAGTCATTGTACTAAAAAAATCAAAAGAAACTATCAAGTAAGTATGCACAACATGAAAAAAATCTAGGCTGACTGATGAAGATTAATAAGTAAGTTGAAAGCATCTTATTACTGGTCAAACTACCTGGTATTCTGCGACTTTATCAATGTGGATGAAAGTTTATGACAAAGGAGAACATAACACTACAAAATTACTTCAAACAAGAGTTTGAAGCTGGGGGCGGGAGAAGAAATTTCTTCCTTCTTAAAGGACAAATGTCAGAATATACATCAAGAAAAAAATGAATGGTTTTAAGCTTAATGACACACACTACATACACACTCCCAGACAAGCAGAAGAAAGGTAATTTCAGTAAGCCCTTTGTAAACCTTCGAATGAGGCACACACTGCAAACGCTACTTACTAGAGACAGCAATGGTCACTTACGAACCCCAGCATTTTACACTTATTTTTCCCTGCCATCAATAAGACAAAACTTTTTTGGAATGTCTCCACTTACTTTCACATTTACCCCCATGCAGAAATGGATTAATGATGACAACCATCATTATTTTTGATCTGTGTGAATCAACAGGCTTTGATTGTCCTCTCCTGCCCAATGGTCCTAAGACGATTTTAGTTGCAGTAACCAGTAAATTTCTTCCGTTTTGGCCTCACTTACAACAAAACCTTGGCTTAAGATGCATTTCTTCTTTTTAACTAGAGCTATCAAAACATTTTCCAGCAGTTCTATTAAAATAAAGAATTTAAACTGACAACAAGAATACTTCTAATCCTGTGGAGGATTAGTACAGTATACAGTTGTCTAGTACAGGTATTGTTTACATATTTCTTCTCAAAGTATGGGAAATGTATCTTACCATAGTTGAACTGACTGTTTGACTTTTCACAGTTGATGATGTTAAACCGGTAACCAATGCCAGTTTTCATTCCACTGACTTCAAAGTAAAACCACTGATGATAATGATTGCTATTTATATCTGAGTTCAGAATCAGATCATACTCATTTCTGAAAATTAAAAAAAAAAAATCAGTAATTTTAAGAAGCAGAAATAAAAGGCCTAAACTGTGAAAAGAAGAGTTGAAATATCTTACTTTCTGATCTGAATAACTTTGCGCAGGTTTCCAGACTCAAATTTGGAATTAAACTTCAAAACATCTGCCTCCTCTGGTACTGAACAACTATGAGGAGAAAAAGGCACCAAAATGAATAAAACAAACTTAGCTAAACCAAATAGCTTTTAGTCCTCACTTGGCAATTCAGAAACTATTTCAATCCTTCCTCTAAATACAACCTGGATAGCAGAAACACTGTTATGTCAGATGAAACTTCCGATGAATTCTGTTGTAAACATTATAAACCACAGAGGAAGTAGAACTGGTTTAGAGTGTTCGTTGAATACTGTTTACAGAAAGGTAAAAACTTACCTCAAATTATCGAGGTCATACACAACTCTATCTATAATGTCATTTTGATAAATCAGCCTTTCAATATCTTGACATATTTTTGTTCTAAAAAAAAAAAAAAAGCAGAGTTCTCATTTAAATTGTCACTTACTGTTTCACATCACAAAAGCGGAATTCCCACATACAAGAAAACTAAAAGTTGACATGAAGACAGTGGGACAGTTCAGAGAGACTGCAGCTTCACCCTCACTTACGTGTGGAAAGTCAAGGTGTACTTAAGTTTAAACACCTGCATTCACAAGTGACTGAATCCAATATTTATATGTGAGGGAATTGAGTTTTCATGCACACAATTCACTGGGTTTTACCTTAAGGATAAAAATGCCATTTCATACTTTATAATAGAAGCAGAAATTACTCAAACATTACTTATGTTAATGCTTTAATCCAGGACAACACTTGATAACACTAGTAACCTATATGAATCCTACCATAACCAAAATTAACGTACAGTGAGTGTTAGTGAACTAGCTTTTCACTTCTGGAGATCTAGGTTCATTTTCTGACTACGTAACAAATAAGAAAGAATTTGGTGATGTCAGCCAAATGTCAGGGGTATGCTTATCCAGATCATAAAACCATTGCACAAGTGGCAGTATCTAGGTCCTGGCTTAGAAAAGTAAGAATGTGTTGCAGTTCAAGAATGAAATATAGTGGCAGAGCTGTGTGGAAAAGCTTGCACAGCACCTGCAGTAAGAAGAAAAGGAGGCAGATTAACAACGAAGAATACAGAAACAGAAATAAAGTACATTCAGGTTGGAAATTCTCAATACAACCAAAATAAATACTGTTAACAAATGAGAAAGAGAACGTAAGTGCATAACTCTAGCACCTCTTATTAAATTGAAATTAACTGAAAAAGAAAAGAAATCACAAGTCCAATGTACTGACAATATTGTGACAAGGCTGACTCACCACAATCCATGTTAATAGGTTCAGCTCAGGACAGGATTACAGATTTTTGATCTTACACTTGATCTTAGAGAACTCATTAGATCCTAGCATCTCTCAGCTCTAAAAAGCCATTAATACTTCCTATTATCATAGGAGTTTTGCCAAGACAAAATCCATCAATAAAAATCCATAAGTATTTTATAAGTAATAATGGCATTTAAATACCATTACAATAACCAGTGTAGATGAAAGCAAAGAAGAAATACTATTCAAGATGCTCATGAGATGGAAAAGTAGTAGCAGACATTTTCACATTCCAAAAAATAAAGATAAGATATTTCAAGAAAATTGAAGGGAAAAAAAAATCTAGAACCAACACTGTTGATGTGAGCCCTGTGCTTAGAGGTTACTTCTTTGTGGATCCTGACGATTAAAAAATACTAAAGTGTACAGAAAAAAATACCAACCCAACTAAATTTTTAAGGAATAGATGAAAGTAGTATTTAAGCCCAAATTTATACGGTATTTTACTATATCATATTTTCTTCCTAAAAAGATAGAGTAGTATAAAACACTTCAGCTATTATCAATTTCATTTATCCAAATAATAATAAATTGGTGAGACATTCAGTGATAATTACATGCTACTAAACTTAAAAGAGAAAGAAAAAGCACTCCAAAGCATAATTTCAAAAAAATTGCATCTCCTGGCACATTGCAAGACTAAAAAAAAACCAAACCCCACATTGTTCTAATAAAAGTAAGAAGAAAATCCACTAAATCACACCTTAGATCCGACACAGTATTTTATCAAATTACATGGATGGGTTAAAGCAACCATTTGTTTTCTAAATAAGACTTACCCAATGAGCAGTAACTAAGTGCTTACATTACAGAGAACATAAATCACACTGAATATCAAAAGACTTTGGACACAGCTTTGCAAAAGGGTTTAAAGCTTTTCCATGTCCCCTACCAAATTAATTTTTACACTCTCCTATAAACGATGAAACTGTAAAAAGATTAAGCCATTTTTTAATAAGTTCCTTTCTCAGAAGTTTGTCATGTTGCAGTAACAAAACTGAGACATTTGTAGAAAACTGAATTCTTTATAACAGTGTACATCTTAAAAATGTGATGCAGGACTTTTGACTCAAGTTTAGCAATATTATCTGGTATTTCATTCTTGTTCACACAAGACTTCAAAAAGTTACTTGCAACATAAAAAATACAATAAAAATAAAGCATTTTAAAGTTAAAATATACCCTAAAATGATCTTCATGGTCTATAAATCATGTATAATCACAGGAAGTTTATTTTTCCAGTCATTTATATCTAACAAGGAGCACTGGAATGACAAATTGTATCTGACTTCACTCAGTTTTATTCAGGAAAACTCAGAATTATTAATTACAACAGAAAAATACAAAAGTATCTGCAAGATTTTCTTAGAATACAGTCCTTAGGTGATTCCCAGCTCAAGACTACCTCCCTTCTAAATCAGCTGAATCTATCTAATAAATAACCTGCTAGGGAAGATTCTCCTCCTTCGAAACTGAATAATATATTCATGATGTCATTAGTGTTTCAGCACTTGTCATTTCACTACAAAGATCACTTTTTCACGACTTGTGTGAAACTGCTAAAGGATTTAAAGTCAGCTGCCTAAGGACATTTAATCCACTTAATCTCTTAATCATTTTAATATCTAAATATAAATATGAAGAAACTCATTAAGTTGGTTACAGTTACAAGTATAAAGGTGAAGGCATTCAATCTCAGAATGAGGCAAGTGGCGAGGTCTCATAGCTACTATTACATGTTCTCCTACTGTACTCACATGTCTCTACAGTAACTTACTATGTATATGAGCCAGTTCTTCATACCACTTCTGCAAATTATTCTTAAGAATCTCATCACTCTTCACCATCTTCCAGTATCTCTCAAAGAAATAAAAGGGTGTGCTGATGTGTGTTTGTTGTATGCCATCCTGCAGGACCTAACACAAACTGCATCGTCTGCATTTGTTACCTCTAAATTCTCTTATAATGTGAACACTAAAGCCAAACACTTTAGCGCATTAATTTTTTAACTTTTTCCACTATGTTTCCCTGAAAGATAGATTTTTTTAGTACAACAGGGAAAAGAACTGAAGAATCGCTGAATTATTAACTGTCCTATCTTTGCTCCTTTCAGATCTTAGCATTCAGGTGTGGATTTTTTTGTTTTGTTTGGTGGTGGGGTTTTGTAGGATGGTTTGTTATTTTGCAAACTACAAAATTTACATGGGAAATGGTGGGAAGGCAGAAAAAGATCACATAAATTGAATTTCATATTTAGAAACTGAATTCCAGAATTAGCAATTACAGAATCAGATTGTGCTGTTATGGCTCTGCCCTGATCAATGCCTACTCACCCATCTTCAAACTGCTTTTCATTGGAAACAGTTTTAGATGACAAAGTAGGCATTGTAACATAGCTTCTGAACCACAGAATCACAGAATAGTTAGGGTTGGATGGGACCTCTGGAGATCATCAGGTTAATCTCATCCTAAACACTGTTTCTCAAAGGAATAAAAACAACCAAAAAAGGAGTATGGTGACTCACCTCTGCACCCCATATGGCCTTTCCAGAATAGGTTCCTGAAATGGGGGTGGAATATGGCCAAAATAATCTGGATAAGCCACTTCTGAATATTCTGGAATAGACTTTGTGCTCTTCACCATTTCAATATAAAGATCACAGTCATGAACTGGTGATACATCAGAAACTTCAAGCATGACATGTTCCCCTGATGAACTAGATCTGGAATCCTCCTCCTCTGAATCCACTCCAGTGCAGCAGAGTTTTCCCAGCTGGACAGATGATCCTTCAAAGAGGCTACCTCCACAGGGTGAAACATGCTCAGAGGGTTTACTACAAGCAAGTGTGGTAAGGCTAGCTTTGCTTTCCTTCTTTACTACACACCCTGCATCATAATACTGATCATTTTTTGCACTGTTCTGGAGACTGATTCTGTCCAAGCCTTTCACAATTTCTTGGCTTAGACACTGGCATGATGGAAGCACGTTTCTTTGATCATTTTGCTGATGTAAACTACTATCTTTTGTGGTATCTTTCTTTGGTAGTTCCAGAAACACTGGCCTTCTATTGTATTCCTCTGTCAATAAAGGATTGCTCTCCTTCGAAGCAACTCCATTTGTTGCTGGGTTTGCTTCAGCAGAGTGCTCCTCACTGGCTGTAGGAACAACAATAGGTCCACTCAAATTTGCATCAGGTACAAAAGGCTTTGGTTCCTTCGAAACTAAGTCCCATTCCTTAAAAAACAAAGGTGAAAAAATAATTTTAAAAATTAGTAATAAAAAAGGTAAACAGTTCCCAAGTCTCATGTACATTAGAAACATTTCTCTTTCCTTGTTTCAAATGTAATTTAAAAGGTGACAGCTATGCTATAAACCATCAGAGCAATGAAGTTTCATCTTTTACAAGAAGGCCTAAAAGCAATAAACAAGCAGTTCATTAACAACAAAGTATAAAGTCAATGCAGTTGCCCAGATATTTTAACTACCTATATTAAGCAGGTGCGCAGCACGTAAGTAGATGCCTAATACAATGAAGTCCTCTCAGAAATCTCATGTCTTTCTTGACTATTTTACTTTCTGTTGTGTGCAATACTCAGACACCAGAAACAAAGTTTTCCTTTACATGTGCCCACAGCACCCCCTTCTCAGTTAGACTGAAGCAATCGTTAACACCTAGCTAAATAACCTCCCATATGTAGGTCCAGAACGGCAGACCCATGTTTCTTGGCTTGAGGAACAATCCACTCAAAAAAGAACACCACAGTATATTCCAGAGTCCACCTGACACAGCTAGAAATGTTCTGGGAATTGTAGACTTTACCTGAAAGTTTTCTGAAAGTTCTGGGAAAAATTGCTCATACATTTTCAGTTCTTCTATGGATCTTCCCAATTCCTGTCTAGGTTTCAGTTTATTAATATCAGTCTCAATATCATCATTCTGAAAGATCACCAGAACAAATTAATCTTGTATCCAAAATTAATGAACTTCTACAACATTAATCTGAAACATTACCCTTTTTTCTGGACACAGGCATGCTTTGAAAGATAAACACCCCTATTTTAAAATTAGCTGAACTGCAGCTTTCACTATGAACATTTAAACTGCTGAGTATTATTAGTATGCCTAAGCTGCCATTTCAACAGAAATATTACAAACATCTCCATTTTCTTGCTTTCATCCAAACTTATTATACACTGACATCAGACTTTACATGAAATCTGTGTATATTCCCACTACTGGAACCTGGAATGTAGAGACCTCATCTGATTGCAGTGACAATGCAATACTGCTTCTATGGAAGATAATCCCTCCATCAGGGCTCACAAGACCCTTGAATAAAGTATCTTTTTCCAGTTCATGGACAGACAATCAACTCCTAAATACATGTAACATAAAAATACAGAATAAGGCAGTTGTGACCAAATATCCATCCATGTCTCAGCAGGCAGATGGCAAACAGGAGAATACCTTCCCAAAGTGGTACAACAGTGAGAGGTATGGTGTCTACCTCTACAGTTGGCTGAACTTCAAGTTACCTTGCTGAAACACTGATCTAGTCAATCCCAGTCCAGAATGCTGGAAAAAGTTACAGCAGCTCCTACATATGGACCAGTTGATGTAAGAAAAGCAGGCTGAGAGAAATGCAAGTGGGAACAGAACACTGCTAAAGGAGTCTGCAGTTCTGTTGCCCGGCACTCCAGATACATCAACTGTGAAGCAAACAGATTTTGCTAAAAATCCTGAAGCAATATGAACAAGAACAGTTCATATTTTCAAGCAGTACCCACCTTCTTTATGTTTCAGAAGCTTTTTCTATTTTAGAAATTGCCCTGAAAACCTCCTTGAACTGCTTTTAACACTTAAAATGCATTTATTTACATGATTCAATTAATTTTGTCTCTACCAACCTTAAAATGTTGGTCCTTGTCGTCATCATTTTCAGTTTCAATTTCTGACTCAGTTTCAGCATCATCGTTATCATCACTTTCATCTACTACATCATCCACTACAATACAAAAAAGTTTGGTAAACAGATTATACACTTAATCCAATTATACATGCTCGAAGAAGATTTTCTTCATTCTGGGTTTATTTTCTTTTTTGCTTACCCCTTGAAAAAAATGTGAAAACCAACTAGTAAACTAGTGCTGGGGGTTTTGTTAAGTTTTCTCATAGTGTTTTCCATGCAGGAAATTTGCTGATTGTCACTAAAAGGCTCACTCAGAGGCCTATAAATTATGCTGATTTTCTTGTATACTCAGAATGACTACATGTACTGCTTTTAAAATACTGACTATACAAGATTATACTTTTAATAAACCCAGACCTCTACCCACCCCCCCACATTCTACATCTTTTAATACAGAACTTTATCCTGTATCCTATGTATCCTATTTCCTTAGATTTTTCACTTCTTTTTATAACAGATAAGAAGTCTACCAGAAAACCATTATTTTAGTGGATTAATAACTATTTTTTGAATTTTGAATTAAAACATTATTATTGAACTAATATCATTAGTTCAGCAAACTAGGAAGTTTCTAAACAGGTATTATAGGGTACCATCTACTGTATTAAGCAGAGACTTAATTTCTGTGGATTTTGAAACACACTTCTAAATCTATTTTCTACTGTGAAGACAAAACATAAAAAATTTTTAACTCCTGGAGTCTGACCCACATGAACCCCAGTAGGATATCTTACTTCTTTCAGACTATGATAACATTTTGTTTCAGGAGATATTGTGAATAAAAGATAAGCTGACTTTGCCTCCTCATTTTAGAGTAACTTTCTGACAGCAACTTCATTAGTTGCTTGCCAGGTCTGAATCTGTTTCACCATATCTGAATATGTTTTAATTATCCGAAAATAATGAAAGGTGTTCACAATGGGATGAATTGATTTCCTACAAAGAACCATATAAATGCTTTGCAGTACAGTGTTTCCTAAGAGACTGCAACAGTCCAAGAAAGCAGCTCTACTTTCTCATCATGCAACTGAAGGAATAAGCACAATAATATAAAAAAGCCAGTGCTTCAAATGGCACACACTAATCTAAATTCACCACATCCTGACTTATCAGAGCAACAGAAAGAAAGAAAGGAATACATGCTCCTGTAAAACAGGATGTACACTACAGCATATTTCACATAGGAGAATGTATACGCTACATGAGCTGAAAGGAGAGACTACTTAATTTTGTATACAGCCTATTCTTTAGACTTCACAGTTCGGTGAACATCACCTTTTAGTCCTCATTTTCTCTTTTATTTTATAACCACATGTGTCTGGACAAAATTTCTATCACTTTAAACTTAACATTAGAAATTGGTGCTCCACACCAACAGTCACAGACCATTTGCTAGGTGAGAAGAGTTGTCAGAGTCCTTTTAGCAGAGAACACAAATAAGTGCAACTGATTCCACCTTCCATAAAGCAACATTAGACACACTCAAAGTACTAAAAAATCACTGTACCATCAGGAGGCAAATTGTACAGCTGAGCCACAGGACCACTGGCAGGAATAACTGGGAGTTGGAAATGGAAAGCACTTTTAATAGTTGGTAAAGGAAGACGATTTTTGGGAAAACATTTTCTCATTATTAGGCTGGATGTATTGACAAGAGGATCAAGAGTTCTTACTGCAAGGCACTCCTGTTAACAGGAAAATAAAGAAAAGTATTTCTCAAACTAAAAGTCGAACTACATTTATTTACAAAACATTTGGTTCGTGTCTTCTTTGAAGGACAGTAAAACTTCTACCAACACAAATTCACCTTTTTTAAAAATCCAAACTTCAAAATGAAATGGCATTTTCACCCCCTCTTTTTTAAAACTAAATTCAACTGGCCCTCCCAGAGATAGATACAGCAAATTAACAGCAAATACAAATTTAGTTCTGTACTATTTCATTGTTTCAGTCTGGTACAGAATATAATCCTTGCTCTATAATAAGGAATGACCATGAATCTCATAAAATAAATATGACAAACTTGAGGTCATAGCCAAAGAGGCAAAAACAACAACGTAAAAAAACCAATCAGGATAAACTTACCTGCGAAGTGTTGTAAAGAATTTTCATCCCACTGGCATCAATAAATGCTTTTCTTCCCAGTTTGATGTTTGTAATACTTTTAATGCACTGTAACACTCCTTTACGTATCAGCATGTATCTGTGTCGACTATCGTGACCATGCCAATCAACATAAATCGTTAAAAGCACCTGCACATATCCTCTGTCTACTGCTCTCCTGGCATTTGTTTCTTTGCAAAAAAAGTTAGGAAAGAAAATTAAAATTGCCCAGTGACTTACAATATTACTTTCAAATAATACTTTCAATGTTTAAATTATTCTTTTTATCCAAGTAACTGAATTGTTTCAGTTCGAGTAGTATTTTAGCAGAGTTTTACATTAAAAATTTAGCAGAGTTTTACGTCAGCCTGAACAGAAATGACTGGATAACTGAGACCAGTAGTCTAAATTTCATTCGTAGAACATTTAATGTAATTTTTGTGGTCTACTAGAAGAACAGCATGCATTACACTTAAAAGTAAATTGTAAGATGCTGTCATCCAGTAAATTAAAAAACAAAAGTGTTTCTACAAAGCATTTCTATCACTATTCGCACACACTGTGTAGATACAAGATTTGAAACAAACTTCTTTTCACTTGCAATCCATACAGTTTTACATCTATCACTCAAATTTCATAAGCTGAAAATACTTCTACCCCAAATACTGGGTAATCAGTATGACAACTGGAATATATAACAGATTAATGTCATTATGAAAATATTTACTTATTTAAGTGTATGAAGTTACAAGTCAAAACCACTAAGGAGAAGACCTCCCTAAATAAATGCACAAGACCTCCTGTTCTAAAGACACACCTTTTAAACATTTCGTTTTCCTCCCCAATATTAAAGTTTAACTTCCAGTTTACAGAAGAGAATACTGACAACTATCTGGAAATATTTCTTTCCCTAAACTTCCCAAGGAGAAACTGCAAAATTCGTAAATACACAAACCTGTAAGACCAAGGTATCACACTGAATAAACATGAATAAACTCAGCACCCTGTGACAGTCAGTACAGAAATTTCCCACCATTTGTGTGAAATGGTTTTCTGCAAAACTAGTCACACTGTCGCGGTATCCCGCAGTGGTATGGAGGAGAAGAGAGATCCAGCAGGCAGGAATTGTGCAGCAAGATTCATTTATTTAATTACTTTACAACTCTTTTATAGACTTTTTTCTTCATAGTCTAATTGGTCAAAGGATCAGCCACCCCTTGGGGTGGTTGGCTAAAATCCTAAAACATCCATTGTCAAAGTATTTTTCTACTGTACCATAAACAAAGCTTTGCAAGGTCACAGGTGTTCATAGCTTATAGAACTCTGCTAATATCTTCCATGAGAGAGAAAAGTATCTCACGGGAGTGGAAAGAAGCAAGAGAAATTCTTGCTAGCCACGTATTTATATCCACAGTCATACCACAATTCTTATCCAACGCCACTAAAACTACTAGGAATGCTGTCACTTTAATACAAGTATTTGGAGAAAATTAGTTAATTCCTTGCTAGTTACAATGCTGGTTCAAAATCTGAAAAGATGACATTTGTGAGGATCAATTCTTGCTGGCTGAGACAGTTGATGTCTGGAAACACACCACTGGTTTTTAATTCCACTTCATGAGCATCACTGACAGACTTGTTACCAGGACCCAAGCCCTAATTACTCAGGAAGGTACTGAAGAATACCTGTATTCTCCCTAGCAATCCAACAGATATTTTCAGATATATGTGTGAAAAAGAGGCACAGGAGTTAAGCTACAGACATCCATTACTGAAGGGCTGAGGTGGGTGAATGTAAAAATGTATTTCTCCACCTTGGATCCAGATCTGTTCTGCAGAAGCAGTGCAGCCTTTCCAGATGAAACTTATTTCTCGGTTTCCTAGCCTTATTTTTGTTTTGGCCACCAACTTAATGTTTAGTTTTACTCTGTCGATATATACACACACCCCCATATATAGCTCAAGTAGACAGTTTCTTGTAGTCAAACACTTACTTGATTTTAGCAAGGCAGCAAGTGTGTCTAAAGCAACCCTGTCAACATAACAAGAAAAGTCAAAACAGCAACCAACCAGCAAGCTTAATCTACAACACTGTAAAACTATACAAAATATTTACTGCTAAGAGACTTACAAAGAGTCTAACCTCATGTTTTCCTGGATGCACTGTAGCACAGACTTCACTTGTATATTTTACTTTACTAGAAGATTGTATATATCTCTGTTATATCTGAAGTCTGATGACAAAACTTAAAACTATCAGTGCAATGGCTATACAAACTTCCAGCTTTTGCAAAAATACTCTGATAACGTATGTTTATGACCAACACTCACTGGTTGTGATATTCTGAAATTAACGTCTTCGTTATCAGCAGAACAAGTACTTCCACAAAGTAAAGGATATTATTTTAGAAAACTGTAGGTCAATACCAGCAGTATATGAATATACTGAGAAGCAATACCCATCAATCTGTACTACAACACAAGACAGCGAGCATTTTTCTTGTACCCAAAGATTTTCTCTCAATTCAACTGTGCAACTACAAACATACATACTTTTTTTTCCCCACTTTGTGAAGATGGACTTGATGCACCTGATCTTAGACCATAAACAAGGATATCATGATTAGTCACATCATAGAATAGTACATTCATATGTGGAATTTTAGCTGGGCCTTAAAGGAGCAGGACATGTTTTTGGAACACTACTCCTGTGACCACAAATACCAGATTTTCTTTCACAAATACCAAACTATTTCTTTCATAACTAAGTTAGAATATGCACAATATGAGATTATTACTTCACTAACCAGATGCAAAAACTAGTTTTCCGCAGGTATGTACTTCAAAAAGGTAAAGTATATAAGGAAAGGATTATCTTCAGTTACATCCACTTAGCTATTTTTTTTACTATAAATTCACCCCAAAAACCCAACCCTAATCAAAAAAAGACAACCAAACAAAAAAACCCAAAATCTACCACCACCAGAGCGAGACTCTAAAGTCACCACTTTCAGCTACACAGTGAATTTTAATTTTTTCAACACAATAGCCCACTAGAGAGATACTGATGGGGCTTCCTATTCTATGTTTTATGATCTTGCTCTGGTTGTCTATTTACTTTGCAGAAAAACAAAAAGAAAATTCTATTACCAAATAAAACAGACAGTGACACACTAAAAGCACAAAGCAGATCACAGAATATGCTGAATTGGAAGGAACACACAAGGATCATCGGGTCCAATCCCTGTCCCGGCATAGCACCATCCCCAAGAGTCACACCACGTGCCTGAGGGCAGTGTCCAAATGCTCGTGAACTCTGTCAGGCTGGTGCTGTAGAAACAAACTGAAAAATGATGGGATTGTCTTGATCTGTTTGTTATGATTTGGAGTTAACCGCTGTACAGCTTCCATGCAGGAATATTAGAGACAAAAAAATAATGTATATTATTCTACCAGTACTGCAACTAGACATTCAAGTATTTTGTGTTACTCTACTGGGGGAAATTAAAATCTGTCATATTTGTGGTACTCCTTCCCATTTCCCTTCACTTTAACCTTCAAATATTAATTGCATTTGATTTCTCCAGTATTATTTTTCATTTACAAGTAAGTATTGAAAAAATGTACAAGGTTTTACCATATAGTATACTAAAGAAACCTTACTTACTTCATAAGGCTAGTGTTCTTTTTACTAAAAGGGCCAATGATCTTAAACAGCAGTTCTACTACTCCATTCTTTCCCAGAGATACTGCATTTACAGCTGGAAGTTAAAAGCAATCCATTTGAAGATAATGTAGTAAGAAATGCAAAAGAAAAAAGTCAATATACTCAAAACTAAAATTCACACAAGTTAATTCTGAAGTACAAAAAATTATAGACAATTTTGTCCTTTATGACATACAGTGACAAGCAGACACTGCTCTGCACGTAATTAGCATGACAATCCAATCCTGATAAAACTTGGAAAAGAACAAAACTTAATTATTACTTTACAAATAAAATCAGGTACTGCTTCCAATGCGGGCTTCTGCTTTCTTTGTTACTAAGATACAAAACAAAAAGAATTTTCTTTATAGAAATTCACACTTTATTGGAACAGCAGGTTTTCTAAAACTCTAAAATAGGTTCTGTGACTTGCTACTATCCTTCAGTATTTGGACAAGCAGGTATATTCAACAGGACTTGAAATCCAAGAGTCTGCTATAAAATTCAAAAATTCGAATTGATATAGCTTTCCTGAGCAACATGTTACAAATATATGCTCTTGGAAAAAAAAATTATAAAAAAAATCTATTTGAAAGGGAGCAAATGAAAAGAGATTATGCTAAGACCTATGTTAGAGAAATATGAACTTAAAGTATATCTTTGAAGTCCAACCGGCAACTGAAAATACAAACTGCTAAAACAGGCACAGAAATTCCATTCCTGACTGAGTTTAGCAATATGTACTCCTAACAAAGTAGGAAGAGAGCAGCTAAGAATTTACTTCAATATAATAAATGCTGTTATTAGTGCAGAATTTAGTGCATGAACCCAAGTGGCAATTTCATCATCATTAGCAGCAACATCATACCAGAATCTAAGTAAAGTTAGGACTTACTCTAATAAATAACTGAAAACCAACTTTAAGAAGTACTACTCATCAGAATATTATGAACTACTAATTTTTCTGTTTATAAGGAGTGAGGAATACAGAAAAATAGAATTGATCTAAGAAGAAGTCTAAGAATTAGAGACTCAGTCCCATTTTCAGGATCAAGGAAGTTTTCAGATAAGCCATGCAACTAATGTAACTATCTGTATTAAACTTTTCAGCTTAGAAGAATTTTACCTCATTATCAGACAGCTCAACAGAAATAAAGCTTCCACATTTTGAAAGTATTAGGGCTTTGTGAATTATAGCTGCTCATGTGAATGACCTGAAAACATAATCTTACAGATCACCAATTCAATTCTCTGGGGGGAACATGGCCACATTTTCAACTTCTTGCACTTAAATAAGAGGATGTAACAACCATTTCGAGCTCAAATGAAAAAAATTAAGAGCATCTAACTGACAGTAGAGATACAGTAAGAACCACACTATTTTCATCAACTTCCTACTGCCAGCCCAAACAACTAGGCTCTTGTGGAAGAATATTAGCCCAATAGTGGAGAGTGGAGCTCTTGAGCAAAAGGAGTAAGGAAAAGGTTAAATTAACAAGTAATTAGGTTAAATTAAAATATTTTCTGTGTGAACCAAGTTTTAAATTGGTAATAAAGAAATAACTAAAATACCAGAAACAAAAAACATGAGAATGAATAATAAAGAGAACAATTATTTAACTCTAAGTGCTTCTGCAAGAAAAATGTTACCATTTCTGGTTCAGAGCTTTAAACAACAGCATTTATGCAAATTAGATGGCTCGAAATTCCACACATCCAATAGCACTGGTTAAAAAAAATATTTTTATAGAATTAAGCATTTTGAGTATATAAAAAGAAAATTCTCAGAAAAAAATGAGTTTAAATAACTAACATTAAACAAGCACTCAGAGTTGGTATTTAACCTCATCTAGATAAAAAGCTTTATTCACATAGGAAAGAAAATAATTTTCTGCAATACTTACAGTTGGTTGAATAAACTCTTAATACTTGAAGACATGGCAATACTAGCCTGAGGTTATGCAAATTCTGCTTCACTAAATTCAGTGATATGTTTAGGGCACCATTTATTCTTGCTTTCATGCCAATCTTCTTGTCTGACATCAAAAAAAATACAAGACCAATCACACTAATTTTGAAATTACTACTAAAAAAATAGAAGTTAAATGACTGAATTCCTTCTACTAATGTCAACTCTGCTAATCTACTTCACCATTCTTCCCTCCCCCCTAATTTACTCCTCCTTTTTCCTCTTCTCTACCAATTCTGAGTATGTTGATGCTTACACAATAACAGAAAATTTTTTTTTATTAAGTTTCACCTATAAAACTGTAATTCTTAAGCCATAATATCACCTTTTGGACCAATTTTTGCAAGAAGAGTGTGAAGAAGCACCATTAGTTCTTCATTTGGTGGAGACTCTTTGCTAGCAGTCAAAAGCAGCTGTAACAAGATCTGTGTCCCTCCTTTGGTGACTATGACACTTGCTCTCCGACCACCACCTAGAAATTAAAATTGAACTGACATGTCTAAAGCCAAAGAACAACTAAATATCTAAGATACAGTTATCATGAAGTTAGTCTTCAGAACAGCAATATTTTCTTTATATGTGACTGCACTATGCAAGGACATGCTGGACTTAGACTTATAGCAACACAGATTATTGTGTAGGATTATTAGAAAGATAACTTCAGTCTTTAGATTCTTTTAATTCTGCATATAAATATGCTTCAGCAAACAACAACAAACAAAAGCCAAAATAATGATAATTTACAAAAAACCCAACAACAATAAAAAGTAACTAGCCAAAACAAAAAAAAAATCTGAAAAAGTATGCATCAATACAATCGTATATCACTCCTTAATAAAAACTTACCAACTGAGACTACCTCAATGAGAATATTCAATATATTTACAATAGTTTGATGATCTCTTGTATTCTGCAATAATAAAGAGAGATCTGTGCTTAATATAGCAATTTAATACAATGGTTTAGGACACTTAAAGCTAGGAGGATATCTAAATATAAATATAAGGGAGAAAAATTCACAAGTAGGTTACTTAAATCTATTCATTACAGACCAACACAAGTTTTGAAGGCTCCATAGGATAACAACATATTTCATAACACAAATATACTAATAAATATATACATTTCATAATGATAAAATGCAAAACTGCTATTAACCCATAACTACAAAAACTAAAAGATTTTACCTCTAGGGTTGACAGGATAACTTCTATTCCAGTGGAGCCCTTAGAAGTCATCTCCTTCCTGGTTTTTTCTGTCAATGAGAAAAAGACCAATACTGGCTTGCAGAAAAAAAACACGTTATCATCTACAAATTGACAAGAGAATCTACACTGCAAATAATAAAAGCTATTAAAAACTGCATATATGTATATAAAACTAAGTAAAGACTCAAGCAATTTTAAAACTAATTTTTGTTTTCAATTGTTCAACAATCTTGTGATGGCCTAGGAAAAAAAACTGTAAAGAAAAACACCAGTAAGAAAGCTCCCTTCTAGATATTTCTACTTTTCATATATATATACACACAGACACATATACATACAAAGTGAATTATTACTTACGTTACAGCTATTTAACAATACAAAATGGACTCAGCACTACCAATGCTGTACTAGATCCATTAAACATAGTCTTAAACAAATGCTTCTAACAATCAGTGACAAAAACAGATGGATAACCAAGTTCACTAAGCAAAAACTGAAGTCCAGCAAGGGAGATACAGGAAGGAAGGGTCAAAATGGAAACTACTAAAACCACAAAGCTTAGATAATTACCTTGACTCTGAACCAGATGAAGGATCTTTGAGGTAACATATCTGGCACTGTCTGATGCTCCTAATACAGAGTCCAAATTGATCTTCTCCAGCTGTGACAGCAGGAATACAGTCCGAGAACTGGCAGAAACACTACAAGAAAGATATAATTTTTCCATCTAAATCAGAGAAAAAAAAGTCCTAACAACAGAAACTTGATGCTAGAGGAATGGGTGTGGCTAATGCACTTCATATTTTATCTGTATTGGAAAACAGTCTTAATTCTCAATTCTGGCAAATTTACAGATTTTGCAAAGCCTGCACTGCAACAAACTAATTGTATGTAACAGCATCTCCAAGAGCAACTGTGAACAGGGAATCAGTTGCAGCAAGTAAAATGCAGCTATAGGTACGAATGCTGCTCATCTATGTCATCTACAATAACTTATATTTAATAACTTATGTTAAGTGACAGGATATCCTGTCGAACCTGCCATTCAAGGAAGAACTGGCTACCAACAGTCCAAAAGACTGCTGATCTCACAGGATGGCATTTCAGAAAAGGAAGAAAATAAAGTCATTCGTGACGTGAGCAAACTAGCACATACCAGCTGAAGAAAAAGAACACCATTTTGAAGAAAAAAAACTTAGGAAGGTTTCTAAAGTTATCATCCAAGTTTGGATTAATTTTGAATACAAGGGTATTTTGGCCTGTCATCATGGGTTGACACTGGCCACAGGTCACACACCCACCAAAGCAACTTACTCACTCCCCTCCACAGCTGTAAAGAGGAAAGAAATTTTAACAAAAGGTCCATGGGTTGAGATAAGGACTGGGAGAGATCACTCACCAAATACTGTCATGGGCAAAACAAGCTCAACTTAGAGATACGAAGTGAATTTATTACTGACAAAATCAGAGCAGGATAATGAGAAGTAAAACAAGCCCTAACAACACCTTCCCCCCCGCCTCCCTCCTTCCCAGTTCTACCTCCTACCCCAGCGGCACAGGGAGACAGCGAATGGGGGTTATGGTCAGTTCAGCACCTGAGGCTTCTCCCACTGCTCAGGGAGAGGAGTTCTTCCCCTGCTGCACCATGGGGTCCCTCCCACAGGAGACAGTTTCCATGAACTTCTCCAGTGTGAGTCCATCTCACAAGCAACAGCTCTCTGTGACCTGCTGCAGTGTGAGTCCATCCCACGGACAGCAGTCCTCCCAAAACTGCTGCAGCGTGGGTCACTCTTCCACAGGGTGCAGTCCTTCATACACAGGCTGCTCCAGCTTGGGAGCAGGGCCCCTCTCTCCACAGATCTTCCACGGAGTCACAGGCTCCTCTAGGCATTCACCGGCTCTGGTATGTGGGTAGGTCTGTGCATCCCTGTGGATCCCCATGGGCTGCCGGGGCACAGCTGCCTCACCATGGGCTGCACCATGGGCTGCAGGGGAATCTAAGCTCTGGCACCTGGAGGATGTCTTCCTCCTCCTTCTCCACTGACCCTGGTGTCTGCAGAGTTGTTCCGCTCCCATGTTCTCACTCCACTCTTCTCTGGCCTCAGTTAAAACTGTGCCACAACTTTTTTTTCTTCTTCAATGTATTATCACAGGGGTGTAACCACCATTTCTAATTGGCCCCTACTTGGACAGCAGCATGTCTGTCTTTGGAGCCACCAGGGATTGGATCTGCTGGACACAGAGGAAGCTTCCAGTAGCTTCTCACAGAAACCACCCCTGCAGCCACACCCCTGCTACCAAAACCAGCAAGCAAACCCAGTATACCTGCCAACAAAAAATAGCCTTGAAAATGTATTTTAGTGTAAGACACCACTTCAATCCAGGCATACATATAGAGAGGTAGATTACAAAGAAAGAACTGCTCTAAGTATTTATAGTATTCTAAACAGAGTCAGCCTAGAAACAGTTTTATTTGTTCTCTACTTTAGATCATAACAATTATTCAGAATAGCTTTGAGATTCACATTCCCACATGACAGTAATTTTTAAACAGATGTTTAAATTTTTTTTTTTTTACAATTAAAACATCTTAATTGTAGTCATGCAATTAGCTACAAGAAATTGTGACTTCTGTGAATTAACTACCTTGGGTTTTCATTCCTAACATTAGAGTCCTACAATAATCACCAATAATTCATTTTACACACACATTGCTCTATCTATAATAAAACTAAAGTCTACAACACTAGTTTTATAAATATAGTCAGTTTTGTTTATAACAATAAGAAATTATTACCCCTTGATTTATATCTTACTTATGCGTAAAGGTTTCACATTTACAGCTAACTCGGCTAAAACGTTAAAATCAAGGGAAAAAGGTAGCTGAGGGCAAAAGTTATACTGCCAAGAAAGCAAACAGATGTAAGAGCTGCACAAGAAGCTGCTTCCATCACTCTCACTTTTCCACACTGACATCTAAATGAGAAGCAGAGCCAAAAATCAATTTCAGATTACAGCTGATACTTACAAGCTGATACCAACAGGAATAAGAAATGGCTATATTAATTATAGCTCTTAAATATAAGTCATTTTATATAGTGAAGTAAGCATATCACCTTCTCAGCTATTTGCTAGACTTTGATCTCAAAGTACTTTTTTTAATCTAAATTAAATTTGTCTTGGGTGCTGAAACATTAATTTCCTTGCGTAAGTAAAGCATAATCACTCCAATCCTTTGTCATCATCCAACACCAGGTGGAATAGTATGATCTCATTATTATTTGCATAAGCTTTGTTTTGCTTATTTCTCCTTCTCTGTTTATCCACTGAACTTTAAATGATCCAAAATTAACCCAAGATTGTAATGAAATCCATGAGCTATGTTGATCCAATACACAAATTGACCAATTTATATAGGATTATATCTTCACCAGTTCCACAACCAAAACAAGTAAGAGTCCAGCCAACCCACATATAAGCCAATGTGTAACAGAACTGCTGCTTCAACTTGTGTGTGTGCATATCACTTCCACTGTGGTATATCATTGGTCTCACAATGAAATTAATGTAGTTTGAAAGCTGAAAACAACTCAAGAAAGCAAAGTTGATGCTCAGGAATAATAACGACAAGTTTTCTTAAAAAAGTTTTTGCAAAGATAAAACTCATTTATAGGCATTAAAATGTCAGAGCAAACCTGATTTTTGATGGCTGCACCCTGGAAAATTCAAGAAACACTGACACATGGAAGCAATTTACCATGTACAAGAAACTGGCACCTAACATAATTTCTCCATAGTTAATAAAAGCTTGAAAAGGTTTAGGTAGGGTAAGTCATTCTCAGTACTGGGTGGTGTAACAACTTAAGTTCTAAGATTTATTGTTATAATCTCCTCCTGGGCAGAGAGCTTCTATCAACAGCAATAAGTGCTTATTACAGCAAAGATATCTTTAGAAAGATATTCATCTTGTATAAAGTCTTCCAACATAAATACAGCTAACTACACTTCATGTCCTCAGCATACATAATAAAGCATCCTTGAAAATTAACACCAGCCAATGCTGAAATACAAATTAAAGTCTTGATTTCTTCTTAAGTTATGGCTGAGCTTTCTTCTTAAAACAAGAATTATAGTCTTATTTACCAATATTCTACACTAATATACATAGTGGTTATAGAACTTTTTGACAGTTTTCAATGCCTGCACCGTACAGCAAAAAGACCATAGGACAGGAATTACGGCAGCCAGCCAGACATAAAGGAGCAGGGTCAGTAATACTGCTGTGACCACCCATTTGACCTCAGAACAAAATGCAAGCCCAAGCTGTAATGAGACTCTCTCATATTCGTAATGCAAACATGTATGTTTTGACCAATGAACCACTCAGCATCTAAATCTAGAAGACATTTCTCCAAAACAGAGCGGCACCACAGAATTCAGCATTTTAAATCCCACAACGAGAAACAGACAGAATTAACTCTGTTCTGTCAGAGGCATGTTTTCTCTCAAGCTGCTGATGTTGCAGAACCTCAAATGAATACCCTGAAGACTGTGGCCAGACTTTCATGGTTACCAGACACAGAGACACAGCAGGAGCTGAAGAGTCAGGAGGAAGAGCTAAGACTTTCCCATGCTTGGACTGGGAAGGCTTAAAAGCCCAGGGGTTCCTTTGCTGGTGGTCACTCCTCAGAGACACCAGCTCAAGCTGTTTCTGTGTTACCGCACCATGAATAAATCGGTTTGGAGAATGAGACATCTGAGACTCTGCTAAGGGAAACCTGGGGTCAAACTGGTACAAATGCAATGCAGGCCACTCCCAAGAATTCTGACTGGATGTAATATAAATTTGAGTCATCACCCATCGAACTATGGGCTAACTATGGTTTCTACTCAGTCAAAAGCCATTGTCAGAAGGAATGAGATGATTCAGACTGACCTCACACACCGACATGCAGCTGTCCAGGTCTCTAGCTGCAGTGAGTGCCTGAGCTTGTCACTGATGCTGGAGGGCAACAGAGAGTATGAGACTACTTTTCCCACAAGATTTTCTTGTTACTAGGAGTAACATTTTTCACCCCATCCATTCTAAAGCCTTCTCACAAGAGCACTCTGTAACTGAGGGGTACATAGAGTTTCTATTATCTTTACTAAAAAACATGACTAAAGAGCACCGAGAGAAACTTCCTAACAGCATAAAAACTATTCTCTTCAGATCTGGATAAACACCAGAGCTGTTCCTCATGACACATATATGCCAAATCAGTCCTTGATGACCTTCACAGATGATTCAATAACCAAAGGCAATCTCATTCTAACACTTTGTATCCCTTCAATTGAAAGGCTTTCATCCAGAAGCTTAATCTTGACATTTCTGGCACTTCTTGCTACAAATACAACTGGCCCTTATCCATTCCAGTGACCTATCTCTCTAAGCACAGTATCTTGCACATATTCAAATATTGTTAACCGTTTTCTGCATTTCACAAGAGTATTTTGAAATAATTTGGTCCTTCAGTACTTCTGAAGATCTTTCCAGCTTAAAATTGTCTGTAATTTTAACAGTAACTTTCTTCTCTTATAGATCATTAATTAAAAACCAGAATATTTCCCACCATTAGCTGTAACCAGAAACAGAGAGAGCACATCCAGAAATAAACTGCGCACCATTTCCTTCTGACAGTCATCAACTATCACTGATCTGGTATCCAGTCAGTGCTCTACTCTGTCCAAAGATAACCAATAATTATTATTCTGGGATAGATTTACACTTTCTTTAAGCATCTTGAGGTGAAGGTTACTTTACTTGATCCAGTACAGTTCATGTCACCACAAGCAGGAAGCTCCCTCTTCATCCCACATTCAAGTGCTGCAGTTCAAAATGCCCCCCACATCACCACTTTGCTTGCAAAAAGGAAGCATTGAACATCCATGTCCGTATCTCAACTGCTGCCAAAACTTACAACATGACTCAACTAACCAGAGAGCTTTGTGGCTTTCCTCCTTTTCTGGTCAGGAAAGCTACAAGTAGATAATAAATACGGAAGCATGCCCCAGACAGCGAGGAACAGAGGACTTCAGGGCTTCACATTTGGAAGAGAACTTCCTCAACAAGAAAACATCTTTTCAAATAAATATTCCTCACTACATGGACATTTTTTTCACTCCCAAAAGATTTAAGCATTCGAACTCTGATCATAAAGAAGTGCTAGATGCACAATCCTCCATTACTCACTACATGCCACTTTTACTACACATAGGCTAAAACACATCTTCGTAGCTTGCTATGTCTCTACTCAAAATGAGAAAGAAAACTCTTAAGCCATGGCTGCTCATAAAAATTCAATTATCTTGGAATGGTTTTTGGGTATTCACCTTGCAAGAAGCCTTACAAAATAGAATAGTCAAATGAAGGATGTCATCAGTTTCTCAATGGTACCTACTTCCTCTGAAACTGCTGTTTGCAGTCAGCCAGCACACTGATGTATAAGGGAGTTCCTTCTTCCCCCACAGTAAATAGATCTGTATTTTGGCACGGTGCAGTGAGCCTTTAAACCCTATTTTAAAACAGGCAGGCTTCTCATGAGCTTGTTCTGATTTTATTCCAATGCAAATAATTTCAAACTACCTTTTTTTTCTCAACCACTTCCACAGTTAGCAAGTAATCATTAGAGAGCTGATACTTCTGATTAGTTCACAGCTGTCTCTGTACACAGAGTCACCATAACTTATTCATGACTTAGGGAACAACTGTTTTGAATTGCAGGGATGGAAACTTTCATTTTGTCTCTATAAGTAAAGAAGAATAAATGGCACTTAAGTAGCCAATCTGCAAACATCTATTGTTCTTTGTGATAGCATGTTTTATGCATTATAATTTGTAGTATTTTCAAGAACACTCATTGCTGACAGAGAGCTTGCTTTGCTTATCATAATGCCTAAGGGACTAATCTACCACAAGAACAAAACATAAGAGACTTTTACCATTTCTTTTTATCTACCCCTCATGAAAACAGGACCAACCAGTCTGATACCCAGTTGTTCCACCCAAAGTCAGCAAAAGTAAGGATGATTCCACATACAAGAATTTAAATTTGCATTTTAAATAGATCCCAAGATAGAGACACAATTCACAGTAGAGCAAATTCTTCACAAAAATTCACCTGCTCACATAGAAAATAACTGGTACTTCAGAAAACTAAGACTGAAGCCAAAACCGCCAACTTTGCTTTACTTTTTAAAGTCTGATTAGATTGTTTGATTTAACAAGCTGGTTTAATCTGTGCTACCTTAAGAAAAAAGTAAGATTGCAAGCCTTTAATTAGTTGCCTGATGGTTAACGGCCTTCCAGAGATAATATCACAGATTTCTCAAATGCTTGCTGAAACAAGTTCACACGAAAATAACAAACACAACTTTTCAACCTGACATCTTCTGCATACTACTCTGGTTTGTCCTAACTATGTGTTGGATTGGAGGATTGTTGCAGAATGACACACATCTTATGACAAATTCATGGCTTCTTACACAGTATTATAAATTGCTTCTTTAATTCCCTCATTAGAAATAATTTTGTGGTTTGCTCATATGTGCATAAAATCATTAAATTAATTAAATTTTCAATTAAATTTAATAGGTACTTTATATATGAACATGCCCAACACTAACTAAAAACTTAGATTTAAAAAGTTATTTATTAAATTTGAAGTTACTTTGTGCTGATCAGTACTGACTCCATTGATTTTTCAGGACATCAACTTACATATCCATACTAGAGATCCCTTTTACTTATCTTCTTACTAAGAGAAAGACTGTTTTTTCACAAATCTCTAATAGCTTGATGTTAAGAGGTGACTACAGTTTTAAATTTACCTTTTTTCAGACGATGTTTTTACTTTGTTCATATCGGAAATATGATTCTTCAAATCACCATCTCTGATAACCTGTAAGATATTAAACAACTGCATATTATCAACATCTTTTGTTCTTTAAAGATTAAAGGCTGCCACCATACTGAATGTCCCTGCACTCAAAATGCTAAATAAGTTAATTCACACTGATTGCATTTCTCCACACTGTCACAAGCTCTTCTCCCTTCACACTATTTGATCCAGCTTTTAAAATAAACTATTGCATTCTAAGTATGGAGTATGATTCTGCATTATAATTCAGGCCTACCAAAGTTCAGAAAGTTCTATTACAATAAAATAGAAACTTCTGTAAGTCATTTACTAGACATTATTTTCCTGTCAATGACAGAATTATATCAAGTAAAGCTTTTGCTGAAGCCAGTAAATACACTTTTTAAACCTACTTGACAATACTGTGAGATGCCACAACATACTGATTTCTGACTGCCATTTTAAGTATCTACAGAATAACTAAGACTAGAGGCACAGCGAGAAACATGGAGTATTTGGTGTTCTTATTTAAGCAAGACCTGAATACATTCCTTGGACAGAAACTATATCGTGCCAAGGACTCAATTTTCCTGTCCATTTAAGGACATAGTGTCCTCAGGGCACACGGCTTCCTCAAATGGTGCCTCCAAGCAATTAAGGTTGCAGTCTACAGGACCATTAACTGAACACCAGTACTTCCATCTGAGATCTACTATGAATGACAAACAAATACTCCCACTGTGAAAAAACCTGTCCTCCAAGAGCACAATGGCTAGTATAAGGCAGAAGACAAAGAAAAGGGGAAAATGGATGTTCAAAGATATTGGTGCTGAGAATGAGTAAGATAAAGCACCTCTTCTCTTGCAAAATGCAGGCAAGAAATTCAGCCAACTACACACACACAGCTGCTCGCCATCCCCTTCTTCCCAAAGAAATGTGTAAAACCTCTCAAAAATCCTTACTGTTCAGCATGTAAAAATAATCAGGTTTTTATTACTGGTAAATTCAACTCCACAACTGCTAAAAGCCTAAAGCAGGTGAAGTATGAAGCAAGCTTATTTCCAGATTTACCTGAAAGCAGACTCTTGTCCCAGCAGCCAGGAAGAAACTGTTTTAACTTTTCACAAGAATTCCAGCTTGACTCAAGTTAACAGGTGTCCCAGGTTTGTCCAAGTATCCTTCAAGTGTAAACAATCTGGAAATCCTTTAAAGAAAATAAATAGTTACAAGAGAAGAGCTGTGTTCACCACATTACTGACAATTTAATGAATTATAAAGTCTGGATTATTCCAGCCAGGTTGCAGGTCTTACTGGGTGGAAATTAGACCCTTGGATTCAAGTAGCCAAGTGCTGTTTTGCTTGCAGCAAAAGTATGACCTGCTGTCACGCAGATGATGAACAGTCTGCCAGTGCCAATAGTGTCTACATATTATTGTGTACTGAACCGCTGCACAAGTGGAGCCAGCTACTGAGCTGAACCATCTTGAGACTGCAAGGTCTTTGTTTGTCTAAATTCACCACAAAGTATTTCAGTAAGCACTAAAGTGCTCACTGATGCTCCAGGTCAAGAGGAAAAGTCAAGTAAAAAAGAAAAAGCACAAGAACAGAAGAAAAAAAAACCCCACCAAAAACAACCAAAAAACCCCCAATAAAACCAACAACCAACGAGAAGAAGCAGGGAAAAAAGGAAAAGAGAAATGCACACAGCAGCTATCCAGAGGGTTGTGGTGGAACATCTATGCATACTAAAGTAAAAAAAAATTCTCTTTAACATTTTAGTAGGCAATGCAAAAATACAACTTCCAAAATAATTTAAAACTTTTAATAGTATAATAATATAGATTATTATTATATAGAAAATAGTAGAATAAACACTTGATAGAAAGCTAAAGGCAAAGGTGAATGAATTTACACATTTTAAACAATGCCACTTGCCTTCCAGTGGTAGCAGAGCAGACTTAAAATTAACATAAGTTCTGCTTGTAAAGGACCAACAACAACTAAATGAAAGCACCTCAAGTTGGAGGGAAGCAGAGGAGAGCAAGAAGTGTTGACTAAGTAAAACTCCAAGTCAATAAAAGCTGGATTCTCTGCAATCTCCCTCTGCCTTTTCACCTTGCCTGAGAAATGTTATCCATCCTCCCATCTAAACAGGGGAAAAAGGCAGTCTTCACAGGATCAGAAAGCTGCACTGTAATAAATGCTGTCATAATGCTATCAACAGTACAATAAATTAAATGGCCTGCATGAAGTTACATGTAATTTTCACATTTTCCTTTCTCTTCAGAAAAGCACATTTACCTCACTCCTAGGTGAATTCTTTGTCACTGAGCCACTGAGCCACCTTCTCTGTGGATCCAGCTTTTCAGTACCATATAAATTTCACACTTACTGACAAAGTTCGTGCAAAGGGAAGAGGATACCCCTTCCAGTATTTCCCTTTCATATGAAATTTTGGCATTTGCCGAAATGTAAGAATCACATGGAATCCATGGAACTCCTGGTTCTTGGATAAACACTCTAACCACAAAACTACTCTAAAAAATGGCAAGGATCATCACAAAGCAATTTTCTTTTGCTCAAAACAATGGCTAAAGAAATGAACTTACGCTGTTTCATTCAGACGAGTCTATTAGGCATGGCTGGGAGTGCCTACAGAGGACTTGTATGAACTCCATCCTCCTGAATACTAAGTTATATATATATATACATAGTAAAAGAATACCAAGATGCTCAGCCTCTGCAAGGCAGCAATAATTCTGGTCAGACACTGTAACAGGCTTCAGAGGAGATTTTACTGACACAAGTTCTGGGGTCCCAATGTAAGAAGGATGTGGACTCGCTGAAGCGAGTCCAGAACAGGGCAATAAAAATGACTGGAGTGATGGAACAATTCTCCTATACAGAGGAATGCTGAAAGAGTTGGGACTGTTCACCCCTGAGAAGAAAAGGCTCTGGGGAGACCTTAGAGCAGCCTCCCAGCACTAGAGAGGGCCTACAAGAAGGCTGGAGAGGGACTTTTTACAAGGGCATGTAGTGATGGGACAAGAAGCAACACAATTGCTTTAAACTGAAAGGAGGAAGGCTTAGGCTAGACACTAGGAAGAAAAAGCACAGTCACCATTACAACACATTAGTGCTGAGCACTTCTGTTGTCATTCTGGTAACATCATACTTGAAAGAAATTCTCATAACTTAAACACACAATAATGTCACACCTGAGGCTCAAAAATGTATTTTAAGCAACAGCACCTCTACTTCCATGTTAGTTTTTTCTTCCTCACTGAAACTGGCAGAAACTCTTAACTCTCAAAACCATGGAGAGTTTTCATGCTAAAATCCTGCTATTAAAACTTTCTCTTACGGAAAACAAGGATAATCTCTCTGTTACTGAAGCTGAAGGACATTCTCAGTTTACATAAACAGAATTCACATGTTCAAGTGACCAAAATACTTTAACACAAAACATGGCTGCCTTGGAAGGATAAATGTAATTTTAAGAAAATTTTAAGTATCTTTGCATTTTCTTTACTTAAAAACCTCTCAACCCCCAAAAAACCAGCAAGACCAAACTACCACACACAAGAAAACCAAACAAATAATAAAAAAAACCACAAAAACCCTACAACAACAACAACAAAAAAAAAACCAAAAAAACAAAACCCACAACCAGAAAATAGACTACTTTGAAGAGCCAGAGATGTCCGAAATTTTCCAGAACTAATACTAGGATTTTCCTGCAAAGTACTTCAACTACATTTCAAAAAACACAGTTCTCTCCAAGTGAAATCAGAAAAATCAAAACCACATGTGGATATACAAAGTTTATCAATACAACTGCATCTGTTCTACTTGCAGTATATTCTATTTTCTTATTCCTTAAGAAAATAAGTTTCTGGAAAATATAAGCTGTTATACAGAAAGGCATGTTTTTGAGTCTGTTCAGTATTTATTAAAACATGGTATCTTATTTTCATAAATAGATGAGTTGCTAAAACCACATATCAAGCTATACTTATCAAGAGAAAAATCAAAATTTAAGTTTTTTATGTTTATTGACCACAATAGCTCTGCAAAACCTGTAAGATTGTTCATCTATACATACATATACATATTTTTATATATATATATTTCCATGTTTTGCTTTGTATCCAAAGCTCAGTGCATCCCAAAATATTTTTAAAGCCAAAGCTCGGACTTCACTTTTGATTATTATGGAGCTATTGATTTGAAAGGTGAAAAAAAGTAACTATGAGCAAGTCTGCAGCAAATAAGTCATTATTTTGATGTGTACTCATTTATCAGAGAGTGCAAGCAAGTAGCTGAGCTAAATCTTTGTTAAATGGTACAGTACCAAAAAAAAGGCAAATTAGTATGCAAAAAAGGAAAGGAATACAAAATCCCAGGTGACAGAATAGTGTCGAAACGCAAAAAACCTAAAAATTAAATAGAGAAACCATAGATACGAACTGAGAAAACATGTAATTATTAAAAAGGTCACAAACGCTAGGCATAAAAAAACCTACACTGAAACCCTGAAGGTGATTGCATTCTGGGGTATGCTTCCAAAAGCACTTTTACCTCTCACAGAAGTACATGTGAGTTCCCCCAGTTTGGTGCAGATTAAATTACACACAAATGCACCTTTCATAGTATCTCATTTCATACATCCCAAAGCCTCAGAAGCTGTTCATAGGTCAAAATATTCTTTTTCAAAGAGCTTGCAAGTCCATTTAAACAAAACCAGATAAAAATACTTCTTCATTCTTTGTCCTCTAGGCAATCTCAATTCCAACATACCACTTGTGGTTTACGTTCTTAAACATAGAAGTAAATTGTTTGCTAGAACAGACTATTTACCTAAGTGAATTTACACTTGTAGGAATAAGCTCTGTGTCAAAAATTTAGGATAACCAGCAACACGTGGCAGCAAGAGTCATGGTCTCTGTATCAAAAGCAACCTACCCAAAGAACTTTTAGAAAGCAGGTAAACACTGTGATAACCAGCATTCTAAATACGGCAAAACCACACAAATAGCACACACCATACAGAAATGAGCAGTATGTTACTTAACACTACACAAAAGAATTACTCACCAGGACAGCAGAATCCTCTCCCTTTGACAGCAGTAAGAACAGGCCACTGCTATTAATACAGTGGTGCAATCTCCCCCATCTCATCCTCTTGCACCATAAGGAGGACTGTCCACTTGCAAAAGTCTCAGCAATTATACCACAGGTAGCTCCTCTGGCTATTTAATTCTTTACTCTTTCATACCTAACATATAGTTTTCCAGTTCAGTGTCTCAAGTCACAACTATCTTTTTGAAAAAATGGTTGCTTGTGGGTTGCTTTTTGGTTTTTTTTTCAAGAATGCAGTTCTATTTTAGAGCCACACAAACTAGCAAAGTTATTGCATGTGAACAATTTCCTTAATAAAAACATGAGACCTAATGTTAGGTAAAAAAAATCTCACAAGCTGTTTAGAGATGTCAGAGTTATTTGTACAAACTGCTTTATATCCTGAAAGCTCAATCCACAGAACACTCCATAAAAGTTTTGGTTACCTATAAACCATCCTAAAAATCTGGGGAAATCCTTCAAGCTTCACAGTTAAGTTTCAAGTTGGCAAACACTACATTGTACCCAATCACAATCCAGTAAACAAAACCATATACATAAAGAATTGTAACTAATGTGGTAGTGAGAATTTGTTTCCTGAAGTTGACTATTCCTAGCCCAGTTCCTGAACCTTTACAAGCATTGGAAAACAAAAACAAAGACTTCCCACTCCATACTGAATCTTATTTTGTAGACGTTTAATACGAATTTAAGTCCTAGTCAATAGCCCAGAGAGTCAATTACCAGGACCAGCTGGTTTTTTAATTAAATTGTAAAACAGGATGGAATGACATTGAGTGCACACAGAACAGTTATCTATTCCTAAGATCTTAAAATGCAGCAGCACAAAAAGCTTTTAGTGCCATCAAAATACTGTAATATACCTAAAACTACCTTAGAAGTATTTATTCCATGAGAAAAGGTTTGTTCAAGATAGTAGAAAAACTAGAGATACTTTTCTTCCAGATATAATTTTAAGATTTTATGTGGAAATGGCAGAAAATAATCCCTTATCTAATGACTATCCAACTCCTTTAAGCAGAAAAAAATTATCTGAAGTTTTTGGTGGAAGACAGTCTAATTTGTAAACCTAAAACAAAATGAAAAGGCTAACAACCTTCACTAGTCAAAGAAAAAATACTTCTGAAAATCAGTTACTGCCTTTCCCTCATGCCATTTGCTATAAATATTTACAGTAGGGAACAAAAGAAGTCAGCTGATAGCTTACCCACTGCTGCATTATAGCAAAGGGACAAGTTTTTGACGTGACTAGATAAATCGCAGCATATAACCAGACATTCAAAATGACATATATAAAGCTTCACAGAAGACTGAAGCACCAAAGTCCTTTACAGCAGGTTGTCAACTATGTCATGCAGCCAATACCAGCAATCCACTTGACTGTAAAAACGAAGTAGCCAAAAAAAAAAAAAGCTAAGCAAGCAAGCAAGAAAAGCATTTGCCAGGGAAAGGAGCAAAACAAAACAGCAGTATTTTATTTCTTGCCTGAAAAGAAGCTCCTAGAAAGTTACTGGCATTGCAAGCATAGGGTTACTTCAAAATATGACAAACTCGCTGTCATCAGGGTCACATAGTATCACTTTCAAAGCTTAAGTGATTTAAGCTGACAGAAATACTGCAAAAGTCAGCTCCTTCTTGCCCGGCCGGCATAACTCTTACATCAGGTGTAAGGTGAATGGCACAGGGAGGGAGAAGGAAGCAATAAAAATAGCCAGAACGAAAAGGACTACCACAGCAGAAACTAAGCATTTCCCTACCAAGAACTGAACAAGAACTGGAAAACTAGTAACTTTTGCCAGCTCTTGGAAAAACTTAATACAGTGGTAAATGTCAGAGGTGCTTTCTAGCACCTAACCCAGTGATTGCTGCTTTGGGTTATGCTGTCTTCATGGTTAAGGTCAGTCTGTAAAAAATCAACTCAAAGACCTGAACTTCCCAATTCACTAACTGAGTTAAGGCAAACCCTCAATCCTGGTTGTAATCCAGATGAAAGAAAAGAAAAGAAAAGAAAAGAAAAGAAAAGAAAAGAAAAGAAAAGAAAAGAAAAGAAAAGAAAAGAAAAGAAAAGAAAAGAAAAGAAAAGAAAAGAAAAGAAAAGAAAAGAAAAGAAAAGAAAAGAAAAGAAAAGAAAAGAAAAGAAAAGAAAAAAGAAAAAAGAAAAAGAAAAAAAGAAAACCAAAAACATGGCTCCATGTTGCATATTTATCTCTCAAATATACTCCAAACCTTTCAACCTCATTAGTGTGCAGAAACACAATCATAACAACCCCTAACACTCTCAGCAATTGTTCTCACTTTCAAAATTTTGATTTTTACCATTTAGTTTATGAATTACTCTTGGAACAATTGAAACAGTATTACCTACCTCCAGTATGCAAACCCTCGGACACCCTGTTTCTCAGAAATTTTAAGTTTTATAAAGAATGTAGAGGAAGCTCTTATGTACTTCATAATATACTAAGTGTTTTAGGGTGACGTTTTCAGGGCTGTTGCCTCTGCAGCTGTTGCAAAAGAAAGGAAGGATGTTTGGGTGTTCCCTCCTCCCCCCTGCTTCCAGTCTTTCTACGGCTAACTGCAATTCCAAATGAAAACCATGCTGAATCATCCATGTATCCAGGACACACACTGGATAGTTCATAATCTCCTTGATGCTTAGCACAGGATATTGGACAGTTAAGCTGTGGATAGTGGGCAGGGCCTGAAAACACACCCAGAGATACACTGCAGCTACAAATCTCTCCGAAGCATCCACACAAACAGCTGCCTTGTTCAGCACTCTCACACTCACTCCGAGAAACCTGACTTCTCCTCTAAGTTGTTTAAGGAGTTTCACCACTTCAATTACTGCAGTTATACTCCAGAGCCAGTGCAACTTGATTAGCACTCTGTGCTTTTGGACATTAGCAATTCATATCACAGGAGCAATCTCCTAAGAGCAAGCAGCTCACAGATAATGGAATTCAAGGAGATGTTTCAAATAACCTATCGAGAGCCAAAAAACAGGTGATCCCCAACTATGTCTAGCAGAGTATCACCATGAATTTTAAAGACTGCGAAGTTTCTAATCATGAGACACACTGCTGACAAGCTGTTGAGTGACAAGCTGAATGTCTTTCCTAAACTAAAACCTAAACACAAGGTGAAATAGAAAACTCCTTCCGTAAGTCAAAAGGACTTCAGAGAGCCCTTCTCCTTTTTCTCTTTACATGTAACTTCTCACACCTAATTTCAGCGAAGTTCCTCCCAGCAGCAGTAAGACAATTAATAAAAATCTTCTGTCAAGACAACTGAATATTTTTCAAGCTCAAAAGCTTCAATATGGAAAATAATCTGTGAACTACTTGAACATGAAAACTAAAATATGAGCACTGCCACCTCCAACACCTGAACTGAAAGTTAAGCTTGAGATCAGGTGTCACTTCACACAAACATGTATCAGGTGTCACTTCACACACCAAGACTACTCTTCGGTTTGACATAATTTCCACTCTTTTTCAAAAAAAAAAAAGACAGAATCTTTATTTTAATGAAACTAAAAAAAAAAGTATTTTGCTTAATTTATACTGGCACAAAAAATAATCACAGAAGTAAACTGAAACATCAGAAATTATGTGTTAAAATTATCTTGACATTAAATAGGAAAGTCTCAGGAAAGGAGACTATCTTGTCATCGCCCAGCCCAAGAAATAAAAAGATATTTCGACACAGACTTGCACCCACAACGCACAATATGAGGTATAATTTCCAGAAAAACTCTTTGGTCATAAGTATGATATCAACGAAGGATTAACCAAAAGGTGGGGCTATCCCATGAGCAACATCCAGTCACCCAGCGTTACACAAAATACACACTGAAAACTACCTGCAAAACAGAGAAGCCTTTTCATGAAGTATAACCTATAGAGGTAGTGCACACACGTATTTCTTCAAAGGAACGTCATTCATGCGAACACGCTCTTTGGAGAGCTAATTTCCTAATGCTGGAAAAACAAATACACAAAAATCAACATTCACACCACAAGGCTATACGGAAGTTTCATGGTGTTTTTTACACTATACAGGTACAAAGGAATTCACTTTCTGCCTATACATACTAGAGAAAGCTTACTGCTCTAAGTATCCACAACAGTTCGGCCAGCTGAGGATTTCTAAACATCTCACAAAGCTCGGTGCCTGAAAACAGTTTACACTGAAGAAAAACACCACCCCACCCCGATGTGAAACCTATTTCTCAGACCTCCTCTGTCGAGCATTTGAACCGATACCTACAAAGAAAGACTTGCTGCGCTAGATTTCCACTACTGCAACAGAAGGCAGGAAAAAGAAAAAAAAAAAAAAAGAAAAAGAAAGAAAAAAAAGAAAAATAAAAACCAAACCCCAAATGTTAACAAACTCCTACCCACGGAGCGTTAAGTCAAACAGACGTTGGGCAGGCCAAGTCGCATGGCACGAGGCAAATGTTATCCCAACCGCCGTATTTTCCACCCAGTGCCCACGGTAGGTTACCCCTCCATCGGGGCAGGGGGGGAAAAAGCCGCAGCGCTGGTGGGCCGGCAGGGCCAGGGCTCACCCGCAGCCTTTGGCGCTGCAGGGCCGCGCAGCAGAGCGAGAAGCGCGCACGGAGCGCAGGGATAAGCTCGGCCCGCGGCCGGCGCGGGGCTCCGTGCCTCCGGCGGCTCCACCCCGCGCCGCGGGCAGACCCGATGGCGGCCGGGCCCGCAAACCAGGCACCGCTCCTACCGTAGGGCCTGCGACCATCTCCGCGGGCGGGAGCGCGCAGGGTGCGGCTCCCGCAGAGATCCGCCGTGCCCGAGCGGCCCCGCACGCATCCACCGGTCCCCGGCAGCGACACGCCCCACAGCCCCGAAGGGCCCGGCACCGCGGAACCCCGCCCCGCCCCAGTCCCGGCCGCGGCCCTGCCCCCGCAGCGGCCCGCTCCGCGCTGCCCAAGGCGATGCCCGCCCGCGGGGCTTCGCCTTCGTGGCAGGCGAGGAGTCCGCACTCACCCCGCGGCCCTCAGGCGGGGGCGCCGGGCGACGGCGGCGGCTCCGCGCTGCGCCCCCGCCGTGCTCATGCGGCGGCGGCAGGACCTGCCCGCACCGCAGCGCGTCACCGGCCCCGCCGCGCCCCGCCCGCGCGCAAGCGCCGCCATCGCCGCGGGGAGCGCGGTGCCCGGCCCGTCCGGCGGTGCGAACCGCACGGGGGGAGCGGCAGCTGCACGAGGCGTGCGGATCCCCTGGCCGGCCGCGCCCGCCGCCCCCCCGCGCCAGCCGCTCACCCCTTAGCAGTCCACACCTATGTGAAATATGCAAGTATCTAATGGGGAGGGGAGAGTAGAAGCAAGAGGATGTAGCCAGGCTTTTCGCGGTGGTTCGGAAGCAGTAGGACAAGAGGCAATGGGCAGAAACTGATGCACAGGAAGTTCCACCTGAACACGAGGAAGAACTTCTTCACCGTGCGGGTGAGCAAGCACTAGCACAGGTCGCCCAGAGAGGTTGTGGAGTCCCCCTCACTGGAGATATTCAGGAACTGTCTGGACACGGTGTTGTGCCATGTGCTCTGGGATGAGCTGCTTGAGCTGGAAGGTTGGACCAGATGACCCGCTGTGGTCCCTTCCAACCTGAGGGAGTCTGTGTTTCTGCAATACTTTCGTGGGGCGCTTCCCCCCAGCCCAACCTTCACACACAGTTTGTTGTGGCAGGTAAGTACCTGAACCCAAAGGACCCTACTGCCCAGGGCACTGAGGTACCACAGAAGCAGGTAAGAAAACTCACAGTGATTCATCAGTTAAAGACTTTGTATACCCCCTCCTCCCCCCCTGCCCCCTCAGAATCTTTGCAAAAGAAAAGTAGTACCTCATACACTTCACAAAACATGTTATGGCAAATTAACCTCCATGTGCCTAGCACCTGGTTTTGAACATTGCATCAGTATCGCTGATGACTTCTAGGAGTGGATAATTTAATCTCGTTCTCTGACATTTGTTAAGTCGGAACAACCAGGAACAGTACTTCCTTTTTCATGAAATTCCTCAAATGAAGAAACTGCTAAGAATCTGTGGCCAAATCTTTATATTGAGTTTACAAAACTTATATGGGGAAAACAGCCCTTTAGTGAAGGCCAGCAAACTCAAATAAAGGTCAAATCCTACATACACCAATAATAAATGCACAATCCCTACTAGAAATATGCAGTTAATTTCCCAATAACATTGTGTATCCAGGGAGTTACCCATTCTAATTCTTGTTCAGTAAAAAGCAGATTTCAGATCCTTTAAATCTACACTTTTATTCATCTTCCCTTTCAAAGTACAGATACCTTGCTACAGCACTTGCTCCTGTCCTACACACATCCTTCAATATACTCACAAAGGCAAGAGCAAAGATAGCCAAGACTTTTCTACTTTCTAGGAGGTAGCTGTGCATTTGGTGTGACAGTTTGCAATGCTTCCGTAGGGCTGATTCCCCTGAAGAATGGTTTACTGTTACTGTTTGTTAGTAACTCAGGTTACAGTGTTAGAAAGGTAAGTTCTGCTTATCATCCCTGCAGCGGTACACAGATGATCTGCACAGCGAGCATACACATCCATACCTTATGGACAGAGAACAAAGCTGCTTTACTGGCAAGTCAGCAGAAACTATGCAAGTGAGGAGCAGTGAACTAATAGATGAGAGATGCTGGTCCTCCTACCTCCTATTTATGCATAACTGCTTATATACTTTTTCTTAAGTCCTCATCCCACCATGTTAACAAAAATGGATAGTCAGATGTCCATTTATTCAGTGATTCACATGGTCTTTGTCCAGAAAATAATTCAACATTAATTATGCTTCCTAGAACTTGTAAACCCATGCATGGGCTATGATCACAAAACAGACGTGTATTGTGAAGGAGATTCAGCCCTCTCTTACAAGTTTCTCCAGTTATCTAGCATGAATGAGAAGAACATGTTATTAGAATGCAGAACTTTACCAGTGCACTGGAAATAGGTAGGAACAGTTTCACTTGTTCCGTAACACTGGTCACATTGGGGAATTATTAAGACAATACTTAAAACAGAATTCAGTACAGCTACAAGTTGTCTGTGAATTCTATTAATGGAATTATTTAAAATGCATAGCTCTGTCTAAAGCAAAGCAGAAGACATGGAATAAACTCAAGTATGACTCAGGCAAAGACGAAAATAGTATCAGGCAGGCTCTGGCAAGTAAAGGACAAATAAAGGGTGTGTAGATAAAAATCTCTCACATTTTTTGAAGTCAGAGTCAGTTTACTCAAGTAAGTTATAAAAATAATGTTTTAAAACGGCTCTGTATGTGCCCTGGCACATGACAAAAATAAATCAGTTAAAAATATAAGAATTCTCTGCTGAAGAAAGGGGACCCAGCAGTAGCTCCAATTAATTTAAGACTGGCAAAAAGTGTGATTTCATTTAAGAAAAAATGAATTCTAGTAATGGGCCTAATTAAAATACTTGTATCAGTTACTGAAATGCATTCACTTTTTTCACTGTTAACATAAACAAAAAATACATAACGTAATTGGATATGGGGGCTGCATTCATCTTCATTATTTCACCCAAAAGATTGTTCTGTGCAGAACTCTGATTTTTACTCGCTAAACATTTGTTTATGCGAAGTTAAAGGTCACTGAAAGATTGAACCTAGATTCTTTATTTTTTTAGGATGTAAACTGGTTCCAAGTTGAGGATTTATTTCTACAGAGAACAACTTTACCTTTAGAAAACCTGACTCTGGCCTACAAATGGAGTAGCAGACCATTGCTGTTCTTATTTACATAACAATTCTCACCAATTCAGATGTATTTTACTTATATGAGACAGTAGGAATATGCTCTAGCTTTATTTGTTTTCAAACACAATACTGTTTGCAGAATTGAATTGTTTATCTATGGAATTTTTTATAAAGAGTTAATATAATTATTCATTATTCTTTTGACTTCACAAAATTTTTAACACTTTAAGTTAAATCTTTAACGAGCATATGAAACTATTCCAAACAATTTACATTTTATTTAACCAGAGCAAATCATAAATTTGAAAATAAGGTGATGGCAAATTAAAGAGCCATCAAGTAAAAGCTTGATGGGGAGCCAGGCATGCATCTCTGAAAATCACAGCAACAGTAATACTCTCTAGTGGAGCAGAATGGGTTCCACCAAAATTAAGTCTCTAGGTTTGACCAAGTGGCCCACCTAGCAGGTGAGAGAATGGCTGTGGATGTTGTCTACCTGGACTTCAGTAAAGCCTTTGATAGTCTCTCTCCCACAGCTTCCTCCTGGAGAAACTGGCTGCTCATGACTCAGACAGGTACAGTTTGCTGGGTTAAAAACTGGATGGATGGCTGGGCTGAGAGTGTTGGTGAATGGAGCTACATCCGTCTGACAGCCGGTCACAGCTGCAGTTCTCCAGGGCTCACTGCTGGGGCCTGTCCTGTTTACTGTCTTCATCAATTATTTGGACGATGGGATCAAGTACCCCTCAATATGCAGACAACACCAAGTCAGGTGGGAGAGTTGATCTGATGGAGGACAGGAAGGCTCTGCAGAGGGATCTGGACAGGCCGGATCAATGGGCTGAGGCCAGTGGATTGAGGTTCAATAAGGTGAGGTGCTGAGTCCTGCCCTTGGGTCACAACAACCCCATTCACTGCTACAGGCTTGGGGCAGAGAGACTAGAAAGCTGCCCAGCCAAAAAAGGCCTGGGGGTCAACAGCAGATCCCAACCTGGGACATTGAGGAGTGTGGAGTGTGTCCAGAGCAGACCAATGGAGGTGATGAATGGTCTGGAACACAAGTCTTATAAGGAGCAGCTGAGGGAGCTGGGGGTGCTTAGCCTGGAGGAAAGGAGGTTCAGGAGTGACTGTATTAACTCTCTTACAACTACCTGAAAGGAGAGTGTAGCAGGCAAGGGTCAGCCTCTTCCAAATCGGAGAAGAAGCCATAGCCTCAAGATGTGCTACAGCAGGTTCAGGTTGGACATGAGAAAGAATTTTGTCACTGAAAGAGTGGTTAAGCATTGGAACAGGTTAACCAGGGAGGTAGTGGAGTCACCATCCCAGGAAGTGTTCAGTAAACGACTAGACATGCAACTTAGGGCTATGGATTAGTTGACATTGTGGTGTTTATTCAAAGGTTGGACTTACAGGTCTTTTCCAACTTTGATAATTTTATGATTCGTAGGAAGTCAGTCTTAGGAATATACCTTTTAACAGGACAATCCATGCACTTAGGGAAGGTAACAAATATATGCCAATCTACACACTGTGTGGAAAGGCAAGGACATCAGAGATGTCGTAAGCTAAAAAAGAAGCTTATAAGTTTATATAAATCATATTGTGTTCATTTAGTATTATTGATAAGGCAATACAAGCAATTAATTGAGTCACAGATTACCGACATTTATGCAGAGACACAGGTTTTCAGACAAAGACAGGCTCCTCACTCCCAAATGCATTTTTATAGGCTGCTAAAAAAGTATTTACTACTAAGTAAGCTGTACAGCATGACTTCCAGGATCAGACCATGCAGCTAAAATAATCACAAAAAGTTTTAAAAGATAATGGTTATCCTCTCTGGGAGCAGGAAAGGATTGTAAAGCATTTAAACAGACTGCCCAGGAAAGTGGTGGAGTCACCATCTCTGGAAGTGTTCCAAAAAATGTATGGATATGGCACTTGAGGACATGGTGTAATGGTGAACATGGTCATGGTGCTAAGTTCGTAGCTGGACTTGAAGGACTTTTCCAACCTTAAAAATTCTCTGGTTCTATGATAAGAGCAAGGAGACTAAGAAAAAGCTCTTCAAAATAATTTAGCGGCTAGCAACATGTGTTTCTAGATCCTATCCTGTTCCCTGTAATAATCTACTAGATAATCATTGTTTCCTATTAAAACTTAACCTCTACTAGTTAAATCTGCCTTGCCTGTTGCTATTCTCATATTACTGAACAGATCCAGTCAGTTCCAGATAATGAACACAGCTAACAGCTCTCCATCACTCTTAAAACAATCACTCCTTCATTTGGAAGCCAGTGCTTGCCTACATACACACTGGAGAATTTGTTTTTGACTCTTTATCTCTAATGTATCTTATCAGTTAGAACACTTGGTACTTCACCAATGTTGCATCTCTTCTCTTTCACCTTTGAGATGATCTTTTGTGCTCTGTGATGCATGTATTTCAGTGCATAATAAAGCATTTCAGTTCAATTTCACATCTGTGCTTCATTCAGCTACTTTAGCTGTAATTTGTAATATTACAAATGAAATAACACATCAATATTCTTTACACAGAATTCAGAATGTATAGATTTGATGGATATTTTCACCTTAATTTCTGGGGACCGTGGGTGGGAAGGAGTGGGCACTGTTTTTCAGAGCAGGAAGAGGACAAGTTTCTAAAGTGATGCACTGTTTCACAGGTTCATACCGAGTCAGCCACTTTTTTCCATATGCCTACTGACAATCACATTTAATTTATACATGCAGAACATTAACATAATCCCCCCTCCATGACCCAACTAAAACCAAGAGTGAATCTCATCTGTTTCAGTCTAACAAGAACCTCCATATTCACAGTGAGTAAAAAAAAAAAAAATCTATGTGTATCATTTTCATCCTACCTGAAGGTCACCTTTTTTCTATTTATGAAGGTATTTGCGTACTTTGAGATCTCTCACTTTCCCTTTTCTCCCTGCACCAATTACTTCCATTAAGAAGGACATCCAAAGCAATGGTAAGTTCCTGAAAAATCAGCGGTACTTTAAGCAAGGCAAGAGGTAAAGAATAATCTTCAGAAACAAATATGAGATACCTCCTTCTTGGGGCAAGGCTATGAAGATGTCTTGCAGCAGATGACCATTTCCACAACGGACTTAGGACACTTTTTGAGGGAGAGGGCAATTCTCTGCTATTCAGAAAATTATAAACAATTATAATTTTGTACAACCAGGTCAATAAGTAATTCTACACACTTCAAATTCTTTAGAGCAAAGAAATAAATCATTGTCAGGATGCAAAAAAACTTAAATCTGTTTTTATTTAGCATGCTTTAATAATGCTCTTATCTAGAGCATTAGACTACATTATTAACTGAACTTACTGGTAATCACGCTTTTACATTTGACTTAATCGACCTTTGCTCACACAGTACTTCAAAGAGTAGAGATGCCTTTTTTGCTTATGCCAGTCAAAATTTCTTTTATGTGATTTTTTTTTTTAAAGCCAAACAGCAGAGGACAACTTTGCTCACTTCTCCTCTTAACTATCCTTAAAAAATTCATAATGCTTTAGTATGAGTTTCTGCAGGGTAAAAATAGACACCCTGTATTACAAACTCATACAAAATACATCGGTACTTTCAAAATTAATGTAACATCTTTTTGGAAAGACAAAAATAGCAGGCAAGTCAAATGACTACACCCTAAACTGGTACAGGGTTAGCTGAAGTTTTTTTTTAAACAAAGCAGCCTATTTAAGTCAAGTATGATGACATGTTCTACCTTTATTACATGAACAAAGGCACTCCGTAATTAATACTGAAGCAAGTTCCTCATAATTCTTGATCTACTCCCACTTCACCAAGATGGAAGCACAAAACATGCATTGGACATAACCAGCAAGTATTATCTGAAGGTGGCCTCCTTCTTCTGTTTTGCTTGACATTGAGAACTACTTTGTGGTGTACTAGACTAAGGAAACAAGGGATACTTTTGTAATAAACTCCAAGGCATTTGAAATACTAGTGATTTTTGTAAACTATTCCCACAAAAAAAAATTGTGTGTATAATCTAAAACTAAATAAAAAGTGATTTTATTTGTCTGGATTTTCCCATGTGCATATCACATGTACCAGAAGTTAGATCAGTCCTTCACAGCATTCTGTCAATGCACTTCATTGTATCATTTTAGGTTGAAGTGCTTTGATGTTCTCAAAGCAAAGCATTTCACCTTAGAGGTTACTGCAGTGAACATGTTTTCACTTTTTTAACTGCTATGGTCATTTCACACACACATAATCAACCTGCTGTTCATTTTTGATGCTTGGTATTTTTTGCTAAGGGAAGTGATAATTGCTTACATTTATTTAGGATGAATCCACTGCCATGACAACTTCAGAAAAGTCAGCTTATAATGGCAACCATAAAGTCTGCACAGAACCACAAACAGGTATTTGCTAATGGAATACTCTGTGACAAACTTCAAACCTTCTCAGAAAGTAATTTTTGTTAAATATAGTGGTTTTTTAAAAATAATTTCATAGTGAAATGATTATTATATGGACTACAGCCCTTCTCTCCTGACACTAAAAATAGAATTCACCTGAAAAACAACTGTATTTCTACAGAAGAGAGAGCTGGTCAAGCTATTACTGTCTTCTGTACTAAAGACAGCTAGGTTTCACATACTGATGTTTTAACAACCATCAGGTTCAACAATAATCATCTTTCTACCGTAACATTGGGATCATTACAAGATGCCTGTTATATTGTTGTATATCACCCCTGGAATTGTGTATAAGTACAGTGCAGCTGTGAGCCACCAGACATTTCAACAGCCATTGAACTAAAGAAAACTTACTCTTTCAGATAAAGTAGGTTGCTGTCTGTCATTGGTTAACAGGAGCTCTCACTGAAATTTCTCCTCTTGCTTTCCACCAAGCACAAATGGTCTGTACTTGGAGTATGTTAAATAGAAAGGATGATGGATAAAGTTAGTGCTTTTATTTTAGTCTCTAACTTGTTTCCCAAAACCTCGGAGACAAAATCTACTTAAGATAGCCTCTACCAGGTCAGTAAAGCACACTAGCCACTGTCTTTTACATTGGTGATCTTGACCTGAAACTGCAAACATTCAGTGTGTACTTTAAAACCGTAGTTCCCTAAGACATCATCTCACGTCACTTGGCTTCCCTCTCAACAGAGATAGATAATCAGCACATCTCCGTAGACCCTGCACAGAACGCAGAGTTACGTAACCTCTAGCACATGACGTTCATTAAAACGGAGTGCAAAAGGAAGGGGAGGAAACGTCTGACAGAGGGAAGAAAAAAAAAAAACCTGCTTCGAGTCTGCTTTCAGTTCAGCAAAGTGCGGGAGTGATACCCGCGTAGCTGCTCCTCGACGCCTGCTCAGCCCACGGCGCCAGCGCCGCACCTGCACCGCGCCCCGGGCTGGGCTGCGACCACAGGGGCCGCGCCGGGCCCCCGCTGGCAGCGCTTCAGAGAGCCACAGAATGGGTCAGGATGCAAGACACGAAGTCATTTGGTCCAACCTCTCTGCTCAAGCAGAATCATGCAAGAGCATGTGGCACGGGCTTGTGTTCAGACGGTTCTTGAGTATCTCCCGTGAGGGAGACTCCACAACCTCTCTGGGCAACCTGTTCCAGCACTCAGTCACCTGCACAGTGAAGAACTTCTTCCTTGTGTTCAGGTGGAACTTCCTGTGCATCAGTTTCTGCCCATTGCCTTTTGTCCTATTGCTCGGCACCACTGCGAAGAGCCTGGCTCCTTCCTCTTCACACACGCCTTTTAGATATTTATACAGCGCTCGCAACAGACCTGGAGACAGACTCCGTTCTCGCTGTGCGGCAGCGCTCGGCCGTCCGCGGCTCCCGCATTGTCCCCGAGCCCGTTCCCAGTCCTGCCCCCACCGCTGCCCTGCCACCGCCCACGCACGGAGCCCTCGTGGCGCCCGAGCCGGCACCGCGCTGGGCGGAGCCGCCGTAGCCCCGCCCCGCCCCCGCGTTCCTCGCGGGCGCCGAGCGCTGCCGCCCCGGCCGCTCTCGCCCCGCCTCGCCGCTCACGGTAAGCGGCGGCCGCGCAGGGGCGGCTGTGGACGGGGTGGAGCGGCGGAGTTTCCTGTGTGCGGCTGCGCCGGGGCGCTCAGGCCGGGACCGCGGGCTGGTGGCGGCGGCGGCAGCGGCGGCGGCAACGGGTCTGCGCGTGTGCGGCAGCGGCCCAGCCTGGAGCGGCGGGCGGCGGCGGCGTGAGACGTAGCGGGTGAGGCCCGGGGAGGGTGCGGGGCGAGGAGCGTAGGCAGAGCCCGCAGGGGCACCGAGGGACGGACGGACGGACGGACGGAGGAAGGGAGAGCCGGCAGCGGCGGTACCGCTGGCCCGCAGCGGGGCGGGCGGCGCGCTGGCCCCTCCCCTGCGGCGGGGCGGAGGAGCCGTGCGGGCAGGCGGCGGTGCCCGGTGCCCCCGGGGACTGCGCGGGGCCCACTGAGCTGCGCGGCGGCCGCGGCTCTGGCACCGCCGGAGTTGGGGTGACCTGTGGGAAGAGGGGAGCCCGAGAGGCCTGAATGTCCCGAAATGCAAGGGGGAATTTAATTTATTCTAATTGATTTCCCACGTATTTCCTCATCCCAGCCTGCTGAGCCTGGCAGTCCCTGCAGTCGCTTGAGAACTGTTGGCACCCTGACGCTCCCTACGGGGAGTGAGCCTGGCTGGGACGAGGGGACCCCCGAGCTGCTGTTCAAAAGCCTTTTGATCCTCCTCTTTGTTTTTGTTAATTCCCGATGCCCGGGAGGTCTTCTGCCACTGGGGCCTTTGTTTGAAGCTTCCGTGGTGGCGGTGATTAAGCTGCTCAGAGCTTGCCGAGGTCGCAGCTGTCTCTTGCGAGAACTCCCCCAGCATGAGGGGAGTTCAGCATTGCTGGTATCTCACAGGCAGGCTGACCGGGAAAGCGTGGAAGTCCTTAGGGCTGCCCGCGTGTCGGGAGGTTGCGAAAGCACAAAACCAGTTCGAAGTAACTGGTCGGTGGAGTTAAAAACTTATATTCCAGTCTGAACTTGCTTAACTTCAATGCCACAATCATGATACTGCTTTCTGCTAAAGAAATCGTAGGAAATAAGCTTTTTTTTTTCAGTTTTACAGTACCCTCTTTAATTCCTGTTGCAGAGCAGTAGGAGGACGTGTACTGTAATAGTATAAAAGAACAAGAAAGAAATTGTGATGTCTGCATCTGTTGCTATGCTTCCGATTTTATTTCTAATTTGACAGTAGGCACTTTAGTATGGCTCTGTACAGCTGATGTTTTGGTGTCCTTAGTTTTTGAGGTTTCACAGCCTACAAGCTACTTGTAAAGAAATGATGAATAAGAAAACCTTTTTCTTAAAGAGTTTTTATTAATAGGGGTTTTACTGTTTGACCTGTGTAACAGTAGATGTGTAAATAAAATGCTAGTTCATTTCCCTTTCTCACCTGATTCTTGAAAAGAAAAAAAAAAATATTCCCATGAAGCACTTTCTCTAATTTGTGCAAATACATGGTGTCTCTGACAGGAATTTAAAGGTGTAGCAGCATGGTTATGAAAGCTACAGTAGAAGATGATGATTCAGGATGGGAACTTGGTATGCCTGACAAGATGGAAAAGAGTAATACCAGCTGGATAGACATAACCCGGGATTTTGAAGAAGCTTGTAGAGGTAAGTTGTAGTCCTTTCATTTGGAGAAAACTCGGAATCCTTTGGAGGCCTAAGCATAGTTCTTTGAGTTCTTCTGAGCAATAATTTGACCCAGGTTCAAGCTTCAGATGAATGAGCTACATTGATTCCGTGTCCCAGCTGTGAGGTTGGAATTATCATGAGCCACCTCACTTTTCTTCCTCTTCCAGATTACATAAATACCTTTTTAATTAAAGTTTTTTCATCTTACACATATTCATACCTGCTTTTTTTCCTTTGCAAAAATTTCTTCCTGTCTCTTCTGCCAAGTGGAAGTGTCATTCAGGCATGCAGAGTCAACATTCTGTTTATTTCTTGTATATTTTTGGATCTCTAGGGCCCAATAATTCTTTTAATTCATCAGTGCATCATTTTTCATCTTTGAAACAAGTATGAGTTTCTGAAATGGTGTAATGTGTCTCAGTAATGGGGAAGCAGTTGCTTCCATTTAAACACTGCCTTTATTACTATTAGATGCTACCTCTAGTTTACAGTTTTTTCAACTGATTTTATGATGACATTAGGGAAAAATAAAAACATAAAAACTGCATCTTACCACACAGAATGTTACATAATGATAAGCACAGTTTCTGTATATTATTTCTCTATATTACTCTATATTGCTTATAAATTATAATTTCTCAATGTTACTTATATCTGTGTACCCATCAAATATATCCAAAGACTCCTTTAAAAGTAATGAGGAAAAGCAAGCCTTTCAGTAGTCTTCCCTGGAAAAGACTAAGACACCTGAATAAAGAAGCAGAGGAAGCAGCTGTGTTCCAGGCTATTTAGATGGTGCTGTTTCACAGAATAATCATCACAGAATCATTTGGGTTGGAAGGGACCTTAAAGACAATCTCATTCCAACTCCCCTGCTATGGATAGGGACACCTTTCACCAGACGATGTTGTTAAAGCCCCATGTAGCCTGGCCTTGAACAGTGCCAGGGATGGGGCATTCACAACTTCTCTGGGCAATCTGTTCCAGTGACTCACCACCCTCACAGTAAAGAATTTCTTCCCAATATCTAATCTAAATCTCTCTTTTAGTTTAACAGCATTTCCCCTTGTCCTGTCAGTGCATGGCCTTGTAAAAAGTCCCTCTCCAGCTCTTTCCTAGCCTTCCTTTATGAACTGGAAGGATGCTAGATGGTCTCCAAGGACCCTTTTCTTCTCCAGGCTGAACAGCCCCAACTCTTTCAGTCTGTCTTCATAGGAAAGGTTCTCTAGCCTTCCATTCATTTTTGTAACCCTCATCTGAACTCACTCCAACAGGTCTATGTAGTTCAGTGCTGAGGACCCCAGAGCTGGATGCAGTGTTCCAGGCGGGGTCTCACCAGAGCACAGCAGAGGGGCAGAATCCCCTCCCTCTCCCTGCTGGCCACACTGCTTTGGCTGCAGCCCAGGATATCAGGTTTCTTAGGCTGTGAGTGCACTATATGCTTAGTATTTCTAAAACTTCTTTAACTACTAGAATAACAGAGGGATGAGGGCACATTGTGAACCACTGGGTTTTTTTTAGTCCTTCAGTCTCGAAAAGTGCTTTGTAAGTAAAAGCAAACGAAGGTGGAGTAGTGTCATGGGTTGCCCTGGGCCAGATGCCAGGCACCCACCAAAGCTGCTCACTCCCCCACCTCTGCAGCTGGAAAGAGGAGAGAAAATTTAATGAAGCTTCAAGGGTTGAGATAAGGACTGGGAGAGATCACTCACCAAATACTGTCATGGGCAAAACAGGCTCAACTTAGAGATACGAAGTGAATTTATTACTGACAAAATCAGAGCAGGATAATGAGAAGTAAAACAAGCCCTAACAACACCTTCCCCCCCGCCTCCCTCCTTCCCAGTTCTACCTCCTACCCCAGCGGCACAGGGAGACAGCGAATGGGGGTTATGGTCAGTTCAGCACCTGAGGCTTCTCCCACTGCTAAGGGAGAGGAGTTCTTCCCCTGCTGCACCATGGGGTCCCTCCCACAGGAGACAGTTTCCATGAACTTCTCCAGTGTGAGTCCATCTCACAAGCAACAGCTCTCTGTGACCTGCTGCAGTGTGAGTCCATCCCACGGACAGCAGTCCTCCCAAAACTGCTGCAGCGTGGGTCACTCTTCCACAGGGTGCAGTCCTTCATAGACAGGCTGCTCCAGCTTGGGAGCAGGGCCCCTCTCTCCACAGGTGTCATTTAGGTTCACAACCCTTCCTCAGGCATCCACCTGCTCCAGTGTGGGTCTCCTCCGTGGGTTGTGGGTGGATCTCTGCATCCCCATGGACCTCCACAGGACAGGGGTTCCAAGGCTGCAGGGGCACAGCTGCCTCACCATGGTCTGCACCATGGGCTGCAGGGGAATCTCAGCTCTGGCACCAGAAGCACCTCCTCCCCCTCCTTCTGCACTGACCTTGATGTCTGCAGGGCTCTTCTTCTCCCATGTTCTCACTAGGCTCTTCTCCATCTGCAGTTAAAACTGCACAACTTTTTGTTTTTCTTTCTTCTTAAATCTGTTATCACAGAGGTATTATGACCATTTATAATTGGCCCAGTGGCACGTCCATCTTTGAAGCCACCAGGGATTGGCTCTGCTGGACATGGAAGAAGCTTCTGGCAGCTTCTCACCCCTGTACCACCCCCCCACCAAGCTACCAAAACCAGGCCATGCAAACCCAATGCAAGTAGAAATGTCTGATCTGCTTTCCGCACCTTGTTCTCTCTTAGCATAAAACAGTTTGGTGAGTGACAAGACTACCCTGGAGAAGTTGTGCTAGTAGGATGATTGTAATTGTTTGTTCTGTCCTGTTCCTTTGTAGAACTGAAGTTAGGAGAACTGCTTCATGACAAGCTGTAAGTATGCACGTAGGATGGTTCTGGCTTTTAGATGGGATTATTGCAAACATGTTAATGTTACCTAATAACTAAGCTTTTTTAGACTTTAAATAAAGTATTTTAAGTATATAGAATATCATACATTCTCAGCAGTATGTATATGCTGCACCTGTATGAATGCTGAACATATCTGAAAGTGTAAGTATAACATTGCATTTTTTAATGTGATTGAAATTGTACTTCAGAAGTTTATAGCACATTTTATGACCTGTAGTGATTATGTTACTGCACTATTTTATGGGACGTGCTTTTATGAAAAAAGGCCAGAAAGACTTTAAACTTGGTTGACTCTAATGTCACTATCGAGTTTTTGATAAACAATCCATATGTAACGTAATGTAACTTAATAATAATGTAACTTAAATAACATGCTAAAGCAGAAAGTGAGAACTCTGCAGATTGGAAATGTGTATCAAAGAAAAGCATGCGGTAAAGCATGCTATTAAATGAAAACCCGCTTAAAAGTGTGTGCAAGGATGTCACCAGCTAGTTACTTAGCAGAATCAAAGCACATTTTCAGATGTAGTTCTATACATAAGTGCATTCAAAGCAAATACACTTTTCAGAATTTGAATGTGCCACATGCAATAAACTTTTGTGTATTATAAAGACTGTTGCAGGAGTTTTGATGAATGTTGTGATAAAGTGAGGCACTGTATCTCTTCATATATAGGCAAGTCTTCTTTTGGTGTGGCTCTTCTGCAAGCTTTTATGCTCTGACTACAAGTGATATGTTGTCACATCCTGAGGGTTTTTTTGTTATTAGTCTTCTTAACATGCCCATCTTAAACAAAGCTGGTATATTCAATATATATTAGTCTGTGTCATGTGTATTATCATTAGTGTCTGGGGGATGTATCTCACTTGTTTCTTTGGGTATGTTGTAATAAAGAACAGCTTGTTCAATTAATATCAGTTTATTATTTTATGTGATGTTTAAGAAGATGCTATGAAGTTTATAGAAACAAGTGTGCAAAGATACAGTAGTGGGATATGTCACTGAGGAATGTTCTTCACTCTTATAGAAAGGCTAATAATTTTCTTTTACTTTTAGCCATCTCTTTTCCTACGAACTTGTTGAGAGATCCTTAACTTCCTGAAAACTATGATCTCTGAATATCAGTACTAATTTTCACATACCTTATTGTCTGTTGTCAGAATATGGTGTACTTGGTTTGTCATCCTATGTTCTTTTCCATTAGTCCCTGAAGACTATTTTGTATAAAATAATTACATTCAGCACCTTTTTTTTGTGTGTGTGTTCATAGTTTTGGTCTTTTTGAAGCCATGTCTGCCATTGAAATGATGGATCCCAAGATGGATGCTGGTATGATTGGAAATCAAGTTAACAGAAAGGTTCTTAACTTTGAGCAAGCTATTAAGGTTCGTGTGAATTTCCTGGTTTTGCCTACACTGTCTGTAGAAATACGCAGTTTTGTCAAATTACAGTTAAGCACAATTCAGCGTAATTAATGTTTTCAATCTTCACTTGATACTTATGTTATCTTTTTTTTTTTTTTTTTGGATAATTAAGTAAGAAATATCTTGTGATGATTACTTTTTTTTGTTACCTGCATTATCACAATGATGCTAACTTTTCCAGTGAAAAGTACTGTGAAATTATTGGGTATTGATACCTCAAGTAAATGTATTTCCGGAATAGTTTTGCAAGTCACTCTGTGCTTCCCTAAAATGAATCTTTTATATGAAGATCTATTGGTTAGCTTCTATTTAACCTGAATAGAAACCAACTTCCTTAAAAAAGCTGGAAATTAACACTATCATTCTTTGAGTTCATTAACTTTGAACAGAAACCAGATAATTTACCAACATTAACTGTAATGATTAACTTTTGATTTATGATCAAGATAAATTGGTGGAGAGAGGTTGAAAGTCTTTATGTTATTTTGGAAAAAATAATGCACTTAGGGAAAAGTATTTTTTTTTTATGGTGAACTTCATTTTGAATGGAGTTAGAGAACTCCCTAAAATATTGGCTGACTGAGTCACGTGGAATGTATGCAGGATTGCATAGACTGGGCAAACTAAATGATCAAAGTAAAGTTGCAGCCTTTTTGGTTACCTTTAAGTAAAACACTACAAGTATTTCCAGTTTAAAAAGCAGTCTTCAAAGAATTGGTCCTGCATATTCCTTGTTCAATCTCTTTAGTATGATTATACTGTTTTTTGATTTTAGTGTTGACAGTTAACTGGTTTTAAACTTTTCTTGTTAGTAATAAATCAGAATTATTGCTTTAGCATTCTCTTTAGGTAGTTTTCTGTTGGTCAGTGTACAACTGATGGGAAGGCAAAGTTTTTAAGAATTCAAGACATGTTATGAAGCTGATCAGCAAAGCTAGTAGTATACAATTACTCTGAAGTCTTAAACAGATTTTATTTTCCTTTTTGGCTTTGGTACAAATAAGTTGTATTTTGCCTGTATGCTTCCATAGTATTTAGGGTTTTGATTGGGTTTTTTTGGTTTGTTTTCTAAGGATGGCACCATTAAAATAAAGGATCTCACTTCACCAGAGCTGGTAGGAATAATGGACACGTGTTTCTGTTGTTTGGTAAGCATTTGTCTGTTTTTTAGGTTATATGGTTTTGCTTTTAAAATGTATTCCTTTAATCCATCTTAAAAAATGGATTAGCAGAACTCAAAAAAAGATTCACCAAGCAGAAAATACATACATATATTTTAATTTCCATTTAGTTATTTACATTGTCTATTATGAAAGGCTTAATTTTGATATTTAATTTTTTTACTATAAGAAATATGGAATATAGCTGGTAGCACCTTAAACCTTAGAAAGGTTTTATAGTTTCTGGTTTTATAAATGTAGGTTATCTGATTGCCTGCTGTGTATTGATGTTTGACTGTGTTGGAATCTGAGTGTGCAGTAAGTGGTAGCACTCTGTTGCTCCTTTCTCTACAGCCAGAAATGACAGAGCTTACAGAGGCATTTTGAAGAAAGTAAATAAATTCATTTAGAAAAATAAGTTAAATATCAGTTACTTCTTAATTGCAGATTTTTTCTGTGTATATGCTTTAATTTCCTCAGTAAATGATACTAATTATTTTCAGTTACTCTTTAAAATTACATCAATAACATTATTTTTTAAAACATTTCCAATCAGTTTAGTAAGAAAGACATGTGAAGATCATTGTATATCTGATACAGTGTAACATCACTTGTTTTCTGCTCCTGGCCCCCAAATACTGACTCCATTTGAAAAGATGGTTCTACTTTATTTTATGCAATTTCAAGATAGAAATTTAAGTTACTGAATCTTTCCCTGTAGCTTAAAGAAACACAGAAGTGGTAGGGAGAGGGGATTGTGGCAAGAAACTCTATGTTGTAAAAGAGAGAGAACATGAAGAATACTGGTGACTTGTCTCATAGTCATTTGCATTTCCCATTCACTGTTTATGCAGAGAAAGCTTGTAAATGTGAAGGTCTCTTAACATAATGTCATGTCTAAATCACAGGGATTAGACCTGAACTTTATAGAAGAGGTTTATCCAACACCGAATTCTAGGATTGAAACACCTTCACTTGCCCTTTTTTGGTACATGGAAGGTTGCCATGATAAGGAGTTTCCTAGTGAACCTTTGAAGCACAGTAAAATGGAAGAAGAATGGAGCTATAAAAATGAGGACTTGGCTGTCATGAGTAAAATACTTGATTTCCTTTTCTCTAGATAACATGGTTAGAAGGACATTCCTTGGCACAGACAGTATTCACTTGCCTTTATATTCATAATCCAGACTTCATAGAAGATCCTGCTATGAAGGCTTTTGCTCTTGGAATCCTAAAAATCTGTGATATTGCCAGAGAAAAGGTTAACAAAGCAGCTGTTTTTGAGGAGGTATGTGTTTCTCATCTCCTGTGGGGTCAAATATGCAACATTATACCATAATGCAAGTAAAACAATGTATTAGTGACATTTGTTCATGTTTGATTCAAGGATAGCATAGGAATAGCAATTCATAATCCTAGAAGTATTAGACTCAATACCTTTAAAATGCAGTTTTCCCCAGTGACGGTGTTTCATGCTCTCTCTTCTGTATTTTCCTCGAGTACTAGAGCCACACATATATTTTACTCAAAAAGCAACTCAAGTCTTGTGATTAACCATTTGAAATCCATTTCACTTGTGGTTTTCTTCCAGTTTAAGTTTTTTATTTTCTGTGTTAGATAGTCATGATCGTCTTTTGTCTAAGATGTCCATCTGGCAACAGGATCAGAGTCCTGTTTCCTGTGCTCAGAGCAATCTGTTTCCTCTGAGCTTGGACAAGTCACTCTTGCTGACTATATCTAAAATGGATCAAATACTGCTTTGCAGCTACAGTTCTTGTAACATTTTGGTAGGGTGTCACTTGATGAAAATATGAAGGGCATATTGGTATTAAGGATTTATGCAGAAGGTAATTGCCTCAAGCTGGATTTGCCCAGGAAAATCATTCAGTGTATTCATTCTGAGTGTAATTCAGTTGTGTAGATTAAATCTGGACTTTTATTCTTGATGGAATGAAACAAAAGTACACCCCATGCATACCCCCAACCACTCCCCCAAAAGAGAAAAAACAGCAAAAGATCCAAAAGCTATTAAGAAAACAGCTCCCAGAAAACCCAAACCAAAAAGAAAACTTCAAACCACAATCTGAAAATTTTTACTACAGCTTTTTATATTTCACTACATACTGCTTCCTTGATGTTTTTTTTTTAGGAAGATTTTCAGTCAATGACTTACGGATTTAAAATGGCCAACAGTGTGACAGATCTTAGAGTTACAGGTACAGTTTGTGCTTTCTTTGTAACTGTCCAGCAACCTCTTTCTCTTTGAGCATGTAATTACTTTCAGTCACATCTGATGAACTGCTAGGAGTCTCTGCTGTTAAGTTTTTTTATTAGTCTTGTGGCAATTGCTGACTTGGTAAAAAGAGAGATCGAATTAGTTTTCCTTGGAAAAAAGGTTCAGTTGTCTTGTTAAGTGCCTGAGAAACGGAGGAAGTGCTTTTAGATGGGCCAACAAAGTGGCTAGGCATGAGCTCATCATGGTATAGATACAGACCACTGGAAAGTGCATTGCTTGAGTTCTGCTTTTTTGTCTCACAATTTGTTGTTCTTTAGGAAAAAAAAAGCAGTCTAGTAGTACTACAGGTATGAATACATATGTTATTAGGTACATCATAAGCATGTAAGTTAATCTTTTCGATGTATGATTTTTTTATACGTATTTGAGCTTTCCATTGATTTATTTTTGAAAAATTTGTGAACGCTTCAGCTTTGCATCAGTTAGTCTATATTCTGATTTTTGATTGTTGCAAGACATCCCCACCATTCCTCACAAGAATTATTTTTTGTCTAGTCTTTGGCTAATGGATACGTAAAGCACTTCTAAGTTTGATTTTGCACTCAAAACTTCTTCTCCCCTGAGTGGTATAGGTGTGCCTAGGAATGCTTCTCAGCTTTTAATCGTGCTGTGATTTTTTCCAGGTATGCTGAAAGATGTCGAAGATGACATGCAAAGACGAGTGAAGGTATTGTTTTCATGTTTGTCTTGTCAATTATATTTCAGGTGTACTTAACATAGGTTTGGGGAAAGGAGTTGGATTATGAGGAATGGAGGTTTGTGTCATTATGGTGGGGTTTTTGAAGAACTGGCATAATGGTTTGTGTAACATGCCTTCTAGCTAAAGATGGTGAAAGCTTCAGACTTCTGTATACTCTTCAGTAGTTGCTTCACTAGTAGTAGGTGGAATCATAATGTAGAAGGTAACACTGGGCTGGGACACAAGAAAGTATGTATTTAACTTTCAGGTTTTAGGCAGAGATACTATGTAATGTCAAAGAAGTTACTTAATTTTCCTTTACCACAGCTTACAATGTAAAATGGTCATGCACTGTCCTTGCTTACTTGCAGAATTTACTGAGGTATGTCTCATTACTATCGGAGAGTCATTCAAGTACCTGGATTATATATTAAGAAATTTTGAATTTGAAAACTGATTTTTGGGATTATTCAACAGGTGGATGTTTTAGAGAAGGTAAAGGGATTTTATCAGTAGCTTCCCTTTGCAATTTTTAGTAAATTATTTGACATTTCTTTACTTTGTAGAGCACTCGAAGTCGACAAGGAGAAGAGAGAGATCCGGAAGTTGAACTTGAAGTAATGAATTGTTTGTTTTTTTTCCTGGATTTCAAGAATGTAAATGGGAGATTTAAATATGGTATAACCCCACCCATGCATATAAAAAGCAGCCGGGGAGTGTGATCACCCAGGAGCATGGTGAAAGAGCTGGCAAACAGCGGGACATGCCAGTCAGGGCATGCTGAGGCACTTTGTGTGGGGAGGCAGTTTGTCCAGGGAGGGCAGCAGCCCTGTGGGAGTTCTGGACACCACCATAAAAGAAAGACATTAAGGTATTAGAGAGTGTCCAAAGAAGGGCCATAAAGATGGTGAAGGGCCTTGAGGAGAAGCTGTACAAGGAGCAGCTGAGGTCACTTGGTCTGTTCAGCCTGGAGATGAGGAGATTAAGGACAGACCTCATTGCAGCTACTACTTCCTCATGAGGCAAAGAGGAGGGGCAAACGCTGATCTTGTCTCTGGGGGCAGAACCCAAGGGAATGGCCTGAAATAGTGTCAGGGGAGGTTTAGGTTGGATATTAGAAAAAGAGTTTTCACGAGGAGGGTGGCTGGGCACTGGAACAGGCTCCCCAGGGAAGTGGTCACAGCACCAAAACTCTCAGTCCCGGAAGCATTTAGACAACACTCAGGCACGTGGTGTGACTCTTGGGGTGGTCCTGTGCAGGGCCAGGAGTTGGCTGGATGATCTTTCTGGGTCCTTCCCAACACAGAATATTCTATGACCTATTGCTTAGTAATCAGTATAATTTTATTACAGCATCAACAATGTTTAGCTGTCTTCAGCAGAGTCAAGTTTACCCGCGTCCTACTAACTGTCCTAATAGCATTTACAAAAAAAGAGGTACGTTCATTTGGCCTTTCTGTTTGCATTGGGATCCTGTGAAGTTCTCTTTTTTTGTTCTTTAAGATCAGGCAATTACTGTGTAGATTCAGGAGGTTTGAATGTGGGTGGAGGTAAAGCTCTGAATAAAGCCTTACAGTGGCAAATATTCAGTTTTTATTCAAAGTGGGAAACAAAGGGAAGGCTAGTGGCTGACATTATCATGGCCTTGCAGAAAGACAGAATATTCATTACAAAACACTTAAAAATATTTATGGCTTTCTAATTACTCTTCTCACACACATGAGCAAAACTTCTTGTTTTGAGTTCCGTCCCCTCCTGTGGAGTTACCTGACATTGGGCAGTGTTTAGTCCATATCAAAAGAACTGTTAGCTTTTCCTTCCATGTGATACTGAATATGTATCTAGACATCTTTGGTCTGAGAAGAGGAGTTCAGTAGCATTCCATACAATTTGCCTGTTTTTTGAATATAAGATTTCCCAATTGCTGAGAGGCGAAGGAACTTCGTGTTTTAAGGCAAAGGGATAGAACTACATGCCCCCAGAGCAGACTCTCACATAGCGTATGCAGGACTTTCAGTTGTAATTATCGTAAAGTCTTACAAAGCAAAATACACAATATTGAATTTATGTACAGATATATGAAATACAAAGAACACTACTGCACAAAAATGTTGGGTTGTTTGGGTTTTTTTCAGAACTTGTGTAAGACCATCAGAATCTTAATGCCCTTACTTTTTTTATACTAGCATTAATTAGATAGTCAAAATGTATTGGTTCACAATGTTAATAATGTTTCCTGCCTTTCAGACAAGTGCAGTTGCAGAAGCTCAGAAACTAATGACTCAGGCAGCTGACTTGCTTTCTGCCATACACAATTCACTGCATCATGGTATGCAGGCACAGAATGATACCACTAAAGGAGGTATGTATCAAATTACACCATTTTTTCCTTTCCTGGATATGCTCTCTTCATAAATGTAAATACCTTTGTGTATTTAAAAAAAGTTGAAATCACTATTTACTTTGAACTAAAATACTTCTTATGCAACCCATTACAGATTTGCATTGTTTAATTTTATTTTACCAAGTGGTGGTTCTCCTGAAAGCAGTACTGTCATTTCAAAGCCAGAAATAATGTGAACTTTTGATTGATGCCACTTTAAAATAGGGAACAGGAGTTCACTGTTTGTACAGGTGTATGCTGAGATGCTGAGGACTCGGTGTTTTTTAAATAGTAATCATTGCTGTTGTTGGGTTGTTGGAGTCTCAGGAAGTTAACTGTCACTTAAAGAATTCCTTTTGGCTAATTGAATAATTTGTACTATACTTGAAAGTTTGAAGTGGGTCTGAAAACACAGATTATATGCAGTTTGTCTCTCTCTCTCCCCTCCTCCTTCTTTAGATCATCCTATTATGATGGGGTTTGAGCCACTTGTTAATCAGAGATTGCTGCCACCAACTTTCCCTCGATATGCAAAAATTATTAAAAGGGAAGAAATGGTCAATTATTTTTCCAAACTAATAGACCGAATAAAAACTGTATGTGAAGTAGTCAACTTAACTAATTTGCACTGTATACTGGTAAGCATGAATATTTCTTATTTATTGCCAAAAATAAGATCTGAAAATACGACTTGCAAAATATAATTCCATATATGCGTGCTCTTGCTCACTGGTGAGAAAACTGAGCACTACGTATGTATTTGGTGTTTCTCACTGTTATGTACAATTTCAAAGTTTACTATCCTTCCTTAATACTTTATACTTAATCCTTCCTTAATACTTAATATTTTTCTTCTTTTGACGAAGACCTTCCTCCTCTCAAACCTCCCACTTTTCCCGTAATTTGTTAAATAATTACACATCTTACTGGGAAAGGCCAAGCAAGTTTCTTTGGTTGAAGAGCTGCACCTACAGAACATAATTCTTTGCTATATGCCTGATTTTTTTCAAATTTATTAAGCAGTATTCTGCACATGTGCCTATAACACAAGAGAGCACTAAATATGTGCTTGAACATGTAGTTCCCTAAATGGGCATCAAGTTAAGCACCTGCTTATATTCTTTCCTGAATAACTGATATTAATCTTAGTTACTGCCTACATTTATTAGAAGACACTTAAATGCTTGAAATATTTTTTAGTATCCATGCATTCACTGACTGATAAAAAGAGATACAGTTACATCAAATCTCTTGTCTTTCTATTTCCTGTTAATTAATAAAGAAGCGTTTGCATGAAGCGTCTGGTACCAGTTAAACCTTACCTGGGTTTCAATCAATTTTTTTAAATCAATTCTCAGTTTTGTTCAATACCTGGTGTAGTTACATCATGATCTTAACAATCTCATAGTATTTTTTTTCTGTACTATCATCTTTCTAGTTGTTGCATTTGAAAACTCAGAAACCTTTTTGTTAAGTACCAAGTAATTGCAGAAAACCTTCATAATACATTCTGTTCAAACTATTTGTGGTCACTTTCTTACAAGTTGTATAAGCCATGCTATGTTTGTCTATGCCTTTAAACAAAATATTGCTGTATTTACACAGTTGTATATAAGTGTTCAGGGAAGATGCAAGTGTGTGTAAAAATGATTAGGTGTATATTTACATATATATATAAATTGGCATATTAACCTGAATCATCTTTTTTTTTTTCTTTTCCTAAATACACATTAGGATTTTTTCTGTGAGTTTAGTGAGCAATCACCATGTGTTCTTTCAAGATCCCTGTTACAGGCAAGTCCTAATTATGTCTATGAATAAAGTACTTCTGCATTCATTATGAAATTCTGTTATTGTTTTAAATATTTCAATAATTTGCATCGAACTTAATAATATTTAAGTGTTAAAAAACTTTCTGTGGATATTTAAGTATTATGGAAGAAATATTTTGCTGTGAGGATGATGAGGCATTGGAACAGGTTGCCCAGAGAAGCTGTGGATGCTCTACCAAGTCTTCACGGCCAGGAACGTGTCTGGGCCCATGGCAGGGGGATTGGAACTAGGTGATCTTTGAGTCTGTTCCAATACAAACCATTCTGTGATTCTGTATGTGGAGGCTTATGTTCTGATCTAATTTTTAAAATAATGTTTAAATACTGTTGCTTTGATCATTTTAGTACAGGCTAATTAAAACAGAAAGTGTTAATTTTTTTTTTCTCTGCCATAAAGCTGTGCCTGTAAACACATTTTTTTGCTGCTCTCCACATGCTGTGCCATTTTGAGCTGGTGTTTGTATGCATCTCCTTGTTTGGACAGAATTTAATGTATAGACTGCTTCTATTGCTACAGCAGTAAAACTGATGGTTAGTGCAGAACAGGCTGTTCTTTCTCACTGCTTCTCTTACCTTGAAAGTGCATTATACGTACCTTGACTCTAAGTAAATAATTCTTTCTAGGAGTTTTTGATTATACTAGGATGCCCCTAGATGCCAGAAGTTCTTTACATTTGATCCCTATTAAACCATGTGTAGAGCCAATGGAATACAACTATGGGCAAGTAAAATGTTTTCATTGTGTGTTTTGGCCTACACATGTGTTTGTGTAATCCCTGTGGTTGCCTGACAGCAGAGCTTTTTCTCTAATTGCTGAAGAACCATGTAAGAAAGGGACACAGCACTCATGGAGGGAAGTTAAATGAGTATCAGACATGACTGATGTAAGCAGTAGAATCCATAGGGACTGAAAAACATCAGCAGTAGCCTGGCAGTATTTCTGACTCTTTAACCTTGGACCTAGTTGAACCATTTAATTCTTAAAGTAATCTTACAAGTTTCTTACATATAGTAGGTACTGCCAGAGTTTTCTATTAGTAATTCTAGAGCATTACTTTTAACTTAAAACATGTTTCTAAAAACACATCTTTACTTTCAGACAACTTTCCTAGTAGATAACAAGAAGGTGTTCGGCACTCACCTCATGCAAGACATGGTAAAAGATGCCTTAAGGTCTTTTGTCAGTCCTCCAGTACTTTCTCCAAAGTAAGTGGATCTTGAGTTTATTTGCGTGTGTTTACATGTCTGATGAGAAATATTCCTGCTTACAAGAGCAATGTCAAATGTACAAAAAATGTACATTTTATACTTCGTACTTATATATGAAGGAGTCAGTTGCTGTTGCTGCACTTGTGTTTCTTTTTTTTATTCTGTGCTACATAGACTGGTGGCATTTATAAAAAATACGTATGTACATGGATATTTCCCTTTTAGGTGTTGTCTTTATAATAACCACCAGGCAAAAGACTACATTGATTCCTTTGTCACACACTGTGTTCGGGTAAGTGTTCATTCAATTACAGCATGTTTGTGTGTATGAACACTTGGCAGATTTATATACATTTGAAAATGAGACCAGTTATTTTAGGCAAAAGGCAAAATTGAAGAAGTTGGCTATCTTAAATTGGTACTAATTTTTAAAAATCCAGTGTAATTATTGGTGGTTTCTTCCTCCTTCCAGATTTTAATTTAAAATTTCACTTTATAAGAAATCTGCACCTACATGTCACAAAATAAATGCATAGCACTAATAAAACCAAAATTATTTCTGCATTCTGTCCAGTTTCAGTTTTTTAAAAATTGTTTTAAAAGATTCTGTTGTGGAATGTGGTGCAATGAAAATCTTAAGAAAATCACAGAATTATTTAGGTTGGAAAAGACCTCTAAGTTCATTGAGTCCAAATCAGCACTGCCAAGTCCATCACTAAACCATGCCCCTAAGTGCCATGACTACACATCTTTTAAATACTTCCAGAGATGGTCACTCAACCACTTTCCTGGGAAGCTGGTTCCAGTGCTTGACAAACTTCTTTGTGAAGAATTTTTTCTTAATATTCAACCTAAACCTTCGCTGGCACAACTTGAGGCCATTGCCTCTTGTCCTGTCACTTGACAGAACAGATGACCCCCACCTGGCTGCACCCTCCCGTCAGGCAGTTGAAGAGAGTGGTAAGGTCTCTCCTGAGCCTCCTCTTCCCCATGCTAAACAACCCCAGCTCCCTCAGCTGCTCCTCACAGGACAACGCACTCCACTCTGGACACGCTCCAGCCCCTCAATGTCTGTCTTGTTGTGAGAGGCCCAGAAATGAACACAAGATTTGAGGTGAGGCCTCACCAGTGCTGATTACAGAGGGACAATTGCTGCCCTGGTCCTGCTGGACACAGTGTATCTGACACAAACCAGGATGCCACTGGCCACCTTAGTCACCTGGGCACCTGGATTTAGCCTTAAGAAATAATACTTTTGCCCCAAGCATTTTGTTCTGGTGACCTTCCTAAAGGATGCTCACTCAATCTCACATCGACTTAAGCTAACTCGCACTTTGAAGGGATTTAAGGAACCTGCCTCCTAATATGGATATATAAACCAGGTGCCTAAATAGACATCACAGTGCTTCTCCTGCAGTTTCAAAGTTGCATTGATAATTTAAAATTACTTTGCTTCTTTCAGCCATTCTGTAGTCTGATTCAAATCCATGGACACAACAGAGCTCGTCAGAGAGATAAACTGGGTCACATTCTTGAGGAATTTGCCACTCTACAGGATGAGGTAATGTCCTAGGCAGCAGACCAGCAAAGTTTCTTTCCAGGTATATTACTGCCAAAGTAAAGCATGGTACTAAATTCTAAATGAATGATGCAAAATCCTTAAGACAAGGATTCCTAAAATTTAGCCCAAGAAATTGTTATGATGCATCCAAAACCTTTGTGTTAGATGTGTTGAACAAAAACATACTACATTTTTTAAGATTAGCTTTGTCCAATAAGTAGACTTCAGGAAAAGCTGTTGCGATGTAATTTACTGGTAACTGCACAGCTTTTAGTCTCCATCCTGCTTGTAATTGTCAGTCTGCAAGATGTACCAGGGGGAGATAGACAAGGCACACTTACACAACACCTTTGAAAATTTAGCCTTAGACCTACGTAAGATGTAAACTGCAAAATTTTATAATGATTAAAAAGAAAGTAAAAAATAACTCTTCAAAATATGTGCTCCAACTGATTTTGGACATCTCTCAAGAATGGGGAGGGAGAGGTGAGAAGAAAAAACATATTTTTTCTTGCTGGAAATACGTTTCTTCAGTAGCGAGAGCCATATAATAATAAAGTATTTCCCAGGATGTACATTGCAAGGAAAACAATGGAGGAACTTGGAGTTGGAGGGAGATTTTGTGTGCTCCAGCTTTTTTCAAAATGGTTTGAATTGAGTTTGTTGCAGTATTATAGCTGAGGCACTGGTTTTTTTCATTTTGTAGCATTTTATATGGATTGTTCTGTTCAGGATTACTGATGATATTCCAACTGTGAGAGACTTTGTCTTCCATACAATTTGCTTCTGAAGACAAAATCGGTCTTAGCAATATTTTAGTTACTCTGGTGGAACACACAGTGTGTTTCTTGCATGTTAAGCTTATAAATTTATTTTTTCAATGCAGCTAGGTTTAAAAAAAAAGAGTAATTATTGCCAATATAGAGCAATGAACAACAGAGTGTAATGGGTTCTGAGTTTGTGCTCATGTGACTGCTAATGATCTATATACAAATATATTTTAAAATTACAAATATTATCTATCTAATGTTCTTGCTATATTACTGTATAGAATATTTTTGTTCTGTGCAGCAGAATTTACATATGTGACTATCTTTCCAGTTTTCTGACAGTTCTAGACTTATTTCTCTTGTAATCTGGAGCGTGAATTTACTGACCCAATTTGTTAAGATTTTGTTAAGATTTTATTTCTGGTTTGGGATGCTGTTTCAATCAAATGTTTTTCGTCCTCTGTCTGTTATTTTAAAGTTTTGGGTTTTTTTTTCAACAGGCAGAGAAAGTAGATGCAGCGCTTCATAGTATGTTACTGAAGCAGGAACCACAAAGGCAACATTTGGCTTGCTTGGGCACCTGGGTCCTATATCATAACCTTCGTATTATGATACAGTATCTTCTCAGTGGCTTTGAGTTGGAACTTTACAGTATGCACGAATATTACTACATCTATTGGTAAGAGGACGCTTTATTGACTTCGAGGAGGGATGCTCCCAGAGAGCTATAATTACAAATATTTGAAGGAGGGACTTCAAATATGATTTTATGATCTCAAGCTTGCTCAACACTGTGTTTGGTTTACCTATTCATAATATTACAAGTGGGGAAAAAAAATCTGTTGGTCTCTATTCTAGAGTTACTAAATAGGGTACTTTTTTTTCCTGAAATAGTAATACACACTCTGTTTAGCTTTTTGGCACAGGGTCTTCTATTGACAGTGAATGAAAAATGTGCTGATTTTGGTAGACAAGAGCAAGCAGGAGAAAAGCAATTTCCTTTATTCTTTTCTGCCTTTCTAGTATCAGGATTGATAGTCTTATTGATCTCTAGTATTCTGGAAAAGTTCTGCAAAGTTGTAACTGTAATCTGAAAGTTGACTAGCTAAAATTCACTTCTTATTTGGAGTATATTTGAAGAGAAATCTTCTGCCTTTAGTGAAAAGGATTGCATTATATGGAGACAGAATACTTTTACTTTTCCACTTCCGTTCACATTAATTATTTTTCATAGTTAATGGCTTGCGCCAAAAGATAATTTTTTTTTAAAATGCAAAGCTACCCAGAGATTCCTACGTAAGCCATAAGCCTTCTTACTGAGAGATTAGAACAGTTCAAATGACACAAACTTCAGTGCAATTCATTGTGTTTTTATATTGTTTCAACCGTGGATTAAATATTAAGTGAGAAAATTAAAATTCCAGAAGTTACCAGAAGGTGGCAATATTCTTTAAGTAGTGCCTCAATGCGTAATACCAACTTGTGTATGAGAGTATTTTTTTTACCTGCCCATATTGCCCTCTAGCATTTTAATAAAATCACTCTTAGTTGGAATTGTCATGTTAACTGCTTTCTTACTTACGTGAACAAAAAAAAGGAGAAACAATTTCTGAGAGGTAACGTGCAAATGAAACTCAAATATCTCAGTAACTATTACTACATTTTTATTGTGCTCCAAATCTGTAATTTTTTTTCTATTCTCTTTTCCCCCTATTCCTTTTGATTTGAAGTCAATTAAGATATTTATTGGACTCGCTTCCACTTTCTCTTAAAGATGTCTCTTAACTCTGAAAGAACTGCACATGAATGTTGTGTGTCTGTGGGCTTGACCCCTTTATGTAATAATTCACAGCTTTTTAGTGCTTGAAAAAGCAAGTAGTGATCTTGTTTGTCAGAATAATTAAGTACAAATGTAGAAAAGGTATTAACATAGTATCTTTAAAAAATATATTTCATTTGTTGGGGGAAGAAAGAGTTCTAGAAAAATTTGATCTTACAGAAGTTTTGAAATAAGCTTAGATTTCACTCAGTAAATGTGTAAGAGACTCGCATACCTTGAGCTGTTTGTGGTTGAATCTGAACCAGAACAAGAACGTAGACTGATGTGTTGATTCCAGCCATGCAAAACAAAGAGTTTTCACAGCCCATAAACATTGTCCTTTGCTAGGACACGTCCTTTGCATCTTAGAGTAAGTGCCTTGGTGGTCGGTGGGAATGCGTGCAGCACGAGTCCATGGTGCACTGCCGCCCGTAACAGCTCCATACTGCTTCCATGCAGGTATCTCTCAGAGTTCCTCTATGCCTGGCTGATGTCAACGCTGAGCCGTGCCGACAGCTCTCAAATGGCGGAGGAGAGGATAATGGAGGAACAACAGAAAGGCCGTAGTAGTAAGAAAACAAAGAAAAAGAAGAAAGGTACCTAGGTGTAGAGTGTTAACTCAAGATTTCTTTTTTTCCCCCTTTCATGCAGCTATGTAGAATTAAAATCCAAAATTTACAGAGCCAACACCAATATGGGTAGGAAAAATATCCTAAAGTTTATGAAGGCTGAATGTAAAACTTTTTAAGAATTTCCTAGTTAGTTAGTTACTTGCAAATAGATCTTCCAGAAAAACACGAACTCATTTATATTGCCAGTTTCATCAGTTGTGTTATATGTTGGACCTTCTCAGAGTTTATAATTCCTGCAGAATTATGCTTTTAGTGACTGTAACTAAATTCAAACACCAGACTTTCAGCATATTTCTGTAATTTCTATTTGGCTTTAGAAGTTCTTAAAGCATGTTTCTTAATTTTACCATGGTGAGCTTCCCTTTCTTTTCCTCGCCACCTTTTCAAGGGGAACAAACAATCGGATATGACTAGCTCAGGATCCTATCAACTAAACTCCCGTCTCTAGAAGTTCAGAAAATTACTAATGTACTTAAGGTGCTATGTGTTGGGCAGTTTAGCATTAAACACTGGAAACTAAAGGGAATCTTAGAAGAATGCTGTCAGGATTATTAGGATAAAAAGTGCTTTAACATTTTAGCCCTAGAAGTCGGAAAGATCCCTGAACTAAGCAAACAGGCCTCTTGTGTACATACATAAGTTTCAGGCTGTTCAGTGTTTTATAGTGTCATGGGAATGCCACTGACCAGTTTATGCCATTGAGAGCACTATGGTGTTCATGTGACTGGTAAGTGTGTCTTGAGGTATTTTATGTAACCAGGAGCCAGGTGAGCAGAAATGAATGTCTAGGCTTTGTATACTTCAGTTATTTTAAAATATAATTGAGAGTTATGGCACTTTTTGGAAATTTGGAAGAGCTCTTTTGATCTGAAATTAATACATGTACTTACATTGAATTAAAAATATATCTTTTTATGTAAAATTTGCAGTTCGCCCTCTTAGCAGAGAGATCACCATGAGTCAAGCATACCAAAATATGTGTGCTGGGATGTACAAGGTAACTCATTTGTGTTCTATGTGTTTCCATTTTTTTTTGTAATGGGGATCCTGCATACATTGCATGCCTTCTTTCTGTGTAGCGGGGCTGGAAATCAAGTTCAGGTTTATAATTTTATATGGTAAATTCTCTACAGTTTTTCTGTCCTTCCAGTTATAGCTAAATCATAATTTTGATCTTCCTTACAGCAAAATATGACATAAAACTAATACTTTCGCCTATATTTATCCTTTTCTTTTAGACAATGATTGCCTTTGACATGGATGGCAAAGTAAGAAAACCTAAGTTTGAACTGGATAGTGAACAAGTTCGATATGAGCACAGATTTGCTCCATTCAACAGTGTTATAACACCACCCCCAGTGCACTACCTGCAATTTAAAGTGAGTAATCTTCAAACGTGGTGCTGCCCATGCTTTTATAGAAGTAATTTACTTACCTGCTTTAGATACCGGTGTCATTGTAAAAAGAGCCTTTAATGTCTCAAAGTGCATCTTGAAACTAAGTCAAAATGGCAAGGACTTCTAGCTTTAGTTTTGTGCAAGGAAGATATTGCACTAAATTCTTTATAAACTTAGATGCTTAGATATTTAAAAATTGGTCTGATGTGGCAGTTCAAGATGCTTCTGTTGGTTTGCATGAAAATCTCTTGGAAGTCTATTAACAGACTTCTTTAACTTCTTCTGTTAACAGGTTGTGGTTAATTATAGCAGCATGTTTTTATTAGTGCAGCAAGCAAATGGGAAAATAAAAAAGTTAATTTTGAGTGGTGTTTTGAAGGGACCAGTGGAGGCTTGTCTTGTCCAGTCTCCTTCTTCAAGTAGCATTATAAATCACATTTAGCTGTGTCTTGGTCTAGCCAAGTCTGAAAAAAAATCAAGATTGGAGATTTTCCAACCTCTTTGGTTAAACCTGATCCAGTTACTTTTTTCTGGTCCTTTAAGTCTCAGGGTAACTGACTGAGGGCTGCACTTTTTTCCTAATGTCCAGTCTGAATCTCTAAGACACAGCTGTGGCCTCTCATGTTACACTGTTTGCCATTATTAACAAGAGCCTTTATCTTCTGACAGCTTTGTAACTGTCTTTAGTTGTAGGCTGCTATTAAAATTACCAATTAGCATCCTTCCTGTCTAACTGAAAAAGTCCAGGTCCACTGACCTGTCCTTGTGGCTTATATGCTCTAGGCACCCAACCATCTTCACATCTCACCATCTTTCTTGAACTGAGTGGATCCAGCCCTGGATGCAGTATTTCAGATAATACAACACAAATATTGAGTACAGGATGATAACCTTCCTTGATATGCTGGCTTGGATACTCCCATATGAGGCTTGTCTGATCTGTAGTAAGAGCACCTTGTTGGCTGGTATTCAGCTAGGTGTTTGCAGAACCCTGCTGCTCACCCAGCTGGTTATTAGTCTCTAATTAATTGCAGAATTAATCTGAACTGAAGCAGTGCTATATTCTATGCCAGTCATTCTCCCCAGTTTAATGTTAATGTGCACTGTTGTAGTGGAGATTATGAAACTATCATGGTTTCCTCTTTGTCATTAAAGGTTTTTTTAATACCTAATCAAAAACAAAAAAGTTGGAAGAATCAAAATTATACAAAATGAAATCTTGTACAGTTTCAACATCTGACCTGCTGTAACTTTGAGTAAACAATATATTTTTTCTCCTATTTTTTTTCATATAACTTCATACCTTGTTGCATGCCATTATTAAAGCAAATGAATGGCAATTTGTTCAAGAGAGAGACTGTTTTATAAAGATTATGACAATTTCATTAGGTTTTGTGGCACTATAATAGTTGAGCACTGTGTTGCTGCTTGGGTTTTGCCATTTTAAATAAGTGTTTTGACTTCAGTTTTGATTCTTAAAATAGTATTTAGTTAACATAACTCTTTCCTTGAATATAGTAATGTGATAAAAAAACAATTTCCTGGTAATTTTTAGTTTTATATATTTTAATATGTATTTATGTATTTCTGTAACACACTAGGAAATGTCTGACTTAAATAAGTATAGCCCACCTCCTCAGTCATCAGATCTCTACATGGCAGCTAGCAAGCACTACCAGCAAGCTAAAATGATTCTTGAGAATATTCCAAATCCAGACAATGAGGTAAGACTGAAATACTAGGAAAAGGAGTATTTGCTAGAAATAGAATAAGTGTTTGGTCTCAGCTGGATCTGCCTGACATCCGAAATACGCTTAGATCAAAATGCTGAGCAAAGCTGAGTTCTTTGATTAAGGAGTAGACGGCAGAGAGTGGTGGCAATCTTGCACAGCAGTCTGTTTCAGTACCTCAGCTAACATAAAGTTGTGCTCACTGTTAAAAAACCTCTCGCTGCTGAGGACCCAAGATGCTGGATAGCAGCTTATTTCCTTCTTGATTCTAGCCCATTTCTAAAAGCACAGCAGTTTTAACCAGACAGTGATAACGTGCCTGCTGCGCTTATTTGGAATCTAGTAATTCAGGTAGCCTCCTGAGAGGTGGGAAAAATAGGTTTGAATATCATTAGGATGAAAAGAGGAATGAGTCTGGTACTTGTTCCCTGCAGCAGTTTCTCAGCACTGAGCCGTAAACATGGGTAGAGATTTTTCCGTCTTTGTTCATAGTTTAAACCTTAAGTGTCTGTGACTATCTTTTGGACCAAGGAGGATGCTTTTTCTGTCATATCTAAGCAGGTTAAGAATAGTTACAGGATTAGGTCCTCCTGAGAATTTAGGATTCACTTTCTCTTCTCTGGATCCTGGTGGTACTCATACATGAGCTATCAATTTGAGGATAACCAAGATAGTTCAGAGGTAGTTTTGAGCACGTCAAGAGCACTTCCGTGCAAAAAGCCACCAGTTCATATATGAGTACCCCTTACCACTGTGTTGCAATGTTGAAGATTAGATGCCTAGAGTCTTATCTATACCTTTATCTGTGGGAGTGCCACAGAACTTGCCATTGTTTCCATGGTTTTGTTCAAGAATTGTTAAACCTGTGGTTTCTGTGGTCTGTTGAATTTAAAAAGTTACTTAAAATAAATGCATCCTTCATTAAATTTAATTAATCCAGCTGTTGTACTTAAAGCAAATCCAAAACTGTCTGATCTCTGTTAAACTGATCCTGTAAGAGAACTGCTGTATGGCTAATACTATGTCAACATTAGAGTATTGAAATCATTTTGAGGTCAAATGCTTTGACTTGAAGACTTCTTGCCCTTTTGTGTTTAGGTCAATCGAATTCTAAAAGTTGCAAAACCCAATATTGTGGTCATGAAGCTGCTGGCAGGAGGCCACAAGAAAGAGTCTAAGGTAAGGAGATGCCAGCTCAATTGAACGTAAAATGTAGTAATACATACATTAAGGTTGTATTCAATGATCTGGAGATTTCCCAACCTGAATGGTCCTGTAATTCTATGTAAGGCCACTACAGATCTCTTAAGAGCCAAATGAGCACATTCAAGCTGTAGTTACTCTTAAGAACAGGGAAAGTAAATTTATTTTTCCCCTGGAAATAGTTTGTTGTAGTTATCTAAATATGGAAAACTCTAACCTATAAATCTTTTGAGAAAAAAATTGGGAAATACATGTGGGACAACACAGACTAATAATCTCACTTCAATAGTGAGAACTGTTGAAGCAAGTGTAGCAGCAGCTTGTGTGAACAAACTCATGAGAGTACTGGCTGCCACAAGGACTATTTCTTTTCAATCTGTTTAATTTTTTTTTTCTGTCTGCAGGTTGTTCTCATTATGGGTATTAAATGCTGTAGTACTGCTCTCTGACCTTTTAAATCTTTTCTATATAGGTTCCTCCAGAATTTGACTTTTCTCCTCATAAATACTTTCCAGTTGTGAAGCTTGTTTGAAGGACGAGATTTTTTTTTTAGGATACCCGAAGAATATCTGTGTAGCAGATACCAGCTCTAGGAGGGAATATCTAGTGCTGCACTTGGATTACGAGGGACCTCCAGGATAAAAGTACTGTTATGTGGAATATCTGTAGTCTGCTGCCTTTATGTGATTTGAATGACAACTGCTGTTTTAAAGTGGTTTGTATAAAGATTTCATGGATTTTATGCGTGAAGCTGATTTTAATCAACTGTATTATTAAAGAATGTTGTATCTTGGTTGATTTTGTTACAGATTTTGATCATAAATAATTTTTATTAGTGTGTTCTGACAAAGTCATGGGTTAGGAACTGAATAAAAATCATGCAGTAGAGCCTCATGTGCACAGCTGAGCTACTGTAATTCTGCATTGAACAAAGTTACATGGAGAGATTGTGAGTTTCCATATTTTTGCTTAATTGTATCAAATTGCTCACTTTGCAAGTAGAGAAATGTTGGATTTTTTCATATCCTCCAAGCTAAAACAATCTTTATAGAGATCAAGAGCAGATGAAAATTAGTCATTTAGCTATTGAGTGAGTGATTCCTAGTTGGAATTTGTTCCTTTGTTTTTGTTCTCAAAGTGCTCAAGAATCTTTTCAGCAATCACTGCAGTAGTCACTAGCAATAGCACCAGACACTGAAGACTCTATTTTACCTACTCTGCAACTTTGTCACAATCCTGGTATTTGCCCATGCAGACAAGGGATTTGCATGATCTTTATTCTCCATTTTTGACTGCAATGGGGCTGCTGGATCCTGTGTTCTGTAGTAATTGACAGGTAGATATCCAAAACAGGAGAAGCCCCAAACCTATCCTTGCCTTCCTGCAATAGTTCTGCCTCCCAGGCTTTCAGATGTGAAACAACAGAGGTAAGATGTGTTGTAGCAAAAGGTTGCAAAATGAAAAAATGTTCAAAAAAGCAAACCTGGCTCTACTAAAGGCCAAGTCATGCCTAGGCCATACGTGCAAATCCTTTGTTGGACAGGACAATTCTTCACTTGTGTACAATGACTTCCTCCATAGGGATGAGCTTGTAACTCCATATTGACCATACAAGACACTTTGGTGTTAATCCTAATTTTACTGTGGATTAATACCACTTCAGCTTCATCCCCTGAGCAGAGGCACTGCCAAGCTAGAGCTTGAAAACAATGAGTAACCTCTGAAGTGGAACTCCCACTTGTCTTCCAGCAATTTGCAGCTTCCTGAAATAATCAGAAGTATGGTCCTGAAGATATGTTTTTTCCAATTTCTCTGCTAAAGAGACGGCATATCATGTTACATGTTTGCTTATCATCATGATTAATATACTTGAGTGCTTCCATATAGCTGCCAAAGGAATAAAAAGCCTGGAATACATAGATGTAAAATAGCACAGAGAATTCATCTGGCTTCTTATAAATAGTCACAAAATCTTTCCCTTCTTAAAAATCTTGAACTACATGACAATAGTTCAAGGACAGCCTTTGTTATTTCTCCAAAGCAAGCAGCAAGTAAAAGAGAAAGCAAATTATATGTGATTTGTGGAACCAAGAAAATAGCAATAATATTATTTCCCCTTTTCATTAAAATTAGAACTGTATGAATTGTACACAATAATGTGAATACACTAGAGAAGATTACTTTTAAATACTTACCTAAAATGGATTAGGTTTAGTTTAAAAAAACCAAAAAAACAAAGTGCTAATATAACACCAAGATGATTAGAGCAAAGTAGTAATGCCTCACACAACTAAAAACTTTAGTGAGAGACGACACTATGTACACCCCTGTTCCAAATTAATCTCTTGTTCCACTAAAGGTCCTTTAATTCTGAAATTCTATACAGTAGAGATACAGGCCTCTTGCCTACTAGAAATCTGCCACCTGAGTTAGATTGAAGCACTTGAAGTCATTGTGAATAAAACTGTAGTCCTTCATGCTTTTGAACATTGCTATTATGCAGGTTTTCAGACCCTTTGCCCTCAGAGGTTTAAAAGTGTGCTTTGTGCAGAGGTGGTCATATTTATGGAGGACAACATCCAGTTGGCTAGGAGAAGCCCAAAAATGTACAGAAGCACAGCTAAACCAATTAGTTTTAAAATAATTCTCTGTCAATATATTATTTACCCTAAAGTGTTTGATTCTTTGGAATTTTTAACTTGATACTGGTAAAGCTATATCAACTTGAATATAGTGTTTCACTGTCTGTTTTATACTGTTAGAATATATGCTTTTTAACAATCAGTATTAAATTCCTGATCAACTTACATCTCAGCTGTATAATTGTTTGCAGTTTCAGTCCTAGGAAAATGCTCAGAAGATGAGTAAATATTTTTACCTAAATTTTGGGTAAACGCTTGGATGTTAAAACATGCCACTATTTGAAAAAAAAAAAATCCCAATACCCCAAGTTTCCCAATACTTGTCAGAACAGATGCTCATTCCTCTTCTCCTGCTTAAAAGCATTTTTTTTTCCCTGCTCTGTTGACTGTAGTAGCCCAGACCAGTTAAGGCTTACTTAAATGGTGAAAAACTGCTAGTGAACTGTTTGTGTTTAGGCTTAATAGGCATCATTTGACTTAAAACTCTTGACCTTCACTTGATGACAACTAGTACTCTTTTCATATACAAAAGAACCAGCCTTCCACTTGTGTATTTCGATATCTTAAGGTACAGCAGCTGTAAACTAGTACACTGAAGAACGACACACCAGAAAAGGAGTTGAAAAGGGAAATGCTTTAAGGGAAAGCAAAAACAAATCTGTCTTTTCTTAAATGGAATGCTGATTGGCAAGTTAGTCACAGCTGTCTGCTGTTGCGCTGTCTCGACAAAGGTTGGTTCGTACTCACAAAGACTGCTCCGAACACAGGTGTCAGTCTTGGGAGCAGATGCAAATATAAAAATTTCTTCAAACCAGCTGGCTACACATGCTGGTTGGACCGCAGTTAAGGGTGCCGTAGTTTTAAGTAGAGGGTGTTTCTATCTTACTGCAAGTAAACTAGTTTCTAATTTACATTGAACAAATTGCAGTAAAGAAAAAGACTGCAGAACATTAACAAGATGATACATTGTGATTAACATAGGACTTTACAACAACTAAAGTTTCATCTGTGGGAGACACTGCCATGTCTTCTAAATGCATAGTCTGGTTACCTCCTTCGGAAGTCCAGCAGAGAAGATTAGTCATGTTGAACAGCTGAGACTGCTGTTGTACAAGGCAAGCATTTGCATTCCTTTTTCCTTTTCACAGAAGATAGTGGCTGGGTGGGGTAAGGGGTAGTTGTAGCACACAATTTCAGAGGGCTTCTGTCATGAAAAGTTTATGAGTTTGAATTTTTACACTAAACTTCTGCAAGTTAGTGGTAACTGGACCAAACTGTAGTACCGACCTTGTGGAGTCCAACAACGCTTTCAGAAAAATCTTCCTGGCTAATCTCTTAATAAGAAGCTCCTATTGGCAGAATCCATTTGGGTTTTTTTTTTTTTTTAAACTTTGAAACTAAGAACACATCCTAACAGTGTAATCTAGGAATTTAATTTAGAAGGCCCAGGTAAATACATCATTCTGCACAGTATCTGAGGACTACAGTTGCACTTTCTCAGTTTGTGTTGCAGTAAAAAGGTGCTAGAACAGGCACAAGGGTAGATTGCAGCATGGACTGGTTTCCATACTTCCCATGTTTTGTTACAGTAACATAGCTCCTTCTTAAGTTCTTAAAACTAAGCTGGGGATTTCTCTACTGTGCATTGCTCAGGGGAGAGATCCATCCTTGGCAGAGGACTGCTCCTCATTTACCACCAATCCACATGTACCGTTACTGTAGTATGACATGCTGTAGTATGACTAAGGTAGGCAACTTCAAAGTTACCACCTTTATTGCTGCCTGATTTCAATTTTATAATTGATAGGAAGGAGAAAGTCATTGCAGAGGTCACACTGCTTTGAAACAAGCCTCCAGAGATTTACCTTTTTCCCCACTGCAACAGTACTGAAACTTCACAAGAAAATACTACTTCATTTGGGCCCTAAGTCAAGCCTTTAGAAGACAATCAAAACCTTCTAAGATCACTTTGTTCAGATCATTGCTGCATTTAGATGAAGAGGTAACTAGGCTGTATCATGAACTTCCTTTGTTCACAACTTCTGTCGTCCTTCACCATGGTCAGGTAAGTGGTTCTTCGTATCTTCAGGGTTTTGAACTAATAAGGGGAAAAAAAGAAAAAAGTACAGAAGAGTCTTTAAGAGGCCGAAGTTCTTCATAAAGAAAGTTGTTCTATCTAGAAAACAACAGGAGAAATTTTGTAAGGACTGTTAAATACTGTGTAGTACAGTAAAGTACCATACCCCCCACTGAAGAGTAGGTTCAGTGGTGCTATACAGAAAATAGGTCACACTGTAAACATGAGGGAAAGTTCAAAAAACAAATTAGCTAAGTATAGCTTGCTACAGGATGCCATGCAAAATATGATCTTAATATCAGCATGTGATATGTGGTTTAAAACTGGGTTTTTTCTTTTTTACCATTTTCAATCCCTGCAAGTGCTGCTTGCTTGTCTGTTTCTGATTCAGCTTCATTCACATCTAAATTGTAATCAGCATCCTTGTCGTGGTTCACTGCTTCCTGTTCCTGTTTGTCTGGAAGATTAAAATGAAGCAGTTTTATGCTATACCATAAGGTCATCTTCACACAGAAAGAGTGACTGTAAACATCTTCCACAGAATTACTTTGCTGCTGAATGAATTGCTGTTCAGAGTAGGTTTTTATATTATTTTTCCTTTGAAGTGTTACATTTCAAAGCAACTTTGGCTGTAAATCCTGTTAAAAGAACTAGATAAAATACAGAATCTTTTGGGATTTGGAAAGCATAGCTAAATCAGCCAGCACTCAGATGGACATAAAGAAAGAGCATTAAACAATTTCAGAATACATTAAAGGACAGCCTAAGGAAGAGCAAAACCTGAAGCCATTGCTGAAAACTCAACTGTGATGTTCTGATGTTGCTTTTAAATGTATTACCACCACCACCAAAACACGTCAGCTTCCCCCCTTCTTGTTTTAGGTTGTCCAGCAAGTGGAATGCTATGACTATAGCGTACAGTGTTTTATGATGTGCTAAGTTGTCACGGAAGCACTTTACTCCAGAAGAGATTTTCTTCACGCAGTCATTAACTCCTCTCAAGCAACATTTATTGACTATCATAAGATTTCGTTAACATGAATGGAAACATTGCTGATTGCCAAACTACTATCCTTATTTTTCAAATAATCAACCAGAAAAAATCCTAACAGCAGAGAGGTGTAAGCAAATCCCATTTAAGATGGATCACAGCCTCTGTTCTAAATATTCTTAAGCCTTCCAGTTAGTAAGTGGCTAAGAAACAGGCTTGAAAATTGTAAGCCTTATGTCATTCAGACCACCACATCAAATAGATTTTTATAGTTACAGACCTAAAGGTCTGAAAATTTCAGAAGCAGCTTCTCTTGAAAAAGAGGATGCCCAGAGAATACTGAAGAAGTCTTTCTATCTTAAGCTCCTCTGGCTACAAGGAACCTGTGCAGTAAAATATAACAATATAAAATATAAAAAATATAAAATATAAAAAATAACAACAAAGCCTGAAGAACATCCTCCTAGTCTTCTCAGCTCACAGAAACGCAGACCTTTGAAACTGACCTTTCATGGGCTGCATGGCAGAGATTTTCCTTGCACTAATTGTGGGTTGATTTTTTCTGTTAAAATTGAAACAGTTTAGGCAACTTGTAATTACATCTCTTTGGGGTAAAGCCTGCTCTGGCCAGCATCTTTTTGGACCAGCTGGAAAAATACTGCTTTAGTAATGCAGAGGAGATTACTTATCCCTGCCGAGTTAGCGATGTTAACATTGATAACTTACAATTCTAAGGATGTATTTACTAGAAAAGCATAAACAGCATTTTTTTGTGGGCATCAATTCCTGCTCTGACTGCCGTAAGGCTTCCTTTTTATTACTTTGGGCTACTGAGACCAAATCCCTCAAGACAGAGGAATGTCTAGACATTGGTCAGGTTTAGACACAGCATCAATACTCTGCTGCTTGGTGCTGTTGAGATGTGTAGTTCAGGGTCACTTGATAGATGCCAGAAACTGGCACCTCTACAATATCTGATCCATGTTCTTGAAGACTCACAATAATAAACTTCAGATACCTGAAGTCTCAGTTATGAGTTTTACTCATGGTAGCTTATTTTGAAATAGGAATAGCTATTTATATATAAATATATTTATAAATATGTATTTATACTATATACTATATTTATGTAAAAAGACTAACTGCAAAACATCCATGTGTAAGTAACTCTCTTCTCATCAGTGCTTTGCATGGTTAACATCTCACTCATCCTTTTTAGATGCATCATATTTTTTTAAAGCCCTAATACCAAAAAGTTTTGGGGCTAATTTCCCTAAATGCTCTGTAGAGCTAATAGAGAGACAGTAGGGTTGTTACGGTGATGCAGAGGAACTCAGCGTGGCAGCTTCATGTTGCACAATCAGCAGCCTCCATCTTTACTCATGAACTGCAGGTGATTGCTGGAGACTGACACCTTCCACATCACACTGACCTTTATGAAAACTTGTACTAAGTCTGGCCAGCTTCTACCACTGTTGCAGAAATCATGCCCTATTCCACACTTTCATTTCTTTACTTTTCATTTTGTTACTGTTTATAACAATACATGACATGCTACAAACCAGCCTTCCCAGGGGGCAAGTCATCCTGCTTAGCATCAAAATTTAGGAGCTGTTCCCTCTCAACTTCCTCACTGGCAGCCTGCTCTGCTGCCAGCGGTAACGTATCTTGCCCAGCTACATGTTTCTCATCCTCAGGTGGATTTGGCTCCTTCTCTGACTCAGGCAGCATCTCCTTGTGACCTGCAGCAGCCTCGAGTGACTCTTGTGGTTTTTTCAACTGACTAGAAAGCTGCTCCTCTTCTGCCTTAGGCTCCTGTTTTCTGACGTCAGTTAGGCTGTCTGTTCTTTCTGAAAACAACAAAAATGATTCTGAATGAAAAAAACCAATGCCTTTCAGTGGTGGCACAAGTTAAAAACTTTTAATAAATAATGCTTTATATTTCTCATTAAATTCTTGGTTTTCCTCTGAAAGAATATCTTCCAGTCACATCAGTTCCAGAGACAAGAGGAAGACAATTCATGTTTTTCCTACTGGGAACAGCTAAAGAAGGGAACTTTATTTACTGTCAACAAATTCATGCTTCTACCTCGTTAAAATTTTGGTACATGTGGTTAATAAATTGTGCAAGTGAAACAGAGAAATTTAAATAAAATTGCAGTGTCCTATATAAGCATCAGGTTTCTGTGTGTTACACCTTGTTACCAACAATAAAATTGATTTGGTGTTCAAAAGTAGCTCAGGACAAAGCATCACATAGGCAGATTTGTACATATCCAAGTCTGTTCTTATTTTTAAACATGAAGAGGGAAGTGCAGGAGTGCTATAATTTTTAGTTGACATTAACATATCTCTTTCTTCCCCATGTATCTACACTTTTAATTAAAAAAAAAATTCGCAAATAAACTATATGTAGACGTTGTCTTCAGTTGCTAGATCTCTGAGAGTTGCATGCTCACACCACTGTAATTTAAGATAGCATGTCAGAATAATTAAATTTAAGAATTGAATTTGTATCACACACACTACTATGCAAGATTGACACACAAGGATATATCCATTCAAATTAATAGTTTCTGAAGTTTAGTGCCAAAAGGAACCATTAGGTTAACTAATATAAACGCATGTATCATTTTCCTTTCTTGCAATTTGCTCAATGACAACACATGGGAAATGTGAATGTGTGTTTCTTGTAAGCCTAACTTTCAGGTATTCCACAAGGAGGAGAGGTACCAGGCTGAATATGTCAAACTTTTTAAGAAAGCAAATTTTAAGTATGCTTGAAAATTATTCCTTCCAAAAGTTGGGTATTTTCTTCATATTAAACGAGGAACATGATTCCAGAACTGTAAATATTTCCATTTTCCTTTATGTGCAACATGCCAACTACAACAAAACTGAACCAACAGAAATCCTAGCAAGTTTTCTTTCAGCTTGATGTTCAAACTTTTGGTGTCACTTTTTTATCTTAATCTTGTGTACAAAAATGCTTCTAAATGTTCAATTAAATTACAACCATTCTTAACCAGTTGTTAGTGAGACAGGGATTTCCATCTCACCTTTAGCCTGCATCAGGTCTGTCTTTCTTAATGTAGGTACTGCTTTAGGAACATCCTCACTGGTTTTCTGCTGTTCCAAGTCAGCCTGCTTGAACTCTGTTTCCTTCAAGGCTGGCAGTTGAGTATCAACCTATAAAGTGAATGTACACAGATAAGCACTGTCTATATAACTGCACCTGGATTTGGAAAGGTGGGAAAATATCGCAACACCCTCGGAAATATTTGGACTGAAATTTTTATTGGTGATGGAAGTACCATACAATTCTGAATATGCAGTAATGCTTCTATATAACAGCATGGCACATCAGGAGAATTTTAACATACCTTATTTAACTGCAGCTAATGACAAGATTACTGGTCTTGGTTATTCTCGGAGTGTCACGGAACAGTAACACCACACATTTATCCACTATTGCTCTGTTACTGTGTCAGCGGAGCAAATAAACAGATGCCATTAACTATTAATAGTCTACAGGGCAGGAAAACTGAGTTTGGTCACCATTACACTTCAACTAAGTAAGGCTTGTATAGAACTGGTCTGTAACTATGTTAAATGCAGGATTAAGAAAAGAAAAACAAAAGTTAACCAACTGGACAATAACACCTTTTTAACATGACACAGCTTGCTTAAGAATGTATTAAATTCTGGTGCTAGACTGCTGTAAGCATCTGACCCACTTAGATATTAAATCTAAGATGTACACCATCTTGAAGATCTTCCAAACTGGCAATTGAAATTCTATGTATGACTTTCACTTACACTGGCATTGGCTCCCTCATGTGGCCATGGCCTCCCTGTATGTCAGTGTTGGCATGTTTGCCTACTTGAGGCCCCTTCCATCTCCTCCCCATCTCTGGATCTAGTGGTTGGCAGTCTTGCTTGGTGCTGTCTCCTTCAGTGGATCCCCTCATCTCTAGCATGGGGAACAGGGAGCTCAGGAATGCCACGTCACCACCTCCCCATAAATGACTCCCAGACTATATGAATTAAGTATTTGGGGGTGTAGGTTTGTGTTAGACCTTTTGAGAGACACAGAACTCAACTTAGGATTCACCATTAGTTTCAAGTGAAAAATCAAAGACCATCAGTGAACTGAGGGATGTACTCAGGGGCTTTCAGACAGGTGACATTAAGAACACCCATCCTCTAGGAGGGGAATCTGGAGCTGCCTGTAGAGAATGGTGATTCTCCAGATACAGCATGTTTCTGCGGTTGAGTGGAGGTAGAAGAGGTTTGAAAAGATAGGGTGGCCATGCTTCACCTAACATAGCCCCATGGCTCATATGGTACCCCTTGTGGCACCCAGGCTCTTCTCTTCATGGTCATTGCTCAAGCAGTCAAGACCCTGCCTGCCCTGATAAATGGAGTTATTCTTTCCCCAGTGTCATCTTAGAAACACTTAATGAGGGTGCAAAGCCAGGGCCAGTGGGGAAAGAGCAGAGCTGAGCTCTTTGTAGAGGAATTTATGAGAATGATCAAAGAGAAAGACTTGAGAAGAAAAAGAAAACAAGAAGCTCTGATATGAGGCTTGCTTGGGATTACCCGCCTGGCAGCCCTGCATCAGTGACTTCAGTGGGACAAAGAAGCTACAGTTGATTGCTCCAAACAAATGTCTGCTTACTTCTATGGTCACTGGAAACCAGAGAGCTCTCCCAGTCACCTTGCTGCATTACCATCACTGTTCTCTACAACTACTCCAAAGGAGGTAGTGGTATTGAGGTGCAGGTCAGCTGCTTCTCCCAGGTAACAACAGACAGGACAATGGGAAACAGCCCCAAGCTGCACCAGAAGAGGTTTAGATTGGATATTAGGAATTTTTTTTTCACTAAAAGAGTGGTCAGGCATTGGAACAGGTCCAAGTGGAGGAATCACCACTCCTGGAAGTTTTCAAAAGGTGTGCCACAAAAATTTGCCATTTGGAGACATGGCTGAGTGGTGAACACAGCAGTGCTGGGTTAACAGCTGGACTTGATGATCTTAGAGGTCTTTTCTGACCTTAATGATGTTATGAATTCTGTAATTGGCAGAGAGCTATGTCAATTGAATTCATGCAAACACTGAACATGAAATATGCATGGAGCCCATTTTGTTCCATACCAGTTTTGGTGAACAAAACCCAGAATGTTACAAAACCATTTGTTCTATGGGGATTTTTTGTTGCATTTTTATTTTTGTTTCATTTACAAAAAGGAAAAAAAAAGCAAACTATGCAGAGAAGGAACAAGCATGTGCACATTTGGAGATACAAACCTCTTTATATCTGGTACCATATAAATGAATGGGCAATCTTATGGTATAGGAAGTCTCAGAACTGACAGGATTGTTTTCTGTTACCAATTGTCTTTAAGACTGTAGCTTCCCATTTATCTAAGGAGGGCAGTAAAACACTATGTTGTCAAATGTTCATTCAGTCATTTGGAAAAATGACTGCAGAAAGAAGTAGCTAAGTCACCAAGAAGGCAGAGTTGTAGCACGATTACTTGGCTGTTTTGAAAAGCATTTCATTTCCATCAAAGCCAGGCAGAACTAGACCTTTTTGTGTCAACACCATGAAGTCCAGTATCAACAACTAATCTAGCACTGACTCTTATGAAAGCTTGATAAACAAATGTTACTGCAGAATACTTGGTTATTGCAGTAATGATATTCAGGAGAACTCCATCTTCCTTCAATCAGTAAAATAAAAATGCTGTATTTAAAAATGGTTCTGTTTTATAAATAATTCAGCTCCTTGAGATCACTCTCTACAGTAGAAATAATCAGAAACTGAACATCAGACCATTTTTCACTTTATGTTGGGCATGAATTCTTCTGCAAGAATGGCAAGAAATTACCTCTTAATTACACATGCAGAAGCCCTTTACTTATCTTAAATTTCTGGCTTAGTAATTTTTAATGTCAAATAGATTCAAAGAGTATATGCTGATTTTTTTTAAAGTTGAAGTAGTTGGATAAAAAGATAGTAATTGAACATGTTGTGTTTTCCTCAGCCAAGAAGTATATCTTGATATTTAGTATCATTCCTCAAATTACAGAGCTCTAAGTAAAGCTGTTTAGTTATTAACCGACCAACACTCCATTTTCTTTTTAAGTCAGACTTTTCTGTTACATAAGCACATACGTCTTACAATCAGGAATTATTCCAGCTTAAAACACTGGATAAAAACATACATAGACTTTGTCAGGGTTCTCTTGCACTAACTATAACTAAGTATGCTTTTATAAAAGCAAAAAGATGAAATTCTTGGGCAAGCAAACAACTGAGGAAGTTACAGCTTGGCCAAAGAAACACTGCCACAGATACTAGGGAATACAAGCAGCCAGAAATTATTTAGGAATATATATATAAATATATAGTATCAGTTAGCTCGTCTGAGATCATCCCATTTACATATAAAAAGGAGAAGAGAAAACCTGCCCTTCCGTACAGATTATCTGCTTTGAGTAAAAATTGCCTCCAGCTATGCACCTTATTGCAGGAGACTGAAATTGTCCTGCAGAGGGGCTTCAGTCAAACTCCTCAGGTTCCTCTCCTAAGATGATTTATCTTCCAAACTGGAAATGTTAAAAGAAAAACAAAAATGCAACAAACACACAAACAAATAAACAAAGAAAAGGAATCTAGTCCAAGTAATTGTAATTAAAATCTGCTGCAAAATCACATTAAAAATTAAGTTGATCGCCTCTATATTAGGGTCTTCCCTAGATCAAATTTCTTAAACAGGATGCATTTGACAAACTAATGTATCATCTCCAAATGATGAGGGGTTTATGTACTTACAATGATATATTTATTGTTACTTTTTATCTACTTATTTGATACTGTTTATAAAAACTATTGACAAGAGCTGTAACTTTTATTTGAAGGCATAACTGGATAGCATTTCCAGTTTCTAATGCTTCATTCACATTGCAGCTCTCACACAATGCACGTTCCCAGGATAAAAGGTCACACACTTCAGTAGTTCTGTTTTCCCCTTTCTACATAAAGGACTGGACACAGACTGAAACATTACCTATGGGAATCTCCAGGCAGAGGTTTTAGCCATTTTCTCTCATCCTTTTTCAGCTCTTTGTAGAACCAATATTCATTCCTCAATGCTTTACCCTTTCCACTTCTAAAGTCATCAAATTTAGCCTTTTCCTAGACAAAGAGAAAAGGCTATATTCCACCAAATCCCCACTGCCTTTGTAATCAGAGTTGGCCACCCAGCTAGAGGAAAAGGCCCCACTGCTGTCACATGTAAAAAGTCTAACTTCTGAAACCTCTGTTTCTTTGGTAAGCCTGAAGAAAGGGCTATTTTGGTACAGAAATTAATCAAGTGCTTTCTCATCCAAGAGCTTGATTGCATCTTTCCAGGGCTGTCCATATCAAGCTTAACCAGTCAAATTCTATCCCTGACCAAATCCCACATCCATGAAGAAGCATCAATAAATCACGTGCCAAGACAACAGAATGAACTGAAATTTCCGTTTCTTGGGATTTTCTCCCACCCTCTGCACCCCAGGAGAAAAAGCCAGCTGACATGCAGCCACCCTATTTGCCAAGCCTGCCCTACCCCAGTGAGCCTTCAATAGGTACAATGAATTTGTGGTTCTTTGTCTCAGAATATCCAACAGCAAGCAGTGCAGACACTTTATTATCCCTTAATTCCTACAGTAAAATGCTCACATAAAGGATTTCTGTGAAAATTCATAGCTGGTGAACCTTGGACTGCAATATTCAGGGTGTGCTGCTTCTCTGAAGAGATTCACAATTTATCCTCATCTTTAACACACAAAGCAACCAAGTACTTTAACAAAGTCAAAAGGTGCTGTTACCAAAGTTCAGTCGTGTAAATATTCCTTAATGGACCCCACACCACTCTCAGCATCACCTCTCAAATTCTGCCCATCTCAGAGACACAGTGATTTGGAGTCTCCTTCAGGACATCTCCTTGTTCTGTCCTTGAAATTGCCTCATTTCCCATAGATCAGAAACACTCAACAAATGCTGAAGTAGTGAAAAACTTAATGAGATGGGCTAATGCTAGTAGGAAGTAACAGAAAGGTAAAGAAACATTTAAGAACTACACAGAAAAGCATTTTCAAGAAATTATCCAAACCATACCTGGCTGTCTTCTGTGAAGTCTTTTTTTTCTTTGATTTGTGGTACATCAGTACTCTTTTTTGTAAGCTCATCCATCCTTTCTTCACATTGTTCTTCTAATTCTTTCATCTGGTTGATGCACTGTGACCTGAAAAAACATGAACAAGACCGTTAACTCTCATCCACACTCTTCTAAAATGTACTTTTGCAAAATTACCTAATTCTTTTTTTCATATATCTATTTTTTTCTTTATGGTTTTAGAAGTCACTAGGAAAAAATGAGGCATTCACCTAAGTCCTAAGGACAAATTCATGGTGCAGGCAAGTTCTATTAGAATAAATTAATTTAAAGTACTTTTGTTTGACCAGCTCAACAAGCTACATGATTTTCTCTGTGTCTTTGCTAACCAGTCAAGTCCAGTTAAGTTAAAAACAATTTTGATCCTTGAAGCATTTCTACTACGATTACAGAAATTCGTATTTTGATTTTAGCCAGAAAGAGGAAACAGAAAAGTATCAGCTGAAAAAGAAAACAGGTGTAATCTACTGTTAGCAAACTGAACACCCTTTCTCAATATTTCAGCAAAGCGCAGTGCTGCAAGATATAGCAAAACATATGTTACAGAAATGGAGTTCATTAGTAGCTACTATAAGTTCTGGAAGGAACATATCCTAAAGACGCAAGCACTGTGTATCTTTTACATACTTTTAATAGTTACACAGCACCATAACCTTTGCGACAGCAGGGGTCTTCTATCTGCATCTCTACAGCCTGCTTTCCCTCACAGCTCTGTAACTCCTAGGCAAGGCCTGCTGTTTGCAGCAGTGCTTTTCCTAAAGCTGCCAGGGCAGTGTTTTCCCCTTCTGTGGATGTGTTGGAGATCCTGCGCAAAGCCCAGGAGTTTTGTCAACCTCAGTTTCTCAGGGCAAGTGGCCACAGTCAGGGCAAGATCCTCCTTTCTCTCCTACTCTCTTCAGAAGTCGTTTTATAGCTTTTGGTTTACATCAGAGGAAAAATAAGATCTAGTGAATAACAAAGCAAGATAATCATTACCCCATAATACACATGCAGAAGTCTTAGAAACTAGTCATCATGTAACTCCAAGTATGCTCTGACCCCACTATGAACAGGAACACCAGTTTGAGAGGATCCCAATGGGAAGAGCATCACACTAGGGGAAAATGTGATAAAAAATCACCATCACTGTCTGTACTCACTGCCTTGGAGAGCCTGCCCAAGGAAGAGCAGGCTCTTGGCTGGGGACCCCATTTGCTTTTCCCTGCTGGTCTAGCAGCAAAGAAGTCTTCTGGGATTTTGAAACCTTTTCTCCTTTCTCTCTCTCCTTTGTTTTTTCCACTCAAAGGTAGCTTCCAGTTTTTACATATACAATCAGCTACAGACCTTGCAAACACATCTTTCTGCATTCAAAATCTTTTTCAGCAACTTTTGTAGAACATCATGGTCAACATACTGCAAGTTTCTCCTCCCCCTCACTAAGACTAAGAAGGCAGGTAAATTTCCCCTGATTCTGGCTCTGACCAGTGTTACTAAGAGTGTCAGTACCTTCCGTGCAACAGCAGCTGGTTCAGACAGGCATATTGCAGTTTCTCAAGCTGCAAATAAGCTACATAATCCGAAGGAATTCTTGGGGTACGTGCACTCTACCACAGCAAGTAACTCATTTGTACTGCACTTTCACCTGTCTCCACCTCTACTTTTCAAAAGCAAAAAATCCCTTCTGTAGTTCGCACCCAGAAAGGAAGAACAGTAGCAGACAGATAGGCTATGAACTGACAAATTAATTACCTTCATTACAATTTCTTGTTGACTAGACATTATTCTAAAGCCTGATTTGATAATGCTAATACCTGGAAGAGTCACCAAAATAAGCAGTGCTTCAAACTGGTGAACATCAGAGACAGTAAAACAGCATAGGCTTGAGTTATGCACACTTTCAGTATTTTCTAGGAAATAAAAGGCCATATTAATTGTCTGCATCTCAGTTTGCAAGCTTGAGAAAGATGCAGAACACAGACGACCTGAAGTCAGAGATAGAGCATTTGTGAAAGGTTGCACTTTCATCTCACGTAGCACATGAAAATAAAATTCATTTAACATTTGTGACAAATCCTCACCATTTAAAATTTATTATCTGTAACAGAATTCCTTTATACTGTACTCATGCATACAAGAACTTCTCGAGTACAGGGACAGCATTAGTTTCTCCACCTCATCCCATCACCAGGACATTTCAAATGTGCAAACCTACTGCTCTTAAACTCAGTCTCTGTGGCATGTTTTCTCCTTCACTACATAGTTAATTCTGTGACACAGAGCTCACCTGCACACACACAAAGGAGCCCAAATAATACCCTCCACAGCTGCTTCCAGGCCCATCAAAGGAGCCACCAGCCCATCCAAGGATGATCTCCATGAGCCTAAGCACAGAGGCACAAGCAAACTGAGAAGGAGGGACAGCCTGTCTAGACCACCCCCACAGCATGTTTTGCACTAGGAGACACTCACTCTCACAGGAGAGGGATGAGTCTATCGCTGTTGTCTGTGCTCATGCTTCATGTGTTCTGTGTTAACCTGCATACCTGACAGCCTACAGATCTGCTCACAGGAACAGATGTGCAGCCTCTCCCCTCCTGGGCTGCTGGATTTGCCAATCCCCAGCATGAGAAACAGAGTATCTTTGTTCTCCAGGAGCATCTATCAACCTCCTCCTTTCAACCCCACCAAAAAAGGTTACTCCTGCACTCACACTCTTGCACTTTTAAGGTCTGCAAATACCAAACTAATTATCAGACCTTTTAGACGTAGCAAGATTTCTAAAAAAGCAGTTATGTAACAACCAAAGGTCTTGGGAATAAAAATGTATTTGAATATTGGAATGTATTCAATAATGATTTCAAAAGATCAGTCCAGAGGCTTCTGTTTCATTCTGGCTGCTGCAGGAGAGAAGGGTCAGTGTGCCAGTGAACCTTTGCTGCAGAAGCTCTAGCCATGACCAGACAGCACTGGGCACAGTGTGCACCAAAGGTATGTTGTGAAGTCAACTGCTGAGGAATGCACACTCCTTTGGCACACAACACCAGTAAGGTCAGATAATTCCTGCTGGCTTCTGCACTGAAAACACTAAGCTTGTTCAAAAAAATGGTAAGATGAAACTTCAAGACTTAGGTAAAAGAAGAAACAAGGATTTTTTTTTTTTCCTACGGTCACAGATTTTGTTCTTATGCATTCCATATTCACAACTGCTCTTACCACTGTCTTCTACAGAGTAGTTACTGAATGTTTAAATGGAGCGATTTACAATGTGCTGTTTGAAAAAGGCAATTGATTTCTGTCATCTTTTTGTAACATTTTCAATTATACAAATAATATGGTCCCTCAATTTTTGCACTGGGCATAGTGTACTTGCTACCTAAGGTGCAAAACCTTCAACCATACAAATCCAGGTAAAAGGAAGAAGCACATAATCAGGTCTAATGCCTTCTCCTGGCAAGGCAGACGAACAGAGAGGTAACACAGTGGTTTATTCCGAATGTGGAGGGGAGGAAGGAAGACAGATTAAAAATAACATTTGGAATCTTTCTAATAATTGTTATTTTCCTAGGCCCACAATCATATTGGGAAAAGCTTGTTTGCAATCATTTAAAGTGACAGTATTAATTGAGCATAAAATAAAGAGGAACATATGTAGCCAAGTACTATCAAATATCCATGTCTGCAATTACCGGAACACCACAACAGAGAAATATTAACATTCCAACATCCTCCCTAAAGGTACACAACAAGCAACATTTTAAAAACACATTTATACATGTTCCTCCTAGAATTGTGTGAATGCTGCACAGTACCCAAGCTATAAATTATTTCATGAAAATCTGAGTGCTACGCTTGTTTTCCTCACTTCGACTCTCAGGAAAAGAATCTATAAATAGAAAATGAACATTGAAGTATTATGCAACAAAGTTAGTGAAGATAGCATAGCTCCTTGGCTGAGATAACTGCCTTTACAGACTCCCATAGAGACTCTCTAGGAACTGGTACAGCTGTCTCAGGACCAGCTGGAGACAGGTCAGCTAACTGAGTCCCTGTTCAGCTACCACATGGTTGATCTATCATGTCTCTACACCTACCCTGATAAAAGCAAACCCACCTTTACTATCAAGCTTAGCTTTTCACCTTGAGCCAGCCCAGACCTTGGAGTATGCTGTCTGAATACAACCTTCCTTTGTTAAATGAAGAGGGATTCTTTATGGTACACTACCACAAACAGGGGTGCTCTGTCAGTGATTTCCTCAACAGAGCCACGCTTGTAAGCACCAGACATGGGTGATAAACCTCAAAATTTTCAGAAGACAGACTCACTACATTTTCCTTGTATTATTTCCCTGCATGTGTATATCAACCCAGTGCTTCATGGGTATACCTCTCATGTGGAGCACAACTGTCCAGCACACAGATATATTTGTGCTATATCCAGATCTATTTGTTTCTGCTGATCTTAGTCTTAAAAGGAAGACACTGGCAAACAGGTTCACTGACTAACACAGAACTATCAACAGAGGTCCATGAGTCTCAGGTCTGTCATTTAACTAAACAGCAAACAGATGGTGCTTAACAACCATGGTACACAACAAACACAGAGTGGGAAAAAGCCCCTTAACACACTAGCAACACAGCTTATTGAAAGGCAGGTACAAACTAAAGTATCCAACTTCCTTCTACTTTTCTGTTAGACGTCTTAAATTACAGCTCCACTAATACAATCTATCTTATTTACATGAGTAATAATTCAAAAAAAAAGGTCACAACCAATTGGTCATCAGTAAGTGTTACAGAAGCACTAACATTAATCCTTAATTCTAAGGAGGTGGAAAAACAGAAGAAAATACTTCAAGATTAGCCTGCAGAATTCAAGTTCTTTGAGTTTCATGGTCCACTTTTAGTCATAATTTTTACAAAACCTGGCTAAACAATGGCTGCTGAAAAAATACCTATCACTACAACAATTACACTCTTGATGGAACATCATTATGAGAACACGCAAACAGCAAATTTTATTGCTTTTTTCTATTTATGCACAAGGGGGAAGATCCTATAGGATGTGAAGGCAGGTGGAGGAAACAAGGATATTACTGAGCAGAAAGGACTGAGGAGAAATTCCTAGAAATACCAGAAACGTGTATTTAGTGTAAGGATATGGATAAGTACTTTTGTTCAGCTATCCATGCTTTACAATTCAGTGGGAAATCTCAAGAAAAAGCCATGACTAGGTACGTCAAGTAAAACAGAACACATGAGTCTGATGGTACCAGAAATTCCCAAGACCTCTGGCAGCTCAATAAGGTACAGCTTCTCATCAGATGCTCCCCTATCTTAACGCAAACTTCTTCAGAGTTTAGCCTCTTCATGTTTCAATTTTCCCCCACAACTCTTAAGGGATAATATTGCTACCTTAATCCTCCTGCAACAGAAGGAGCATCAAGAAGTGTGTGGACACAAAGATGAAAAATACTGCAAAGTTTATGCTCTTCTCCAACTGTGAGCAATTTTAGAAGAGGTGTCAGATGTTACTTTCTCCTTAATAATGTATTTTAACTAACAGTACTATAGCTAACACAAGAGTACTCTGGGTTATAACCAAGTCACCTATAATTTGGGAAGTCATCTTTCCTAAAGAACATACTTACAGGTCATATGAGAACTTCCTCTGAAGGTTAGTCTGGTTCTTCTGAAACCAGAAAACATCCAGCTGTAGCTTTCCATATTCCGTCTGTAACTCTTTCAAGTGTTCTGATCAAAACAGAATTAAAATACATATTAAAATACACATACACCTATATATTCTACAACAGAAATATCAAACAACAAATCTATAGTAAGCATGCGAAATTAATCCATCTGTTATGCAAACTACACATCATACACAAATGCATAGATAATTGTTGAATTTATTCAACAAGGGTGCAGAGAATCTGGTAAGAATAACTTTTCAGCACAACATTTAGCAAGAACAGTACAATGTATATTTTTACCTACTTTTCCTCTTAAGGAATACACAGAACTGATTTGCAAACCCTGCTAAGTTGCAGTCTGGAAAATCTTTAAGTCTATGAAATCATAATCAGAACACAGTGTGAAACAGCATTCACATTTATCAGCCACATAAAGATGAGCTTGCAATGCTTCCCTGAATAACATGCAATTTATAGCCATGATCCTCAGCAACAGGGGCATCTATGATTCAGTTTTCTTCCTGATAGAAAGCTTTGTGAGAGGGTACCAGAAGGCAACACCACAACACACTTACTTGTTTATAGGATTCATTTCCAAGAACCTCCAGAGGAATACATTGCTAACAACAATTTTTGAAGCACAACCATGAATAGAAATGAATTAGACTGAGTTTTCTTATTTAATAAAGGACTTGTGAATTCCTCTGGTGCTAAAATGCATGACCCCACACCTCAGGGAAGAATGCAAGAATATGTTGCCAAGGAGAATGAAGAATAAATATATTAACTTACTTCTATTCTGTATAATATCAAAAGAGTCAGGAGTACTACATCAAGCACTACAAGGACTGTTGAGGCAGATTAGTCTGACACTTAACTGGAGTTACGCAGATGAAGTATCTAAGTCATGGCAGCTCCTGCACCACCCCCAGGACTTGAAGAAATGCAGCACTCTCAAAAGAAACATGCAAGTCTTAAAAAACAGGGAGCCTAAAAAACAGTAAGAGAGAGATTCACAGGGGTACTACAACGTACCTCGTAGACTCTGAATCAATCGATCATTTAGTGTGATGTTACTCATCAGCATTGCCTGAAAGAAGCAGAACAAAATGCAGTGTTTTAATTGCAAAGGGCCTGTATTACCACTATAAACAACATCTATCAAAATACTTGTAACAAGATCTATTTTTTGTGTCACAGTTGTTAGTTTGTGCATCACAGTTGAACAAAAACTTTTAGCTGCTTTAGAGATCTACAATTGCAAACAACAAGTATTCATTTTAACCCAGATTTTCCAGTAATGGGGAGTGGGAGAAGATATCACTGCACAAATAAAAAGAGGAAAAATTTAAAGGAATTTAAAGATACTACAATTGCTTGTCACTTTATTCTAGTTTAATATCATGACTGGAGTCAGCCAGACTTACTGTATTTATCTCCTGAAGGAAGAATACAACCTATGACAGCTCACTATCAATTACCCTCTCACTCAGGAATCAATACACCTGCATTCAGGCACGCAAAGATGAGCTATGAAAGTATTAATCATTCAGCTAAAGCAACTCCATGAAAGCAATGTGAAGCCCTTACATTGAATCCCTTTTCTACCTATCTTCTTGATTGCTTTCATGTTGGAGCAGCCTTCTTCCACTCCCTCACTTTGTTCTCCCTCTCATTCTGAAGAGGTAGTAAACATACAAACATTTTTCGTCTATTCTTCCATCAGTCTGTGTCTACCATTTCATATACACACATACCCCAAAACATCTGAAAACTGAGTCAAGTCAAGCCTAAGTGACATTATTCATATTCAACATTTAGCAAGTCTGATGCAGAAGAGTTCTTAAGAATACAAAAAAGAGATCCACCAGCTCTTCAGAAAAAATCCAGTCCAGTCTTAGGAAGGTATTTCTTAGGCTTTATTGCCAGTACCGCTATTATCCTTGTCCTGGGAAACTTCAGTATTCTTCAAGGATCCCAGATGAGAATACATCAACTCCCCTGTTTCCCAAAGTTTCTGCTCTAGTATTGATGTGTGCGTATGTCCAAGCCTGAAAAGAAGTAACAGCACCCATTCTGTCTGCCCAAGTCACCCTGAAACACTGACAACATTGTCAGTGCCTTTCTTCACAAAGGCTACAGTAATAAAAGCCAGCTGATTAGATGAAGCGCAGCGTTAAATAAACCTGAGTGGCTAGCACCCACCAGAGTAGTAGATTTGTCTTTGGTTGACCCTTTAAAGAGTCCCACTTTACAGAGGTGGTCATTCAGCTGTTGCTAAGTATTTCTACACCATTCTATATGTACAGCTGTTCTGTGAACGCCACCGTGAAACCTCAAGGAAAAACATCTTGCTCCTTTGTTAAAACGCAAATAGAAAATCAAAAAACAGTAATAAAAACATTTATGTAGGATTGTTTAATATATCTCCCTCTCCTTTCTCATAGGACAGCTAAATAAAAAATAAATTTGTTTTCACTGGTTATTGGGGAAAGGAAGTTAATGTTTCAGTGGAAATTCCAAGTTTTGCTAATGTGTGAACAATGTAGTCAGGTTGTTCCAGATTATCACCTTCAAGATAATACAGCATTGGCCATTATCAGAAACTGTCAATGGACTAGAAAAATCAGTATGATAGAGCAATTTTATGTTCTTACAGTTTTTTGGGGGCATTGTTGGTTTTGGTTCTTTTTATTGGGGGGGGCAATCTTTTTACTGGGGGGAGGAGGGGTTGGTTGGGGGGTTTTTCTCCTTAAAATGAAATTTCTAAATGCCAGGATCACTTATGTGGCAGTACAACATACAAGTGTTACATGTTTTGTACATTAGGACAATAATAACTGTGATTAGCTGAAGTGAAAAAAGTTATTTTCCACGTTAAAAAAATTCTCTTTGAATTACAACAGGGAAAAAAAGAAGTGTGCCTTTGTCTTTCTGGATTGCATATAAAACTTTATTTTGGCAATACCATACCTACTTCCTTGAACAGGTGGGCAAAAGTCCAGGAAAAACCCTGTTAAAATCTAGTTCGCTGTTTAACTTGAGCAGGAAATACTGTTTAATAATTTACAGGACAGTACTGCAACTGCCAGCTTCCAATCTCACTATGTCAATAACATCAGGCCTTCCATTCTTCCTCCTGTCATTCAAGTGTTGACTAATTTTCATCTTGTGGCTGTAAATTAAGCAAACATACTTTTGGGGTTTTATGCAGGTCAAGAATGAAAACTGCTGGGAAGCACTCAGCAGACACATGCCAATAGTCAGTTATAGAAAGAAACTCCCATTTTAAACTTCAATCAGCCCATGAAACAATAGCTATAATCCCCAGGAGCAAAATATCCAGCTTTTGGAAAATCACTCTATCACCATATCAAAATCTGATGTTCTGTGACAGAGTAACTCAGTAACATAGAACCAGCTTGTTGTATTTGTAAACATGTTTGCACAGAAGTCCTTATGACTATCAAAGAGGAAAAATATCAGTCTTTTGATTGAAGACAATGCTGTGGACAGCAGGTCTTCAGAAACCAAAACTCAAAAGTCACACTTCCCCCAGCAGTGAGGGAAAATTACTTGCTCCAGCTGTACAGCAAATTTTTTAATCACAGCTGCCAAAGATTCACCACAGAACATGTCCGCATAAGTCTTATTCTACTTAAGAAAGACAAAGCTAAAGTTACTGTTTCAAAATAAAAAAACATAACACAGAAATATGCATGAGGAAGCTTTGAGAAAAATTATTTGAAATCTTTGTTTTGAGCACATACTTTGAACTATGTAAATGCACTTGATCTGAATAACGCCCAACAGTATTCTCCATACACACATTCCTTGGAGGAATTACCACAATAACTCCTCCAGCATTTGCTACTCTCAAGAACCAAGCTAGCCCAAGCACACTGAACTGACATATATGCTTTCTAACACTGACTGTATGTGGTGTATAAAAAAGCATAATGAGACATTGCAACAGAAAAAAGAAAGCAAAGAATTTGATGAGTGTAAACACTAAAACTTAAGAAAAAAGAGGCTTTGCATTCACAAATACAGCTCAAAGGAGACAAAGATAAGCCACAGGATCAGTAACTCAGCTGGTAAGAACAAATCCAACCGTGAATAAAGCAAGATGGGAAGCTAAGATTTATACATGCAGAAACAGCCATTTATAATTAATCAGGGAAAAGCAGGGCTCTCATTTCATTATTAACTCAAACTGATTTAAGTCCTTACAGCAAAGAAAAAGCGTGGTTCTGTCTTGCACACTCCCACGGCTCCCCACCACTACGCTGGCATTAGCATGAAAATAATGCTGGCAACACACTGATATTTTAGTTGCTGCTCAGTAGTGCTTACCCTAAGACAAGGACTTTCCCATTTCCCATGCTCTGCCAGCCAGCAGTTGCACACAAAACCAGGAGAAAGCTCAGTCAGGTGTCCCAAACTGGCAAAAGGGACATTCCATACCATAGAACGTCGGGACATAAAATAGGGGAATTTGCCAGGAGGCACCGGTCACTGCTGGGGGACAAGTTGGGCATCATTCAGCAGGTGCTGAGCAATTGGATTGTGCACATCTTGTTTCTCTTCGGTTTTATTCCTCTCTCTCTCAGTTATCAAACTGTTCTTATCTCAACCCACAGAGTTTTCTTCAAAAATGTAGGGGGACATGTGCGGAGTGAGTAAGTGACTGCATGGTATTTAGTTGCCAGCTGGGGTTAAAACATGACAACTAGCCACAAAAAGGCTTTTTGGTTCCAGGCTAAGAGACTAACAGCTAAAGTGCATATTAGTATGTGGGGGGAAAGTTCATAAATAAGATACCTAAGGAAATATTTCTCTTTAAGGTTACTTGTTGTGCTGCACACTCATGTATACTTCAGTGGAGGCACATCAATTGAAGTAAGCCTGACAACAAATTTCAAGCTCAAAATGGAGAAGACACTGTTCATTTAAATCTGTTTCTCAATAAACTGAATTCCATTCAGAAATTCCACTTTTCCTCAATAAATGTAAAAAAACCCCACCCAACCAACAAAAGAACCCCAAACAAACACCAACCAACCAAATGAACAACTCATGCACCCAACAAAACCCAAACCCAAAAAACCACCTCTATTTCTGAAGAGTGGTTCTGTCAAAGATCTGAGACTCAACCTTGTTTCAAAGCCTGTGCTAAAAGCAATCTAGATTCTCTGTTTTGTCATGGAAGACACAAAGACATGCACACCATGACATGGTGCAGTTCTGCCTTTAAAACCACCAAAATTGCAAAGTTAGTTTCTTAAAATCTCAACACAAGAGGGTGGAATTTGACACACATGAATCCAAAATTACTTTTACAGGTACAGGGCAACAGCAAGTAGATTGAAGAAAAAAGCCTTGTGAAACTGCAGGACTTTCACTGTACTGTTATGTTTAAATAAACCCCAAATAATAGACAATGGAAGCAGAACAAAATCCTATGATATGAGAATATTAATATAAAACTTCCATAGGTATAGCTAATGCAAATTCTGACTTTCTGTCCATTCATTTAGCTGTGAAGAGGTAACGCTTAAACTACATATACTCTAAATTCCTTCTTTCTAGTTCAGCTAGTCTCATCCTTTTTTTTTCTTCCCACCATGTGAAGATATGTTTTGGACAGAAGTGATCTTTTAGACTTTTGCTGTACCAGTTATGAGTATGCATACTGATTTCTCTTGCTAATTTAGTAATATCGTGCTATGGCAAATATGGGACATGAGGCAGTGCTTCCTTACCTCAAAGCTTTTCCAAAACTAGAAGATGCAATATTGTTTGGGTTGAAAAAAAAAGAATCAAAAGATAAAACACATATAGCCTTCAATGAAAAGGAAAAGGCACCTTTCCTCTCTCTCCCTGCAGACTACTGTAATTCCTTCTGAGTGGAGTTGACTCTGTGCATACCAATAGGTATTTTGTGTCAGAAGATTGTGCTGGGAATTGAAATTTTCCCAGAGGGAGGGGACCAGAGAGCAGCTGTGGCCAGTGTTAAAAGATACTCAGCAACAGGACACTGACATGCTTCACATAGAACATACAAACCTTGGCCCTTCTCCTCAGTAAAACCAGATTTAGGTTGGAGATATATGTAAATCCAAAGAAAATTACCAACTGCAAAATTACGCTCTTGCAGTTAAGTGATATTAAACATATTGTTGTACTTATGCTCTTCAAAGAGACTTCTGTGGTTCTGTACATCCCAGAAGCCATGAGCCCTGAATAACAACCACAGAGAATATTATTCTTTACAAAATTGTTTACAGATTAGGAACAGCCCTTTTGCATTCCTGAATTGTGGTTATCAAGTGTTCAAGTAAGGTTACTTGATCTCTTCATTCTATTTCTGCATGGATTTCCAGAAGCCATTTCCTAAATCTGCACTAATCCTTAAAAATTCAAGCAGGTTTTTTAAAGGCAGACTGGTGACAGTAGTGTTTTATACATACTCAGACCTAAGAAAATAATTACAATAGCAATTTTTCAGAATTATATTGGCTCGGTGAATGGTGAGCCCACCTGGTATAACAGGCTCAGACTACCTACTTTCTATGCCCTCATACTTCAAGTAGCACAGAGACACTTCTACTACAAAAGAACACAGATTTAACTCAAAGAGATTACCACACTGCTAGTAACAATGACTAACTGGGCACATACCTTACTGGTGTTTCAGTTTGGTATGAAAGTAAATCAGCACTATAATTATTCTGTGTTTTATCAGCAGAGTAATAAAACACAGTGAGCAGAGATGAACTGCAATTACAATTGATCTCAAATGTTACTGAGGAGTTGCTTTTGGTTAGAAGACCAGATTGTGTAAGTATGCCTTGGATGTAAGTTTCTTCTATAGCCAGAAGAACCATAATTTCTTCCTGAAAAAGTGAGAGATTTGAGATGGACCAATCAGTCTTACACCTCTGCTAAAAGCATTTTAATTTTTAAGAACAGCAAGAAGAACTAAGCAAAATCTCATTTATGACTCAAGAATCTCTAGTTAGTTATAGAGGTTGTAAAATACTTGTAAAATGAGTTGAGAGTCTTGGGATTTGGATCTGCATTCATTCTTCCTGACTAGGTAAATACTTGCTGCTAATCCTCACAGAGCAAATAAAGTTCAGTTCAAGGAACAAGCATCCCAGAATCAGAAAGGGTGAATTCATTACTCTCCTCCCAGGAATCACATATTCCACTGGAATCCATGGAGCCAACCAACAAGGTTATGTGTGTGTATACAAGACATGAACATACAAAACACACTTACACATGGGTATAGACACACAAACAAAAAAGCACTCAGAAAGAGTCTTATATTCCACATCCCTCTGTGGAATAGCCTCTGATCCTATACAGCTTCTTCAGATAAAGGTCATTAGTGAGGAGAACTAAGTTTTTCCTCTCTTCCCTGCCACCATATCAGAGGCATTCCTGAATTACAGTGGATGAATCCATGCCAACTTGGCTGATGTCTTCTTTTGACAAATGCACAGCTTTCCAGCAATACCACTGTCTTACCACATGGCTGCATATCTCTACAAGCCATTGCAATTCCAGGTGTGAATGCGTTGTCTCCCTCGCCTTTATCACTGACTCTTTCAGAAGAAAACAGCAAGATACTTCAGAATAAAGACTTTCTTTTCCAGAAGCCACTCTGAGTCTTCCCCAGACACCACATTCCACCCCATGTCCAACAGCAGTTCTAGTTCTGTAAAATACTTTTCACCATTTCTCCTGGCATGGATGCCAGATTTAATGAACAGTTCCCACATGTCCTCTAGACTCAAAAATACCCCAAGGAAAGTGTATTGTGTGGTGCCACCTACCATTCATCTGATGCCAGAAATTTGAAACAAAAAGGTGGCACACCATGCTTGGCAGAAGTAACGTTTCATTCTCTAAACTTCCTTAAAACTCTCTCAGCATCTGTCCATCTTGCTAGCCTGTGCTATAAACTCTGTGGCCAGCCCTTACAGTTTCAGTGCCCTTTAGTAACTCTGGCTATATCTACTTACAGAAAGGAAGCATAATATTGCATTACATTTGCCCTTTTCTTACCTTTGATTTTTATTTTTTTCCACTCACGCATGTGTTTTCACTCCCTGTAGGACTGAAGTAGAATGCAAGAAAATGCCACAGCATTCAGTAGCAACACCCAATAATAGGAGGCAGAAGTAACAACAAGATTGATTACTCACTTGAATCCTGTCTGAATATTGAGGTATCATTTTAAAAAATACATAAATTAAAAAAATAAATAGACAAAACTATACCTCATATTTTTAAAGTATATGCAAAGACTGAACACAAAGAAGAGAGAAATTATCAAAGAAACATGTTTGTCTCAAATGAGGTAAAAAAGAATTGGTTTATTACTTCCTTGAAGACTTGGGGTAAAGAATATTTCAAAATAAATTAATTGTATACACCATTGATGAGCACATTCTACCTTCCACTTTTACTCAATTTTTGTTCCTCTATGTCCTTCAAATATTAAACTGGTGGTATTTTGCTCACACATCACATTTTGAGCAGCAAACCATTCCCTCACAGTGAACCTGCTACCTGAAAAGCACGTATTACCATCATGAGATGTGTCTGTTCAGCCTGCTGAACGTAATAGTCCTGGAAAACTGATCTATAAATTTCAGCCAAGAGACTCTACAGGAGAAGCAATTGCTAACTAAATGCTTCTGCTAATAGGGAGAAAAGTGATATTACTGACTAACAACTGCAATCAAAGCCGTATCAGGAACACAAGGAAAATATACAGCAAAACAGTTTGTAAGACGCTACACAGCAGGAATCATACACACTACTATTTAAGTAGCTTTTTTCACATTCTTCACAAAGGAATTCCATTCCCCTGGCAAAGCTGAATTGTCAGGAGCAGTGCCATGAAAGTTTTACCTTCTCATGTCTTCCCAGTACTACTGAGTTTTAGAGGCAGAAAGCCAAGGTGACACAAAGTTTGTAATGCATTTAGAAATAAACATCAATCACTTATGCTTACAAATATTTGGGAATATATCTCTTGGAGCGTCTTCCTCTTTTTCTTCATTTTTAAAACATTAGTATACAGGAAAGAAAGCCAAGGGCCAATCCAAGTATGGTAACAATGATTTATAGAGGGGGTAAGAGTTTTATTCAGAACTGCAGAACTTGCGGCTTCTAGTATTTCTAAGCTATACAGCAAATGTTGAAACATGCATTCAAGGTCCATTTTCTCAATACCATACAATCATAAAACATTTTGCCACACTAACACTGACTGTACGCCCATCAGCTGCAACATGTGAGCAACACTTTCTGTTGCAGAGTGTGTCTTGGTAGACCACAGTCTCACAGACCACAGTGGCTAGAAAAAGCCCTACCTTCTCTTCCTGATGTACTCTGTTGGCATTCTCCATCTGAAAGCTGTGCAAGGACTGAATTTTGTCGATCTGCTGTCGTTGCTTCTCTAGCTCTCCTTGGAATTCATTCTTTTTTTGCTCCACAGCACCCCTCTCCGCTGCTGCCCTGCGGACTTTGCCTTCCAGATCCATGACTCGACCCTGAGGAAGAGCAGATTAGCCAAAGCAAACAGAAATGCTTCCCCCTTGCCAGAATCTTGTCCAATATATTCAAGGAATAGCAAATTTCACAGCTCTAATAATGCCGGTATCATGAAAGTCCTGGGTCAGCCAGGGATACTTGTCATACACACAGAGACAGAAACCTCCCAAGTTTTACATAAATTAACAGGAGTGCATGTTTTGTAGGCACTGTCAAAATTTCACTTGAAGATAAGAAAAATGAAAAGCTCAGTACTTGAGCTTAAAAAAAACCCCAAATCAAAACATAAACATAAAAAAGATAAGAGTCTACAATCTTTCTGAAGTACAAGGTCAAACAATTTTTTAAATGTAACCCATACAATTCTGACAGCTCTACACTTCTGTGTTGGTCCTACACTAACTCAGTGTGAAAACTCAGCTCTCAAATCAATCTGATTTCCTGTAAGAGCTAGAAAAAAGCAGAGGGAGGACAATATTGCCCAACTTTTATATTAACAACTCACCGATGGCTATTACACAAAGACATGTATAAGAAAAATTCATTCATAAACAGAAAATCATCATTCTTCTTGATTGCTCGAAGAGCAGCTACAGTCAGAAGAAAATTCAACACCATCACATCCAGTACATACAAATACAGAGACATAAGCTAAGGAATCAAGCCTGATGTTTTCACATTCTTTTCCCTTCCCCTCCACTTCTTTTTTGTAAGTACTAAGTTAGTTTTGCAGGACATTGTTTCTAAACATTTTGGGTTAAAGTTTTTCTTCAGCAGTGATTAGGAATACAAAAACATGGAAAGGGGTTGGAATATCAACAGAATCTACCCATATGAAAAAAGACCTGGTGATTCTAGGTGGATTAAAAATTAGATATAATAAAAAATGTGCATGTTCCAAGACTCCACGAACATGGACCAAACCTTCTTACACCACAGTTTGTAGCATATTATGTATTATGTAGCATATTATGACCCACCTACTCTGCTTCTCCACCACAGAAAGCAAGAAATGGGAGAGGAGGCAGAGAAAAAAAAAAAGAAAAGAAGACTTGCAGTTTAGCTGGAATAGCAAGGAAAAGCACTCATTCCATTTCAGTTGTAATAGCTGCAAAGTCTTGCCAACAAACAAATGGCTCTACAGAGTGCTTTAGAAGCCCCATCCATGTCTTCAGCTATGCTTTTATTCCATTCAGAGTGCATGACTAAGCACAAGTGAAGTAATTTTCAGGCTAACTTTGGCAGAAATGTACAAGATGGTACAGTACATCAGTAATAACAGAGGACCTTGTGTCTCTAGGTTATTGAGATCAAGATAAACTAGGATGGTGGCATATTTCTCACTATCAGCTGCTTCATGGAAGTGCAGCAAAACTTAGCAATATCGATACAGTTACTACCCACTGGTAGCCACCATCCTGAGGTCACTGACTAAAGGGAAAGCAAGGGATGACCAGAGTCTCAGAAGTCATACGGGAAAACCAAGACGTACCCCTAACCGCATGGCCAGACACAAGTGTCCTGCTTGAACAGTGCCCACTCTGAGGTGAAACAGGAGTTCAACTCCTTCAGCTACCAAGTCAGTAGCTCAGTTTGGCTCAGTTACAAAGAGGATACAAATTCACTGGATAAACTGGGAAGGAGCTCTCATGAGCCACATTTAATCAACATGTTGTTAAGTTTTAGGTTAGCTTGTTAAAAACAATAACAAAAAACAAACCAAAACAAAGCAAAACAACAACAAAAAAAGAATTTAAAAAAAAAAACCAAAAAACAAACAACAAAAAACAACAACAAAAAAACCCCAAACCTGTCCTGCAGATTGTCACAAACCAGAAACTTGACTCACGTACCCTACTTCAGAACAAATGCTCCAGAAAGGATTAAAACCCAAGCTCAATAGCCATAAAAAATTTAGTTATCATCAGACAAGGTAATTATTCCATATGACTTGCATGTCCTTCTTCAGAAGGGTCACTAAGAAACACAAATTTAGATTTTTAGACACTGAACAACCTAGATTTCCTTGTACTGGGTGGGAAAGTATGCAAACAATCTTATGGGTCACATACGAAGACAAATCTAGGGATATGAGTGTGCCAGTTTTGACTGGGGTAGAGTTAATTTTCTTCGCAGTAGCTGGTGTGGGGCTCTGTTTTAGATTTGTGATGAACACAGGGTTCATGATATAAAGATGTTTTTGTTACTATTGAGTAGGGCTTCCAAAAGCCAAGGCCTTTTCTGCTTTGTCTACATCCATGATGGTGAGGAAACTGGGGGTGCTTGGGAGGAGGGGACAAAAAACAGGGGATGGCATTTGTCACATGTTTAATGTGAAACAGCCCCAAGACAGCTGAATGCTTTGTGTGAGCAGAAGTAACAAGTATCACTCATGCAGGCACGTTCAAGTTTTGGGTTCCTTTCATGTACTCCCATTGTCCCAGTCTCCAACTACTGGTAAGCAACAACTGTAAAATTTATGGAAGTTCCTACAATAAGCTGAAGTTCCTGACTTGCCACATGAAGGAGAATCATCCTTCTTGTGAACTACGCTTATTACCTGCACAAGTACAAAGGGACATGCAGAGCAAAAGGAATGTTACCTGCAGATCCATGCTGCGAGAACTTGCAATCCAGTAATTGAAACCCAAAACAATTATGCACGCCACAAGTGCAGCCATGAGGAGTGGTGGAGACTTCATCCCGCGACAGCTGTTTCCTAGTCCTACCATTGCAAGAAAAAAACAAATCCGAAGAACCACAGCAAGTATGGAAACCTGCAAATTAAAAACGGCACATTATACTGCATCCCCAATTACAGTTACTTTATACACACAATAAAACTTTCTTTGCAATAATGCAACAGCTCTCAGCTGACAGGCCTACACCCAGCAAGGAAGGTAAATGTATTAGTGTTGACCTGTCCAGGTATTTCCATCTGAAAGACAAAAAAAGGTCATCGCACACTATTAGCTTGTACATAAAGCTTCACGCGGTCTTGAGGGCGATGTCTTGAATACTGATAACAATACAATGAAAATCTGCAGTAAACAGAACCAGCTATCCTTCTATCATATATTCTACCCAAAAAGCTAAGCTGACAACACTGGGCTAGAGGATAGATTCCGTTTACCTAATTTACTCAGAAAATTAACTTAGTCTTGCTGTTTGAGGAGGAATTTGCACTTTGCTTCCTAAAATTGCGCCGTTTCAACTCATTCCATCTGATACTACTATTCTAACTTCTTGTTCCCAAGCTTGTAAATAAATAAGGAAACCAGATTGAATCAAATTATTTAAAGGATAATCTAAACATGGAAATTAATATGAATATGAGCAGACACTCCATTGATTTCGATGCTAAATTGAATTAAGTGTTCTCCGTTTTGATCCTCAGCTGCTTTCTCTGCTCCTGCAGAAAATAAATAATGAATTAGCAGTACCAGGGATACTACTGGTTGTTGTTGAGACTTGGATAATTTCTGTGAAACAGCCCATTTTAAAAGATTGGCAGGGCAAAGGGCAGTTGCAATTCTCTTTGAAATAGGCTACATTCATTTCATGACACGGTAAAATCTGGCCTTAATAAGCCTAATGGCATCTAGCTTTATGAATCCTCAAACTCCACTCGGAATTTCAGCTGTAGTTTGTAGAAGATTGCTCCCTTGTAAAATGAGATTAACTTCTTTTCTTTCTGCACTCCTGTAGACAAAAGACAGCAAAAATAAGCACAGAAGACCAGGCAGACAGCAAATACATATGCAACACAAGGCCCTAGTTCAATCTAAAATGGATACACTTACTAGAAATATATTGTACAATCTCTCAAGGTACATGCTCTTCAGCAAAGCAAACTCTTCCCTACAGCTGCAATGCACAGGTGGCAAGGTTTTAAAAGTTAATAAATGGTAGCAGCTCTCAAAGGGTTTTCATGTGAACATACACTGTAAACACAGGGGAATGTACCTTTGCAGGTACCAGAAATGTGGATTTTACTGTACATCCAGCACTTAAGTCCTTTAACAGCTCACCTACACCTAAGAGTGCGCATGCATCCTCTGCAAAATTCCCTCTTTGCAGCCAAGATAAAAATCTATCTTCTCCTCTTTTCTCAGCAGTCAGTGCACAATACTGCCAGACTCATGAAGGTTTCAAATCTGTGTGTTCATTTGAAAACCTTGCTAATTTGTATTTGAGGGTGGAATACCCAGAATATGTAAGAGTAAAATGCAACTTTCTGAAAATGTTGCCTCTTCACACACAAACACACCACAAAACAATCCAAAGAAAGAATGCAAAAAAGTCTAACACCTGAGACTTGAGTTTCTTGCCTAAAGGAAACCTCATCTAAGGAGCAAAGGGACACATGCAGCACAGCTCCAGTGAACATCCACAGGGCCACATACAGATGAAGTAAGGTCAACACTAAGAAGCAAAGGCATGGGGAGGAACCGTGCTTTTTTTTCTTGTAAAGCAAAAAATTAAGATACAGTAGATTAAAACACACAGAGAGTCATGCACAAATTTCCAGTAGAAAGCTATGAACTGCAGAAACACACACATCTTGCACAGACTATTTTCCTGTTGTGTCATCAGGAAAGTGAGAAGTACAGAGCCACCATGTCTTACATGTGGTCCCTGAAAAGAACCACAGACCTCCAGAGCAGCAAAAATGAGAGCACAAAGGGCATGATTAGCACTGCCACCTAAGGTAAGAACAAGAGAATAGAGGTAATTTTGCATACCAGAATGAAATATTGTATTTTAAAAAACATCTGTCAGAACCTGTCATGAAGTCATCCCTATCCTGCTCTTTGCTACAAGAGTATTATTAGTAGGTGCACTTGACACTTGAAAAAACTACAAACATAGCACTGCAAGATGCAATGATTCATTCCAAGTGTGACTTGAATAAAATAACTGATATTTTCCTCATAGCTGTCAGAATTACAGAAAATGGTTCACATTATCAGCAGTAACAGCTTGCACTGGAATTTATCTACTGGATAAATATATGGGACTAGTTGTTCAGGTCAAAAATTTAAGGAGGTAAAGCAACTATCTTGTTCAAAGAAAGAATAATTAGTTCACCATGCAGCTTAAAGCACGGGCATAAAACCATGTATAAAAAATGCCAATACACCTAGATAGTACACAAATCTGGCAGCATCAGCACCTTTTCTGCTGTTTTCAGCTGTTAAAAACAAACAGGCAAGAAAGTGCTGATTTCCCTAAAGCATGTTTGACTTCAATACATTGCTCTTTCTAGAAAAGGCAGTGTTGTTTGCCCTTAAATAATTTATATTAATTAGGAATTTATACTGAACAGAGGAAAAGCAAAAGAAAGAGGAAAAATATGAAAGACACAGAAGGATCTTCCACTCGCATACTGAAGACCCAAAATTTTACCTCAGTTGCAATACTGATATTCTCTCTCGCAATAGTTTAAAAATAAAAACTGTTTAACATTCTGCCATGGATATACACACTCATATTTCAGAGGAAAGATAAGCAAATCAGCTCAATAAGCACATTTACATGAAAATGCATTTGCACATGCTGTTTTTCAGGAAACATCTGCTCTGGCACAGTTATCTGAGCTGAATATAAAATAAGTTTCTGATTTTATGGGTAAGAAAATAGTTTTACTGAACACGAAAGACTCCATCTTTCACCAATGTCCACGACAGATGTAAAAATAAGCGTATGCGTAAAATTCCTGACTTCTGAACAGCAGATTTCATCCTTCTGCTTTGCCAAACTAGTGGTACCACACTGAAAATGAGATGTTTTAGACTCAGAGATGCTCAAGCAAATTAACATACAGCATACTTTTACTTCCCACAGTGAGCAAGTCTTTCTTTTACTGTACTCAGCTGAAGTAGGATAGCTGGTATATAGAATAGCAATCTTCCACTACAGATAAATAACAACCTTGCCAACCAACCCTCAAGACCAACACACTAGGGGTAAACACAAAACAAAATGGTGCATTTCAGACTCCCAGAAGCAAGGCCAAGTCTCTCTGCTCACAGGGTCCAGATCTGTATACTTCTATAAGACCTGCTGAGCAGGAACAATCAAAAAAGATGAAAAAGTCAATAGACACACAGCAGACAGAGTAGCAAAAAGGCTCCCTTATCTCCCACCAGCACACCTGCCTACCAACCACCTCCTCTGCCACCCAGCCAATGCACTGGTACAAAGCCAGAATAAGGCAGAGCAGCATCTAAAGACCAAGCACAGCTGAAACAGCCACTGAAAAGTGAAGGCACAGCTCCTTGGACACCTGAGTAAGGACAAAGTCTTACTAAAACCCCTATGGAAATGTAGAGCCACAACCAGAGACAAGACCAAAAAAAAAACCAAAAAACAAAAAACAAAAAATCCCCCCACACATAAAAAACAAACCAAACAGAAAGCAAACAACCAAAAAAAAGAAACCCACCCCAACAAGGACCAACTAATACACAGCAGAGAGGTCACAAGATCCCATCCGAACCAGACTGGACCAGAATGGGGAACCTCCTCCCATCTCCCTCAGACAGACAGTGGTACTATCTCCACCTGTTGCAGATTCTTTTCCAACTTCCCAGTGAGCTTCTGGCAGAAATTGCTCGTTTTTTCAGATATTGTCACAAAATTCCTATGTCCAACTGCTTGAATTAAAGCATGCTGGATTAACCAAGCAAGTTAACTCAAAATTTCTTCCATTGACAAGTTAGTTAGTTATACCCAGACACAAGTAAATCAGAATAAAAGGTACTAGAACTTTGGTTTTATTAAAAAAAAAATTTGGAAAAACAAGTAATTCTTTAAAAAGTGAATTAGAGAGCAAACATTTGTGTGCCCAGTCTTCCAAAAAAAAGTGACCATTTGTGGGTGGGTGGAAATGGAGTGCAGAAAAAAATGAGTCAAAACCTTTCAATTTTCATTTTGTTCATGGTTAATAAAGATAAATCCAGTTGGTTCTTACAGCAGGATCTTACTTACAAGCACCACTATTCACAGCCCCATGATGAGAACCAGCTACAGCCAGCAGCAACCTTTATGCTTTCAAGGCTGTACAAACCGTACATAGGGGTCAGGAACTGTACACTGTCAAAAAACACAGCACAGATTTCTTATCATCCTCTGCAGCAACACTGTCCGGGGGTGGTTCTTCTTTTCAAACTTGCAAGTCAAGAGGTCAAACAAACATTTTTCCACTAGAGATTTAAAGTTTGTGCACTGAACTCAAGCCTGCTGACCACAAACTTCCTATATGCCTTACACAGGGACCTACAAAATGCAGGAAAAAAAGGAAAAAAAAAAAACCACCCTGAAACATTCAGCAACAGCCACTACTCAAACTTCTATACTTTGAATGAATGTCACTGAGTCACTATTTACCCAAATTATCAAGTTACAATTTCACAGGAAGGGAAGGGCATTTTCACCACAACACATTCAACAACTTCACGCTCATCCTGCTCAGAAATAACCATTTGATAGTCAATTCAGGTCTCAGGTCCTCCTTTTCTAATGCATTTTAAACTAGAAGTAACAGATCAGAAGACTATGAAAACCCTAAAAATGCACTATCTGTCCAAGCACAGGGTGACTGTTACCACTAATTATGTTTCAGCTCAAGAACTCTCTCTTCTTTCAAACGACTACTTTACAAGACGCTAAGAACCAATCACCCTCAATGCCCTTTATCTGATTAAAGAGAATTCCCAAACAGGTATGTGGCAAAACAGATGCTAGAGGTTTAAGGTAGGTATCTATTCCAATGAGAGAAGTCAGCTAACCAAAAATAACTTGATAAAATGTCCTAGAATACCTGGAAAAATACATGTTTCTGGATGTGCTGCCTAGGTGTACTTCTAGAAAATACTACTACCACCTGTAGTACTGTGTATGAAAATAAAATTAAACATGCAAACTTATACACTTGAACTATCTCAAGAGTTAGCCATACTGTTCATTTGTTTTTATGAATATATTTTGTTGCCAGTATTTTTTCCAAACAGCATGAACTAGCTTGTTAAGATCACAATTAATAGGACATCCACTTATATTAAACGAAGATTAGGAAACAGAGTACACTGAATTTAGATATGTGATGAGAAACCTACTACAGTGCTACCATTTCCCCACCACTGCAAAAGCTACACACATGGTTTGACTGTAAAACATGCAGACCTCCCACCAGGAGAGAAAAAAATTTCAACATTACAAGTAGTTCTTTAAGAGCAAAATGCTGTTAAAATGTAAGATGAAAGGCCATTCAAAAAAGTTCAATTCAGGAGCAAGATTTTCTAAAAATCTGATCAACTCCTTCTATCTTCAAGCTGACAAGGGGAACCAATGAAGTAAAGCAAGGCAAACATCCTGGGCCCAGGCGATAAACAGTGTTCTTTCTGTACCCAACAGCCGAATAAAAATTTCTGAAGAAGTGGGGGTAGCACTTTTGCAAGCAGAAGGAAGGCCTCTGGAGGCATGAACTTTTGAAAAGTCATCAGGGCCCTGAGCAGGGGTAAGGCCTCCGCAGTCCTGCTCACGGAGAGGGAAAGCAAGGAGCAGACTGACGCGGGGCTAGCTCGGAAGGAGGAGAAGGACGATGGTGAACAGTCAGTCCCAGGTCACCGCCCGGACTGGAAGAGACCTCGGAAGGCCACCTCGTCCGACCCTTCCCGAGAAGGGTAGGCAGGAGGACGTATCTCACACCTGCATTGATTTCCAACATTACTATTTCTACCTCCGCTAGGAATATTCAAAGATGTTTCCGGCTCAATAAGAGGGAAGGCTGGCTGAAGAAACAAGGAAATGCGAGGTTAATTAAGTACTATCAGTGTCCGGCAAACACTCCAGCTAAGCCCCGGCAAGCCGGCCCGGTACCTCTGCAAGCACTGCCGGCAGCGAGCGGGAAGTTCCCGCGGGACGGAGCCCGCCCGGGGCCACCCCTCGCCGGCCTCACCGCCCTCACGGCCGGCTGCCGCCCGCCGCGCACGCCCCGTGCCGGGGCCGCCGCTCGTTCCCTACCGCCGCCAGCCAAGCCGACCCCGGCGGGACAGAGCCGGCAGAGCCGCGGCCCGGCGACCCTCCCACCCTGCCACCCACCCGGCCCCCCCGGCGGCCTCACCTCGCCGTGCCGCCCGCTGCGCCCCCACCGAGCAGAAGAGCGAGCGCGGTACCGCGCCTCCCGCTGCCCTCGTCGCCCGAGGCGAAGGAGGGCGGGCAGAGAGGGACGCGGGGAAGCTCCCGCCCCGCCCCGCCCCGCCCCGCCCCGCCTCGCCCGGCCCGGCCCGGCCCCTCCCCGTCCCGGCGGCGCCTTAGCCCGAGGGGCGCCCTGGATGAGCAGGACCGGGCCTTCGCGCCCGTCCGCGGGGAAACCGCGGGACAGCCGCTGCGGCGGCACCTCCCGCCCTGCACCGCCCCGCCCCGCCCCGCCCCGCCCCGCCCTGCACCGCCCCGCCCTGCACCGCCCCGCCCCGCCCCGCCCCGCCCCGCCCCGCCCTGCACCGCCCCGCCCCGCCCCGCCCTGCACCGCCCCGCCCCGCCCCGCCCCGCCCCGCCCCGCACCGCCCCGCCCTGCACCGCCCCGCCCCGCCCCGCCCTGCACCGCCCCGCCCCGCCCCGCACCGCCCCGCCCCGCCCCGCCCTGCACCGCCCCGCCCTGCACCGCCCCGCCCCGCCCTGCACCGCCCCGCCCTGCACCGCCCCGCCCCGCCCTGCACCGCCCCGCCCTGCACCGCCCCGCCCCGCCCCGCCCCGCCCTGCACCGCCCCGCCCTGCACCGCCCCGCCCCGCCCTGCACCGCCCCGCCCTGCACCGCCCCGCCCTGCACCGCCCCGCCCCGCCCTGCACCGCCCCGCCCCGCCCCGCCCCGCCCCGCCCTGCACCGCCCCGCCCTGCACCGCCCCGCCCCGCACCGCCCCGCCCCGCCCCACCCCGCCCTGCACCGCACCGCCCCGCACCGCCCCGCACCGCCCTGCACCGCCCCGCCCTGCACCGCCCTGCACCACCCCAAACCGCCTCACCTTGCCCCGAACCGCCCCGCACAGCCCCGCACCGCCCTGCACTGCCCTGCCCCGCCCTGTCCCCAAGCCTCTCGGGCAGAGTCTTTCCTTCACCAGCGCTTCTGCTGAGTTCCAGATTTCCATTCTTGACCACAGGCCCTTCAGTTTCTGGAAGGAGGTAATGTCGGCGAAGCTGAGTGTCCAAATCAGAGACAGAGCGACAGAAATCTCAGAAAGGCTGTTTTAATACTTATTTTTGACTGCCGAGCAGATGACACTGGTATTTTCTTTGTTTTAAAAAAAGGAAAGTTAGTCAACCTATTTATTCCATGGTTGTCATTAACTCAGCTGGACACTTTCCACCGTCTAGATGGAATCATAGAATTGTTTTGTTTGGAAGGAGCCTTAAAGATGATCTAGTTCTAACCCATCTGCCACAGGCATCTTCCACTAGGCCAGGATGTGCAAAGCCATGTTCCAAACCAGCCTTGAACAGTGATGGAGGCGGGGCATCCACAACTTCTTTGGGCAACCTAACCTGTTCCAGTGCCTCACCACTCTCACAGTAAATAATTTCTTTCATAATTTCATAACTTGTAAGGATTTCCTTTCTAAATTTCCCCTTTCAGTTTGAAGCCACTCCTCTTTGTCACATCAATACAGTTTCTAATGAAGAGTCCCTCTCCAGCTTCCCTATAGGCATCCTTAGGAGGAGGAAGGCTGCTATGACCAACACACAATCTTCTCTTTTCCAGGCTGAACAGCCCCAACTTCCTCAGACCAATCTGCATGTTGTTTCCACATTTTGCCTTTTGCAAGTAGAAGTTTAAAAAACAGAACAAAAGCGGAATAGAAGAACTAGTGAAGCAGCAATTGCTCTGAAAAAAGCAAAATAATTTCTTTACATACATATATATATATATATATATATGTAAATTTCTAACTGAACAAAGAGCACAAACTTAACAAGTGATCTTCCACATGTCGGAAGATAATGCCAAATATGAGGCTTTCTTCCAGCCTTTGAAGACTATTTAAAAGTTGATCAGTGTAACACCTGCATTTTAGCCTTTTCACGGGAGTGAACAGCTATGTATTACTATATATTTATTTTTCTAAAATAATTCATACAATAGCTTCGTCTAGACCAGAAACAGAAAATTTTCCTACAAGTTCACGTCAGATCACATCCCACTAGTTAAGGAATTAATTGATTTCCTAGTGGAATCTGCAACATTAATAAAAAAGGTATCATTATTTTTAAAAGTAAATAGCCATGTATTTTAACAAAGAACTAACAAAAACACAAGGGTACGTCTTCTTATGTTACACTGCAGAAAAGTTAAGGATCTTAGCACGATCTCTTGGGATCACTACTAGAAGCAATGTACTACTGTGCCTGAAAAGCCTAGAAGAAAACCAATTTGCAGAAGTCTGCTGGAGGTGCATCTCCTGAATAATTTGTATCCAAAAGAGAAGGGGCAATCCTCAAAATTTTGTGGGAAAAATAGATTACCTTGAACTATAACTATTTTTTATTTAATAAAATGCTGCTTTTTTTGCTAAATAGTTAGCTAAACAAATCCAATTCTCATTACTCTTTCACTGCAAAGCATATCTAACTAGAAAATCCAGTATACCTTTTTTTCCCTCCAAAAAAAAAATTGTCTTTCCGGTAGAATATAATTGTCAAAACAGTTCACAGAACCACAGAATAGTGGGACCTTTGGAGATCATCCAGTTCAACCCACCTGCCCAGGCACGGTCACCTAGAGCAGGTTACAAAGAAACTCATCCAGGTGAGTTTTGAATGTCTCCAGAGAGGGAGAATCCATGACATACCTGGGCAGCCTGTTCTACTGCTCTGGCACACTCAATGTGAAAGAAGTTGTTCCTCATGTTGAGGTGGGACTTCCTATGTTTTAATTTACGGCCATTGCTCCTCATCCTGTTGCTGGGCACCATCCTCTTGGCACCTGCCTTTGAGATATCGGTATGCATTAATGAGATCTCCTCTCAGTCTTCTCTAGACGAAACAGGCCCAGTTCCTGTAGCATTTCCTCATAAGAGAAATGCTCCAGACTCCTGTTCATTCTAGTGGCCTTTCACTGAATCGTCTTCAGTAGCTACTTTTACTGAGGAGCCCAGAACTGGACACAGCACTCCAGATGTGGCCTCAGCAGGGATGAGTAGAGGGGCAGGATCACCCATCTTGACCTGCTGGCCACACTCTTCCCAATGCACCCCAGGATACCATCGGCCCTCCTGGCACAAGGGCACTGCCAGCTCATGGACAGCTTGTGATCCACCAAGAGTCCCAGGTCCTTCTCCACAGAGCTGCTCTGTAGGAGCAACACCCGGCCTGTGCTGGCACTTGGGGCTGTTCCTCCCCAGGTGCAGGACCCGACACCTGCCCGTGTTGAACTCAGTAAGTTTCTCTCTGCCCAACTCTCCAGCCTATCAGGGTTCCATGGAATGGCAGCAGAACCTTCAGGTGGATCAGCCACTCCCCCAGTTTAGTGCCACCAGCACACTTGCTGAGGGTGCATCCTATCCCTTCCTCCAGGTCATTGACAAACAAGCTGAACAACACTGGTCCCAGTACTGATCCCTGGAGAACTGGCTGCACGCCTCCAGCCGGATTCTGCTCTGCTGATCACGACCCTCTGAGCTCTGCCATTCAGCCAGTTCCTGATCCACCTCGCTGTCCATTCCTCTAACCCCCATTTCCTGAGCTTACCTGCAAGTTAATGTTGTTATGGCAGACAGTGTCAAAAGCCTTGCTGAAGTCAAGGCAGACAACATCCACTGCTCTCCCCTCACTGATCCATCCTGCCATGCCACCACAGAAGTGTATCGGATTGGTCAAGCATGAGTTCCCCCTGGTGAATCCATGCTGACTACTCCCAGTGACCCTATTGTCTTCTACATGCCCGGGCAGAATGGGCTGTTCCTTTTCAGGTGTGGAGGTGAGGCTGACTGCACATATTTTCCTGGCTCCTCCTTGTCCTTCTTGAAGATGGCAGTAACACCGGCTTTCCCTCAGCCATTGGGCACCTCTCCTGTTCTCCATGATTATGCACAGATAATGGAGGTTGGCTTAGCAACATCTGCCAGCAACATCTCCCCTGGCACCCATGGGTGCATCCCATCAGAGCCCACGGATTTATGGGTGTTAAGTCTGTCTAGCTGATCTCTAACCCAACCCTCTATGACCAGGGGAAGTCTGCATTTCTCCAGCCTTCCTCTCTTGCCTCCAAGGTCTGGGACTTCTCAGGGCTGGCCTCACCAGTAAAGACTGAGACAAAAGAAGTCATTCAGTAATTCTGCCTTCTCTGTGTCTTCCATCACCAGGACACCCATCTGATTCAGCACTGGCGCCACATTTTCCCTAATCTTCCTTTTGCTGCTGCTGCTGAATCTATATAAGCTTTGAAATTCACTTTTGAAGTAAGAAAACTCTAGTATATATATTGTAAAAATGGACATCACTATTCACTAGGTCAAGCAGCATGCCTAGTATTGTGCAAGTTTTAATGCTCTTACTCTTTAGAACTGGATTTACATACTGCGCTTTGAGATGTAATTTCACTGCTAGTTGGAAATTGGAGTAAGTATTTGCTTATCTATGAAATAATACTAGGTGGTATTTTCTACTTCCATTTTAAAAGAAAAACCTTCTGAGCGTTTTATCTGGATTCCAACTCATCCGTGCATTTGCAGACATAGAAAATTCTTATTTAGGTAATCACTTCATATTACATCACAACAAGCCATTTGCAAACAAAACAAGAAATAAGTAGGAAACGGAACAATTTGTTTGCATCTACAAGGATACTCAGAAGAACTGTCAAATCGAATCTGACTGCAGTCTTGTGTTACTGAAGCACAGACAAGGGGTTTTCTTATCCTTTCCCAGATTTTGTGTGCTCTCTCTGAGGAATTCTGAATGTTGTCTGTGGGCTTAACTTCTGTAAATGGCAACATCATTCTGGCTTCTTCAGCTCTGCAGAAGTTGCCTCGAAGTGTCAGCTCTCTTGCTTAATTGCACTGTCTCATTCAGAGAAAATTCCCAGTGTGCTCTGATATGAGAACAAAGAGCTTCATGGAAAATCCAGACCAGCTGTAGGAATTACAGTTAGGCAGGCTGGTCTTGATAGGACAAAATCAACATCTACTGTAAAGGCAGTAAAAAACTCCACCTTAGAAAAGGACATGTTGACTTAGAGAGCTGGATCTTCACCAGATTAACTGTCAGCTTCGCTGCTTGACTTCTTTTTCTTCATGTTACCTCTGTGTCTTTGGTATATTGGCAGCTAACTTGTCCTATTCTGGGAAATAGGTTTTTCATTCATGAGACACCTCTAAATGTTGCGTTAGGAGGTTTATTGATTGATATTAATTCTTCTGCATTGGTTGATGCCATTTTCTTGGGAAAAGTATTACCTGCAGGCAGTGGCTGTAGTCACTCTTGATGGTTCACCTAGAAGTCAGAATTAAGTCATTCTTTTCTCTTCAAAAATGATAAATAAAAGACTGAAACCCTTATCTCCAACCTTTTTTGTCTTCCATATATGTAAGCCAGTAAAAAGAATGGAACACATTGTTTTCTGTAGTTGTTAGATCGATGGACAGCTTTCTGTGATACCAGTTGCATGTGCAATGAAGGGTGCCAGATTTGCAAGCATTTGCTACAACCTTGTGCATATGTGTACAGTCCCATGCACAGGTTTCAGGCTGAACCTGGTTTTCCTAGAACATGGGCTGATACTTGCAAAACTTAAGACTATTGGACTGAAATTCATAAAGTGAAGGATATAGTCTGACCTCTGCTGTGCAATTACAGAGCAAATGAGTCTTCTCAGTTCTTCAGTAGCTCAGAACAATAATGCTGTTTTCACCTAATGAGGGCACTGAGTAGCTTAACTTACTAGGGATAGTACATGGCCAGTCCAATACATAAAACAGGGCTTAAAAGGTTGAAAAGTTCTCTCTGGGTCTTGAATGTCTACCTAGGAAACAGTGGTATTTTCTAGAAAAACTGTCAGTGGTGCAAAACTGCAGTTCTGCAGGGAAGGGCAGTGTTAACTGGCATGGTAACCGAGTTCAGTTTTGGCTAACTTGCCTCACTTCATTTACAGGAAGACAGAACATATAAGGATCATTTTTTCACTTCTTAGTGCCAGAGTTCACATTACATAAGAGGATATGGTAATGTCTGGTAGACTGTATGTGAAATTACCTGAGAGCCACAGGATTCTAGCTCCAGTGGTGCGCCTTGGTACAGGGCTCTGCTGTTGCTACAATCAAAGGAACAGCACTTAACTTCTACCGTAATTTATAATGTAACTGTAACAATTTAACAGAAGAATAACACTTAGCAGCATTTAACCTAATTTATAACTTCAGAGTTATACTTAGTAACTTAGCGAAAGAACAACACTTAGCAGCATTTAAGTAGGGTTAACTTGTAAGTCACAAGCTTACTTACAGGCCTAACTTTGTTGATATCCAAGGTACTTAAACATCTAAGAAGGCAGCATTTTTCTCAGATTTGCTATAGCATATGCGCATGTGCATGCACACAGACATAAAGAGTCAGTGCAAGCAAGGTACCTGTGAAAAATTCCCCTCAGAGGTCAGTGAAACACGCACGTTGGATGCTTTTGCATTCCCCGACGGGTGAAGTGTCAGGCCTTGAGGAGTGAGGGCATCAGCCCAAGACTCGTCACTGTTCAGTGATTCTCCAAGGATAGCACACCTGAGAGTTCACTGGCTCTGAGAGGCGTCCCCCTCAGAGGGAGATGCTGGTCACAGCCCACTGCGGTCCAGGAGAGCTCAAAGGGTCTCATTTGGACCGCTGTTTGTAAGGTCGCAAGAGAGTGGGTTTTAGTCATAGTGTTTCATACTGGCTGCAGTTTGGGTCAGCACTCTCTTTGAATGTACGAGAACAGGAATGTTGTGCCATTGAGTCAGGAAAGATACTTTCCAAGGCTGTTCATAGGTAAAACAGGACCTCATTAGACAACAGTTCCTGGGAGCAGACCGTGTTTCTGATAAGCTTAGGAAGAGCTGAGCCCAGGTGTTGTTTCCAAGGCTGAGGCCTAATGAGCATTTCTTAGATCACAGTGCAGCCTGGAATCGGGGAGAGGGGGAATGCACCACCACAGGAGTCTATAAAGCACAAGCTGATTTACACCTCTTTACATGAATTTTGCATTACCTTGTACACAATACATGTGCTACATATGCAGGTACAGGGCAAAAAGGAAACCTATTATAAAGGTTATGTGGGAATTGCTAGAAGTACTTTGGAAATGCAGGTGGGAAACTGAAAAGTGTCCAGCAAGGCAGTCTACCTATAAATTCAGTAGCATTCAGAAGCATAAGTTTCATACAGTGGTGTTTGTTTATGTGAAGGTAATGCTGTGTTTCCTGGGACTGGTGCCTGAGAGGCACAAGTGTCTGTTTGTGAACCAGATTTGTCACCTTATGGTCACAACAGGGAGCTAGTAGCGAGTGACAGCCTTACCAGTGATTTAGCACCCAGACAAAGCATTTCCAGTAGGGTTGATAGCTAATTGTCCCCTCTTGGGCTGAGACTGCTGCCAGCATTAACTGACTGGATATATATCATGGTATCCCGCAGTGGTAGGGAGGAGAAGAGAGATCCAGCAGGCAGGAATTGTGCAGCAAGATTCATTTATTTAATTATTTTACAACTCTTTTATAGACTTTTTTCTTCATAGTCTAACTGGTCAAAGGATCAGCCACCCCTTGGAGTGGTTGGCTAAAATCCTAAAACATCCATTGTCAAAATATTTTTCTACTGTACCATAAACAAGGCTTTGCAAGGTCACAGGTGTTCATAGCCTTATAGAACTCTGCTAATATCTTCCGTGAGAGAGAAAAGTATCTCATGGGAGTGGAAAGAAGCAAGAGAAATTCTTGCTAGCCACACATTTGTATCCACAGATACATATGTCAAATCTCCTTTTGTCAGCAGTGCAAAGATGGTATGTACAGGATACCACTGAAATTGAACAAATGGTGTTTCTACACTTCCAACATAGCAGCAGGAATAAGAAGCCACCTTAGAAATACATCACATCAACAGCATTTGTACCTTTTGCACCACAAAAATATGGGTACTACAGCAAATCCTGAAGTTTCAGATTAGACACAGCCTCTGTGACAGTCTTCTGCTGATGCAAACCTGCAAGTATTATTACTGTACAGTGGGCACATTAAAAATAAATTTTGCATCACTGTTACCTGAAGAGACAGAAATAGCAAATAAAAATACAGTGTGTGGAGATAGCCACCAGATGGTAGCAAACATGTGGTATAGGTGTCTGTCAAATCTTATACTGCATTTCTTGAAAGAGAGAACACTCATGTACATGTTTAAACATGTGATTAACAAGCTGATCTATAAAAATGCTACTGTAATTTTTAAGAACCACTCAAAATTTTTACATCAAAAACCACCATTGAGTTATATCCTTCATGGTTACTTTGCTACTGTTAGCAGAACACATCCTTCATGTTCCTTCTGACAAAGAGGTGAGACAAAATTAAGATGTTTGCAAAATTCAGCAAAATGATTGACATTTGTCTTCAGACAACTGGTTGTTGCATTGCCAAATTTTATCCTCAGTCTAAAGTGAAGAAAACTGCAGTGCTTACTAAACTGCCTGATAGCTTCTGCATAAAGACTGTAGAAGTGAATAATGTACAGTGGAAAACCACTTTTCAGGCTGTTCAAACAACTCTATGCTAACATCATCAATTCACCAAAGCAAGAGTGAGACCCTGGGCTCTAGACTGTTCTAGACAAATATAAAAATTTACCCTTTCTCATAGAAAAATAAATACTGACGTAATCAGAAACAATAGTTCATTACATTTCTGCTGACCCTGATTCACACAGCTACAGGGACTGCATGATACATCTGTGGTCACAATCTCCCTAGACATTAGAACAACACAGATTTAGGAAACAAGGCTTTCCAAAGCTGAGTGTATGTATAAGGGAAAGGGCATCACATCTTCTGGGAGCTTCCTTTGCCCTTTGTTTGTTGGGTGAAGGGCCAAAGCTTACATCTGCAAGGGTTATCACCACCAGCTGAGAACAAACAAAGACACAAGCAAACCAAAGCAAAAAACCAAACCAACAAACAAAAACCAAAACAAACAGGAAAACCCCAACTCAGCCCAAAAAACCAGCACTCCAATCTATGCCATCACTACCACAAAATTACTATTTTGTTTCTAGAACTCTCTGGTTCAAGAATTGAGATGTTGACAGGAAAAAAGATGATAGCTTTTGAAGAGTTCACAATGTCATTGCCACCTCTGCACAATGGATGTTAATGCTACTTTGCTTTCCAAGTGACTCATACCTCTAAAAGACTGACATTTTGTATAAGAACCCTGAGAGATGATTTTGGATCCTTTGCTTTTAAAACATGTGAAAACAACAGTTTGGGGTTCTATGTACATGGATAATTTGGTGCAAATTGGCTGTCTCCAAGTTCTTTTTGGTCCTCATGCTTTTTTGGATCTCTTTTTTGAACCTCTTCTCTTGATACTGTAGAGGCAGGCAGCAGAGCTGTTGTGCAAGTATTCATCCTCCATGACAAGATCCCATCAAAGCCTCTGCATTAAATAATGTTCTGTCTGGATTGCTTTGTTGTTTTCTGAAAGCTGGAAAGGTATAGACTTTATTATGGATAATCCCTTGCCCTTGCTTCTACCACCTGCCTTGTGATGACAGAAATTAACATATATGTGCACCTGTCTTCTTCTCTCACCAGTGACTGCAGTTTTCCTTGAGAAGAGGTACTGTTTAATATTGTGTTCCATCATGTCTTTAGAGGATTAAATTATTTCATGGGGACTAATGATACAGACAGTAACAGTAGTGGAAAGTGTAATGCTAGCAGGGCTAATCCTATTATTGAATTTGTGTAGCAAATGGACAGCAAAAGACTATTTGGAGCAGCAGTGATAAATGCATCACCCATGGCACAGTGATGCAATCCTGCTGCTGTATCTTGGAAGAGGAATCCGTGCAATCTTTGAAACATAACTGTGTATAGGATCTGTTACCTTTTGCCTGTTTATGGCATGCCAAGGCTAATTCCTGAAGTAAATTCACAGTCCTCTGCACAGCCATGGTCTGCCTTAGGTCCAGCAATAAACAAGCACCTTTCATGAGCTAGCAGCTCTGCAGCACAGAAAAACACAGCTGGCCCAAAATAGACTAGAGCTGCATTAGATCTGCATGTCACCCACTGCACTACCCTGAATAGCTCTTTGTGGATACCACTTTTAGAAGTGCAGTCAGACTTGGCTCTGGTACAACATCCAAAGGCCTTTATAGACTTGGAGGCTCTAAAAATAACGTGTTTGAAATAATATACTTCAACTAAGAATGTGACAACCCACTGGAGCATAGCTTAGTACAGACCGTTTCTTCTGCCGCCTGAGGAGCAGAAAGCAGGAACTAATTGCCTTGATTGTTTCTCTTCCCTAATTGTGTGAATTTGATTTTTAAGACCCTGGTATTAGCTGCCTGTACAAGCAATTACAGACCTGCAAACCATTTCCCAAGCTGTTGCTGCCAACAGAATTGTGCCTGTTCCAGTATACTCCAGGACATAGGGAGAGCACAAACAGGTTCTCACTTTTTTTTCCCCAGTGGCTGCTCAGCAGTACTCCAAGCCTGCAGTCTTACTGCTGAGCATGATCTGTGTGCCCCTCATGCTGCTAATATTACACTGCCATCTCAGAAAGAAGGAAATATTCAAAATCTTCCCTTATAGGCCAACCACCTTGTCAGGAAAAAAAATCTCCGAAACTTTAAAGAAAAGAGAGATTTCCCAGCTACACCTGTAACACTTTCCTATGTCTGCTTTCTGAGAGATTGCCATTTCAGGTGGAAAAGAGAATCCGGACTGTCTTGAGGTGTCTCCATGCAAATGTCCCCTCTAGGTACGCAAGGCAACCCCACAAAGCAATTTGAAGCACAGCCTAGCAGTTGTGCTTTTGTAAACCTCAGTGTATCTGCGGTGGTTTATGCCACACCTCCAACTCTTGACTTTTGCGTCATGCTTTTACTCAACAGGCTGCACCCTCTGAGTCTGTTCTCTGCAGTGCCTTGGGAAACTACAGTCAAGGTCTTACACCTGCTTTACATAGAATTTACAACTGTGAATTCTGACAGTCATTCAGATGTAGTTCTGTTCATGCTGCTTTGGCAATGCACAGGGACTTAACAATCAAGAACGCAAGAGAAGGAGAATTTATATTTGCTTTGGAACTATGCATTATTTACAGGGCACAAAAAAGGAGACTAAAGCTCTTGAATGTTATTTCCAGCTGTGTTACTTCATCTGTGTGACCTCAGGAGAGCAGTGTCTATATTTAAGCTTCCAGGCATGTATTTGTTCCTTACAATGGCTTTAATCTTTATAAGCAGCTAGCTGTCCAGTGCATGTATGTGCACCATGCACATAACAAAACAGAAACATCAAGCTACATCACAGAAAAAGACCCAACCCCATCTACGAGCTAAAACTAACAGGACAGGAATATTGACTTGCACAGTGGGAAAACAACGACAGCAACAACACGATATTACCTTGTAAAAGTCTTTGAAACTTTCTCTTTCTCTGCCCTTTTTATGAACACAGCTAGAGTCACCAAGTGTCTGTTTTTGAGAGCTTGGGGACAGCCAGTGAACCCACCACTCAGATTTCTAAATCCATTCATGAATGTACTGTCAGGGAACACTGTCAGGCTTTGCCACAGCCAAGCCGTGCCTTAGAACCAGACACACAAACTAACAAAAAGTAGAAATATGTTATATGTTAGGACAAATTGTTGAGTACTGTAACTTGATAGACATTGTAGCAAATCTGTACTAGGCGAATAATTACTCCACCACATAACAAAATCACAGGATCTTTTAAGACGGAAAAGACGTCTGAGATTGTTGAGCCCAACCTTTGACTGATCAACATCTTGTCAACTAGACCATGGCACTAAGTTCTGTGTCCAGTCATTTCTCGTACACCTCCAGAGATGGTGGCTCCACCACCTCCCTAGGCAGTCCATTCCAATGTTTAACAATCTCATTCATGAAGAAATTCCTCCTGATGTCCAGCCTGAACCTCACTCAGTGCAGCTTGAGGCTATTTCCTCATGTCCTGTCACTTGCTGCTTGGGAGAAGAGGCCAATCCCCACTTGGTTACATCCTCCTTTCAGGTGGCTGTAAAAAGTCATAAAGTCACCCCCGAGCCTTCTTTTTTCCGGGCTAAACAACCTCCCTCAGCTGCTCCTCATCCGACTGGTGCTCCAGACCCTTCACAGCTTCATTGCTCTGCTCTGTGCAGAGTGAAACTCAACCTGCATCATACCACTGCTGCACCTTACTCTTAAAACACAATGATAAAGAAAGGTGTCAGCGAGGATTATAAAGTCCTGGTGGGGATGGACCACTTCCTTCCAATGTAAGAAATGTCCCTGATTCTTTGTGTTTCATAAATAATTCGCAAAAGAGCCTGGTTGTCTGTTCACTCCATGGTAATTGCACAGTGAAGCTGTCCTTCAGATGAGAGAAAAAACAGCCCACTGAAACCCAGGCATTCCTTGTAACTCAAGCTGTTACAGTACTGATGTACTAGTTTGAAAACAAACCAGTGGGAGGCACCAAGTCAGAATAACAATTTAATGGAAATTAAAGAAAAGGAAAAAAAAAATGTAAAAGAAAACACTGTCAAACTGACAGAGTCAAGGTACAACCTGACACCCTGTTAGGCAGGGTGGTGGTAGCAGTCTGGTAGAATGGAGGCTGCAGCCCTCTGAAGTGGTGATCCTGTAGTAAAGGGGTCTGCTCTTCCTCAGAAAGTCCAATGGTGGCTGTGTAGCTCCTGTCCTCTGGAAATCCAGTGGGAAGGGTTGTCTCTGGTGTTTAGAGTCCCAGATTATATCCACGATGGGATGCTTGGTTCCTCCCTCTGGGTGGAGCATCTCACAACGGGGTAATGAGTCATGAGGCCAAGTGTTGATTAGGCTCATTAACAGAAGATAGTCCAGAGGGAGTTATCTCTGAGTCAGGCGGCAGGACAATGATGGGCCATTAACAGAAAGATAGTCTGGGGGGAGGAGGCAAGGAAACACTGCCCCACCTGGTTTCAACAGCTCATGAGGATGGTGATAGAATACACTGCAACCCAGGACAACTGATCACGGAGCAAATAAAACTGGTGTGACCGCATTGTTGGATCAGAGATAGTGGCAGCCATAAGAGGACAGAACCCTTTTTTTTATGGATTCTATTTGTTTCACAGGAATCCACACTTGTAAGTCTGAAATGTCAGAAAGCTAAAGAAAACTTGACTAGAGGTATTTGGGGGAGGAGAGGGAAGAGAGGAAAGAGAGGGAGGGGGTTTAAGATATAATTTTTAATCATCTTGCTGTGTAGCAGAATTGAGACTCACATTAGACAGCAAGGTTTCCCCTGCAGTGGACAGGCAGAGTGCACTGAGCCAGCTCCAGCACCCTGTATGAAATAAAGCACTTCAGAATTAAACATTGTACATCACAACCATCACTGAAAGGTAAAGTCTCAGATCTTCTAACAAAGGTAGCTACAGGTGAGGGGTAATAGCTCCAATTGTTCCTCAGTAAGTGTAGTAGATACTGAAAAATTGAAAAAATAGACTATGTATCTCCTACAAAACTTTTAGTTACTCAGCTTCAGCAAAGATGTTAGAATAATTTGTATTAAATTGTTTACTGTAAGAACTACTACATCAATGAAATAAATTCATATAAAACACAGGTTAGAGTGCATTCCCAATTCCCTTTTTTTCCCTCCAGGAACTTCTCCAAAGGCTCTTGAACAACTTTATTTGGTTTAGCCTGTCTGTGAATTTCAAACATAATTAATAAAGACATCTTAAGCTGATCTCCTGGAAGTGACACAGTCTCTGTTTTATACTAGGAAATCTTTCCTACAAATTACATACTGTGATCAAGTATTACAATGCTACCACTGAAATACAAGCACTGGTTTTCTTTCGTGTTATAAGCACTTACTCAAAGATCTACACAAGCCTTAATTTGTGTTACATATTTCTTTCCCACAGTATGAACTCATCTAAAGAGAGGTAAGATTCATGTTTTGAGTGTGGCTTTATGTACAGAAGGAATCCGAGGTTTTTTGCTTTATGATTCTTTAGATCACTTTGCAAGGGAAGGACTCTCCAGCGTTACACCAGTATCAGGGAGAGACAGGAGTCTGCAGGAGCTAAGGCACAGCCTTGCCTTTGGGCAGCAATAAAACACCTCCTTCTAAATATTTTCTACAGCAAATGTATATAATTCTCTTGCAGCTAGAACTCTTTTGTACATTTTTTTTTGGAAGAAGCTCCTTCTCATGCCTGGGGAGTGCACATGTCTGGGAAATCAAGCTACATGTCCTTTCAAACTATCTCTAAATCAGGAACAGCTATTATCAGAAAATGGCCAGAATACTCACTGAATAGTTATCTTTCCTAGGTCGGAAGGGACCCATTTCACACTTTATGGTCCTGATCAAAAAGTTCACCGAAGTCTGGGGCCTTTCATTAACTTTGAGGGGTTTCAGCTCTGATCATTAAAATGAAAAAGAAAAAAAAAACAAAACCAAAAAACCAACAAAGCAATACTTCATCACCTAGCTGCCAGTCTCTGTGTGGGGGTACAGTTAAAATTGAACAAAGTAGAAACCCACTGAGGTTTTCACTCTGCTTTGTATCACACCGCTTATGCATCTGAGAAAAACACTTTATACCTTTAGAGTATTTCTCTGAAGTACACAGCTCTCGCTCATTGGGATTTCTGAGGGAACAGCTAGTGGTGGCAACTAAGGCAGCTCCGCATTCTTTTCTCCATAAACACCATCCCGTGCAGCAGGACCACACCCATGCTTGCTGAAGTAACTGTTTTCATCACTCTGCTGAACAGTCATATATGTGTCCAAGGAATAATTTATTTGCATGGTGTAGAGAGACGAAGAGCACAGTTACCAGGAAGCTCCCAGCAATGGATCAACCTCCCAGCTGGCTGTAGTTGTTTCCAGGTACCTAGCAAGGAGAGAATCTCTGCTGAGGCAACACCATTGTACAAACTGATTAGCTGAGGTAACCAGGCCAACCAAAGGTGTTGCTAATACTTGGAGACACATTGTGGACCAGGCAGAAAGATCTCCTTTGTCATTGGGACTGAGGGAATTCTGTCATAAAACAGGAAAGTCTGATGGGTTAAAGGAGAATTGAAGAGAAAGGAGGAATACAACTGGGATATCTATTCCTGAATAAAAGAAAAGGGCTGTTCCTGGGCATTGGACACAAGGACTCCTTCATGACCAGTAAGAGTAGACTGACAGGAAAAGTGATCGAAAATATATTAAGGTGTTGCCTGGAAAGAGGGTAGAAGACAGTGGATAAATACATAGAGAGAGATGAATATACAAAAACAAGAAGAGAGAGAAATGAAAGGATGAGAGAGAAGGAAGGACAGACTTCAGTTCCTTAGCCTGGGCAGGGGACAACCTGGTAAGTTAAGTGGGATGGTTAATGTAGAACATGCCTACTCTCAGGACCACATCTGACCCAGGGATATCTCAGATAGCAGTTAACTGAGCTAGTCTCTCTAGGCTAGGAATTACATTGAACAGAGAAATACAAACTACATTTCATACATACCATGTTCCTGCAGAGACAAAAAAATATAAGCACATTGTTTTTCTGAAGGTTTATGTTTCCCTCCAGCTGCTCCACATCTGAGGAACACTAAAACACTTGTGAGAGTCATATTGTTCTGCTGTGTTGGTACAGCATGAGAAAGTCATGCTCCAAACTCAATTTCCAGCTAGTATTGCAGTCTGAAGAATAATTAAAAATAATAGTAACTTTTTAAATTGCCTACAGCACGTCAACTTTATTTGCTTTCTCTGCTGAACTGCAGTAATTTCCATTCAAATTCATGATGCAGACCAGGATATGAAAGATAAACAGAAAAAATTATTGAATACTCAAAAATCAAAGGGACAACATAGCATGCCTTCTGAGTTGCTCCTTCTAGTATCTTGAAAGGTCTGTAAATAGTTTCTCTCAAAATTTTTTGAAATGCCTCTTTTATCTTCACTGTTCCATTGAAATCTCCTCAGATTGTGGAAGATCACATAGGCATTTCTGACATGGGCAAAAAGATATGTATTATGTTAACGCATACATATAATACAACATTTTCTCTAGAATAAGTGGGAGTACATTGTAACAAGCCAGAACACTGACCTCTGCATGTTGTAATTTAAACTGGTGCTCAGTACCCAACACTTTCAGTGAGATATCTACACTTGACAAATGCCTACATTGTTTGTTGTTGTTATTTCTTAGAAGGAAAAAAACAAGGGAAAAAACAAAGAAGAAAAAAGGAAAAATAGGTCTACTTCTACTCTCACGGGGGTGAATAGAGTGATTTTGACTGATTATAAAGTCATGAGGTAAAATAATTCATATATAATTACTGTTTGGCACTCATCTTGCCAGTCTCAGTCACAAAGCCAGTGGCTAGATGTCAACACTTGACAACTGCACACTCTTAGAAGCGTGGGTTTGCTGGCAGATCCAAGAAGCCAGGTTTGAACTGATGCTGCCTATGTTACATCTGCTATTTGAAGCAAAAAACAGATCTTATTTCAGCTCGTTTCAGTCTGTCCCCATGTTAAAACCTCCTTTGTCATCGAGGTATTGATTTTGTCCCTGTTGGCCTCTGAGGAATGTCTAGGCAGAGACAGTGTAAGAACCAATTGAAACCAGCTGCCTGAACAGTTGTCAGCTCCTTGAGGGAGCTGACATGCAAGCATGTAAGGAGTGTATGCTATGGCAGTCTTCAGGTGATGACTCACCTACCCAAAAGTATTGCAACAGTGGAAAATATACAGCCTCTGACAAATCATTTCTTGAAGATTTGATGCTATATGTGAGATGCCAAGAGTTAAAGCAATTGGTTTAGTTTTTCCCAAGCTATGCAGAAAGGCCACTCAGAGCCATGGGGTTTTGCTTAGATGTGCATGCACACACGCACACACACACACACAGGGTAATAGATGAAAAATGCATATGTAACCCTAAAGTACTTTGTAGTAATGAAGGTGGGGAGGAGGGAAGAAATATGGGAAGTATTGCTTTGGCACAGATTCTCCCTTTGTTTTTCAATTGGGACTAAAGATGCGCTGGTATGGTAATCTCTCTGCACAGAGTGGCCACAGCATATCCAAGCCATTAGCTATAGCAGATTCATAAGAACAGTCTCTTAATACATTTCAGAGCAGGTGTACTATGTTGTTAATTTGAGAGGAGAAAACTGTATACGTGAATCCAGATCCCACCAAAATCCAAGACAAGTTTTCCACTGAATTCAATGTTAGGAGCAACTAACAAGCTTGTAAGAATCGACTACTTCTATGCACATGGACCTGAAAGTGCTCCCAAATGCCTGTAGGACTTATATATGTTTTTAATATTTCTTGTCATGATTTTGTAGAAAAAATCGTGTTTTGTGTAATAAATGCAGCAGATTGTTTGCCCACTTCTCCTTTGAAAACTATCCTTTTTCATATCCCAGATAGTCATGCTTCTATTACTTACAAATTATTTCAGAGACTAATGTCTGAATTCCTATATCCACAAGTTGGCACATGGAATTCAGACTTTTCCTTCTTTTAATTTTTGTTCTGTGGTTTCTGAATAATCCCATTTGTAGTACTTTGAGAGATCCATAAATAGTTATCAGTACTGACTGCTCAGCATCAGAATTGTGTAATGTAGACATGGAGGAAGTCTTGAATGTTGACTGGAGTCTTTTCTCTTTCCTAAAGTGTTGTATTTTGCATAACATTTCTTTCCCCTCTCTCCCCCTGAAATACTTGTATCAAAGAAACTGGCAATAACACATAAGGAAGTATAAGTTTTTGCAATGGCTTGCAGACCAACTTCCCTGTGCCCTCCAGCAACAGGTATTTTTTACTTTGAATTAGAGAATTGTTTGACATCTTCAGATATGAAACTGTGTGGGATTCTCATTCCTGTTCTTGTTGATTTAGCATTTTGCTTTTCAGCATCTATTTGTGAACAATTGGTAATAATAGGCTCATTAGAAAGCAAGCTGTGTTTGTTACATGCTGTAGCATCCCAATTGTTAGATCTTATTGCTAACTGTACAGTACAGAAGAGAGATGTGTGCTTGCTCCAGAAAACATGGGTACCTTGCTGCTAATTTTTAGTGTTTGTGAGGTATGACAACAATTTTTGAAAAGCATACTGTAAAATCTTCACATTGATGGTGCAGGACCGTAAAAATATATTACATGGATAACTCTGAATTTTTCTGTTGTTGTTGCTTAAACTTTTTGAAGACTACAAATTTTGATAAAAATTGCAGTTCGGTAGCAACTGATCGTCATACAATGCAAACAAATTACATTTGGAACAAAAAAATCTTGCAAACTAAACACAGTATAAAAAATAATCACAGGCTGGGTATGAAGCTAAAAGCATGATCACACAAGAGACAAAGAACCATGTTCCGAAACAGGCCACAGTAATGATGAGTACATTTCCTTTGAACTGATACGTAGTATTATGCATATCTTTTATAATGTTTATAACAGAGTGCAGATGTCAACTGGTCTGTGAAAAAAAATCTCTAATTTTCTGCATTATGCCTTAATAGAATTGTACAAAAGTAGTTTAAAAATGTAATTTTTCTGGAATACTGTTATGGTACATATATAAAACAGATCACTAAGAGGAAGAAGGTGAACTTAAGGAAGCTGTTAATAGTGTGTATATCCCTTAGTTTATGTCCAGAATCCAGTGCCAGCCAAATGCCATCCTATCTCTTACTAGGAAGTTGTGAAGATGAGGAGGAATGTTGAAAAAACCCAACGCTTCAAAAGCTAAAGCTGGTCAGAAAGCTCCTCTGCTTCTCTTTCCATCAGGATCTTGGAAATGATTTGGCCATTTGGATTTCTGTGATCATTTGCCAGGTGTCAGGGACAGATACAAAGCACAGAACAGAATGCAAGAAAGACAAGCAGCAGAGCTGAACAATGCTTTTCACCACTATAGGCAAAAGTGCCCTGGTATTTAGGAAATCCAGTAGGAAACTTGGAACATGAGCATGAGGAAAGAGGAGATCTGCCTTTTGAAACGTGTGGACTGGAAACTTGCTGCCACCCAGTGTCAGCAGGTATCTGCTCCCACGAACTAGCCCTTGGAGTTGAGTCTGTGTGGGGTTGGACCCTGTCCCTAGACAGACACGGTCTGGGACCGCTGGGTTCTTGTGTGAGGAGCTTGGGGCGCACTGCTGCCCGCTAAGGCATGCACAGACTGAGGCACAGCCCACTGAAAGGGAGCATAAAACGTGAGGGTGAAGACCCTGCTAAAATGGAGTGGTTAATCTTCCCTTGCTGTACTTCTCTTTAAGAAAAATGCCAGATATCGCATACAAAAATTGCTGTTCAAATGCTGTTCAAGCCCAAATGCATGTGGAATTGCCCTAAGTACATTTTCCTCACCATGTTGAAGCAGGATATCTCTTAGGTGTTAAAAGCAGCAGTAAAGTGCACGGCAGCCCAAAATGCTCACTGTTTGGCAGATCACTTTACAGACACAAAGCTGTATTGGTCACGAGAAAAAGTAATTTCCAAGTATTCTTTTATTTTAAATTTAAGTACTCTTTTGAGGGTTCTTTTGAGCTGAAGACAGAGATGCACACTCTGCCACATCTACAACTACGAAATTCTTCTGTAAGAAGAAACTGCAAAATTCTAGCATCATAAAAAATTTGTGTCATGAACAGTCAGGCAGCCAGTAGTATAATAATGGTATAGCTGGTATAGTGAAGGTGCTGATTTAAATAAACAGGGAGAATAATAACTACAGTAATTAAAAAAAAATCAAAACAACAAAAAAATCAACAAAATCAATGGAAGCAACCTTCAGCATATAGAAATTAAGTTAAAAAAAAAAAAAGTTTCTTTTGCATGAAAAATTCAGTTTCTGAATCTTAATTTTTTATTTTGTAGTTCCTATTTATTTTGTCCCATCACCTGTTGTCCAGTTGACTTGCATATTGAGCTATTCAATGTTTTCCTAAATAAAATCTTCTTCCTGAGCCATCCAAAAAGAGCTATAAAACTGGGTGGAACAGGGATACTGACCTGGTTGAGCAAGCATTTTTGTCAACTTCTGTAAGATCTCCAACAGAAAGCCTTTCCAGGCTCCTGACTGTATGAAAGATTTGTCTCTCTCTCTCTAACATCATGAATATGCAATTGTATCAACGACCTCTTACATTTTTCTAGAATTCATTACTTCGTCTTCTATTGTTCAGAATCTTCACCTAACAGGAAAAGGAATCTTTATAGAGGTGTACAGACTGTATCTAAGAGAAAACCCCAAACGTGTCATGGACATAGTATACCATAGGGCATTAATGCCATGATAAAGCACTGAAGTGGAATGGTGAAGAATTCCCTTTGACTCATCCTGGAAATGCCTAACCAGTTTAAAAAAACAGATTTTAAATCAGCAGTTACTTTGATCAAAATCATTATCCTGCATTGAAACATACCACAATGATTTTTGGTATGTAAAAGCCTTCAAAATATATTTATCTTGTCTCCTAGAATTTTTACCCTGAGAATAGTGTGTCATGAATTTTAACAGAAGGCTATGCATTAACAGCACAGTCCTCCAGTATGTGTAAATATCTTATGTACACAGTTTACTATTTTTTTTTTTTTGCCATGTTTCTATGCCATTTCAATGCTGTTAATATCTGGAAATATTTAATATTTTGGGGAAATATTAAGTCAGGTAACAACAGCATTGTTACTACTTTGTAATCCCAGCACACAAACCTGTTCTCTTCCCCAGTGCTTTTTTATTACTTTAAAAAATCATTCAAGATAGGAATATTTCATGGTTACCAACAGGCTATATTTATTATTATAATTGAGGACTCTACATATATTGTTGCACAAAATTATACTGGACCAGTCAACAAAACTATACAGCTTGTATGCAACTGTAAATAGCACTTTAGCAGAAGTTTAACACATTGTGCATTAGTTATCTTAGTAAGGTGACAACTTAAGATGATTACTTCATGGGGGTACAAAAGTGCAAACTTTCATTCAAGGCATACACACAAAACACACAAAAATGATTGCTGTACATGCCACAGGTCTAAAATAAATTTCATACCAATCCCCTCCACTGCAAAACAAGTTAAACGAGTAAGCACCAGCACTCTTAGCAACCACCAGTGTTACCACATTCAAAGTCTTCTCTCTAGCAAGAAGCAGAGAAATGCAATCTGAAGAAATGCCCTTAGCTTGGAGTTTTAGATGTAATGCAACTATGTCACATGAACTCCATGTTTTTGTTTGGCAAGCCTGAAAAGTGTTATATCACTATAGAAGCACTTCACCAGTGTATTACCACTAATTCCTGAATCACTATGTAAAGTAACTGTGTGCAACAGCTGACTGTTGAAGGAAATAGTGTCTTTACATCAAAAGGTGACATACAACCAAAATTCAAGTATTTACTGTTAGACTGTAAGTAATTCTGACCTTCTGTTCCTGTGCACTACATAAAGCAGATGAAGCCTAATTTTGTTTTTTCATTTTTGTTCTTCCATCTGCTCTGGCAAAAGGTGCAGAGGGAAGAACCAAAATGTAGGTGCAATCCGGCACCTCCAGCAGTTGGTGACAGGCATGTGGGTACAACTGTCCGCCTCAAGATGACCTCTGGATTTTCAACGAGCAGACCTAATGCTCTTAGATCACTTCCATCTCAACACCTGCAAGATTCCTTGTGTCCCCTACTTTTTATTTGCACCATTTTCACCAGCTGTTCAAATTTGTTGCTCAGGCAGATATCTTATTTTCTGCACAAGTGAGCACCTGAGCTGCACCATGTAATCTCCAGACAATCAGGAGTTAAAAGGGCGGAACAGCTCCTTTCTCATACCAGGTGTTGGGAAGGTCTAGAGAGATATTTATGCTTCTGTCTCAGCACCAGTGAATAACTGCTGAAGACTGTATAAACTCGAAACACACTTGATTACAAAACCAAATTTCTGATTAAGTAAATTCCAAAGAAAAAACGGCCTCTTACAGTATTTTAATTACTGTCTCTGTTAATTTAAAAGTAATATGAAATACTAAGGGCTTTTTTCTAATTAAAAATGCTTTTTCTCCTGTTATCAAGTTAACCTCAAGACAGGAGTTAAACACAAGTGACCATAAACTTTGGTGAAAAAATTCTACTACCTAAAGAGTTATGAAAAAGAGTTCAAACACTTAACAAAATTAGTAGCATGCATGATTACCAAAAAAAAAAAAAAAAGTAATGAGAAATCTGACATTTGTCTCTCAATAGAAGTGTTCATAGATTTTGGTGCAAACAGAGCACATTCTGTGAACATGGGGAATGAGAAAGTGGAGGCAGTTTTACCAACTTTGCAAATTAATTGAGGCAAGAAAAGAAACTGAAATGTGAAAAACAAGGCCTGTGTATCACTTTTTAGCCCTCCAGTGCCAGATACTTCATGTTTTGAAAATGACCAAGGACAGCAGGGACTGTGCCTTCAACAAAGAAAGGAAAATAATTAAAATTAGGCTAGCCCTCTTTGAAGCATTTCTATACCAGTGCTACCATAGTCTACCACTATATTAATACATGAACAACATTTTTATTTCCCTGAATTTAAGGGAAAATAAACCACCAGAAAATGCACTTGTAAAAAGATGAAAGCACTGGAAAACTACAAAATAAGCAAGGACTGTGTGCTTGTATATATAAATCCTTATAAATACTCACACAGAAATGGTTGAGATTTTTTGTTCATTGGTTTGTTTGTTTTCCCCAAATCAAAGCAGAACACAATATATTCTTTCAAATGGGTTTTGAATGGGGAAGTATGAGTAGGATTGACAAAGAAAATGACAGAGGAAGAACAGTGAGATTTTATTTCCTTGGCAAGTGGAAGTACAGTGATGTTACTGCAGCACTTACTGTTCTTACCTTTTAGATCCCAACTCATCACAAATTACAGCGTAACTACATCAGTGGTGGAATTTAACACACAGCTTACATTTTCAAATATTTAAATTTATTTTTCTTAATAGTATCCCCACTTTACGCAGCCTACAAACCTGAAGAAAATGCATTTGCTTCTCAGAGTCATAATAGTAAGTGTTTTGGGCTGCTCAAAGTCAAAGAAGTAGTCCTGAGATTTCAGATGTTAAAGCTTTCTCCACAGCCACACGTTCCTTTGATGTTTGGATTATTGAAGACAAATTCACTGGACAGTTTGTCTTCTACATAGTCCATTTCAGTTCCTAGAAGTGTCAGCTGTGCCTTCTTTTCAATAAACACTCTAACGCCTTGAAAACAAGAGAAAAAGCAGAAATTACATACAGCAAAACCATCATTCACTTTGAAATTCTCTTTTGACCAGTAAAAAAAAAGAGGAAGCTAAATATGAAGACTACCAGTACAACTTGGTTTCCCTGGCCTAATGTGGGGCACTTTCATCACGGTTTTCAATCTGCCTATAGAAGTCTGGCAAAAGTCTGGAACTGTTACTTGGGTGTGCACATGAATGTCTGTAATTTTGAATGGGGACAAAAAAAAATGATGCTGAGGAAAATAAGCTGTAGAACATGGCACCGAATCTCAGCTTCAGTACGCAATTCCCATGCATTACAGACGGTAACCCATTTCATACCTTTCTTAAAGTCTGTGAATCCAACAAGATGCACAGAACTTTGACAACACAGATTTCTTCTCTCAAAATGACCAGGTTTCATCCCCACCACCCGAGAAGCTTGTGCTGCTGCACCAGAAACTCACCATCTTGAACTACTTCTTCATCAGAGTCTCCTTTCGATTTTGTATATTCTAATGTGTAAGAAAGTCCATTGCATCCCCTTGTACGAACACCTACTTTCACACCAACCTAAAAACCAATAAACAGCAAAAAACACCACCACATGCATGACTTCTTTTTTAAAACCTATTCAGAATAGCAAGTTAAAAAGTATGCAGAACAACGAAATGCTGACATTTATTTTTCTCCACTGCCTAAATGCAAAAGTGAATTACTTTAACAGATTAAGAGATAACTTTTTCTTTTTTCTTTTATAAATTTGACTGCCACGGTAAAAAAAAACATCTGGTGCTTGCTGCTGCAGATCACGCCCTACAGTATGTTACAGTTTTGAAGTAATGAACCATTCGGACTCTTGTAGGAACCTGGTCTCAAAAAGGTCAAATTTCAAAGACAGATACTTTTGTGACTTCAAACTACAGTTTACTCAGATGCTAATTCAGGTACTATGACAAGATTATAGACAGTAACATAATTATGAAGCTGTGAGGCCAAAACAAGGGCAGTTACTGGATTAGAACTGTTGTAATGACACCATCAGAAAACTTACTTTAAACCAAAGTTCTGAAAAACATACTTTGATTTTTCACTACCTTTATTGCCAGTCTCACTCAAAAAGCAAACCCCTCCCTAAATCAAATACGTCTGTATGTGTACTGTTTTAACTGGCCTTAAAAGCCAACTTAGTCAATGTTTGTAACATTCACAGCGTTCAACAAGTCTGACAAAAGGAGCATCCATGTAAGGAAAAAAACTGAGAAAAAGTTTTAACAAAGTAGAAAACTATTTGTGTGTAACAATCTTTAAGAAGTATCACCTTCCACAAACCAGTGCTTCATAACTAAGAGGCAATTTTATTATCGATGTCCGAATATTGTGATAAAAATGTATCAAAATGCAACAGTTGTCATCAAATGGGATCTCAAGACAAACTGCATCTGACCCTTTAAGGGTAATACATTTCTCTACAGGAACTGCTACAAATAATGGGCTGGAAAATGCAAACACCATCTACAGCCAGGAAATGACTGACTATATCAATTGTAGGCCCAGGGCTTCCTTAGGATGGTTTAAAACATTAGCACAAGTAAGTCTAGTTAGTTGCAGATGTGCAGGAAGAAAAAGAAACAATGGGCTTGTTAATAAAAGAAATGTTCTTCTTGAAATAATACTCACTTGTTAAAAAAAAGCTAATGTTTGCTTTTACAACGGTTATAAAAGAAGCCTCTGTGTGTCTTTCCCCCAGGAAGAAAAGATGACAAACTCATTATTTGGTGAAACACTGATTAGTTAAAAAAACAGACTGCCTGACAAGTTTCCTCAGAATTAGAAGTTCTCCAATGCATATGAATATAACTTTATTACTGCATACTTCACAATGAGAATTCCTACAAGAACTTAAATAATAACGTCTTAATATCAACAGCTGAAGAGCTCTCTCCCTATCAGAAGTCAACACTATGCCATACTAAAGGGTTCCACTAAAATGTATCTCAAAAATACTTGAAGCTTAAAATTTTTCCAGCTTTATTAATCTCAGCAGTAACAGTACAGTGAAATGTCATTACAGTCAGTTGTTTGCTGCATTTCATTTCGTAACAAAACAAAGCTGGATATACATATAAGCTAATGCATTCCCCACCAAAAAAAGATGTCAACATCTCTAACAAACACTTCAGTGCTCATTTCAAACTTCTAAGTTAACCAGAAATGCTTTGCAATCATGAGTTGTGCTAATACCTTTGCACACCCTACACACTTATTATTATATTATACTTACATGGTCAGGTTTATCTTTCAGAAGCTCTTTTATTTTCTGGACAGCAGAAGGGGTCTGAAAGACAGAAGCACACATATAAGTTTTAATATTTTTTTGTTTATTTGCAATGCGTATTTGCATGTATTAAAGTTGAGGCATGTAAGATACACACTGCTGTAAAACAGATGTCTGCTCAACCTAATTGATACAGAAAACACCTCTTCACTCCTCTCCTCACCCACACTGCCAGCAAACAGATACCTCAAGAATTCAATCCTTAATCCTTAACACTGGGGGGTTTGGCTGTTAGAATCAGCATATCAGAACGGTTTGGGTTGGAAGAGAACCTTAAGGATCATCTAGTTCCAACACCCCTGCCATGGCAGGGACAGGTTTGTAAAGGCCTTATCCAAACTGGCCCTGAACACATCCAGAACTTCCCTGGGCAACCCGTTCCAGTGCCTCACCTCCCTCACAGTTAATGAATTTCTTCCTAATACCTGTCTAAATTTCCCCCTTGTTTTATCACTACAGTTCCTGATGAAGAGTCTGTCTCCAGCTTCCCTGTGGGCCCCCTTCAAATACTGGAAGGTTGCCATGAGGCCTCCAAACAACTTCCTCTTCTTCAAGCTGGACAGCCCCACCCTTCTCAGCCTGTGTTTGTAAGGGAGGTGGCTGCAGTCCTCTTATCAACTTTGCGGCCTCCTGTGGACTTGCTCCACATCCTTATGTTGGAGGCCCCAGAGCTGGATGCAGTGTTCCAGGTGCGGTCTCACCAGGGCAGAGCAGAGGGGCAGAATCCCCTCCCTCCCCTGCTGCCCACGCTGCTTTGGATGCAGCCCAGGACACAGCTGGCTTTCTGGGCTGCAAGTGCCCATCACTGGGTCATGTCCAGCCTCTCAGCAACCATCAGACCCAAATCCTTCTTGATAGGGCTGCTCTCAATCCATTCTCCACCTAACCTGTTGGTGTGCCTGGGATTGCCCCAACCCAAGGTGCAGGACCTTGCATTTCACTTTGCTGAACTTCATGATGTTTGTATCAGCCCACCTCTCAAGCCTGTCAAGATCCATGTTGTTTCTTTGAGGTTTTTTCCCCCAAAATAACTACCATAATTCAATCAAGTAGCTCTGTTCTTGTGAAAATTTTTTTACACACACATTGCAGAGAAAAATCAGTTAGATATAGAGGGCTCATGGTCTACTTCTCTCTCCCTGTTAACCTAAAGGGAACCTGTGACTTTACACCAGATAAAATTCACCATTCACGCAGGTCTAGTTGATGCAGAAATGCAAGAACACAACGCAAATGTCAAAATTTCCATTACATGCCTACAAATTTCTAAGACACCAAGAAATGCATTAGTTATGTGAAGTTCTTACTATAAGCCGGCTTAAACACACAAAGCAAACCGCAAGTAGACTTGCAGTAGACAACCCTTTCGAATTACCGCTACCAGTTCTGTTGTTAGAGACCCACTGAACAGGAATTACCTACTCTGACAAACGACTGAACTGTGTGCACTCGATCTGCCCCTGTTCCTCCACGGAACAACTGACTGCACTTTTTTCTGCAGTGATCTCTCTCAGAATCAGAGACTGGAAAAGACCTCTGAGATCATCGAGTCCAACCTATGACCGAACACCATGTTTTCAAGTTTGGCCTCTCCAGTACGGCGCTGGTACAGAATACACGTCCTTTATTATTAACAACAGGATGTAAAGCCTTCTTGGAAACAACCTACGCGTCAGCCTCCGTAGCTAACACATTTCCCTTTTAAAAAAAAATTTAATTAAATACTCTTTTTGAGGGTGTCTATGCCACAAGGCCCCGCGCTCGCAGGGGCCTCACCGGTGCTGCCCCGGAACTCCACGGTTCCGCAGACGGAGCGGCGCAGCGCGGGGCCTCCTCCCAGCGGGACTGGCGAGGAGCAGGAGCTCCCTCCGCCTCTCAACTCGGCAGGGGCAAGCAGACCCCTCTGCAGCCCCGCCGCCGCAGCCGCCCCGCTGGGGTTACCGACGCCGGCCGAGCGGGCACAGCCCGGCGGAGCGGTCCGTCCCCGTCCTCGTCCCCGTGCCCCCCCCGCTGTCGCCAGGGGCCGACTCACTGCCCGGGCCAGAGGGGGCCCGTGGCGCAGCTCCCGCACCCGTGAGGTGCCGCGGGCCCCCGGGTCCCGCTCGCTGCCCATCCGCGGCACTGACCAGCGTAAGGGCGGCACGGGTCGCCTGGATCCTGCGCTTGCTGACGGCGCGCACCGTGGCGCGCACCACGGACGAGGCCATGGCCCGGCGCCCTCGGCCATGGGCAGCGCCACCAGCACGCCGTGACGCCACCGCGCACGGGCCGCGGGCGGGGACGGGCTGCGCCGCCTCCGCCCCCTAGGCCTGGCGCCCGGGCCCGCTGCGGCTGCGGCCCCGGCCCCGCTGAGGGCGGGCGGGGCTCCGCAGGCAGCGGGGCTGCACGCCGAGATAAGCAGCAAAGACGACCAGGACGCCCTGTCCTTCGCGGAGGCCGCGGCAAAACAGCGGCCCAGGTGTCAGGTGGAAAGGAGAGGTTTTTCTGAAATCCTTTAATAATTGATTAGTCTGTCGGCGCCCTTGAAGGGTCAAGTCAACAGGTTACGGAATAACAATGTTTATTGATTTAGAGTGTTAAGGGATTGGAATGGAGCTTAAAGATCGTCTAGTCCCACCGTTTGCCGTGGGCAGGGACACCTCCCACTAGACCAGGTTTGTAAAGGCCTTATTCAAACTGGCCCTGAACACATCCAGAACTTCCCTGGGCAACCCGTTCCAGTGCCCCGCCTCCCTCGCAGTAACGAATTTCTTCTTAATACCTGTCTAAATTTCCCCCTTGTTTTATCACTACAGTTCCTGATGAAGAGTCTGTCTCCAGCTTCCCTGTAGGCCCCCTCCAGATACTGGAAGGTTGCCATGAGATCTCCAGACAACCTTCTCAGCCTGTGTTTGTAAGGGTGGTGGCTGCAGTCCTATCAACTTAGTGCAGAGGAGGCCACACACTCCCGCAGTTCCATGTCCTGGATGCAGTGTTGAGGTCTCACCAGAGCAGAGCAAAGGGACAGAATCCCCTCCCTGGCCCTGCTGCTGTGGATGCAGCCTAGAATTCTGACACGTTAAGGTTCAAGGATTGATGGTGATAGTAGCTGACTGCAAAAACATATTCAAAGCAATATATTAATTCAAAGCAATATACTAAAAAGCTCTAATCCCTAACAAAAGTGAGCTCAAGACAAGAATTTAGCACTCATAGAACACTGTTCTTACCCAATAGTTGTCCCCATGGGACTGAAGAGAGGTTGAGCCTGTCAACTGATTCCAGAAGTTACAATGGAGTCTTTCCTAACTTCTCACCCTTCTGAATTCACTTTTGTACTATTTTCTTATGTTTAAATGGAGCTTGAGTGGCTCTAGTCATACAGCTTGTTCAGTGAAGGGTGGCTGTACATTGGCGGGGGGGATATCTCAGTATACATAATGTGTCAGCCTAAGGAGAGTGATTTCACCACTGTTATAAACATATAGTATTGGCTTCTCGCAAAGTATTAAGGTAGATATTATATAATATTAGAAATGCTTTTTGCTGTGTGGATGTAGTTTTCTCTCGTTTTAGCAAGAATGTTAGTAAGTGTGAGCAAGTAAGATAACCTCCAAGCGAGCAAAGGATGAGGCCCAAGGAGCTGCTAATCAACACTTTGTCCAGGGAACAAAAGGGCCCAAAGGCTGCTCTGCCAGGAGAACGGGCGGCCAGGAGGGTCCGAGAGCCGCTATCACCGCTCTGCCCGGGGGGCAAAGAGGCCCAAAGCTGCAATCAGCCCTGACTGTCTGAGGAATTAAGAGATCCACCCTACCATCGACTCTTACCTAGCGGGCCCAACCCCAAGAATCAAAAGAAATAAAACCACAAGGCCGAAGACTACGCTTGCTCTAAAAAGGCAGACCCAAGGAGTGGCCATGCAGAACAGTTCCTGGAAAAGTTTTAATATGAATAGAGAACAGACAGTAAAAATGGTATAAAAAGGACTCACCTCGAGCATCAGGTGTGCTCTTGGCAGAGCGCCAATGCACCCGGCCATTATCCCTTTGCTTTATTTTATGTGTCTCTTATTGTCTTTATATTAAACTCTTTAAATTCTAACAGGAGAGTGAACCTCGTTTTTCACAACCACAGTTGCTGATTCTGATGCCTTAGGTTTTAACTTTTATATTTTTCAAATTCTGTACTGCTTGGTGTGTAACTCTGAAGTTTCTTGTAGCCTGTTAATTTCTGCTCTCTCATACTAGGTAGACATAACAAAGCCTCTCCCACCCTGCATTCCAAGGACACCAAGACTGTCCTAGGCCAAAAGTATAAACCAAAGAGCCACGAAGGGGGGGGGCAAGCTGAGGGGAAAACTGAAGCTTTAATTTGAGAATTAACCCTGCTATGCAAATGAACCAAACCTATAAAAGGGTGAAGAACTCGTGACCTGGGGTCCGTCTTGGGGTCCATTTTGAGAATGGCTTCAGGCTTCCTGGGGTGTACCTTTGAAGGCCTTTCAAATAAATACGTCTTTTCTTCCCTCACTCCTGTCTAGTCTCTGTTTCTAGGAGGCCTCTTAAGGCATCAGTTCGACAACAGCACATCTTCCTTTATCTCCCTTGGTTTTCAGCTCCTGTGCAGCTTATCAGCCAGAAAGGAGCTTGAAGTTCCATCCTCTGCAAGAGCCTGGCTACAATGTACTCTACTCCACCCTTCTTCAGCATGTACAAGTGAGTGGGAAGTCAGGTATGCTGGCCCTGTTCCATGCAGGGGGTAGCAACCCTATTTTCCTCTATAATTTCCATACCGTTATCTTTTTATCTCCAAGCATTTTCCCACACTAGGGAACAACAGAGGCCCACGAGTACATAGTGTCCCACCTATAAAATGTGAATGTGAGTATTTATTGACTGTCACACAGGCAAGAATTTTAAAATAACAAAGCATATGGCTATTCCATAGGAAGGTTTGGCTCAGCAGGCAAAACCCATGTGCAGAGTGATCCAGTTTGGACAAATCCCTGAGTGAAGTGCACGGGACCTGGAACCAGTGACTGCTATGATCCATCACAGACAATGCATTGTGTCTGCTCTCCTACTGACCAGGATCCTGCCCCTTCCTCCAGGCTTATGCCCTGCTGGGGCCAGGTGAGAGGATGGCTGTGCAGTGGTCAGCTGCCCTTCTCAATCCCTGCAGAGGCATCATGGGACGAGAGCTTGAAAGCTGCTGGGTGAACTGCACTGCCATTCCCCAGCTCCTGGTGGCTGCAGTGACTTCACGTGCAAGAAACCCCAATAGCCTTGGTACAGGGAGACTCATGCCATTACTTTGAATTATGGCTATGCCAGAAGGAAAACAAGTACCTGTTTTTCATTTCCACATTCCAGCATCCTTAAATATGCTAGATAATACTTTAAATCCGTGTTTATGAAGTCCAAGCACAAGAAACACATTTCAGTCTCATGACCTCAGTTACTTCAGCTCCCCGATTCTGGGCTTAGTAGTTCTGGAGAGCTTGGCAGAAAGTGTGCAGATGTGTTTTTTACATAATGTCATGGGTTAGCAAGCATAGTCCCGGAAGGGATGTCCTTGCTAAGGGGTGCTTACAGCTTCCTCTGGGACCTGATAGAGCCTATCAGCTGGCCAGTTTGAATATGGACAATTCTTTGAGCCACTTAAAGTTGTGACCGCCACTGTGATCCACACTTAAGAATAGACAAACTCCCCCCCAAGCTCTCTCTCATTTCCCGTGCTGGGACAGGTGGCTGCGGGGCCCGTGTGGGGCCAGTGGGGCCAGCCAGGCCCTGCTCAGGCCAAGCCGGGCCGGGCCACGGCCATCCTGGAGCCATGGGCCTGTTCCAGCCGTGGAACCCCCCCCACTGCCTGGCTGTGAGCAGCCGGAGTGGCTCGGCTCTCCCCCTTCTCCACTGCGATAAGCAACATTCCAGCTGCAAGGCCGAGGTGAGATTAACCCTTTTAGTGCTGTGAAGAGCTGAAAACCTGAGGGAAGAGAAAGAGGAGATGCTTAAAGCTGAAAGTCTGTTGTGAAGCTATGATATATCAGAGTATCCTGTTGTAATTTCATGAAGATATGGGGGGTGGAGTGTTCAACTTTTACTTGTGAGCAAAAGCACCTGCACTGAGATAGGTGCAGCTGTAATTTCATGAGAAGTTTGGACAGGGAGAGATGGAAGCGATGAGGACTTCTGCTCCAAATGGGAAAGGAGAAACCTCAGTTCCTAGAGATGCTCCCAGAGATAGTCCTAAAGATGAAGATGATGAAGACCCTTTGCTCCCAGGGAAGGAGAACGGCCTCTGTTCTTGCTTCTGAACGGCTCAACCTTAAAACTGTACCCCAAAAAACTTCAAGAGTGGACCCTCGAAAGCAGTTGCAGGAAAAGCTGCAAGTTGGGGGAAGGGACTCACACGCAGGCAGAGAGACTCCTCTTCCTAAATGGACTGAACAATATTTGGAAGTGGGCGGCTGTCTCGTTGTGATAATGTTTTCATAGCACGAGCAAGAAGAGACTTCTCTTTCTAAAGGGACTGAACAAGGTTATTATGGAAATGGTAAACAGACTGAACATCTCAAGGGTTGTCTTTTTACATTGTCAGTGGGAGAAGGGAGGAAGGTGGGGGGGGAGAGGAGAGTTCTGAAGGTGGTATATTTTTTTTTCCCCCCTTCTTTTAGGTCTGTTAATAAACTTCGTTATATTCTTTCAAGTTTGGTGCCTGCTTTCTGTCTCTCCTAATTCTTATCTCACAGAAGATAAACAGTTATGAGTATTTTGGACCAAACCGCTACACATAATTATGCCACTACACTTTACTGAAGCACTACTACCTCAAATATAAAGATAGCAGGTTATAAGAAAGCAGGTTATAAAGAAAGTTGCATTTTCTTTAGCTACAAAAAGTGTATCACACACAATTCATGCACCTTGAGCATGCAATCTCAACAAAACACTCCTACTTGGGGGGATTTAAATGAACTACTGGGCTGAAGTCAGTACTCTTGAAGGGGGGAAGTTCATGTACGAATGCAACTAACGCCACTGTCATCAGTAACACTCTATCATGCAGGCAGAAAGAGCTTTACTTTCTCTTTCCTCAGGATGCTTCCAAGCATCACTCCTTAGTCCCGTGTCTGCTGAATCAATCTCAGCATGGAAGACTGAGCATGGGCTTGAACATTAGCCTTCCCTCAGAGAAGATAAATGGAAAAATCTGTTTTAAATCTAACTAGTTCAAGCAAGTAACAAGAAATATTGATAATTCATCAGTATGGAAGAAAAAGCCAACAACTTTCCATGCTAGGGAACTCCTATGCAGCTATTTCAAGCCATGAAAACTTATTAGTGAAGGTAATTTTTTATGTGGCTTCTGTAGTTCTTATAAAAATGTGATGATGTTTATAAAAGAAATTGCTGTGCAATAAGTAAGTTTAAGTAGAATTTTAACAGATGGGGAAACAGTTTTAAATACAGCTATGAAACAAACCTCACCAGAAAAATTACATTAGGGAAAATGGATGTGTGTGATCTAGCAGTTAAATAGCTAAATGAGGTTGACTTACCTGTTTAAGACAGTTAACTGTGCTGCAAACCTGAAACACCTTCATCTTTCTCAATTTCTCAGCCCTGATAACTTACTATTCACAGCATAAAACATATTCCAACTTTGGAAACTCGGACGTCAAAAGCACGTGAAATTCTTGTGAAATATGATGACAGCACTTTTTTCTAATAAAAAAGGCAGCATGAATGAACAACTAACTGTGTGTCTCTCCGTATCATTAGGAGGACAGAGTATGCACCTGGTTCAGAAGAGGTTTATACACTTCATTCCCACCAGCAAAACTGGAAGTAACTCTGAACAGAAAGCTAAATAAAGCAAAAATATAGTATGTCTTTGGCAAAGGACACAGAAGAAATTATTTGTGAAAGCAACATATCTAGAAGTCCACAGATAGCTGGCTTCAGATGGATGAAAACGAAAACAGGATCCTAGTTCCCTAAGACCACTTCAGCAATTCTAGCTTTCAACTTCCATAAAAATAGATTGATAGGGAAAAAAATATTGAACATGATAGTCAAAATCAAGATAATTATAGTAAGTTATCATTAATTCTACATTTATGTCAGGAATATTGAAAACTACAACCTCAGGAAAAAATACAGAAACTTAAGTCTGATTTTCACTTTTTTTTAAAATTTATTTCAGATTCATAAATTAACAATTTTAACAATTAACAATTTTAACATGTAACTAATTCTTTTCTGAACAAGATAAGATGGTACATTACCACCTCTGGAAGGACTTCAAGTAAAGCTCAAGTGCCTATTACTAAAGAATGTAAATTCTTGACTGGTACAAGGATCCTCTTCACATTCTATGAAAACGGACATGTATTTTTCCCCAATTGCCAAATATAATACCTCTATTTCTTAAAGCATTTTTGTCTGTATCCCCAAGGCCTTGAAAAAGATTCTTAGCAGCAACAAAACAGGACTGACCTGTTTCCTAGTCTTTCTTTCTTTCTTCCTGAACATGAGCACAGCAGCAAATGAACTCCCATAAAATCACAGAACAGAAAACAATCCCACAAAATCTCAGTGGCACTGCTTGTCCAGAGACTGTTTTACATATGATGACTAGCGTCTATGTTTTCAGTTCTCTAGAGAAATAAAAAAGAACGTAGCAGTCTACAAACATTTCAAACACTTACATGAGGATTCAGTAAACAATCAACATTAATAAATATCATTTGCTCCTTCTAAAATTCATTTTTGAAGAAAATATAATTTATTTGGCTAGCACATAGTTTTAGTGCAGTTTAAAATCGTCAGGTGGAACAACAAAACCCTGAAAACAGTCCATTTTTAGTACCTGCCCTTTTCTAAATGATTTACCTAGTAAACAAATACAAAACATCATGGCTTTCTATTAAAATCCTCAAACAATCTATTAAAGAGCAGGGGTGCGTATTAAAATCCACAGTTGTTTGTACTAACAATTTAAAATAAAACACCCATATTTTCATTGAACTTAAGCTGAAGGTTGTCTGTGCTGCTGTCCCGTGAATTCAGATGCTTTAGCCAAAGACATTTCTTGTAAGTGAATGATGGGCCTGCGTTGCAGTTTACCAGTGCTTAATATCCCTCATGATTCTTGCTGGGTCCTCTTCTGTGAGGCTTTTCCCTGAGTCATGTATTTATTGGAAAGGCTGCCTAAATTGGGAGGAAGAAAGCATCATGCTTTAAAGGTATTTGCTTTTTTTTTTTCTCCAAAAAAGACATAAACCAACTGAAACAAAAAGACAGGAGAAAATTACTATCAAATCAAACTAGAATCAAAGGACATACAGATCAACTTAAGAGCATTACCTGCTGAAGGACAGTAGAAAATAATAAAATACAAAATCAAAACCCAGCATTTTGTTCAACTAAACACCTAATGACAAATCACTTTGTGTTAAAAAATCCCCAAACTTAGACTTGAAAAAGCCTTGCAGTGAAGACAAAAAACCAAATATGTCTTCCCAACAAAACAGATAATTCAGTTTGAGATACTTAATTGCAGTCAAATCTTTACAAACTTCAGAAAACTAATTAGGTCCCCCTCCAACTGCAGAGAGATTAGTGTATTATACACCCATGCTCCTGAAAGGTTTGAAGAGTTGTACTAGAAATTCTAATTTTAAAAAAAGCAGCCATTCTAAAAATATTCATTGTACTGTACTTCATTGCTAATAAGAGTGTGAAATTACTGAAAGGAAGCTACATTGTTAATCACACATTTAAAGCAAACCATCTCTGATTCAGAAAAAGTACATAAAGGCCTTTATAATACAATCTCACTGCTACTTTCAAATGTAATTTTAACTAGTTTGCATTTTGGCAGCTCACACTAAGGATGTGGTTTGATAATTTCTCTTAAGTTTATTGTGTATAATTCTAGACAATTACTGCAAGGAACCCTCACAAGAAAGGATTCCATGTTCCTGAAGAATCAGAAAACCCCATGTAAGCTGAAACAGAAGAGATTGATACAACTCCACCATACCGTTCTGCAAAATAAATCAACCAGAGTCAATGATATAAAGGCACAGAATTGTTGTGCCCAAGTTTTGCTTCCAAATAAAAACTCAAAAATTGTACACTTTTCCAGATTAAAAAACATAGGTGGCTTCAGCCTGTTCAAGCTGCCACTGTGTTCGGCAAATTAGGTAAAATTCCTGTAAGGACTGATGAAGAATCATACAATTCTAGAATAATTTGTGTTAAGGATCATTTAGTCCAACCCTCCTGCCATGAGCAGGGACATTTTCCACTAGATCAGGTTGCTCAGAGCCACATCCAACCTGACCTTGGATGTTTTCAGGGATGGGGCATCCACCACCTCTCTGGGCAACCTGTGCCCATGTTTCGCCATCCTCATTGTAAAAAACTTTTTTCTTTAATCTAATGTAAACTGACCCTCTTTCAGTTTTAAACCATTACCCCAGGTTTTATCACAACAGTCCCTGCTAAGAAGTTTGTTTCCACTTTTCCTACAGGCCCTTTTTTTAGAACTGAAAGGCCAACACAGTCTTCCCGAAGCCTTCTTTTCTCCAGGCTGAACGGCCCCAACCCTCTCAGCCTCTCCATAGGAGAGGTGCTCCATCCCTCTAATCATCTTGGTAAGCCTCCTCTGGACTCACTCTCACAGGTCCATGTCCTTCCTGTGCTGGCACCCCAGAGCTGGATGCAGCACTGCAGGTGGGGTCTCAGCAGAGCAGAGGGGCAGAATCCCCTCCCCTGCCCACCTGGCCAGGCTTTTACATATAGTTTATGAATTGAACTGAAGATACACAAACCTGACTGGGGACTCAAAAATACTTTTCCTTTTTGTTTCTTTTTTTCTTCATGCATAAGCACTCCCTATAAAAAACATACACACATCAATGAACCAAGAAAACTGAAGTATTCCATTTCACAACATAAAAGGTTTTCCTTGAAAACTAAAGTAAAGCTGTTCTTAATTACTTTACATGGACTTTAAAACATATAAAAAGTAAAAGATGAAACAAAAGTGACACTTGGTGTTTACCTGATTTAATCTACCAGCATGTTTGACAGCACTGGGTACAGAAGGGGACCCGCACAACACTTCTGGTTTTGAGCCACCTGAAAAAATCATAAAAAGGAGTTGCTAATTGCAAACTAATTTCTATTTCGGTTATCATAAGACAGAAAAATACCAAAATATTTGCTATCTCGAATCAGAAAATGTAGAATGTAGGACATTGTTATTTTCCTCAGTTTTATAACACTGAAAACTGGCATAATGTGGTGACATACATCTAAGCTAGGAAACTACAATAGATTAAGCTTTGTATTCTCTTCCAGAATCAGCAGGCGACAGGGAATTTAGGATGAATGAAGATAAGGTGATAAGCGAAGTGCCCGTATTCTCACAATATGCAGCAAAGAGTGAAGTCTGAACTCTTTGATCCATTTGTTCATAGTACTTTATTCAACTAGAGAGAACACTTCAGGCACTAAGCAAGCAATAAAAGACAAAGCCCAACCTACAGCAATTCTTTCAAATTCAAACATACTAATAAAAACACCTACTTTAGAATTTATTAGTTTAGACATATATACTGTGAAGCCTAAGTACAGTTCTCATACAATGAATGTTAAATATCATTGACTATGAAACAGTCAGGCATATTCCCCTCCACCTTAGCACACGCAGTACCACGGCGAACAGAATGGTTGGAAGAGAAGTTCAGTGAGAAAAGGTCAAAGATAAACTCTAAAGTTAAATTTAGACTTGACATACACCTTCAAAAGGTCAGAAGCTGAATGACGCATGGCTTCAATTTTTAATCAACTTCTCTGTCCATCCAATACTTCTAGTGGTCTATCAAAGTAAGAATACTTCTAAATATATTCACAATTCTGAATATACCTGCCCCATTTTCCTCCCTCTTCCAGTATTTTAACACAGTCTTATGCCCTCTTCCTCTAAATGCATCCGATTATGAAGAGTTTCCTCATCTAAGGCAGACAGGATATTTTTTCAAGTAGAGAAAAGCTGGTTTGTAAAATATGTTTATATAAAAGACTCCTGTCTGTTCCTTTAAGAGGTCAAGTCATTAGTAATCTGTAAAACAAATTTTTTCCAGCCTGAATTTAAACACACCCAGGTTAACCTACAGGGAAACAGTGTTACTTTGTTCCTTTGGAAGCTAATTACAAGTACCACATATTGTCTTAAGTCTGAGTTTTATCTTAGAAAGATATTCCTTTGGAACACAAACTATGAGCAATCCATCTTATTTGAGGGATGACTTAGATAATTAAACTCTTTTGCTTAGAAATATTTCATTCAGATCTGTCAATCAGGATCTATGAGGTGAATTCCTGTATCCCTCCAACTGCTGACTTGTCAGAAGCGTTCTTTATTTTATTCACAAAATTCTATCTGAGCAAATCTGTACACTTTTCATATCGACTTTAGGGTTGTATACAATCATTCTGGTTTAGGTAATGTGAAGAGCTGTAATGTTAGCTTTTGTTGCAATTATGATGAACTGGAAGAGAGGTTGTACTTTGAAATGTTGGCAAGCTCATATACTGTGATGACAATGGAAGGAATTTCAATATATTTGATACTTATACCCTTTTAATTACAAATATCTGATCTGCTAAGAGAAACCATGCCAAATCCCCTAGGATACAGCAAATTTCTGAAAGGAAGGTGAGGATGAAGGGAAAATCATTAAATGTGACTACATTAAAAAAAACAACCCAACATTTACATGGTGCAAAAACCTTATCTGTTAGTCAATCATGTTAAAAATACCGAAGAACACCATAAGTGCTGTTTAAACTACTCAGCTTGATCAGTTTCTTACCGGCAACTCCTTTATATTGTGGGCATTCCTTTCTAATATGACCTTCTCTTCCACAGATAAAACAACGTTTTTCTCTTAAGTCTCTCTCTTCCGGACGCTTCCATTTCTCTGCTGATTGCCTGGGAGTCTTCTCTCTTCCAGTTTCCACTATTACCTTTGCTAGTTTCCTCTTCTGAGGTGTACATAGGTGCAACTTTCCCTCCTTGATTGAGTTCTCCTTTTCTGTTGGTTTATTCTGCATTTCTTTGTCCTCTTTGCTTCTTTTCTCCTTGATTTCTCCATACCTTTGTGCACCTTCATAATCACGACGCCGTCTTAGCCTGCAGGAGCAGAAAAGTGCTGCAGAATTCAGAAGCCTTACATTCATACACAGAATCAGTAAAAAAACCAAACCAAAAACCCATGTGCTGTCCTTAGACAAAGTAATTCTTCAGTGGAATAAATGAAGTCAATTGCCATACCTTTCCTTTTGACTCTCCTACCAAACAGTGCTACACTGATGTAACAAATATTTAATAATTTAACTTTACAATTAGATGACAATGCAGTCCTAAATCCTAATAATTGTAACTCAAAAAATATAAGAACAACTGAAAATCTGACTGCTCAAGTTGCAGACAATGGAAGAGAAGAAACACCAAGCAAAATGCTAACAAAGTACAAAAAAAATAGGGCTATAGTTCTGGGTTGTTTTTTTATTTGTACAATTCAACCAGAACTCAGTTCCTTCCTTCTGAAACTGTGCATATTCACTCTAGAAGTCTCTTCTACTGCGAGAAGCTTCTAAAATTCTATGTGACTTAAAGGTCTAGCAGTGAAGAAACACTACCACTGTCAGATTTGTTTCATCTAACAGCTTTATACATGACTAGGGAAAGAGACAGGAGTGAAACCTCCAAGTCTGAAGATGGTATCAGGCTCCTCTGGCAAGCTGGATGCATTGCTAATGGCTAAAAACTTGGAAAATACTTCACAAAACTGAATGAAGGGCAAAAGAATGGCATGAGCTTCAAGGTCAGCTTCTTTTTTAAAAAAAAAGGCATAAAAGGAAGACCTGGGGAGCTATAGGCTGGTCAGTCTCACCTCTGCCTGCTAAGATTATGGAGCAGACCCTCCTGGAAACTATGCTAAGGCACATGGAAAACAGAGAGGCAACTGGTGACAGCCAACATGCCTTCAGTAAGAGCAAATCATGCCTGAAAAATCTGGTAGCTTTCTATAAGATGGTTACAGAAATGGTTGGTAAGGAAAGAGTGACTGACATCATGTAGCTGGACTTCTGCAAAGCATCTGACACTGTCTTACACAACATCCTTGTCTCTAAAATGGAAAGACATGGATTTGATAGGGGCACCCCGCAGTGGATAAGGAATTGGATGGATAGTTGCACTTCAAGCATTGTGGTCACTGTCTTGATGTCCATGTGAACACCAGTGATGAATGGTGTTCCTCAGGGGTCTGTATTGGGACTAATATTATTTAACATCTTTGTTAGGGACATTGACAAATGGATTAAGTGCACACTCAGCAAGTTATTAGATCACTAAGATTAGCTTTAAACAAATACAGGAAAGTACTATTTTACACATCAGTCAGAACACTTATGGAACTGGTTGCCATAGAAGACTGTTACAGAAACCAGGAGAATCAGATTCAGGAAAAAAGAACCTAAAAGGACAAAATCATAAACAAGTCCAGTCCACAAATGAGCATTACCAGAGCAGGGCAGGTATGTGCTCTAACATCTTTTATACAGCAACTGCAGATGCTGAGGGAATGCATGAGAAGAGATTGCAGAAAATAACTGGTTTGCCCTTCAGAGACAGCATTCCCTTTTGCAATGAATGGCTGAACAGAGCACTTAAATGTATCAGTGATTATACCCCACAGGGCATTTCTGTTCTTAGATGCATAATCCCATTTACATTTCCTCTAATGTTGTACAGAACGTAGCTGAGTATGTGCAATGAACTGGTGTTTCACTTCAGGATGCAAGATTAAAAATCCATAGAGGTAAGACAGCAGTTTAGACCTTGAGCAGACTTTCACACCATCTTCAGCACTCTTCAATTTCAAACTATCGTCAGCTACTGCATTTTTAGAAGTTGAGTAAATGTCTAAATTAGCAGAATCAACAATGTAAGTTCACAAATATCTAATGTGTAGTGGAACAGCCACTTCATCCAACATGATGTTAGTAGCTTTTTTTTTTACTTAGTTACAGGCAAGTGCAAATGATTTTTAATGACAGCTTTTAACATAAATAGATACTACACAATAGTTAGGTTTTTCCATCCACCTTACAAGTGAGCATAATTCATGATTTCACTACTTTATATGTTGGAGAATGGTTAGAGGATCAGGGACATGGATCATTGATAAAGGGTACAAATCAATAACAGAACTGTACAAGCAAAGGCCTGCAAGAGAAAATGTTTGCATGAGAAAATGCCTGTGTGAGAAACAGGCCTGAGAACCAAAAGGGAGTTTTTAGGAGGTACAGTCCTGTGCTGATAAGATATACTGACCATGAGAAGGGAGGAAGATTTTTGATCTCTCAAGTCAAAACATAAATAATAGAAGCTTGCCAAATGTAGTCTTTCATCTAACCCAATTATGTAGAAGTAGGAATGCGCTTTTGTAAGCTTAAACCAATCAAGAACTGACAAGCATATATACTGATACTATGTAAGTGCCTCTGTATTGCCAATAAATGAAGCTTGCTTTATCAAACACATTGACTGTCTGCATGGCTTCCCCCGCCAGAAAGTCAGCATTTACAGACATGAAGTCTTTAAAGAGCTTTGTCTTAAATAGAAAACAAAATTAAAGGATGAGTTTTAAGTTTAGACATTTCATAAGAGGAAGAGCAGCAAAAGCCATTTAGCCATTCATTTGCTGCAAGAAGAAAGTCATTGAATGTTGGATGTGGCTATTCAGGTAGAGAGGTATTCTCTTGGATGTAAAACAGGACATTGTTCTCATACATGTGTGCTTACAAAAAGTAATGCTGTGACATTCTTGCCTTGCTTTTGATAGAAATTGTATGATTCTGTGAACTTGACAAAATTGTGTCTTGCTAGGAGAAACATAATTCTGGTAGTAGAAGCTATTAAATAAATAAAAATAAAAAATGCATCCATGAGTGCTTTTCACAGCACACAGTTATTCAGCTCTGCTGAGTATTTAGATTCTCGTTGACTACTCCCTTCCTGTAAAATGAAGTGGAGAGTCAACACTGATACCTTAAATTAACAGTTCTACAGCAACACCATCCACCACCGCCAAAACAGGTACTGATACATTTTAATTTAAGTTCAGGAAATAATCTGCAGCACACAGACGTTTTGTTTCAGCATTACTATCCTAATCTTTCCTAAACAAACCTGAGGAAAAAAAATTACACACAGATGCCAGTACTATACTCACTTTCGTCTCATGGGACAATCTTTCATGAAATGGCCAATTTTACCACAAGTTCTGCAGCATCTATCATTTGGTGCCAATTCTCCTTCGGTTAGTATCTCAGGATCAAAAAAGTACTCCTATAGAAGAAATCACATTAATAATTTAAAAATCATTTAAATAATTTAAAAATGAAAATACAAACACTTGGAAATCAAGACAGATACAAAAGTGTTAAAACAGCAGTAAGAGTTACAGAAAAGAATAAACTTGGGGTCTGTAGCTGAACCCTGAAAGACCTAATGAATTAACTGGCCACTGACCTCTTTTTTGACAGGCAGCCTACTAACCACCAGGTGTGCATACTCTTTTATAAAAAACTGCAGTTTTAAGAAATGCTAAGCTGGTTTTGATTCGGATTAAAATACATAAATCTGTACAATGAAACTCTGACTTGACTAGTCTTCTGTATACCAACATATTTTACACGCAAATGACATTAAAATGGTACTCAGCAGTAACTCCCATGAAGACTTTTAGAGTAGTGTGGCAATTTAAGAGAAAGAGCTTAAAGTGAGTGTAACCATACTACTGCAAAGGCTAAGTTTTATGCCAAAGAGCACACACATACTCCTCTTAGAAGGAACTTACCATTTTTGATGGGTATTCTTTAGGAAATATTTTTACAGGGGTACCAAATACCCTTCTGCCATTGATAAAAGCCTTCATTATAAAATTTGTCACTGTGGAAGAAAAAAAAAAAATCAAACTGAAATCATCATCTAAATATCAAACCAGAATGTAAAATAAGATCCAAGACAAGGTCTTCACTTTGTAACTGAAATTGTTAACAGATGACTTACTTTTTCTTGACAATCCAGCTCCAAGATTGTGGTTCAAATCAAAGGGATCTGTAGAAGAAAACATGACAGGCATTCCTCAGTGTGCAGGCAAGACAGTAGAATTCTTTCCATGAAAATGAAATGGCCAGAAAACAGTTTACAGAACACTTCTAAAATATGTCACTGAATTTTCTCTGTCAGCGATCACAGTGATACTTAACAGCATAATCATACACAAAGTTAAATTTATTAAGTAAATATGGGCTCAGCTAAACTTAGTATTTTTGAAAAACCTCAATGGCATTATAGTTAATTTCTTCGCCAAATATTACCGCAGGCCTAGGCCCTAGGGTATATCACCATGTCCTGCAGCCGTAGGGAGGAGGAGTAGAGAAGATCCAGCAGGCAGGAATTGTGCAGCAAGATTGATTGATTTAATTATTTTACAAACCCTTTTATAGACTTTTTTCTTCATAGTCTAATTGGACAAAGGATCAGCCACCCCTTGGGGTGACTGGCTAAAATCCTAAAACATCCATTGTCAAAATATTTTTCTACTATACCATAAACAAGATTTTTCAAGGTTGCAGGTGGCTTGGTTGTTTACATTCCCTGCTACCTCTTCTGTGAGAGAGAAAAGTCTCTCATGGGCTTAGAAAATACCAAGAAAATCCTTGCTAGCAGCATTTTTGTATCTACAGCCAAAAGATTTTGTTAAATTTGTTTTTCTGCCTTTTACTTCATAATAAAAAATATGAGGTTTGCTATGCAAAAAAAAACCCAAACCCTTATGAATAATTTTTAGCACTACTGAAACTCAATGGCAATTTTGTGATGATTTCAAAACATGAGCAAGTAACAATTTATAATCTAGTAATAGAAAATAAATAAGCCTTGTGAAAAAGCAAAATTTTCATGCTAAAGAAGTTCTGTATATTCCTGTACTTCATATGCTTTTACCTTCAATTACAATATATTTGGAGGTCCACTGCTTCTTGAAAGTTGTAAGCAGACTTTTTCTCCTAATGCAGATGACATGCTCTTTAAAATCAAATTCTTCTGTGTAGAATCGGAGAAGTCCCAGCCACAGTTGCCCAACAGACTCAGTGTTTTTCCCATAGTCTGGCCAAACAACTGACTAAAATGACAAAAATATTGTTACATCCAGTATTACATTAAGCAGAACGATTTTCATAATTTCCGTAATATATTTTCATGATTTATTTTATACAGAAAAACAATGAAGTTACACTAGAATACTTCCTTTCATAATTGGTATCGATAATCCAATATTGGTTTTAAATGGTATATTTTTTTATCCTATTAACAACAAAAGCAGACAATTAATAGAACTTTTGGCATTAGGTTTTGCCTCTTAAAAAAAAATTATTAATTCACTTCATGAGTTGTATAAAACAAAATTATTCAATGGAATTAACCAGGTATGACCAGATATACAAGTGATAAGAGTTATCTTCACCCAGAGTGACATAAAGAACAATTAATCATCCTTAACACCTTAAAATAATTTTCTGATCTATTTTGTCAGATTTTGGAGTTTATTTTTTCACAGATGAATTACAACCAACCATATTCTAAAAGCTTTACAACACAGGAATGGGATTTTCAAAACAGCAGCTACTCCACTTCCATTCCTGTATTTGCTCTGGGATAGAGTTAATTTTGTTCTTAGTAGCTGGTATAGTCTGTGTTGCGGATTTAGTCTAAGAATAATGTTGGTAACATTGATAAACCACTGATATTTTAGTTGCTGCTCAGCAACTAAAGGTCCCTAAGTCAAGGACTTTGCAGTTTCCCATGCTCTGGCAGGTGTACAAGAAGCTGGGAGGGAGCAGTACCAGGACAGCTGACCTGAACTGGCCAAAGGGATATTCCATACCACAGAACGTCATGCCCAGTATATAAACTGGGGGGAACTGGCCAAGAGGTACTGACTGCTGCTGAGGGATGGGCTGGGCATCAGTCAGCAGCTGCTGAGCGGTTGTATTGGGCCTTTCTTGTTTCTCTTGGCTTTTAGTCCTCTCTCTCTCTTTTAATTACCACCATTACTACTACTACTGCTACTACTATTATTATTATCATCATTGTAATAATTAGAAGTATGAGGATTATTATTTTATTTTGTTTCAATTAATAAAGTGTTTTTATTTCAACCCACAAATGTTACTTTTGTTTTTCTTTTTTTTTTTTTATTCGCCTTCCTACCAGGGAGGGGGCAGGGGGAATGAGAGAGTGGCTGTGTGGTGCTAAGTTGCCAGCTGGGGTTAAACCACAATATTCAACCTTTATATTTGGGAACAATGTCTTTAGAAGGAATTTCTATTTATTTGCCAAGCTACAGGTAACACCTTTTCCAATTAGTCTGATTTACTCACCAACTCCTCTATCTTATCAAAGAAATATACGTTCCAGCCATCAACTAAAATTTCAGGCTTTTTTGGTTCTTTGTAGATCTGAAAGAATAATATTAGAACTCATTAGAAGAGCCTTTCATATTCAGCACTGACATTCTTCTGATCAATACTGCATACAGTTACTTGTTTCTTTCTGATATACTTTACCTCTTGAAGAACAGGGATGACTGGTGGATTTCTCTGTTGAAGAAAATAAAGCACCATAAGAGTATATGCATAAGATGACAGGCTACCTCGAGATGCATCTCCAATGTCACACATCTAGAAAAAGAAACATGATTTTTATCTTTCATGGTGATCATTCCTTGCTGCAGGAGCTACTGCTTCTAGAATGTCTGAAATACACTTACCTTTGTAAAGACTTTCATTGTGTAACACAGATATTTTACTCTAGGATCAATAGCTGCATATGATGACAGAAGTCTGGTGTTATGCAAGGCCTACAGAAATAAGGAAGTAATGTAGAAAATAAAGGAGCTCTGAAGTTACGAAGGAAATAAGCTGAAAACATGAAAAACAAAAACTCAAGAAATGCATATGTGAAGCCCTACATAGTAGGAATATATATTGAGAAAGGAAGCATTCAACAATGAGGTTATCACCTCTCTGTTAAAAGCCGATCAACTTCCTTAATCTGTGTGGAAGTGGTACAAAGCAGCATTCACAGAACAATACTTCAAAACAAGAAGCATTAATCTCCTACTACGGTTTCAAAGTATTTGTTAGAAGCTAATTACTTGAACCAAGAGATTTCAGTCTGGATCTGTAAGAGCTGCCAACGGACATATAGAGATGCACAACTTCAAGGAGAGAACTTTCACACTTAGTGGTTGAGGTATCTTCCTCTAGACTCCCTGTGAGCTCACAAAAAAATCTTCAGAAAGTTTAAAAATTGTCTCTAAGACTTAACTTTTCTTTGCTGTTTCAAGCAACAGGGTTTTGAAGTTTAGAGACATTGAAATAAACAAAACCTGTTTTTAAAATGTTTGGCCAAGAACACGTGAATTGTTTGGGGTTTTTTTTGTTAATTCTAATATGTTACAGTTCAGGCAAGCTGGGTTCAAAACCACTATTTTCAGGTCTCAAGGCTAGGCAAGAGCCATGATGCTAAGTGGAGTGTGAAAAAGCTGAAGTTACATTATTTTGTCTCTCATTTAAGAAAGACTTAAAATAGTTAAACACTATTTCTTACTATTACTGAAGAACTAATAAATTTTCTTAGGAAAATGACAACTCTAAAGTCACAACTGTGCAGCTGACTCCACTCATAGTCAAACAAGCAAAACGAAAAAGGTGTCTTTGAAATATAAAACTGTAAATATAAAACTGTAATTGGAAACAGTTGATTATTGAATCTCATCCAAACAATCAGTTCAGTCTCAGTTTTTTGTTACACAACATAAAATAAAGAAGGAGATAACCTTACCAGAGTATTATATAAACTGATGTCTACTTCAAGACCACTTCTGACATGGAAAAATTTGACAATTGGGACTTTAGCAGTTGTTATAGGCAAGACATTTCTTAAACCTAGGATGAAATGTTTTATTACTAAATGGCTACAATACAGTCCTACACAGTATCAAATAACTTCCAACTGCAGCAAAAAGGCTACAAATTAAATCTTAGTTGACACCAAGTTTGTATTTCAGTTATGGTTTAACAGGGATTTTAGCAATTTGTCAAACATGACCAGTCTGCTAAATATAATTTATCTAAATGTATGTTTAGCCCCCTCAAAAAATAAAGATCAGTCTAAATAAGAGTATAGAATCTCTTTATAGAGAATTAAGCTTAAGAGAAAAATGATAGTTCATTACAATTCATTGGAGATACACCAAAATGAGCACTATAAAATTCATGATTTCTTGTAGAAAAAGCAGGATTCACATTGCAGACTCGTATCAAAGTATCTTTTACTATCAACTTATTGTGCACTGAACATACAAATACATAATTACTAAATTGAAGCCTCAAGTCTTAGATTGTTGTCCTTATGCATGTAGGTTTTAAATATACTATCTGTCCAGTTCAGATGTGGTCCTGTAACATTATAACCTCGAAGATCTACATATACAAACAAAAATGAATCCAAATGTTCACAATATTTAACCTCACTCTTACCAACATAAGGTCTTTGATATATTTGTATCTTAACGACTTTCATCTACAGTCCCCCAGAACGTTGTCACTACAGCAAATGAAGTAACAAAACCAGAATCACTTATTTTAATTTTCCAGAAAGTTACCTGACTGTTTCTTGAGAACTTTTGCTAAATCTTCAATAATTCTGATGCAGTCAAGTCCCTAAGACATTAAGAAAAAAAGCTGAAAGATGTATCTGCTGCAAGTATTTTAGGCAAACCTTTTATTATGTGCCATTAAGCTTAAAGCTGTATAACTGAATGTTTCATACAGAATTATGTGAATACAAGAAATTGTTTCAAAATAGCACATGTAAAATCAACAGTTGATAATGAAAACTTTTAAAAAGCTGATATTAGGCATGAAAGGAGACTGATGTGCTCTGCCATTTTGTTCCCATTCCTAGTTTTTTATGCAATAAAAAATGTTACTTATCTGCACTAATAAAGCTAGAAATGCAGAATTCAGGAGAAAACTGGCTACTTTATTCTTAGACACATGCCTAAACCAACAGAAAACACCCCAAAATAATCTGACTTAGTGATGCCTTAGTATTTTCTTCTGATATTAAAAGCTTTTACAAAATAATTAATTTGTTACACTAGATACACAATATAAGAAAATTTTGCATTTATTCAACCATAAAACCAAAGTCTTCTCAACCTACCTCAGCAGTTTCCAGACCATCTATTGTCATACAGATATCAAGATCACTTTGTTTGAAGCCAAAGCCATTTTTTGAAGAGCCAAACAAATCCAGCTTGGTTCCTGTAAGGCATGTATTATATTACAGCCATATACCAACAAAGAACCTCAAATTATATATACACAGAATCTCAAATTTTATGTAGCTTCAAACCTCTGCATGTCTTCTAATACAGGCATGAAAACATTATTACATTTCTGTGGTACATGAAAATTTTCTGATCCACTTTGCTTACGAGAAAAGAATCTCTACTACTATTGGTTCAAGTAAGCAGTCTGATAAATCCAGAAACAAGTTACTTTCCAGTAGTGAAAGCATCAGCAGTTAGGTTCAAGCTGACATCTGATTAAAAAAATGCTTTGTACAGAGATTCTCATGGTAAGGGATATATCTAGCTTCAGCCAAAAAAATCTTTTTCTAATTTTAAAAGATCATGAACTGAAGTCCAGGTGTTACAGGTAAGAACTCCAGAGACAAACAAAGGAAAAAAATCAAACACCAAGGTTCTGCAAATAGGCCAGATGTTCTGCCTACGCTTTAAAATATTCCAAGCTCAGTAAGTTTCAGTAGGAAGTACTACAAAAAACTTGTTGCTTGCAAGAGCAGTTACAAAAATAAGTCTAATTAATAAATACACTTAAAATAACAAATATAAAACTATTCCACTTCTGCTTTGTTTTTTTCTTAACTTGCCATTGTTCCTTCCTGCTAATATGTACTATATAAGAATAAATAAAAAATCACAAATTTAAAAAAGGCTTAGAAGACTCAGAACAAAAAATAATGTAGTGAAATATTGGAATGCTGAGCAACAATATGGGCTAAACATTCAAAACTAAAGTGTTTATTATACTGAAATGATGTTTTCTTGGAAAACATTCAAGTATGAACAATGAAAAGTATAAATATGAAGTTAAAATGGCTTAATTACCTGGGAAATCCTGTCTAATGAAGATTTCCAAGCTTTGTCTTATATATTCCCGAGCCTGATCCTCTACTATATTTGGAGCAAAATCATCTTTAAAAAAAAAAAAGAAAAAAAGACAAGAATTTAGGCAACTGTTGTGTAGAAAGAGCAAACAGCAAAGATTCAAGTGAAAATAGAGAGGGGTTTACAGTGGGGCAGGGGAAGGGAAAGAGAAAAAGAAAGAGAAAATTCACATGTGAAGGAAAGAAAGCAAGGATGAGGTAGAAGAGAAATACCTGTTCAAAGAAAAACATTAATTAGACAAATAATGCATTTTGTCTGGTCAGAAATGGCGAGAGAGAAAGGAGGAAAGTTGGGTCACTCTGAAAAGAACAAAAGTGGAGAAGTGTTACAATAGAACACTGAAGTCTTTGTTTACAAAAAAACACAAGTTAAGGAACAGTTAACATAATTCAAATCAGCCAAATATAAAAGGATCAGTCAAAAACTCCACCCAAAATTAGACTCTCAGAAAATATATTTTCCTGTATGAGTAATCAACCAGCCAGTTGGAAGACAAATCTGAACACTTTCTGGTTCTCTAGATACAAATTATTCAGCAGTTCTATTAAAGCCATTACCATTAAGCCAAATCTAAGAGTTGGAGGCAATGTAGCAAATAAACTGTCACCTTATAACATCATTAGTCTGTGGGTATTTCATTATTTTTTTCTGATTCTTTTTCTACGGCACAACAATATTCAAAGGAAAAAACTTACGGTAACATTGGACACAAACTTGATCTAGAATATCTGAAAACTTGGGTGTCAGGGGTGGCAGTGGGTCAAGCTCAATTTTCTTGAAGTCTTCTGGACAATCATTCTTTAAATGACCTTCCCGTTTGCACAAGCTACATACTACTGTAGGAGACTGCATAAACAAAAAGCAAGATCAGTTTTAAAAACTGTAGTACTTTAATGAATTTGAGCAACACTTTCATATAACTTCTAACAGAACATAAGCAATATGTTTATGTTCTGATACAGCTTGCTTACCTTGCCCTTTGTAAAAGCTTGTTTACTGAACTGATAAAAAAGTTCAGATTCTAAGCACTGTTCTACTGCTGTGTTCTCTTCAGAATGGCTTCCCTTCTCAGTAAGATATTCTTGACTCAAATTGTTCCTTAGAGGTCCAGCTACATTTTCTTCGAAGTGTTTGTTCTCATATTTACTGGGGATGGAAAAATCATCTTGTTCCTCTGACAGTGCATCATCATCTCCAGATCCAGTATATGTGTTATCTAGTTCACCTCCAGCTCTAATGGTAATACTGCATTCTCTCTGATTGACAAGACTTGGTGCTTCCTCCTCTTCCTCTTCATCATCTGAGTTAATCATTTGGGATATCTGACTCTGTGCTGAACACAGGAATTTTTGTGGGGATTCATCCAGTTCATCAGTACCTTCAGTGCTACTATCCTCATCAATGTCAATCTTATCATCTGTTATACCGCTGCACTCCAACCCAAATTCATCACTCTCTGTAAGTGCAGTGTTTCGAAAACCTTCTAAGTCTGAAGTACTACATGTCTCTACATCGTGCTCATTCACTGTAACAGGGAGATCTCCACTGTCACTGTCTTCATCGACTGACTGCTCAGCAGCCAAAATACTATTCCATTGTCTTTTTTGTTGTTCATGTTCTTCCTCTTCCTCCTCTTCTTCATCTTCATTTTCACTCTCTGTCTCTTCACAGCTAGGTTTAAAATCCTCATTATCTCCAGAAATAATCTCCTCAATTATACAGTCTGAGTCTTCATGGGTAATTCCCAGATGACTTATATCATCAGCCAATTCCTCTTCTGTGAAACTTTCTGAGCCATCACACAGTCTTGAAGGATCAATTTTATGTTCTTTGGGCATACATGTAGCCTCTGTTATGCAATCTTCTACTATGGCTGTGTTTGTTCTACTATCTAAGTTTTGCAAGTCAGAATCTTCATGCTTTATAGCATCTTTTCCATGGTCCAGCATTTGGGATTTCTCCTCACTTGCATTTGAAGAGGATATTTTGCTCCATTTTGCACTTTTTTTGTGAGGCAAAGCGAAATACTTGTAAGTTGCTCTCAGGCAGTGAAGAATATACTCATACACCAGCTGGCTGTTTAGAGTTCTTGCCACATTCCTTTTGACTGAATATGGGTCTAGAAGAAAGAAGAAGTGAGCCAGCAGTGAAAGAGTTAACTTTTTTAAAAAAGAATACACTTACATCCTTACAGAGTTCAAATTGCTAGCTACTCTTAAACATTGTGTAAGGACACAAGATCTACGAATTGTGCTGAAGACACAATTCTGCTGAAATTTTAAGTTCACTTAATTATTTCTGATAATGTTGAAAATAATACCCAATAGAAATATTAAACTGATTTTTAAAAAAAAAAATTCTACTATAATCAGTCCAATATTCAAAATTTCTAAGATGTAACACAGTATCAATAGCCAAGTCACCACCTTATAAAAATTAAAGTTATAGCTCTTTGAAGTTTGTTGAGACATATTTAGATACCTTCCACAGCAATGCGCTTTTTAGGCCAGTCCTTTGATTCACGAGACACTGGTTCTTTGAGTCGTATGCTAATAACCAAATCAGCCATATTGAACTCCAAAGCATAGAAACGAAGCAGTTCAAGCCAGAGCTGACCAACGGGTGCTGAACACTGCTGACTTAAATCAAATACTAAGGGAACCTGTCAATTACAGAAGAAAACCTTAAATAGCATTTAGTTGACAGGCGTTTAGCTGTTACACTTCCTTCATTTTATCTGTAACCTAGTATGACAGAACTTATCATTGCTTCTCTACTCCTGCAATTGCAATAAAAACTGCAATTAAAAAGGTGGAAGAGATTGTATAAAACTTGAAAATGAAAGGCTGCAGCAATGGTAAAGACTAGCATCAATAATTAATAACAATTGCTTCTTTAAGTGTTTATGCCATAATTTATAAATTTCAAAGAAAGAAACGTATCTCATCTAACAGGACAGAATGGATTATACAGCCTATTTTTTAGCAAAGTCTAGGCTGAATTGTTAACTGGCACAACATGCAATCACATACTGATACTGTTTCTTACAAAGTTGTTATAACAGAAATAATTTGTAAGAACAGTTCAAAGCAAAGAGGAAATATTTTTCATACGCTTAATCTCCTTCCAAGAGAAAACTGCTCCAACTCTGTAAACTACATTATCCCTGGTAGATTAAAATTCAGGGTCTTATCAAAGAGTTTGAAATTGTATCTGTTTTCCTGCCAGCTCCTTAGCGCCAAGAGCTAAGCACAACAGACCTTGAAGCAAGCAGTCATACAATCTCTTAGTTCAGCTCATGGTTTTGAAACATAAACACAAAACTGAAATTTTGTTCTTCTAAGAACAGCAATGACTGCTAGACTACTACAGAAATAAATATATAAAAGTTCAGACCTTGCCCCTTCTAGGGGAAGTTTCTTGTGGCAAATCAGAATCATCAGCGGGGTTATGCTCCCAAACCACAGCATCATTCTTGACTTCTCTCAGATGAAAATTAGTTAATTTGTTTAATGAGAATCCTCCAATCTAGAGGAAATAAAAAAAAAACCCACCATAGAACATCATGTGAACTTTAAATTTTAGTCCTCACATCACAGTCGAACAAAGTTTAAAAACACCTGTTCCAGGTCTAGAATATGTCCCAACCTTTTTCTCTATCTTCTCCCCAAACTTCTCTGCAAAAAACTCTCAATGGTCTTGGAAGGGTGTGCTTGTGTCCACACTCAGGAAATATGGACAGTGAGGTGGACTGAAAACTGGATGAATGGCAGATCCCAGAAGGTTGTAATCAGTGGCACAGGGTCTAAACATGGGCCTGTCCCAAGTGGTATCCCCCACGGGTCAATACCGGGCCCAGTGTTGTTAAATTTGTTCGGCAGTGACTCAGAGGGACAGATGCCTCCTCAGCAGGTCCAGATGACACAAAGCTGGAAGCAGTGGCCAATACCCCAGGATGCAGCCTTGACAGGGTAGGGAGATGGGCAGAGAAGAACTGTCTGAAGTTCAACAAAAGGAAAAGCAGGGTCCTTCATTCCAATGGGGAGGAATAACCCAAAGTGCCAGCACATGCTTGGGCTGATCTGCTGGGAAGCAGCTCTGAGGAGGATGTGGGGGTCCTGGTGGACAACAAGCTGTCCATGAGCCAGCAGTGTGCCCTGGGGGCCAAGAAGGCCAATGGTGTCCTGGGGTGCATTAGGAAGAGCATTGCCAGCAGGACAAGGGGGGTGATCCTGTCCCTCTACTGTGCCCTGGTGAGGCACATCTGGAGTGCTGTGTCCAGTTCTGGGCACCTCAGTGCAAGGGAGACATGGAGCTCCTGGAGTGGGTCCAGCAAAGGGCTACAAAGATTATTAAAGGACTAGAGCACTTCTCTTACGAGGAAAGGCTGAGGGACCTGGGCTTGTTCAGCCTTGAAAAGTGGCAACTCAGAGAGGACCTCATCCATATCTGAGTATCTGAAGGGAGGGTGTCAAGAGGACAGATCCAGGTGGTGCCAAGCAACAGGACAAGAGGCAATGGGCCTCAGTTTGGGTCTGACTGAGGTAAAGCTTGCAGCCCTCCCAGTGCTGTGCTTTGGATCAGTAGCTGGAAGAGTACTGGTAACAGACCGGTGTTTTGGCTACTGCTGAGCAGCTTTGCCCCTCTGACATTCCTTCCCTCCACCGAAGGGGATGGGAGTGGGCAAGAGCCTGGGAGGAGATACAACCAGGCCAGCTGACCCAAATCAATCAAATTCCATACCATATCACATCAGCTCAGATATATAAGCTGAGAGAGAGAGGAGGAAGGGGGGGCATTAATGAAGTTCCAATGTTTGCCTTTCAGAGCAACCGTTATGTGTGCTGAAGCCCTGCTTCCTGGGAAGTGCCTGAACATCGCTGCTAATGGGAAACAGAGATTGACCTTTTTTTCCCCTTCAGCTTTTGCACACACAAATCTCTGCTTATTCTTTTTCTTTTACTGTAGTAAAACTGCTTTATCTCACCCTGCTGGCTGCTCTCCATCTTACTCTTTCCCCTGTCTCAAAGGGAAAGGGAGTGACAGAGTGACTTAGCTGCACCTGGCACCCAGCCAGGGTCAACCCACTACAGCAGTTTTCCCTGGGAGGGGAAACTGATGCACAGAAAGTTCCACCTAAATATGAGGAAGACCTTCTTTACTGTGTGGCTGACCAAGCACTGGAACAGAAAATTGTGTGACTCTGTGTCACGCAACCTTTTCTTTGCACATTAGACAAGCATAAATATGTATCTTTTAATTACATGGCCATACACAACAGGACATTTTTCTAATCCAGTTCAGAGAGTGGAGATGCTTCCAAATGAGTCAGTAACTTACTAGAGAAAATTGTTAACTGTAAGGTTCATGTTATTAATTAGAGGAACTGCAACACGCATGCTAAACATAACAAGAGACTGTAAGTACAAAAATGGGTGCCATGAATATAACACGTAAATGGTGTCCTGGAGAATTGGATTCTGGATCGGCATCCATAATACAACTCCTGACATCAAGATGCATTTCAGTTTCTAAACCCAAGAAATACATGCTCTAAACTCCTAATGCGATCCCTTCAGCAGGTATCACATCAGTGTGCTCCCCAACCATGGTCTACGTTTTGGAGAATTAGATGTCAAATTCCAAGACATTGTTTTGGGACGTAGCTATGTGGATTGAGTTCTCAAGAGTCTGGAAGAAAGGCTCAAAAAAATGAGGAAGTAAATTGTTGCAAAATGCATTATTCAATGCCCAGCTCTCCTTACTTATAGAAGGGGCAACAGAGCACTTACTTCAATGACTAGGATTGTGAAATGCAGCCTTACAGCTAGGCATACTAAAGTTAAGTGTAGTCATTGAATGATGATGAATTCACAGATGAATTCATATTCTTAATTCCTGCAGGAATGGCTTGCTTACAGCTTGCTCAGAGTAGCATAGAGCTGACAGATTATATACCACCACAAGTGACTGGTCCTCTCATTCGTACTATTCAGCATATTAACACACATACCCATGATCCCAAATAGACAGGTAGAAAAGGCTCTTTCCTCTGTTGTAGAAAGAAAATAACCATTAAAGCGAACACATAAGGTGACAAGCCTCCCTCTTCAGGACGATCAACACAGCACAACTGTAAAAACAAATTGTGCAGTCATTAAAGTTTCAAGTGGTACTATGAAAACTGTTTGCTTAATTACTGTTCAGAAATCAGTCATATTGAACACTAGCAGGAACTCAGATATCTCTGAGCTCTTATCAGATGGAATTTGTTCTCAAGGACTGCATATTTACTCCAGTTACTACCATACCACCACAACGTTTTCAGTGTAAGAGCCATAGGACACAGACTAGCAAAACAGACAGTATATATATACATACATATTTTCAAAAATGATAGCTCCTTTTGCATAGATACAGTACAGGTGGAAAGTTGTTCCATTTTTTAAATTAATATTTTAATTGCAGACACAAATTTTAGAACAAGTTATGTTAATTCACAAGACTGTTTTCATCGACAATAGAGACAGTTTTTAATTTTTTTTTTTCATGATGGATTAAGTATATGAGAAACTAGCAATTCCATTTCATATACATTCCTCTGACTAGTTTGGTAACAGAGCAGGATACTTACAGTCTGCATGCTACTGAATGAAGCTTAAAATTCTGCTTTTGAAATTTAGTGGAACATTATCACACACAAATGATAATTATATAATTCATAAAATTTACATTTTATAAAAACTTACGTCCTTATTCCAACTCTTTTTTTAAAGGACTGTTTCAACAACTGTTTTCTAAACTATAACTACAGGCATAATATCAAAGTTCATTCAATATTTATTGACAGATAAGGGAATATAAATGACTCTCACCTTTGCCCAGTACCTGAAGGCAATCACTAAAGGTACGATAGTAGGTTCCAGCTTTCCGAGTGTAGCCAAATGGTTTGTTGTCAGACAAGCGTTCTCATTCCCTGCACTCACTTTACAAATAAGGCCACTAAAATCCAAAAAGAAACAAAAGATCTTGGAGGTTTTGTAAGAACACCCATAGGTCAGATAACATCTCACAGAACAGTGTAGCAGAAGGCTGTGAGGAAAGACTTGACCGCCTCTCAAAGACAGCATCTCTGCATGAAAAGCAGCATGCAATACTAATTTGATTTATGGTTAGGTTGAGAATATATGCATTATAATTTTCTGTACAAGTGTTTTAAGATACAGTTCAAATTTAAATATTTTTTCTAATGATAAGAATTTACTGAATTGAAAAAGTTATAGTATTAATTTCCTTCATGAAATAAAAATGTCTTCCCATACGACACCCACCATTCAAACAGTTTCTATGCTGTTTTCACAGAACATGAAATATTTTTAAACACTGAAAAATCAAAGTAGCAGCAAATAACTGGTAATATTTTTATCAGTAGCTGTTTATAGAATGTTTCATGAATCTTAACTGATATTCATCAAATGGGCAAAATAAATTATTTTTCACTTGTTCTCAAAATACTAGCAAAGCTAAGCAAACTGTTCTTATCCTTACAGAAATCTATAATTTAATGCAGTATGTACACTACCTACAAGAAAGGAAAGTTTCTGCTTAAGCAATAATCCCAAATGGAAGGGTAAGGGTACATGCTGGAAGCCATAATGGTTGAAGGGGTTGGGAAATACACAGCTGAGGACAGAACAACCCTTACCCTCTTATTCTAGGCTAGGAATGACTTGCCCATGAGTGTTAGTTTGTGTTTCAAGATCCATGGAACTGTAATAATTTAGTACAGAAACGTCATTTATCAGGTGTTGGTAATATAATTTACATTGCTATATACTATTAGAACACACAAAGTGACAACTGAGACCTTTGCTTTTCTCTGCACACCACCACTGGTACTCTAGCATGGAAATCTGCATCAACTTCCGTAAAAGATTCTAAGTGGGAGAGAGAAAAGGAAGAAGCCACATTAAGCATGGTGTTGACAAAAAATATGTTGAGCAGGTTGCAACTAGAGGAGTACAGGTAGAATTTCAGCTTCTAATACAATGACTAATGTTGAGAAAAATAAAGTATCTATGATAATTTACAAGAGTGATGGGATTAATTTAAGTGTTTCACATGTGATGGGAAGAATATGGTTTATACAATGAGCACTAATAGGAAAATACTGAGGAAAACCAGAACTTTCAAAATTCATATATACACAGTAGGTACAATTAAGGAAGTATATTTTGGTTAAGAGCTGGGTTCAGCAATTCAGGCATATAGACAGACTGACAACACCTGTGGAACAACGTTAGTGTGAAAAATAAAAAACCAGAGTGTTACAACACTACTATACAGAAATAAATTTGTTCTCCCTGGTTATCTGACAGTGCTTTATGTACATGTAGAACAGGTTTGCCTACATGATGTAATGTCCTTTCACTATGCTTTTTCTATTTTTTTTGTTCTTATTCTTTATATAATTTTTCCAAATATGATTCAACTGCCAGCAACCCTGGTCCTTCCTCTAAGTGGTGTTTATTGATCCAAACTGAATTTATTTTTGATGCCTCACTGTTTCACTGGCCATGAAGAGAGGAAACTATGAAGCCATTTTAGATTCTTAAAAATTCTGAAATGACAAGATTTTTGTGATGTTACTTAGCCAACAGTACACCTAATTTCATTGAAAATTATCTTGCTCTTGCCACTGGGGTACCTCAGACACCTAATGCTTTATGGCTGTATCTTCTCACTCACAGAGAAGACTTTGTACAACATGTTAATAAAAATATTACTTGCTTTTGAGATACATTGGAAAGCCTAACTTCTTACAAGATCTGGGTATTCATTCCTCTAATATGACTGAAAAATAACCCCATTCTCAAAGACCATAATGCTCCAGACAATAAAATACACATACAACAATGGTGGGGGTGCCACTGAGAAAATGTAGGTCAGTAAATATGCATGTTTTGAACCATATTGTCTAGTTCCCCAACTGAGGGCATAAAGCAAGGCAAGAAAGCAGTGAAGCTACTTTTTGCAATCTGCATTTTAAAAGAACAGAGTTTTCACACCCCTGGCCAATATTTTCATTTTTTTCTTGCTTGCATATGCTTGAATTGGTTTGAGTAAGTGCATTTTTTAAAGGATCTTAAACTTTACTTCACTGTATCAATGCACAGAGTTACATTTGTTACCTGAAAAAAACCCCATGTGTCTGGAAGCAGTCATCTGTACATGGTCATCACATGCACTAACAGACACATGCACATAATTACAGGAAAGAGACCACAATGTTAAAGTATATTACTGGTTTCTGTTACATATTAAGGAACTTAGGCTACTTTCTGTACTATGCATGGCTAATAGAGCAGGCTGGGAAGGGAGCAGAGTCTCTCTCATGTGTAATGACATCTTCACTTACAATGTAGAAGAAAGCTTCCCACATCAAAAACAACAGAACTTTAGCCCTCATAACACTGAACATTAAACCAAAAGTAGTTCTGTTAATGTATTCTTTCCTGCAGTATTTTTCAATCTCATATCTTTCTAAAAAAGAATAGCATGTGGTGTACCTATTCAGCAGAGGTGAAATTCAACAATACTAAGCAGCAATAGTTTAATGAAATCGAGAAGGCAGCAATTTTTTCTTACCACTGTTCTGCAGACTTTCTTGCACAAGTAAGAGAACATCTGGTTGAGTCATCTGTCAATAAAAGGAATAAAGCTGGTTTTGTATCAATCACTTGTCAAAAAGGTGATTTTCTACAACTCAGATTTAAAACTGCCTCTAGGTGTACTAGAGTATTGTTAAGTTGGACCAAAGGAACAGGAACTCTCTTTGTTTTGAAGAGGAAAAAATAATCCCGGAGTAATTTTTAGTAAAGTTACTTTTACTTCTATCAAAGACTTTGTTATGGTAAGAAAACCCCCACCAACAGAATTACTGTTTCAGTGTGCTTAAATACCTCTTCATTCTGACACAGTGGACTTACATCATGTTAAAGACTGGAATTACAGCTTTTTAAAATTATATGCATTTTATGAACTTAGATCACTCTTTGTTTCCTAAAGGAAATGCTAACTCTAACAATGGGACTGCCAAATCAACTACAGCAGGAGTAAGTCTATGTATGGAATCAAGTTCTTAATTCCTTTTCAGTGTTCAAGCACAAAGACACACAGAAACAACATGACAAATCAAGGCTCCACAAAAAAATAGTAACATGGTTTCACAGCTCAAATATAACCTAGTAGTCAAAACGTGCGTGTGTAAATATATCAGTACAAAACTAGGATCAGTATGGAAACAAGATCACAGAAGTATCACTTATTCCAGCTGTTAGAGAATATAAATAATCGTCTGTCTCATAGGACTGCTAGAGTACAGATGTTTTAAGTGTTTTCAGAAGAAGTTTCAATAAAACACAAAGCTGTATTATGCTGCCTGATCACTACTGTTCTGTGAAGAAAGGAATGTTATTTTACGACCAGACCAGCTCTGTTTTACCCAATGGGCTTTTAGAGAAAGTGTTACTACCACACTAGAAAATACATTTAAAATATAATCTACATGAAGATGCAAACATTCAAAACCATTTACACATACTTAATAAAATAGCCTTACTTACATTGGCAGGAAACTGGGTATCTATGTTTATGTCTGAAGTTTTGAAACCAAATCTGCTATAGGAGGAGCCATACAATCTTAATGAACACTCTGCAACAAAAAGAATTATACTTCATTTACACTATGCCTAACTCTAAGTCTGTAGCTACTTTACAGCATTGTTAATAAATCTTAAACCTACACCTGGTTTTGATAAGCACAGGAAAACCAGAAGGGTCTTCCAACAGCCCAGATTTATTACTAAATCCTGCCTTCCATGCTGTTGTTGGTAAAGGCTTATCAAGAAGGTCAAATCCTTCCCACATCCTTCTCATCTTCACTGTTTACTTGAGGCTTGTTTGGGTCATGAGCACCATTGTAATTTAATTCTGAAACAGTGTTATATTACTGCATCATGTTGTTCAACAGACTAGTAACTAAACATGCTGTTTTAGAATTTAGAGAGACAAGATTTTTAATTCAGTTTTCATTTCATAAGCTGTTGGGGATTTTTTTCTGCTTGTTTTCTTTTTTGTTTGTTCAGTTTTTGTTGTTGCTATTTTGTTTTTAAGCTGGCACATCTAACACTTAAAACAAACTGCAAATAATACCTGGCAATTTTTGACGCAGCAAGTTTTCCATTGTTGTTTTAATGTTAAGCCTTTCTTCTAGATCTTCATTATTTAAGCCAAACTCCTGCACTACATTTCCAATAGCAACACCAATAGCTTGTATCTGGGAAGGCGTTGGAGGAGGAAGAGCAGTCAGCAGTTGTTCTTCTTGCTTTTCCTTTCAAGAAAAAAAGACCAATGTTCAAATGCATTTCTTGAGTTGCTTAACATGCTAGAATTAATGCCAACAACTCATCCCAAGTAATACCACCACCACCACAGATTTTCCAGGTAATGTAGGTAACTGGAAGCAATAAAGAATCTGATACTCCAGGAGGCCTCAGTAACATTCAGAGGTGTATATATACTTGTACTTGGCACGTGAAAAAAAAAAGTCACAAATTCTTTCATCACCTCTGAGGTGTGAAAAGTTAGGAGCTAAAGAGGAAGAAACAGGAAATCTGCATATGACATATTTTGTCCACTTCAAGCAGAGAACGTAGAAGACATTAAAAAAAAAAAAAAAAAAGGTAAAATTGATGTTATGCTGAAATTTATTTTGATACTTATGCTCAAAACAAATCTATTTCCTTTACATATAAACAAGTCTGTAGTACTCCACAAGTGCTTAATTTTTACAGTATTTCTGAACTGAAATATTCACTCTGACATGCAAGTTATCATTGCTAATTCTGCCATACCAACTGTATTTGCATATTGCTACTCCTCATTGCAAAGTCCATGTCCCAAGTTTACTGTTTTTATCAGTATCACTATGTAACAGTTTTCAAAAAGATTGAAACATGGTAAAAATTAAGCGCAGAACGATTTTAAAAGCAGTGCAGTTTCATAATCATTAGCAGGGTAAGGAAGGTTTAATTAAGCTACAGATTATACTTTTTCTTGTGCTTAACTCACCTTTACGATTTTCTTGTGTCTTTTGTCTTTAATATGCTTATGAGCAAAAGCCACTGACTCAATCAAAACATCACACAGTTTGCAGGTATATTTTGCTGATGGGTAGTTTCGAGGTTGCTAAAATAAAGACAGTAAAATACTCCCTAAAATATATAAAGATATTACTTTCACTTCACTCAATACCCTTGCTAAGTTGAATGACTAAAATCTACACCCACTCACTTCAGCTTCCCTAACTCCGTATCTGCCATCAAAAAGTTTGCACATCAAATATAATGTCAGAAGAATGACACCATGTCAATCACACCCAACACCCTATCTTTTACAGGAAAAAATACCCAATGCCCATGGAAGAGTCTATTAATTGAACAAACAATTACTCCAGCATTTTAACATATAAGATTTGTTATTATTTCATGAACTAAAGGAGAAGCCATTTTTTGAGCTTGAACTGTTATACTGTAGAAAAAAATGCCCAAAAGACAACCCATCTTCTTTTTATAATTCATTAACAGCAATACCGTTACTTAAATTCTGTAACTAAACTTTCTAGCTACAATCAGAGATACTGCTCAAGGTCTACCCTCTACAATGTATTTACAGGAAAAAAAATAAATAGGAGAGGTCTATCTATACAAGTAAAGACAGTGGCACCTTCTTCAGTCTATAAATGTAGTCTCGCTTCAATCGTTCTTCAGCTTGCTGCAGCCCCAGAAGTTCTTTTGCTGACAGCACAGATTCATCTATGACTGGACCATCCACTTCATCATGATCATACTCATCTTTCCTAGTTCTTCTTGATCTTCTTGGTTTTCTAAGCTTCTTCATTTCTTATAAAGAGTTATGAGAACAAATGTGTCAATGTGTCAAATAACTTCAGAGTGCCCCACAGCCTTTTAAAGAATTTTTTCCTTAATTAACATTCTACTTATATAAGAGTCAAAGAATTCACCTACCTGGTATGGTTTCACAATCTGTTCTGTGCAAGTCTGATAATAGTAAGTGTATTAGTATTATTACCTATAGTACCTTTGTCCTAAACTACTAATAAATCAACTAATTTGTCCCTCTGAAGACAATGACCTTATTTAGATACCTTTGTTAAAACTAGCAAAAAAAAAAAAAAAAAAAAAAAGAACTAAATGGAATTTATACACCTGTATGCCATTATAATGAAAAGACAGAATATACTGAAAGGTTTCAGGATTCCTGGTCAGGCTTTTTTAGGCTACTAAGTTAGACTACAAGTATGACAGAATTAAAAAGTGTAGGCCAATTTGAATGACTTATAAGAGCTAGCAGCACTATGATATGGCACTGTCATGGCATAGCTCACATTTGACGTTTTATTAACAAGGGATGATTACCAGTGATAATCTAATCTGCCTCTCAGTTAAGCCAGTATGTGGATCAGTACTAACTCCACAACATTAAATAAGCAAGTGAAAAAAAGTAAGCACCACTGCTGACTACAGAGACTAAAGAATGGACTTGCTAAGTATGTGCACATTGCTTAATAAAGCTGTAACACTGTCATAATAATAATGCTTAAAAAACTTCTTGTGTTTACAGCAAAACTTCTGGAACAAATTAATGTAGGTGCCACTTCTACTTTAAAGCAAATTTTGTCATCATTCTGAAGCAGAAGTTGCTATTGGCCCAAAGCCAATACCTCTAAAAATCATCTCAGGAATAAATATACACAGGTCAGATTTTCACACATGACTTCAGATCACATCTTGCCTTTCACTTGTACAGCTATACAGGATGTATAGCACGGAATTTCTAAAGTTCCCTTCTTCTAAGAAAGTTTATGCAACTTCCCTAGACTCCCAAACTTTTATCACAGCATGAGGCTATAGTTTGTAATAAAAAGACCAAAAAAACCACCCCAGATAAACTGCTCTGCCGAATACATTTATGGAGTTTCTTTCCTGTGACCACAATTTTTGTCTCTAATAATTGGCAAAAGAGAAACAACACAGTTGTGTATTTGTAACCAGTTATTTGATTCAGTTCACTAAGCAGCACACACGTGTTAGTGGTGTAAATAGTATCAGGACAAAAATGGTAATGTAATAATTTCTTTCTTTCAGCAGCAGCACAAGTTTAAGCTGGAATAAAGAGAATTTAGGCTTAACAGGTTGCAAAAGCAGTACTCCCAAGGAATCAAGGTAACAAAAACAAAAGTCTGAGCTTCTGAACCTTCCACCTACCCTCCATTTTTGCTCTGACACTTCTGCTCAAATTCCTAAGATGCACCACATCTATTTGATTACATTTTTAACTAATCAGTGTAGACAGAACCTGAAGGTGTATTAATGTCTTCACAGAAAAGCCTCTGACAACTACCTACTTATCAATTGTTTCTGTAGCCAACAAATAACTTAAAAAAAAAAGTTATAAATTAAAAGAAGACTTCCTAAAAAAAAATCACAAATTTAAAAAATACTTCTGGTAGGTACAGGAGTGACAATCTAATTGTAAGTTCATGATTAAATGAAGAACTAAAGACAAGTTAAAGACAAAGCTCTTGCAGACGAAACAGTGTCTCAGATATTTGGTAAACTCCATATAAGCTACAATAAAAAAGACATGAAGGTAATGAAAAGGACAACTGCACAAAGTATTTCAAGTAAATGCTAAAAGAAACAATTTCATTGATTTTGCTACTTGACACAGAACTTCTGAAAGAACCTCAAGACGTGAGCTATGCCATGCCAGTGCTTCACAGCAGGATGAAATGAACTCTGTCAGATCTGAGCAATGCTCAGCTAACCTGCTCTTAAAGGCCTTCAGGTACCTTTTCCATGAGCTGCCCAGACAACGTCTCCAGAACTTCCCTACCTTTATCTTTAGAAACTCTAAACGTTGCCCTTTATTCCTCATCTGAACCTTTCTTGCTCAATTTTAGTCCCATTGCTTTGTGTTCCATCTACTGGAAAAAAATACATCAGTTTTTTATGGCCATCCTAGACAGAAGAAGATTGTAACTATGTCTCCCTACACTTTTCATTTTGCAAAAAGATTGGGCATTGTTCACAGTTGTTCACAGAACAGCTTCTGTTTCCTAAGTGTCTTCACAACCTTCTTGCTTTTGTTTGGACAGCTTCCCTTTTATTCATACAAGTGGGGTGCCAAAACTGGATGGAGGATTGCAACTGAGTTTACAAAGACTGAGAAAAAGGAGTACTTCAGGCTGTGAGTCTTTTCTCATGCCTCACAACCCCATGATAATAACTACTCATTATCATCTTCTGATTCACTATCATTTCAGATTCTTCTCTGAAAAAAATATTATTTTATACTAAGTTTTCCTCCTTTATTTTCACAGCTGATATTCCTACTTAACAATGGCATTTACACATCCTTTGTATTTCATTCTATATGTAGGTCATTTCTCCAATTGTGCAAAGTTACTTTAATTGACCTTCCTGCTTTTCTGCATTCCATTCCTACCAGCTCCACAGCATATTCAATTTTCAGAGCACACAATGAGTAAGTGTGGTGTCTTCATTCATCGTTAAGAGCTGTATAATAAACATTGAATGGAATAGAATCCTCACTCACTAGATGTTCGCTCACTACTTTCTTTAACTGACAAAATCTTTAGTAGTTTCTGAATATAGTTACCTAATCAGCTCTGCAAGTCTCTTACATTAATTTAATCCAGATAATTTTCCACTAGTTTACTTACGGAACTGTCATATAAGAGTATCTAAAGTAGTACAGTACTACTACCAGCAATATCTACCAACTGCCTTTCCCATGTCCACAGGGGACTGATAACTATTTTAAAGAAATAAATTAGGGCTTGGCACACCTTTTCCTTAACAAATCCATTACTAACTACTACTTATCTTTGTTACCTTTCAGATACCTTTCAGTATATTACATTATTTGCTCCATAATTGGCTCCCAAGATTAAAGTTGCACACCAATTATTTTAATTCCACTTGCACTTTCCTGTAATCAGTAGCTCACTTCCCCAAAGCTCTCAAGTATGATTGCCAATTGTTCCAAGTATCTATTTCAGTGAGTTACTGAAGTTGAAGAAAAAAGTTCATTACATCAAGTAAACTGAAGAAAAAACTTATGAAAACACTCTCTCCTCATGTGAGGTTGAGCAGTGTGCAACTTACTTCTAACAATGAGGGACACTGGGCACCTGTTCACAGTTTATCTTTCTCGTTACAGCTACTACCAAAGGAAAGGACATTTAATTCCTGGGCTTCCGGGTACCAAGCAGCAGTAGCTTTTTTTCTCAGCAGAGGGTCTGATCACTACTTTCTTTGGTTCCCGCTCTTAACCAAAACAAGACAGGTTTCTTGTCAACTGGTGTTCCACGTTAGCAGCACCGCATCCATGCTTTAGTCTTTCTTATTTTATGTAGTTATATTTTCTATATTCTTTGAAGTTCCCTTTTTCTGCTTTACTTGCATTAAATGAAAATATTATGGTATCGATCACTTAACCATCTCTAAGCCAGTCCTTCCTCACATTTCAGTGCTTTGGGTTTGTATGCTCATTGTTAGTACCAACTGCACACAGGGAAGTTCAATATGTATGGAGAACTAGATTTGTGTTATTGCTGTACTAAATTCTCAAAATACTTACATGGCATTGTTTTCAATCTTCATTAAGACACATCTTTAAAGACCTCATTGGTAGCTCCAAAAATCTTACCCTGTTATCAGCTTAATTGAAAGATCCCCTACCAGCCATGACAGATTACATCAAACTGTACAGGGAAAACTGCAAACAGGGACACTACACAGATGCTGCAACCTACCTACCTCTACCACTCACAAACCAAACTACAAAGACAACACATTCTATAAAACAATTGCTGTAACAATTTGTCTAAAGTGCTACAAGTACAGTGCAGTCAATAGTTTGCAATACAGGAGAGAACAAAAACGCTTTTTTGCTTTAATAGTGAATCTTGAAATTTTACTTTTCAGTAACACATGTAGGAAGCTACTTTACTGGATAGCTATGTAAAAACAAACAAACATGTGATTACCAGAACTTCTTTTCTGCATGTCTGGCACATCTTTGCTCATTAAATCTTCCTGAAGTTGTCGTCTTACATTTCTGTTTCCACCACCTTCCACCTCATGAAAAGAGTCCTTTCTTGTCCTGCCATGCCCAGGAATCCAGGCAACAGATCGGTACTCTCTCCAGGTGTCAGAAGCACTACGGTGGTCATCGGATACCCACTTCTTCATTTGGTCTCTTTGGATATCATTTAACTTTGAGCCTTGACTGTAAGTTGTGTTTTTAAGTGAATTTGGGCTACTCAAAACACTACGTGGCCCTCGCCTGGGACTGCTTCCATAATGACCTGGAGCTCCCTTTTTCTTTTGCAGGCTGGTATCTATTTTATTGCTATAGCCACTGCCATATTCATCCATGACTTCGTAGCCTTTTTGTAAGGGACTTTCTTTTAATTGTTCTTGATGCAAAATTTCCTGTTCCTTATTTTGTTTGGCAAAGCAAGGTTTTGCAGCATCTCCCATGATTATTGCTGTTCAATTTAGTGACTCCCACCTGGAAATCAAAAAGGTAAAAGCTGTACTTTAAAATCAATCAAGCAATAAACACTAGGTATTAATTGCCATGGAAATCTCAACAATCTTGAACCAAGGCAAGAAAAGGCACTCCAAATCTTAGCTAGGTCTCTTCTCATAGAACGTCTAACACCTATGGGTGGTTCATAAAATGCAGAGACAGCCTATGGCTTTTCCAGGCACTAAGGTCTAGACGCCTTTAGGACAGATAGGAAATTTTAAGACTCTACGTCAGTCGCAGCTCAGTACAGGCAAGCTGTGAAAGAAATGCTGAAGGAATTTCATGGCATGCAGATTATGTAGGAGGTAAAAACAAGGATGGCCCCAAGGCCATTCTGCATATCAAAATATTCCTCCTTGCCCACAGTAGACACTGTTCACCTTGTTAAGAATGAAAATTGTGTCATCAAAGAGATGCAGAAGCTAAGCTGCAATCCAGCTATAAGGTAAATATGATATAATGATTTAGAAACAATGAGCACTCTGCACATTTTAACCAGACCACCATTGTGACACCTCACATTACTCAGAATTAAACACTCCAATTTCATATTATTTTAGCAATGTCTGAAACATCTGGGCCACTGAACTGCTTGCATAACCACCCCCCTTTCCTTGGTTACATCCATGTTCTTACTGCAAAACACTTCCACAGAGCTCTAACTCCAATGTTGCCAGTAAGCCATGTGGACTGTGAAAGGGGGAACTACGGGAAGAGACTGTGTAAAATATGCTGAGGCAGTGGTCTCATCAACACTGAATATTTTATGATTTAAATATAGACACATACAACCAAACAAAAAAGATTTTCAGAATATGTGCAGGTGCTTAAGGATGCAGATGAAGATGTAAAGTGATGTAAAGAGCATTTTCAAGCATCTAAACATCAGAAAATATCCTTCTGTTGCCTTTAATATGGGAGCAGAGTACCTGATTTTTTTACCTTTTTTTTTAAGTTCTGCAGGCCATAAAGGCACTCTGAAGCATCTCAGTGTCTGCTTTTCATAAGCACGAGACTTTTAGTGTTTATGCCCCTGTTAAGAAGATAGTTTTTTGCTCCTACACAAGCAACAAAACAAATAGGATTCCTGTTCTAAAGACCGGAATTCTTACCCAATTATATACATCTCTGGAAATGCAGCTGCTCCAGCTAAGAGTGGAAAAAAAGGTTTCAAACACACAAAGTGTACTTGCTTCCTATTTTAGGCAAGAAACTGCTGTCAAACCCGAATTTCAGAGTAACCTAAACCCAGCCTGTTTTTGAGTGATCCCCAGAAGCAACGCCCACAGCCTGCCGCCAGGCTGGATGACGACACCTCCCTGCACTGGAAGGAAGCAGAAAAGTCAAAGTTTACATGAGCCTGCGGCTCCCAACCACGACTGCAGGTGCGAGCCTGGCATGGGCAGGGGGTGCCCTGGGGGTCAGCAGCGTCGCAGATGGCCACGACACGGTAGCCTTCGGGGCCAGAAGCACCAGACAGCGCCGGCCAAGCTGCCAGCAGGACCCAGGCGAAGGCGTTACGATACCGGCGCAAGAAACACACAGTGTGGGCCAGGACTCCCTTGCCACCACGCCGCAGCTCCCGGCTCGCTCCTCGTCCTCCCACAGGCTGACGAAGGTCCCCAGCCCCCTCCTGTCGACCCCCGACCCCAGTGCAGGGACTGTGGCGCAGCATCCCCCCGACCGACCGCCTCAGCCAGACACAGCCCGCGACGAGGGGGCCGCGGCGGGCCCGGCAGGGAGGGAGCGAGAGAGAGATGTAGGGAGGGAGACAGGAAGGCAGAGGGGCGGGCGAGGGGGTCAGGACACCGGCGGACACCGTCCGCCGCCGGGAAAGGCCTCGCCCTGCCGCCGGCCGCCGAGAGAAGGGCACTCACCGCCCGCTACCGCCGGCCCGCCCGTCGCCATTGTGCCGCGACGGAAGCGGCCCCGGTCCCTCGGCGCGCCCGATCCGCGCGGGTCTTCCGGCAGTGCGGGCCCGCCCTCTCGGCGGGGTGGGACAGGGCCGGACGCGGAGGTGGGGACAGTCCGGCGCGGGGTGGGCGGGGAAAGGTTGACTGACCGAATACGTGTGTGTGGAGTAGACCGTGGCGTTAAGTGCCGGGTCCAGTATTGCCTTATACGTCCAGGCATGGTGACTCCACCACTTCCCTGGGCAGGCCGTTGCCACTTCTGATCACCCTTTCTGAAGAAATTCCTCCGATGTAGAACCTGAGCCTCCCCTAGCGCAGCTTGAGACTCTGCCCTCTTGTCCTGTCACTGCTGCCTGTGAAAAGAGGCCAACCCTCACTTGGCTGCACCCTCCTTTTCGGCAGTTGTAGAAAGCAATAAGGTCTCCCCTGAGCCTCCCGCAGCTCCCTCAGCTGCTCCTCACAGGACTTGTGCTCCAGACCCTTCCCAGCTCCATTGCCCTTCTCTGGATATGCTCCAGCACCTCTATGTCTTTGTTGGCAGTGAGGAGCCCAAATATGAACACAAGATACGAGGTGCAGCCTCACCAGTGCTGAGTATAGGGGGACAATCACTACCCTGGTCCTGCTGGCCACACTATTGCTGATACAGGCCAGGATGCCATTGGCCTTCTTGGTCATTGAAGATGTGAATCATGTGCATTGCAGTCATCTCCCAGAAAATGCAATGGAAAATAAATGGATTGGCACAGCAGTCACAAAACCAGTACAATATAAGCAAGACCTGCATAATAGTTCCTGAATGTAATGTTATTGGCTCTTCTGGGGGAAAACTGAAGACATTGCTGCCCCACTGTGTACCAAACCCAACCCAGTCATACAGCCTGTGTGTCTCATCAAACCAGGCCCCCTGTTGAAGTCACTAACATTTGGAGCAAATTACTTACAAGAAACAAAACCACAAATTACTGGAAGTGGGAAAACCTGGGGCAGGTGGGGAAATGGACACATACCTGGTTTCAGGTAGGAAAACCCCTTGTACTTCCCACCTCATTAAGTTGCCCTTCTCATTGGATTAAGTGACCTGTGTATTTTGTCAATATTGCTTGCACTTGCTCAGCCTCTTGTTCTTACAGCTTCATCCTGTTTCTGTATGCCCTCTTCTTTGCTAATATACTGGCTCGTTCAGAAGGGTCTCTACCTACCATGCTTTTGCATTCATATTTATGGAAAAGAGGGACTCTTAATAAACCTCATGACGTGGTCCTCAGAAGAATTCACCTTCCCATTCCAGTTCAGATTTCCTTAGCAAAATGTGTACAAGTATAGAGGTTTTGAAGACAGGTAAATAGCAGAGACTTCCCAGAATAATTTATGGTTCCAAGACAGGAATTTATAGCCTAGTGCTGTGCATTAACAGTTGGAAGATACTTTTGCCTTCCCCTCTATTACCCTTTCCTGGTAAAATGCTTTCTGGAAAGGGCCTGGCATGGAAGGATAGCATAACTTAACAAAACAATTGGAGTAAGCAGATGTGGCTAGGGTCCCAAACATGAAAACGTTTCTGAATCCTGTCTTGCCTCCTTCTTCCATAAAATTGTTGAGTGGCTGCAGGCTCAGCATGTTTCATGTTGTATTGACTGTGGTGGGTCAAACAGTTTTTGGTTTGATGAAAGCTTTTCACTAGTGCACCCATGCAAGACTGTCTAAAGTTTCTGTCATTTTTATGAAACTAAAATTCCTGTGGTTTTTATAAAGCTCAGTGATTCTGGTTTAAGTTTCGATTTGATGGATTATTGTATACTCAAATACTAGCATTTTCTATGATCAGACAAAAATAAGAGGAAATGAGCTAAAACTGTCATACATCCTAAATACACATGCTCCTTGCTTGGAAAGCCTAAATTTTGATCAGCTGAGATTTTTTCCTAAATAGATAGTATGAAGATGCAATTAGACAGTTTTTGCGAGAAAAAGTAAACTTAGCATGCCGAATACAAATATACTGAAATGGGAAAGATAACTAGCAGATCTTGTTAAATTTACCTGTAATAAAAGAGAGAAACTGAAAAATAGTAAAAGAGTACAACTCACTAAATCAAGTCAGATCAGCCAGGTGCATATAAATTATAAGACTGAGCGTAAAGAACAAATCACAGTATTGGGCATCACAGAGTCATATTTTAGTTTTGAAGAAATGTAGTCTTTGGAATTTTTTGAGTACTGATCTTGAATCTGCTGCAGACATTTTGTTCCAGATTAAAGCAAGTCACTACATTCCCAGTTTCTCCAGTTTGAGCAAACAAGTATTTTATATATCTTTTAAATAGCTTTTGTCTTGTTTTGCTGGTGTACAAAAGATACTGTTTTCCTTTAAGAAAGCTTGTTTACCAAAGAATAAAGGATTGCATTTTTCTGTGGTTTTGTGAGACAAACTGGGCCAGTTTGGGATTATCCTTTCCCATACTTGTGCTAATGGGGATGGGATTGCCCAGGCACAGAAGTGGTAGGAAGCAGAGGCAGAATCCTGTTTTGACTGTGACTCAGACATCTCTTGGAGCCTCACCCCATACCTGCTTTGTCACCACAGCATTTTACTGTTGGAACACTCTCCATCTTGAAAAGCTGCTAAACTACTAGAAGCACTGACAATGTTGCTGTTTGTCTTCACCAGTGAAAGATTGCATCACTTGCAGAAAAATCATAAAACCTGTCTGCTGGATATTTTATTGGTGACTTTTTCTGGAAGATAGTGGATCTGACCATTTACACCCAAAAAGAACTTGGTCAAATGTGGTGTCCTTTTCCAACTTGCTGTGCATCTCCAGACTACTTTCTGGTGGGAAGCACAAAAGGCCTTGATGCTGTGTAAGTGCTATTCAGCAGTAACTAAAACATCTCTGTATTATCAAAACTTTTTCCAGCATACATCCAAAACATTGCCCCCATACCAGCTACCATGAAGAAATCTAACTCTACCCCAGCCCAAACCAGTATATTCTCCACCAGTTATTTCATATCACTTACGTCGTGTTAAGATTCCACCCTATCTCAGTACATCCCACTTGGCCATAAAATGTCTGTGAAGTGTCCATAATTATCCACAAAATGCTCACTGTGTTTATTTGGTGTATGACTTTGGGCTCCATCTGCTATGGTGGTCACTCAAGATGGGAGTAGTGTGTTTCATCGAGTCATTTGGCACCAAAGGCAGCTCTGATCAAGTCACTGCTGCACTTGCTCTGTGTGCAGAAAATCACACTATGAAAAGCCAGTGTCCCCAAAAGAGACAGAGGAGTCCTGCAGCTTTATTTGAATAAAGGGAAAGAGTCCACTGGGGCATACCCCTATGGCGTTTCTCTCTCTCGGTTTTGGAGGATGCAGCCTCCTTTTACCCTAAACTCCCAGCCACATGTTGCCCTCTTCCTAACTGGCAGAGGAACTAGGAAGGTACAGCCTTCCATAAGCGCCTTCCACATATTCCGCCCTTGAACCTGTCATTTTCCTCCAAAAGTCAGAAGTTCAGGCTGTCTGAGTTCTGTAGTAGACTTTGTGCAGACTCATTTGTCTATTACCCTAAAGTTCAGGAGTCAATCTGTCTGGGTTATGTAACAAACCTGTGGCTTGAGGTTGATAGAGACATTAAGAACCATTTCAAAGACATTAACACCTATACCCTCAGCCATCAAATTATTTGTAAAGACATTAACACACATCTTTTCCTGTCAATTGCTTCTTATGATGTTCATCCTTCTTTGGTACAGGTAGTTTCTGCTGTAGGTCTTTCTATAATATTCCACTCAAATCATGGTTTACAACAATTTAAAAGTACATCCATTACATTCTCCAGCCCTGGTCCCTTTGGACTAGGCTGTAAATTTTAATGTGATAATGAATTCCTGCTCTTGTCTCTAGCTTTGCTAACAGCAAGAGGTTTCTGCTATAATACCTTCAGTACATGGCAGCTACAGCTGTGATGATATACAGTGTTGTGTAACACTGCCATCTTACAACTCAAATAGTGAATTATTTTCACTCAGGATTAAATCACTTTGAGGTACATATTGCACTTCCCCATCCTTCTGTGCTAACCAAGTGCAACCAGGTTCTTGAGCAAAAAACATCCCATGAACAGGTTTACCGTTTCCTGAAGAAGGAATAACTGGTTTTTTAGTCAGTTTCTCCTATGTACTATTTGGATCTTTTCTTCTTCCACAGTGCAGAGAGACCTTGATTGGACAAGGCCAGGTCAACTGGCAGATGCTCTAATGTTAACTAGCCAAGTGGCTTCTGCTGAATGCTGTGTTTTACAATGTTTGAATGTCTGTCCTTGTTACAGGAGAAGAATGCCAGTTTAGTACTATGTGGGTGTAACCAAACTGAGTATTCTACTACCCTCCATGCCATTTCTGACAAACTGTTAATGGTGGGTCATTTGCAGTAGGTGCCCAGTGCATGTCTTACATCTCAGGCTGCAAGCTGGGTGTTAAATGACATAAGGAAAAAGAGGAGGGGAGTATTTCTTTGTCTTCACAAATGGGTCTGCAGTGATAACTCCCTCTGGGGAAGCCACAGTCCCACCCACCCTTTTATTATAGGGAATTGTTGTATTATAGTCCTCACCACAGCTTGCAGGAGAATCATAATGGCTAGTGGGCCATTATGGACTCAATGGCACTAGCAGAATAGGCAGCTGCAATGATTCAAAGTATTACATCTTTCCATTGTGAAACTGCCTGCCCTAGCATTCCCACCTGAACCTGACTGTATATAATCTTGGTATTTGAGGACTTGGGACCCCCACCACCCCTGGATGGATCCAGAGGAGGACCAGAACTTCTACAGGACCACCGCTTTTGACTGCAACCATCACTTCAACAGGACTGCAATCACCACTTGATAGGACCACAACCACCACCTTGGCCAACAGGGTGCCCGGTTTAGTCTGACTTTATGGGTCTAAGCCAGTTTTAATGTGTATCATTGCATTTATTGTAACCTTTCTATTAAATTGTAACTCTGACCTGAAATCTCTCTTAAGGTAATTGAGTGGGCTTCATTTCTCCTACTGGTTTACTTTCAAACCAGCCTGACGTCCCAGCACCTATTACTCTCAGTGCAGTTTTTAACAGCCATTCAGCATTCCTGGAGGCTGGTGCATAACAGGGAATGTGATCACCGGGTTGATGTCATGTCCCTTGGCCAGGCTATAAGTTTGCTTCAGAAATGAGTCCTGCTGTCTGATTCAATTCTTTCAGTAACCACCAAACTGGCTCTTTAAGGCCCAAAACAGTAATCCAGGCAGTGGCATGGGCCACTAATCATTCAGTAGTCACTTCTATCACTGTAAGCAGATGGTGCTTGCCATGGCAAGTTCATGGTAGTCTGATATAATCAATCTGCCAGGCTTCCCTGTATTGATATTTCAGCCATCATCTTCAATACCAAAAAGGCTTTAGCTCTTGGCTTATTTAATTATGGCACACTCTTTGCATTCATGGATAACCTGTGCAATGGCATCGGTGATCAAGTCCATGCCTTGATCATGAGCCCATTTGTGTGTTTCTTCTCTTTCTACATATTCTGGTATATGTGATAGCTCACCCTTATATTCCCAGTCCAGATCCATCTGAGTCACTTCCATTCTAGCAGCCTGGTCCACCTGCTCATTGTTTTGATCTTCTTCAGTGGCAGACTCTTTGGTATGTTCACGCTTATGTGACGTATATTTACAACCAGGTTCACCACATGAGCAGCAATACCTCACTGCAATTCAACAGCCCAGATGGATTTACTTCTGCTCTGCCACCTGCTCTGCTTTCATTGCTGTAGCCACCCGCGGAGCATTTGCCACAGTCCATGAGTCAGTGCAGAGATAAAGTACTGGTCATTTTCTCTTTCAGCAATGTCTAAAGCCAGTTGGATGGCTTTCTCTTCTGCAAATTGACTCAATTTACTCAATTTTTGTCTGTCAGCAGTTTCTCCAACTTGTCATATAGGACTCCACACAGCAGCTTTCCACCTTTAAACAGGATCTGTCTGTAAACAAGGCATATTGGTTCATTTTCTGGTAACTTATTATACAGTGGGATCTCTTAAGCATGAGTCACCTCTAGTGACACTCCAAAGTTTCAGCCCTCTGTCCCATCCATGATCACTTCCAGGATTCCTGGGTGGTTAAGGATCTAACTCCATTCATGAACACTCTATTTTTATCACAGTGAACAGTACACCTATCTAAGACATCAGCCAGAATGCTTTGGGAAGTGGTGTCAAAGCCTTTACTAAAGTCCATAGACAGCCACAGCTCTTCTCTCATTCTAAGTGCATCACCTCTTCATAGAAGGCAATCAGGTTGGTCAAGCTACATCTTAATATGGAAGGAGAGCAGAACAAAATCCTGCGTGTCTTAGAAGTTAAAACCACTGCTGGCTGCAAAACCCACGCATTTCAGATTGATATCTGCTCACCAGATGGCAGCAGATTCAAAAAAATTGCTGAAAAATGACAGCTCAAACTACCCATGAATACATAGTGTAAAGACATGCTTTTGCAGTGAAATAAAGGTGCAGTAATAAAACATGATAAAAAATTTAGCTGGTCTGGATAAGAACAGTGCATGGTTGGGGGAGAAATGGGAACACAGACTTCAGATTGGTCCGATAAGTAGAATCTTTTGCCTCAATTTCTGTACAGTCTCTGCTTTGCCTGCCCTCCTAGACTGAGATTTCTGCCATTCCTCCGCCTCATTAGATGAAAGCTAGCATGTCTTTGCTTTCCTGAGCCACATCCAAGAGCTCTGTGTCAGTAGAATCTAAGAGAATATATTAGAATAGTGTCGTGGTTTGACGCTGGCTAGGCGCCAGGCACCCACGAAAAAACCATCTACTTATTTTCCTCTGCTATAGTTGAGCAGAGGAGGGGGAATTGAAAACTTCATTTTCATGAGCTGAGATAAGGATTATTGAAAAAAAACTCTTTAAGGCAAAACAGGATTAAAATTTAAACAGTATAAAAAAGATTTATTATTAACAGAATTAAAAGCAAAAAGGGTAATGACAACCAAAACAAACCTTCAGAACACCTTTTTTTCCCAGTCCCTCCCTCTTTCCACCAACCGTGCAAGGAAACAAAACATGGGGTTTTGGTCAGTATTTCACTTCTTAAAAATCTTTCTTCAGTATGCTTAAGGAAGAGAGTTTCTTCTGCTGTGCTGTGGGATCCTTCCCATGGGAGATAGTTCTCTATGAACTTTTCTAGTGTGATTTTAACTTTCACAGGCAGCAGTCCCTCCTGAACGTGCTGCAACGTGAGTCCCTCCCACGGGCCAAGCAGTCTTTCCACAACTGCCTAGCGTGGACCATTTTAGTTCATGGCGTTTAGTCTTTTAAGGATGAGCTGTTCTAGTTTGGAAGCGAAGGCTCTCTTCCTCTGTCTCTAAAAGCAAGGGTCATCTCCCTCTGTCCAGGTTCCTCACTAGATTACAGCTTTTCAGCATCCATGCACTCCAGCGTGAGTACTCTTCTTCACGGGCTGTGCATGGATCTCTGCACCCCCCCATGCACCTCATGAATTATAGGGAAACAGTTTGTTGTATTACAGTCCTCTCCATGGCTCACAGGAAAATCTCAGCTCCAGCGCTTGTTGCAGTGGCCCAGCCCATTTCTGGACTGTGGCACTCAAACACTCATCAAACCAAGGTGATCCAGTGGGTGGATTTCCCTGCCCAGGTCAGTGGATCTGAGGGCGGGTCAATGGGCAGCATGGAGGTGTAGGCCGCATCCCCCTGGGTGGCACCTAGACTCAAGCCAACTGCCCCTCTTCCAGAAAGTTCCCGGTGACTTACTTGTCTGTTGGCTCCTTGTTGTGACTCCCGCCTCCCTGCTTTCCTTATTGGTTTTTGTTCAGTTGTATCCTCCCCCTTCTTTGTATCTTCTTGGCCCCTTCCCTTTTCTCCTAATTGTTCCCCTATAAAATGTCTTGTACAGCTGTCCTGGGTTAGCAAGCATAGCCCTGGAAATGAGTCTTTTCAAAGAGGTGCTTACAGCTTCCTCTGTGACTCAACAGAACTTATCAGCTGGCTAGTTTGAATGTTGACAAATTTTTAAGCCACTTAGAATTTTGACTGCCCCTGTGGTCCACATTTAAGAATGGACAAACCCTGGGAAGCTGGCTCTCTTGCTTCCAACCGGAGGACAGGTAACTGGGCTGGGCTGGTACAGGGCCCAGTGAGCCCTGCTGGGTCTGGGCCAGGACACAGCCATCCTGGAGCTGTGTGGCCCTGTTCCACCCGCGGCCCCCCCCAGCCCTGCTGTGCAGACGGCGTGGCCCGGCTTCCCCCTCTCCATTGTGGCTGAAGATTCAGCTGAAGCTGCCCTGCTGTCTGGCAAAGATCATGTGACCAACAGCAATAAGCTAAATTCCAGCTGCAAGGCCTGGGTGAGATTAACCCTTTTAGTGCTGTAAGTGCTGCAGACATTAAGTAAAGAAAGAAGATCTGAAATCTTGAGGGAGGAGAAAGAGGAGATGCTTAAAGCTGAAATACTGTTGTAAAGCTATGCTGGTGATGGACTGTGATATATCAGAGTACCTGCTGTAATTTCATGAAGCATGGGGGGTGGAGCGTTCAACTTGTACTTGTGAGCAAAAGCACCTGTGCTGGAAAAAGCAAATGCTGAAGCAGCTGTAATTTGATGGGAAATTTGAACAGGGAGAGATGGAAGCGATGAGGACTCTTGCTCCAATCGGAAGGAGAAGACCTCTGTCCCTCGAGATACTCCCAGAGATAGTCTTAGAGATGAAGATGCTTTTTTCTCCTGGGGAAGGAGGAGGGCCTCTATTCTTAGAGATGAAGATGCTCCCAGAGATGGGTGAAGAGAACCTTTGTTTCTGAACAGCTCAACCTTAAAATGGTACCCCAGTAGCTCAAGATTGGACCCTCAAAAGCAGTTGTGGGAAAATCTGCAAGCTGGGGGAAGGAACTCTCACATGCGAGCAGAGAGCCAACACAGGTGGCTGTCTCGTGATACTGAAGCCATGAGAGAACCTCTTGTGGAGATGTCTCCATAGCATGAGCAAGAGAGACTCCTCTCCCTAAATGAACTGAACAAGGTTATTATGGAAGTGGTAAACAGACTGAACATCTCAAGGGTTGTCTTTTTACAGTGGGAGAAGGGAGAAAGGTGGGGGGAGGAGAAGTGTTCTGAAGGTGTGGTATGTTTTTATTTTCTTCTTTTTTTTTTCCCCTTCTTTTAGGTCTGTTAATAAACTTCTTTATATTCTTTCAAGTTTTGTGCCTGCTTTGCTTTCTCCTGGTTCTTATCTCACAGCGGGTAAATAGTAATCAGTATTTGGGACCAAACCACTACAACAGCTCTCCTCCGGGCTCTTCTGGTCCCTGGACCCTCTGACAATAAATCTGTTGGAACCCATACCAGAGACCACTCTCACTTCTTTGCTTCTGGGCTGATGTGAGCCACTGGCACCGGCAACAGGCGTGACTCCTCTGAAGAGGAGCCAGCACGCGAGCTCCGCCAGCACTTATCCACACACCGAAGATGGTCTAACAAGGACGTGTGTGGGAAGTGACGCTGCGTTCCCTCAGACCGAGGACATGCCTGGCTTGGACGAATGAGCCAAGGAAGCGTCACCTTCTCCTTCTTTTTTTCACTGACCTCGGTGTGACCATGCTGGTTCTCCTCATGTGTCTTCGCTTTTCCTTTTTTTCTGACTTGGAAGAAAGTACGTGTCTGTAAGTTGCAGTTGAGTGGTTGATCTTGTCTGGGCTCTGCATTGGGGAATTGTTCATCATGTCTCTCGCTGCTGGCCGTGTGGTCTCTGCTGGCACTGCATGGCTGGCCCCAGCCATGTGGTGCTTGCTGGCACTGCATATGTGGCTCTGGCCTCGGGAGAGCCCCGGTTGTGCAGTCCCGGCCTCGGGAGAACCCCGGTTGTGCCGTCCCGGCCTCAGGAAGACCCTGGCCGTGTGGTCCCCAGCAGTCCTGGCCTTGGAAAGACCCCAGCCATGTGGTCCCCAGAGGCCCCTGCCAGGATAGGTCCCGGCAGCCGCCTCACCATCCCTCAGGAGAAGAAGAGAGAGAACTTCCTGCAGTTTTTACTTTCCTAAATATGTCATCACAGAGGCATTACCAGTTTCTCTAATTGGGCCAGTAACATGCCCATTTTCAGAGCCTTCAGCGATTGACTCTGTGCTGGACATAAAAGTTTCGAGCAGCTTTTCACCAACCCCCACCAAAAACCAGGCTGTGTTAAACCAATACAAATAGTTTCCCATTCTGTGAAAGATTTTCTTATTTGAATGGTGTTTCACCTGAATGTTTTCTTTACTCTGAAGTACACAGACTGTAAAAGACAGGCAGGTGAAACATATTTAGCTAACTATCATAATCTTAAAAAGCTCTAGAAAACCTCTATATCTGATCTTTTCCTCAGAACTGATTCAGTTCCCTCAGACAGAAAACATGGCTATATCTGTTATTAACTGAGAGTTTGAGAAATAAAAGTCCTAATGAAAAACCTCATAAATTGAAAGGGTTGTTGGTGTAGATAGAATCAGAAGACATGTCTGTCCAGGGACATGGATCTGTAATCTTCACTGTGGGTTTGTAAATACTCCAAAGGTTTGTAAATACTACTGTCACAGAATTGCAGAAGGGCTGAGTTTGGAAGGGACGTCTTGAGATTCCCTAGTCTATAAACCTCTGTCAAGTAAAGTAAGCTGGAGCAAGTTACATAGGATCCCATCCAGGTGGATTTTGAGCATCTCAAAGGATTGAGATGCTGTGGCCTCTCTGGGCAACCTGTGTCAGACTTTAACTACCTTCACAGTAAAAAATATTTTCCAATGGAATTTAGTATTTTAATTTGTGCTCATGATCACTTGTCCTGTCAGTGGGAACCACTGAGTAGAGCTTGGCTCTGTCATCTCTGCACTCTCACATTGTGTACTTACGTACACAATGATACCCTTGAGATTTCTACAGCTGAAGAGGCCAACTCTCTCACCCTCTTCTTGTAGGAAAGATGCTGCAGTCCCTTCATTATCTTTTTGTCCCTCTGTAGAACTGGCTTCAATCTGCTCATGCTTCTTTTTTTTTGGGGAGCCCAGAACTGGGCTGAGCCTCAACATGTCTCATCAGTGCTGAGTAGAGCACTGGTGTCCCTCGACCTGCATGCAATGTTCTTCCCAGAAGTTTTACAGCATTTTTTGCTTCAAGTTGTTGGTTCATAGCCAATTTGGTGCGCACAAGACCACTAGTCCCTTCTCTGCAGAGCTGGTTTTCAGCCAGTTGAGCACCCAGCATGTACCTGCCCCTGATGTTTTTTCTCCCCAGGGTTAGGACTTTGCACTTTGTTTGTTGAACTTCATGAGGTTCTTGTGACCGAGTATCTCCAGCCTGTCCAGGATCTTCTGGCATCTCATCCTCTCCTCACAGTTTTGTACTGTCTGCAGACTTGGTGAGGGTGCACTGTGAACCAGTGTCCCAGTCATTCGTGACAATATCCAACAGTAGTGGCTTCAGTATGAACCCCTAGGGTCCACCACTAGGAAATTACCTACAAGTGGACTCTGTACCACCGATCACAACCCTCAAGCTAGAATTGGAGAGACAGCTACACAGGCAAATCCTCCTGATGGAAGTTACATGTCAAACCTGTTGTGCAGTGGAAAAGGCAAACTGGTTCATGTGCTGGTACAGCCTGCAATTTTTTACTGCATGAACTAAAGGATGCTGGCCAAGGGGACTTTGTAATCTGTGGGACCGTGTCTACAACAGAGCTTCTGCTGGCATAAGTAGACTATGTGATTTTTCCATGCCACTGTGAAGTGTAAACCAGGCTTAACATGTGAAGGGGTAATGAAGCCTGTTTGTGAATGTCTGATGGCAGACATTCCAGCATTTGTGCTCACCCCATGTAACAGATGTCTCCTACTCTCAGAGCAACCAGGGGATTTTGACAAGATGGTTGATGTTACAGAAAATATTAAGAAATAAACCTTTCCATCAACCTAAATCCCAGTTCCTCAGTTATCTAGAAACATTGTAAGTTGTTTATTAAGTGGATAGTTTTACAATCCTCACATGTTTTTTAGTTCTCAAGTTAATGGATTTTTTGAACATTATAATAAACTAGAGGTACAGAACATGACAGGTTGCTCATTGTGAGAATTTCTTGTTGTAAAAAGAGTATAGATAGTATTGACTTCCCTAATTTACTGTTTATTCAAAGCATTACTTTGTAAAAAGAATTAAATACTTTCAGGAAACATGGCATACGTACATGTACTTACATATGTGTGTACATATATGAATGTGTAAACATAAGGCATCAGATACTTGGTTCTTTTGAACTGATGTGTTTCTATTGACTTTAAAAATAGAGAACAACCAAAATTAAGAAAACAGCATGGGCCAAAGACCCTTTTACACCAAGGTTTTCTCAAGTTGCTTGCCTGTAACAATTGGGCTGAAAAATCCAAAGTTGTGCACTCTGTGTAGTCAGAAATACTGATTTTCGTTCAATTCAGTACTTCTGGGATTCAATGATGGTGCTTAGTATCTCTAAAAATCAGGCTGGATATGTGTTATCTTTAGACCCATGTGTTATCTTTAAGTATTTAAACTGAAAATGTTTGCTTAAGTTTTAAGGTAAACTTGTTACAGCTGTGCTTTTGTAATATGAGTTATTATAAGTGAAAAGCTACATGCAGATGAGAGAGAATATAGCTTTGTAATATTGTTCTTTCTGGGGGGAAGTTTCCCATGTTTTGCCTCCAAAAGTCACTTTTGAAGCACTAACAATAGCAGTTACATGGCAGGACAAGACCCAGAAAATTACTATGTTCTGGACAGTGTCTTGTCTTGTGTAGCAGCACAGCACAGGTGTACATGAACAGAGCTGTGTTGGAAGTGGTCCCCATGGGATCATGGAAGGATGTGTGCTTTGTCCTGTTGCACCTAGCCCCTGTGGTGGGACAGCACACTCCCTGTGCCCCTACAGCTGTAGCTTCTGTCTCTGGCCACTCTGGATAAACAGGAAAAGACAAGATTTCTGCTGCAGACCTGTTGGAGGCTGGATGCTCTCCTTGTGCCAGAGTGGAATGTGGACAGTTTTCATTAGTGTCCAGTGTGAATAGGCACTGCCTCTCTGCTGAGGCTGTTGGATTCCTGAAAATCTAATGTAAATATCCAAAGTCCCCCAACTCTTCCCAGAAAAGATTTCAGATTGGACAAGAGGACATAGCTAAGAAAATCAAAGAAAGCTTGGTTTGGAGGTCACAAGATCACAGAATCACAGAATAAGCTGAATTGGAAGGGACCCACAAGAATCATCAAGTCCAATTCCTGGCCCTGTACAGCACCATCCCCAAGAGTCACACCATGTGCCTAAAAACATTGTCTAAATGCTCTTGAACTCTGTCAGGCTGGTGCTGTGACCACTTCCTTGGGGAGCCTGTTCCAGTGCCCAGCCACCCTCTGGGTGAAGAACCTTTTTCTAATACCTAACCTAAACCTCCCCTGACACAACTTCAGGCCTTTTCCTTGGGTTCTGTCACTGGTTACCGCAGAGAAGAGATCAGTGTCTGCTCCTCCTCCTTCCCTTATGAGGAAGTTGTAACTGCAGTGAGGTCTGTCCTCAGTCTCCTCCAGGCTGAACAGATCGAGTGACCTTGGCTTCCCCTCAAGGCCCTTCACAATCTTTGTTGCCCTCCTTTGGACACTCTCTAATAGTTTAATATCTTTCTTATATTGTGGCCCCCAAAACTGCCCCCAGCCCTCGAGGTGAGGCTGCCCCAGTGCAGAGCAGAGTGGGACAATCCCCTCCCTTGCCCAGCTGTCGATGCTGTGCCTGATGCACCCCAGGACAGGGTTGGCCCTCCTGGCTGCCAGGGCACTGCTGACTCATGTTCAGCTCGCCAGGACCCCCAGGTCCCTTTCCATGGCACTGCTTGCCAGCATCTCATTCCCAGTCTGTCCATACATCCAGGGTTGCCCTGTCCCAGGTGCAGAATCCAGCACTTTCCCTTGTTGAACTTATGGTGGGTGATTGCCCAGGTCCTCTAATTTGTGGAGGTCTCTCTGCAGGGCCTCCCTGTCCTCGGAGGAGTCAACAGCTCCTCCCAGTTTTGTATCATCTGCAAACTGGCTCAGTATCCCTTCCAGTCCTGTGTCCAAGTCATTTGTGAAGATGTCAAAGAGCAGAGGGTGGAGGATGGGGCCCTGTGGAACCCCAGCAGTGACAGGTCCCCAGTCTGATGTCACCCCATTCACTGTAACCCTTTGTGCCTGACCTGTGAGCCAGTTGCTCACCCATCCCACAATGCGTTTATCCAGCTGTGGGCTGGACATTAGGTCCAGGAGGATCCTGTGAGAGACAGTATCAAAAACTTTACAGGCTTCCCTTCATCAGCTGGGTTACCTTGTCAGAAAAGGAAACCAGCTTTGATAAGCAGGACTTTCCTCTCATGAAGCCATGCTGGCTGTAACCGATGACTGTGTTTCAGGTGTTTTTCAGTTACCCCCAAAATAATCTACATAACTTTACCAGGCACTGGAGTGAGACTGACAAGCCTGTAGTTTTCAGTGTTATCCTTCTTGCCCTTCTTGAAAATCAGGGCATTGTTTGCCAGCTTCCAGTCAGCTGGGACCTCTGGATTCCCAAGACCAGTCAAAAATAATTGAGAGAGGTTTTACAATTACATCAGCCAGTTCTTTGAGGACTGTTGGATTAATTTCATCAGGCCCCATACATTTATAATGATCCTGCTGGAGCAGGACATCCTGCACAATTTTGGGGTCGACTGGGAGTTCATCATTCTTGCAGTTATGGTCCTGCATCTCAGGGCACTGAGACCCCTTTGGTCTGTGTCTTGGTTTAAAAGACAGACGTCTGCCAAGGAAGGCAGGAACCTTCCTGGAATGGAAAGATGATCCCCTCCCTCCAAATTATTATAATTTCAGAATTATGGGGCTTCCAGGCAAAAATATGGGAAAGGGAATAACAGTTCTTTACTAGAAAATATATATATGTATGTAACAAGACAGAGCAAACAACAGCGACGAAGTAGTGACCAATTCCCACCCGCTGAGCCGTTTCCCCTTTGGTGCAGCGGACTACAACCGGCAGGGGGCGCTGGCGGCTCGGGCAAGGCCATGGCTGCAGTGACGCGCTTGCAGCCGGCAGGGGGCGCTCCGATGCGAGCCCTGAGCGCCTCAGGGGTAATGGCGGCCTCGGGAAGAGAGAAAGGGTGTGGGGCGGGGGGGCTTTCCCGGGCGCTCACGTGTGCAGTGCGGGTATCCTGGCAACGGCAGCCACCGAGGTTCCAGTCAACCAGCAGCAGGGACCCTCTGTCCGGAGAGGGAGGAGGTGGGGGCCCGGTTTCTCCTGAAACATTCAACGCATATGGCGAGGGTCTGCCGGCAGTGGCAGGTGCTGTAAAGTCCCAGTCAATCGGCAGCTCCTGCAAGCAGCAGGGTCACCAACAGGCAGCAAGGAGAATTCTGCAGCAGCACCGAGCCCCTGAGTAGGAGCAGTCCAGCACCCAGAACCTCAATCATCTCCCTTCCAAGCGAGGCAAAGTCTGCCCACCCCCAGTGAAGAACTGCCATTCCCTCCTCGCCCCTCCACCCAGAGCCATTTCAGCCATAAGTCAAGGCACTTGGCTAGTCATTTTGTCTCCATCACTGTCCATTCACCATCTCTCTGACAACAAATGGGAAGAAATTCCCTAAGAAACCTAACCCAGAACAGACCATCTGTGCTGAAAACGGGAGGCACAGAATGTATCACATACCCCTCTGCATTGTCCGTGTCCCTGTTTGTGAGGTGATCATCCTCATCTGTAATGGGCTGATGTTATTTTACACTGCCTATTGCCACTAATATATTTGAAATAACTGTTTTTACTGTTCCCCACAGTTCAGTCAGCTTCAACTCCAGCTGAGCTTTGGCCACATGAATTTTCTCCCTACAGTGGCCAGTAGCATGTCTCTGTTCTTCATGTATCACTTGACCTTCCTTCCACTGGGCATACACCTTCCTTTTTTGCCTTATTTCCAAGAAAAGATTCTTGCTCAGCCAAGCTGGTTTTCTGCCTCTCCAGCTTCATTGGTGACATTTGGGTATGGCTCTTAGGAGGTGATGTTTAAGAAGTGACCAGTACTGATGGATGCCAACGCCTGAAAAACATTTTCCCCCGGGGAAATTCCTTGAGCTCTCCTCGTGTCCAGAGTTGTGAGAGTCTGCTCTCCTCGTGTCCAGAGTTGAGGGTTTGCTGGCACTTTTCCTCCTGTCAACAGAGATTTTAAACTTGGTCACTTTGTGGTGTCTGTGGCCAAGGTGTCTGCCAATCTTCACTCCACTTGTGAGATCCACTCTCTTGACAAGCAGCACATCAAGGAATAAAGAGAACTACTGAATAAGGTAACATTTTTTGACTAGTTTCCCCTTGCAAGCCTGTGTATTCTTAGCAGGGCAGTTAACATAAGGAAATGCGGGTTTAGTTCCAGTCAGCCTTAACTACGTAATTCTGGCATTTAAGGAATTGTTAGCATTGTTACGGGGTGGTTTTCCAAGCAGTAGAGGCACGTTATCTTTATGTGAGAAAGGTCTGCCTTTCCTCTAAAAGGAAGCAGGACAACAATAATGCATAAAAGACTGATTCTACTGTTGGTTTTTTCTTTTTTTTTTTTTTTTTTTTTTTGGTATTCTATCAAAATATGCCTTGTCCAGTGTTACAGATTGTCCAGTCTTAGAAATATGTTGTATTATCTTTTCACATGCATCAGGTTATTTGTATTTAGGCAAGTTTAAAAAACCCCTTGAGTATATGAGGAACGTAGGAAGATGTAAATATTTCTGAAATGGGGAAGCTAGGAAAGTGGAGAATCTTAAGCCAGAAGCTTTAAGATTGTCTTTCTAATGTTGGGTCACTAGATATGTGGATTAGAGGATTATTTGGAAAGAAACAATGAGGTTTTGTCTGAACATATTGATATACATTGCTATTTATAGTTTCCAAGAAAGTGTGTAGGGAGTTTGGTTGCCAAAATCAGACATGCAAGTTGTTCCACACTACACTGATGGATGTTTGATATATGTTCTAGTACATTTGCCCTTAGTCTGGAGAAAATTGGTTCTTCCTTTAATGGCTCCTTTGTGACAAGTAACAGTGAGCCAATATTATAAATAAACTCCGAGTAGTTTGAGGCTTCTCTGTAGCACAGGCAAAATTGAATTTTACTTCCCTATGGGTGAAAGCAAGGTAACTCTTTGGGGGCAGACAAGTGTGTTTTTCTGGTAGTGTTAGACCTCATGCTGGGCAGGATGGTGCAGGTAGGTAAGGAAATTTGAGAGGGATCAGTTGGAGGTAGGAGAAAGGGGCTCAGAGGAGTCTCTGGCAGTTTTGGGGAGCTGTTCAGAGGGCCAGGAAGGATGACAGGCATATCAGGAAATTTTTTTAGGAACATGGTCAAAGCTGCACACTTATATCTGGGAGAGGTGGGAGACCTCTGGGCCCCTGAGGTGACAGGTACCTGGGCAGTAAAAAGGATGTGAAGTTGTCATATTTCCCACTAGTTAGCAAAGCTGAACATGGATATGGCCAGTGCAAGCTGCTGGATGATGGTGAAAGCAGGGCTGCAATAAGGAGCCTTTTTTTCTGGGATGTGCCTCCTTCATTAGTGCACGTTCCTCCGATCCCACATGCTGCTGTTCTTCATGACTTCAGATGTTGCACTGGTTTCTTTGCCCAGCTGTTGCTTCATATCTCTTCAACCCTTTTATGCCTTTGGAGGGTCTGCAATAGTAGTGAGAGCACCTGGAGGGAGAAGACACCACTACTTAGGCTCCTCTGGAACACCTTGTCCACAGGACCTGATGGCATATGCTTTCTTGTGTTGCCTCTTGGTGCTTGGATGGAGACAGGTACCAAAAAGAGCTTGCTGCTTTGGCCAGGGCCACCCACTTAAAAGAAAATTTTCTCCCTCTGTCTTTCTCTTGTCTTCCCCAAGTTCATGATTTCAAGCTACCGCCTAGATGTCTGAAGTTGTTTCTGAGGTTGTTATCCTATCAACAGGCTGGAGCTCAGGCAGAGTGGATAAGGTTAGTTATCATATATTAATAATTTAAAAGATGCTCCCCAAACTAAATTATATTACCCCCAAACAAAATTTTCTTTGTAGTAATCCCAAAATCTATGCTTCAGAAGAAGAGTGTCTTCAAAATCTTGATTATAGAAATATACCATATGCAAATCTTGAACACACAAAATCTTGAGTATACATTTATTCAAAATCAGAAATATACGATCTTGGATGTATATCTGGAAATTATCTGAAACACAGTCATGCCCTGATACCCTTTATGCATGTTGTGTTGTAATCTACAGTAGTTTCATAAATAATAAATATTATTTGTGAATAAAGAAGGTTCAACAAGAAAATGGAGTAGCGCTGTACTACATAGTATTTCCCTGGGATTTCAATAGTTTTGGTAAGGATAAGAAATGGACATGGACCATGGATTACTGGCTCCTTTCCTCTTCCTTTGTCTCTGCTGGATCTGGCCATGTGTCTGGGAGCATGCGTGTCTCTGCGTGTTGGTGTGTTTGGGATCATGCAAGGGTATGTTGATGGTGGCAGCTCGTTGCTGCCAGACCACAAGAGGGACCCAAAGACATGCGTTGCTGTCTGGTATCCCTTGAAAACTGGAAAGATCGTTAGCTTCCAGCTTGGGCTTTCAGAAAAGTAGCTTATTTTCTTTCACTTTTAGCTTTCAGGAATTTTACTATGACTCACCTATAAGCTTTCTGAAGGAGAGTCTGAGAAAGGCTCTAGAAAAAAGGCTGCTAGAGATAACATGATTTTAAACAAGTTTGTCATGGCTGCCAAGTGCACTGGGAAAGGCTGTGTCATCTAGACTGATAGTGATGAATCATCTGAAGACATTAGAAGGACTTATGTATTATACTGTGGGTATAATATTAAGAAAATAATGATCTGGAATTTTCCCTTTATTAGTATTTTGAACATTATTAGTATTTTGAACATTCAGCCAAGCAGAGAAGTGCAGATGATGCAGACCTTTCCATAAATTAGAGGGAAAACTTACCAAAAGTAAAGTTGCTCAAAAAAAAAAAAAAAAAAAAAAGGAGACATTCTGTATGATGCAGCTTTGCTGCTTCAGTAACTCACTGTTCCTCCGAAAGGTGACTGTAAATTGTGCACTGCATGTGCAAACAGTGCATGTCTTTTGTAGCAGTGGAAAACATCTTTGATGTGGGCTGGTTTGGTCTGGAAAGAGCAGCACTACTTGGATTTAGCTGCCTCAGTGGCCTCATTAAGTAGGCCTGAGAAATGTCTTCCTCTGTGAAGAGATCTCAGATGCCTTCTTCACTGGGACTGCTACGCTTTTCTTTTCACCCTTTGGGCAGAGCTGATTCCTTGTACTCATATACCCTATTTTATTCAAGGTAAATAGCAGCCATGTTTTTCTGTGTACAAGAATAATTTCCAACAGAAGGGTGGGGGGAATGACTAGAGATTATTTTATTTCAGTGACAGGTCCTTATTCGTCAACTAAAAATCTAATGCTATTGAGTGGTGATGTGGTAATTTAACATCACTGAAAATGACAGAATATTGTTATACTGTATTGCATCTGTGTACCACCCTCACTCTGAGAGCAAGTTGAATCACTGTCATTAACAAATTCTGTTGATATGTTCTTGGAGGAGGTAATACAAAGTTATCCATGATTTACTGGTAGGGCAGTTGGGCCCAGAGAGTGATTTCCTTGAGGTCAGGGAGTAAGTCAAGAGTATGACTGATAGCAGTCTCCTTCTTGGCCAAGGAGGTGATGAAGTGGTCTTCTCCACAGCCTCTCTCTTCTCCTTCTGCTATCAGCCTCCTGATCACCTCGCTAGGCTGAGAGGCACTACAGAGCAACATACAGGCTCCAGATACGCACCCATCCACTGTGGAAGTACTGCAGGGGCTTTTCTCTGTCTTGTACTCAGGACAGGCCATGCCAAATTCTGCCCAACAAGAAGGGGCTACAAGAAGTCAGTTTGTATTTTCACCTCTATGCTGCACAGAGGGAACATACGGTATGAAGTGTAATGATAGACTGACATGAAAGGCTGTTCCCTTCTCTTTCTGCTTTTTCTGGCAGCAGCTGAACATGCAGTGACAACACACCTTCCATTACTAATATTTTGAAACCTAGAGCAGGAGAGTGCCTCAAACCGCAGCCTTATAACGTAATGAAGAATACACACAGCTGCAGTAACAACCACATAATTATTTAATTAGTTTTTGACAGCTTCAAATTGCACAGGCGAAGGAATGCATGAACCGCACATGGAAGCCTGCCAGCAAAGGTTTTACACGTACGCACATGGTTTTAGCTATTGTAAGTGCAAAGCCAGGTTGCTGCACTTTTATTGCAAAACCTAATAGCACATCATGCACTGGAGAAGTTATATCAGGGGAATAAAAATGGCATATATAATTATTTCTTTTCCTTTATGTCACAGCATTACTTTTGTTATATTTAACTTCCCATAAATGAGCCCTGTGAGACCAAAGATGGGAATATTTTAGCATTAATTTAACTAATCTGTAAAGTAACAGCTTTGAACTTTTGGAATAAGCAATTATGATCCCACTGATTAACATTACATATAAATTTATATTTTAAGATCCCGTTATGGAGATTAATTAATATCTCTGTTGGGAAGTTAAGTATTTGTATTTTTATTTTGAAAAAAGAAAGGCTCACAGAAGTGTAAGTTTGTCAGAAGCCACAGTGTGATTCAGGGACAGAAGAGATAACAGATTAAGAATGTCCTCAGTTTTCATTTGACTCTGCAGAGAGCTAGGGCAAGAAATTTCAATATATAAATGTGGGAAAAATAATTGTCTGCAAACAAAATGGATGAAGAGGGCACTAACATTAGTAGAAATCTGTCTTTGGCAAATAGATTATTCCAAAGGGGAAGATAATAATTTAGAAGTGAAGCGAAGCATGATGTACTGTAAATATTTGCTCTTCGGCTGCTGCAAAGCCACCACCCATCTCCCAAGTTACTCCAAAGTGCTTATAATTTCCATGTGTCACAAGCTCCGTGATTTTATGTTAGAGGGGAAGTGATTTCTCCTGAATGCACCTAATTAAGTCTAACAGCTAAAATAAAACATGAATTAATTCAAAACTTCACTCTGCACTCTAAATGAACACAAACGTTGTCTGAGGTTTAAAAAGTTAAGTCCTTCTTTTTTTCCACATAATTGAAGTTTTCATATTTTCCAGCCTTTGCTTTTTATGGTTCTGGCTGGGATAGGAAATGCTAAAAGCCCACAAGAAAAGGCTATTCCCATAGAGCTGTGTAAGATATTCACAACAAAAACCTAAACCATGCGGAACACATGTGGTTTCAAGTTTCACAAGAAAGTCAAAACCCAGACTCTGTTTGTTGAAGTCTGTAACACATTTTGAATGAAACTGGGCCTGTTTTCAAGAAAATCTGGTCAGATTCCTGGGTTTGAGTTGAAACCATCTGAAATTTGGCATTTGGCAAGTTCTGGGAAGAAGTCTTGAGGCCTGATCTCGCTGATGCTTCAAGGGGGACTTGCTGTAGATGGGAGGTGAGTGGAGGGGATGTCAAGTCTCAGCTGGAGGATTGGGGCAAGGGCATTGTCAGGGGCTTTGGGGCTGAGGAAACCAACACAGTATTGGTGGGTCTCCTGAGGTAGGGAACTGTAGTCAAGAATGGTTGTCTGAAAGTCATGTGGGTCGCATCCAGGACAGGAGATCCTGGAGATCTTGTGCACACCCTTCAAAGGGCACCTTGCTGTGCCTTCTCATGTACTCCTGTACAGAATAAAGATTAGGATACCCTGAATACTTTGGGACTGTGTTCATCACTACACTGCATTTTGTAGGATTAATGTGGATATCACTGCATCCACATGGAAAACCCACCTTTATTTTACCCACAGAAATCTCTCTGACTAAGCTAATGAAAGACTGTGAAGACATACTTGGCACCTATGATGATGCCATGCCCTTTTATTGAGAGCTCTGTATGGGAATGAATCATTAGCTGATGCTGCCACCTCAGTCTCTAAGATATTATCAAGGTAAAAGTTATAAGCTAAATTCCGGTATTTCAAGGATGGAGCAGATTTTTTTCTTGTGCATTCCTAGAAACATCTTTATCTGATACTACTACTATTGTAAATTATTTAAACTGTAAGGCTTTTAAATCAACCTTACCTTTAACTTTCTCTCCTGCTAATCACTTTTAAAATTTCTGTCCCTGCAAGCAGTGAAAATAGGCTAGGAAATTTGTAATCAAGGTTTTACTAATATTATTAGAATGCAGTATTATCTGTACAGACAAGTTTATTTCTTGAGCTCATAAACAAATACCATACACAGCTACCAATACATTCTCCCACTTATATTGCTGTGTTTGGGAATATTCAACTGTGAAAATAAAAGCTGTTTTGTGCTGAGGCCAAAATGTAAGCAAAGAACAGAGCAAATGGTTTATGAGTATGTGGAAAAACAGCATATGTCTGTGAATAAGGAAAGAGCTCTATATCAGACTAATGAGTATAGAGTATAGTTTCTCTGTTTTCTCTAATGGTATTTTATATGTGCAGTTCTGTAAGTCCAGCACTGTGAGGACAATAGTTACGCACGCAAATGAAACACAGCTCATTAAATCTCCAGTTCTTCCATCCACAGTCACTTTTATTAAGCATAGGTCAGTCCTGTGTGAGATAATTATTTATTACCCTGATACTACTTTTTTTTTCTCCAGATGTCTGTGTTTTGGCTTTATATAACATGATAAAGTCCCTTTTGCTAACAAGTCTTTTAAAGCAGTATAGTTCTGCTCTGAATCTCAACAAATGTCCCTAGTAGCTTCTTCTAGTAGAAGCTGCAGCTTATCATTATTCATGCCTGCTGTTGGTCCTCTTAATAAGAATACTAAAGGAAGCAGACACTGTCATCCACCAACCTGCTTCCCTAAGACCCAGTTGCCCTTATATTCGTCTTGTCCAGAACTAGCTGAAAATCTCCCAGATGACTGGGTTTTCATCACTTCCCTAAGTGGCAAACAAGTGCCTTTGTGGTTTTTGTCATGATGCTCTTCTCTTGTTCAAAAAGAACTTGTGGGAAACACCCCCAAAACAGACTTGTTTTCTTTAAAACCATCTTTTTCTGTAGTTCTTCCAGGAAGCAGACAGCAGTTGAGCTTTAGGGATATTGAGACTAGTAGTGAATTTTTGCTGCACTACACTCACAGACTGACTGCATCTGCTTCTAACCTCTTTCCTTGGCTGCAAACTCAGAGGCTGCTTTTCCCACTGCAGGGGGAAGTCAAGGAGAACTACTGCCTCACGGATGTCTGCTCCACTGTCTTGCTTGTCTCCACACTGCCCCAGCCCATGGGGCTGGTTCTATACTTGGCACCCACCAGGTGCAGATCTGGTTATGCCATCCTTTATCAGGGTCTCAGATACAATGTGGGCACAGATACCAAGTGCTGCCAGGGGTGTCCTGGGACTTTAACAGGGTGGAGGTGACTGATGGGAATGAGAGTTATGCATTATGTTCTGCTACCAGGGACAGTAGCCTGAGAAATTTGTGGAGTGTAAAAACTCTTTCTGTTCATAGGACAATAATCATCTTAAATGTCTTTAGAAACAGAAACAGAAAATGTAAGAGAGTCAAATTTAGTTCACCATGGCAGAATGGAAATGGAAAATTCCATCTGTTTCATAATCAAAATATATTTTATACTTATGCTGGAATATTTGTCAACATAACTACAACAAATAGAGGAGAGTAATTCAACAGATGATTACAAAAACCCAGAAGGGACATACTGGTTTTAAAAATCATGTTAATTTGTAATGACTGCATTGCAGAATGACAGTTTTTCTCTTTAGAAACTTTCTTACTCAATTCTAAGGCTCAGTTATGCCAAATTGCTAGCGTTTAACAATAAGATCAGTAGACCTTAAAAACAGAGAGAAGAAGAAAGAAAGCAAGCAAGCAGAAGCTACTATGGATACTGCCAAACCACTTCTCAGCTTTGTAAAATCAAGCACATGGGCAAGTCTCCCACCACAAAATCAGCATAAATTGATTTCCAAATTGCCTTTTTTTTTTTTTTCAGTTTCCACCCCAATATTCTGATGGCAATTTGATAAGTGATCAGAAAATCTTATAATAAATTTTCTTTCAAAAGGAGATTTACAAGTGTTTTGCTGCTTATTTGTGCAACACATCTTTTGTATTTCTTAATGCTGTATCAAAGGTCCTTGCACAGCACTGGCACTCTTAGGAATTCTGTTTCTGTCTCTTTTCCTCAGGTTGACTGGCTTCTTACTTGACAAAGATCTTCACTCATTTCAGCAGCTTACTGGAATTAAACATAGTACAGTCTTACCATTAACAATTAGTGCTTATTATGGTGCCTTTTTTTTTCCAACACAAATGAAATATTACTATTTCACAGACATTTCCAGTGAGAATGATTGTGGGGAGTTCCACATTTAATGTCACTGCATGCTTGAAAGCTATATGCATTGCTTACTTTGGATTACAGCTAAAAACCAAGTTTTGATTGAAAGAATGGCTGTGACCCAATCGTTAACTACCATACATGTCAATTTGAAATGATGGAAATAATTGCCACTGACAGTTTTACTTTGTAGAAACCTATTTTCTTCCCTTCAGAATCTTTTTTATCTTGGTTTACTGGAAAAAGTGAACAAACACAAGGAAATGCTTTCAAAATTATCAGCTTCTAAAGAACACCAGTAATCACTTTGCATAATCCACATCTGGGCTCAATCCAGTTTTCCTTAATTAGCTACAAATGCCATGTCTGCTGCTATGTCTGAAATTTTCACTGCATCTACCTATTAAAGTGTAAAATGAATTGGATTTTCAAGTTAAAGAATATTACTTAGGTGGTTAAGTGGATTTAGACACAATGGCATTTTTTTGTACTAAAAATAGTACAAATGTGGCTATTTTTCAGATTTTTAGAACCAGGGCACTTCTGTTTTTTGAAGATCACACTGGCTACTTACCCTAGCAAACAGGTATTTAACAGGTGTTATTTAACCAGTAGATTACACAAAGACACTCAGGCCTTTTGTTCATCCTGTAAATAGAAATAGTTTTGTAAATTGTGAATGACTATAGCTTCTCTGAGTCTGGTGTCCACATGACTACCTGTCATGTTTCCTTTGTCAAGACTGGATGTAGTATTCACATCCATCTAAAGGCCTGTGCTGCCTTTACACCACTGTCCAAAAAATGGGAAGCTCAAGCAGCTAACTTGCTCCAGAGTTATCTCACTGCTCTGAGGTCTGGGATAAAGGATACACAAAGTTATATATTTTGCCTGTACTGGGAAAAGAAAACAGGTCCTCAAATTTCTGTTAAACTTGTTATCAATGGAGAATGTGCCCTACTAAACGCAAGTGGTGTAGGAATAGTATAGACAGGTGAACACCATCTTCCAGCCCTTTACCATTACTAGTTTTCAGTTGTCATTGGGAGTTGAAATTGTGTATATGTATATGAAGAGCTTCAAGTTGCACCAAGGGAGGTTTAGATCAAATGTTAGGGAAAACTTATTCACTGAAAGGGTTATGGAACATTGGAACATACTGTCCAGGGAAGTGGTTGATTCATCATCCCTGCAGGTGTTTAAAAGATGTATAGATATGGCACTTGGGGACAGGGTTTATTGTGCACTTGGCAGTGTTAGACTAACAGTTGGACTCAATGACCTTAAGGGTGTTTTCTAGTCTAGATGTTCTGTGAATGACTGTCCAGTCACAATACCCTGTTTTTATCAATAGCTGCCCAAACAAGAAATACAAGAGTGTTCCTTGGTGTCCTGTCATCTGGAAAAGGATTCTGAAATGCAGCACCACCTGTGTAGGGCCTTTGGCATCACCATTGTGATTGCCATCCCTCAGTGCTCCCTTCTCCAAGCTTGTGCCAAGGCCTCTTTGAAAAAAGAATCTCCTGGAAAGTTACCTACTCTTGAAGATAGTTTTTTTCTTAAATTCAAAACTCAACGAAGTTTGAAATCACTTCCTCTGTGTGTCTGCTTTCTTTTTCCCCTGAATTTTTCCTCACTGATGCATTTTTAAAGTCATGATCTAACCTTTAGTTAAGCCAAGAGAAATCTTTCCAGTGCCTTGAGAATATGATAGATCAGTATCTAAATGAAAATGTAAAAATGGCTTAAGAACTGATTTGGCTGAAGGAGGACAGTGGAAAAGCTTTTGGTGCTTACAACAAGAAATAAAGTTGCAAGGTTTCACCTTCAATTTTAAATCCCTGGGAGCAAATCTGGAAGGTCACTGTGCTCCTTTAGCTTCTGGCCGCAGTGTGCAGGAGAGAAACACAGTCCTCAGGTTTAGATCTGTGTGCATGGGTCTGAGGATATTTCCCTTCGGAAGGTGTTTCTTTTGTTTCCCCCTTGCTTCCAACCTGCATGTCCTATGCATCTCTTCCTGAAGACAGACTTGAAAATGTCTGAAGATACTTTATCCTGGAGCACTGTCTCAGTACAGAAAAGGATGGATTTAAATAAACCATTCATTGAATCTTTCCCTCCCTGCCACCACAGGGCTGTGTATACCTGATGTAGCTCTTTGAAAGAGTGGATTTATGTTGCTGTTGCTACAGGACAGTGCTGTGGGGAATAGCAAGCCTATTTCTATAATTCATCGTGCGGAGGCAGTCAAGTGGCCCCAGAAGGTTTCTAAGGAAGGAGCACCAACAGTTGCCTTTGTTGCAGTTGCATGGGACAGACTCAAGAGGTGGAAATCTAACCTGAAGGAAGGACTATTGAATCTGAGAATTTGGAAGATGTTGCTATTCTATTTTACAATCACTTCTTCCTTCTGTCATCCCCCAAAATGCTCCTCCCTGTGCTTCAGAACTCAGAGCACACAATAATCTCATGCTTGACATACATGGTTACGAGATACCGAGGTTCCAGACCTCTTCTTGTGTGTCATGGGGCAGTTCTGGTGATTTGTCCGGAACTAGGCTGATTTGTAGGAATGGAGGATCTGGTCGCCTGTGTCTGCTCAGAGGTTGGCCCATGGCTGCAAAAGTGTGCAGAAAAATATGTCTCAAAATACACTGTTCAGCTGTTTCATACCCCTTTCAGTAGTGATAGCAATTTGGGGCTTATGCTTTTTGCTTTCCAAAATGTGCTGTTAAGGAACTAAAGACTGAAACGACTTCTCCTTCTGTTCACATTTTTGGTTGGTTGTCTTAGGTAAGATGTTCTCTTGGAAACGGTGTTTAGTACTACCCACAACTATTTCCAAAATGGCTAAGTTTGTTTTTTAAAGAAGGATAAAAAAAATAATGACAAATTGGAACCTTATGGACTATTAAAACTCTCTGGTAGAAAGAACTGTCAGCATGATTTATATCTAGAAATTCTCTTTTCAAAGTCATTAAAAAGCTGTGTTCCAGTCTTTGAGCTCTTGGGAGAAACCTGGCTAAATTTCTTCCTGTTGTCTAATTTCTGAAAATATCCTGCCTAGAAGAGACACAACAATAGAATCATGTCAGAAGTGCAAATACCAGGTGAGCCACATGCATGAGCAATAGTGGGGAGAATGGCTTAGTTTATTTGTTATTCAAACATTTTTTAGGTAAGAATAAAAAAAAAGCCGGAATTTCTAGATGCTCCAAATAAATCGCTCACTTTGGAAACATGACTATCTCAAGGGCACTAAATCCCATGTAATCTTGGCAACCCAAAACATACCTGGCTGAACTAAAAATAGAAAAGAAAAATACATAAAAATTTTATTTGGTAAAGAGGGAGGTCATCCCACTTAGTGATATTTCAGTTTTAATGAAATTCTTTTATCCTGAAATACATACACATTTCATCCTAAGTTGATTCTCTTTCTACAAGTATATTTCTAATTCAGCAAATAAACAAAAGGCTGTATGGGAATTTTGCTGAAAGCCTCAGAACTGCTGAGCTCAATTTGTTCTTGAGACATAAATGTGAATTATGTTTGCCTGTTGCTATCTGTGAGCTGGTTGGAGCTGATGATGGCAGGCTGCAAGTGCTGTAGTGCCAGCCTGGCAAACTTACAGCAGCAGCAGGCAGCTGCCTCATTTTCTGGCTTCCAGCAGTATGTGGGCGAAGCAAAATAATGTTAGCATTTGGCTAACATCACATGATGGCTTCCAAAGTATCAGTTCAGAAGGCTTCTCTCATCCAAAAAAAATGGGCTCTCACTGAGTATTTGCAGTAACACACACGCACCCACACCCACAATCAGTGGGTGTAAAATGTGAAAAGGATGCTTGCCAGGGAGCTTTCAGATCCAGAGCTGTGAATGGGAACTGCATGCTTGGAATGGAGGCATGAGAATGGTCTTGCTGTTTGTGTCCTTTTGTTCCTCTGACATTTTGGGATTTTATGTGGGTGTGATGACATATTCCCCTAAAGCCTGCAGCACCAAGTCACGGGTTTCAATGCATGCTACCAGAGAAGGATAACTCCTCAGAAACACGACTGCAGTGAAACAGAGAGCAAGCCCTCATGTGTACTGGAAGGATTAAATTGTGCCTAGACTCCTCTAGCTGTTTGCACTGAAAGTGAAGGCAGAGGGAGAAGCACATCAGCCCCCTGCAACTGCTGCCTTCCCTGCCTGCATCTGATTGCTGTTGCCATTGCTGGCTGCTGCCCAGCTGAGTCCCCCACGGGATGTGCGAGGCCCACACAGATAAGCACATTAGCACAGCTTGTATCTGCACAACTGCATTACTGTTTGCACAAAAGCACGTTGCTTCTGGCTTACACTTTTGTAGCATCAACGAAAATCAGCTCCAAACCACTTGGGAGTGCTGGTACAGGAGGATTTGTTTTGAACGAGCCCTACTGACAGCAGAATTAGGCTACACATGTGGATTCATGGAAGACTTACTTGAGAGGTGGAGACAGCAGGGAGATAGTAAGGCTAGACGGACATGTAATAGGTCAGCTGAGAAGAAAGCAAGCCAGGAATCTGAGTGAGATTTAGGGATTGCCAGTCTGAGAATTCAGCTTGGAATGTTGTCCTGGGAAACATCGTGCAGCAGAGAGCAAGGAAGGGTGGAGCATGATGCCACAGACCACTACCCAAGTGATGTTTGTGCTGGAGCACTTCATGTGTCCAGGGAAAGACAGTGAGAGTGGGATGTTTTATCAATTATCTGTTCATTACCGTACCAGACTCTGCAAAGAGGAAAGAAAGACATTTCACAGTTATGGAAAGAGGCTGGAAGGGGAGAGAAAGAAAGGCAAAAGGAGGGAAGTGGAAACACTGGGATCAAAAAATTGAAAATAAACCACCAAGGAAATAGTAAAGGACTAGATGTAAAGAAAAACTAGTAGTGAGAGGAGAGATAAAACTTAATACAGAAGTAATGGAATCCAAATCTGTATGAGACTCTCTTCTACAAGTTTACTCTCTCTGGCAGTTTTAAGGTAGAATGCCTTTTCTTTCAGTAGGAAGAAAAGTGGTCTCAAAGGTTGGGCCTCCATCAATGTCCCAAAGAGGATGATGGGCTCTAGGAACATTCAGCCTGAAAAGGACTTTTCTCACCTCTGTAAAGTCATCACATCATGCTCATAAATCAAGATTATTCTTGCATTGAGAAGGAATCTAGACTCAGACTTCTAAGTGCATGCAAAAAGAAGCAAACTATTTCTAGCTGTGCTAGCAGTGATATAATGTAAGTGGTTATGGCTAGGATAAGCATATTTTATTATTTATGGCCTAAATACAGATACATTATACACTCTTCCACCTACTGGACTGTAACTGCTATTTTTGTTACCTGTCTGACCTTTTTTGTTACCTTCATTCCTGATCGCTGTCATAAAACTCAGATCTATGTCACCTAGAACTGTTCAGATGACAAATTTAATTCCACTTTTTATTCTGACACCTCCATCTTAGTAGATATTTCATTGACATTACTGGAGCAGTAAAGATTATTGCAAAGAAGTTGCACATCTCCTCATTAATAGGCATCAGACATCTCCCATTTCTTTCACGGGTTTGCTGAGTCAGGTACACCTGAATGATCTGCTAGTGTTTCTTTTTAAGCTTTATGCTTTGCCATGGAAAATCCAGTTTAACAATTTTCTTTCATAATTCCTCCTCTAATTTATATTCTTGTTTGTTGACTTCATCTGTGTCAAATTTCTAAATCCTGAAGACTTTTTCTTGTCTTCAAAGAACCTTACTGCTTTCATTACACTAGAAGGCTTTTGCCTCTCTGGTTTCCTTTAATACTTGGTTGTACATACATTTTCTGAGTCTCAGTATCAGCTTTCATATCTAAACTACTTTGGGGGTTTTACTCCCTTTAAGCTCCCAGTTTTTTGTAATTACCCTTGAGTTTTAGTGAAGTCTCCCCTTTATAAAATATTACATCTTTCTAATTAATTTCCTAGGTGTCAAACCTAAATGTAACAGCTGCTGCTAGTTGGTGACCTGAGTCCTCTTCTTAGGTGAAATAGCTTCTCTATGTTACTTAAGACTAATGCGAAATTAGCTTCATGTTCTGCTTCAAAACTTGAAATGTACTTTGGGTGTTGAGAAGTCAGATGCTTTGCAGACATTTGGGACAACTATAACAGCAGACCATGGCACTCTGTAATGAAGCTGACCAGCTCCTTCTAGTTAAAAAGCTTGTCTCCCTAAGTGCTTGAAAACCTTAGGGATTTTTCCAAATCCAAAATTTTTTTCCAAAAAAAAAATTTCCAATTTTGCTAATGAAGTAACTGATGGCAGTTGCAGATTGTTCTTCCTGTGTGGAGCCCATGCTGAAGTAAGAAGAGAAGAGGAATGATAGGACAAGAAGATGTGGGGAATTCTGTGGTGTCTGAAGCAAACATGCACCCCCTCTTACAGCTGTGAGTTTCCCTTTGGCTTCACACTGCTCATCCTCTCCTCCAGCAGGTTTGCCAACAAAGAAGGTTCAGCAGCAGATGCTGCAATTCCCCGGTCTTCTGGAGGTTGGACTGGCCAGTGGAATGAGCTGTTGTGGGAAGGGAGGCTCCCTGAGAAAGGCTTTCCCTCATCCTGTCCATGAGTTAGTTTTTTGCTCTGTTTTCCTTAGTCTTCTTCCACTGCCCTCTGTTATATCTCAACCCTGCCCCAGCCCCCACCCCACCAGATCACTGGCTTCCCTAAATCCTCATTCCCAGTCTCCATGCCTGCATAGCTCTAGCTCCAGACCCCCATCGCCTTCCTGAGTTCACTCACTGTTTCAGGCCTGTGATTGTGTCCTATCACAGCCCACACAGCCAAACACCACCGACTTCCCACTCTGGCTTGCAGTATTATTGCCAGGTGGCACCTGGTTGTCCCATCTGAACCACCCCTGCACTTGACATGCCAGGTGTCAGCTGGCATTTTAACCACATGCAGCAATGATTTACAGCTGACCATTGTAATTGCAGATGAGCACACCCATTCTTCACCCACTGCTTTCTGCAAGCAGTGATAGATGGTTTTAAATCCTTCTTGTCACCACTTTCTAACTAGGAGGGAGGAGGCCTTGATATGTTTTCCACCATGACAGATTTATGTGTAGATCTGGGTGCATGTCAGGAAAATACTGTAGAGCCCCTCAAGCTTATGGCCCTATTAACTAATGGGAAATATACACCCCAGGTCCTCTGTCCAGCTTTTTGTGTCACTCCTGCCAAACATGAGCCATGAGCCGGGGTTCCTTCCCAGAAACCTGTCTAGGTACCTTGGGAAAACAATTCTGTTTTTCTTATATTTTGTGAACAGCCAGTTTAGTCTGGTGGGGCACAGAAAAATGGCAGGTGCATTCAACCTGGTGTTCAGATTTAGAAGGTATAAAGCTCATTTTGCGTTGTGGATCTCTCAGGGACTGGGCAAGGAGGAGCATTAACCAATCTCCACACAAAACTTGCTGGCCACACTAAACTTCCCCCCATGGGCTGTGTATTTCTTGTAAACTTAATTGCCTGGGATTAGAGTCTATTTCCTGGCACCTCTGTTGACGTTAGAAATTCTTTTGTGCCTGGAAAGCTTCTGCTCAGCAGTTCACAGTCCCCTGGGAGTCTGAGGCTGGCAGTGGCAGCAGTGGCCGCTCTTTTTACCAGTTGCTGAGGTGCCCTTTGGGGGGAAGAAATTCCAGCACCATGGATTTTCCAGCCATCGGGAACCTTCTGGGATTCCTTTAGGTGGCAGGACGCACACTCCCACTATTGGGGCACTGTTCACTGCAGCTCTCCAGTGGCAGGAGTTTATGAGCTTTTAAGGGTATAAGTGAGGGTTATTCTGACGTCTGGATTACATTTTAAGAGTTGCTTGTCCACCAGCTATCTGACTGACAGGCCCTAACTTTTGAGCTTGTTTGCTCTGTACCACAGGCTTAGTGGTAAGGTTAGCCACTAAGTCGTTCCTTTCCCATCACCCTGGGTAATGCCGTCCAGGGTTTGCTTACCTATGTAGCAAGAAGAGGTTTACATGCTTTTGAAGCAATAAAATGAGGCAGTAGGAGGCAGATACAATGAGCACCACATAAGGCCATTGAAATCTGTGTGCCTGCTCCACTGACATGCTAAAAGGATGTTGGTATGAGCTTGGGTGGATTTGATTTTAAGTCATAAGTCATTATCATCTTTTCAAAAGATCAAAACCATCTTTTCCCTGGTTGTGAATTCTATATTTCTCTTTATCTCAGTTTATGTTACTGACAAACACCAGAACATGTCCTTCAAACAGCCTGAACATTAGTTTGGAGAGTGTTGAAATGCATAAGTAACTGTACTGAGTGTGTACCAGTGTGATCTGGTTCAGCCACTAAGGCCAGAGGGGAGGACAAGGCTGTGCTTTTACCCCCACTAACCCTTCACCTGGGCAGTAGTTTACACAAATCCTTTGCCCTCACAGGGCCTTTTTCTGCCCTCTCTGTTCTACATCCACTAGAAGACTGTCTTTTCCAGGATAGCTCTCTTTCCTGGCTGCTCTGCATGGAGTCTCAACCTGAGCTGCCACAAAAACTCCCTGCCCTTTAAGACAATAACAAGCAGATGATGGAAAAGTGTGCATTGCTGAGGAGCTCCACTTTATCGGCTTTATTTTTCTGCAGGAAAGGTCCCCTTGGATATCAGCTTAAAGCTCTCTTTTCTCTCTGGAGTATGATGAAGAGGGCTGTGGCTCTGGCTCTGGATATTTGGTGTGGACCAAGTTATGCAATGTACTGCTGTGACATCTGGAGATTAACTTTTGGCCCATTTCTTGGGACCATAGTTAACATCCACATGGGAATTTTTTGTTTTTAAGAACAAAAAGTACTATTCTAATTTCAAGTTTTTCTGTGATCTCCTTCAATCCGAATCATGTCCAATATACCTCTAGCTGCATCATTTATAAGGAGGAAGGAATGGGTTTTTTTGTCGGTGACACAGGTTGCTTTGGTGAGCTATGTATTGATAAAAAAATATCTTCCTGATGAGTTAAATATCACAGAAACTTAAGAACAATAAATACTACTTGTTCTGCTTAGCTAGGAAATGACTGTTCTCATCGCACTTCCAATTTAAATCCTATGATTATTCTTCAAAGTTATATGATAGAGATTTGTACTTATTAAAATAATTTCAGATGATCAATGGTAGTATTATGCACCAGCAGTGATCATCAATATAAAGAGCTCAAAGAGCTTTGCCAGCATTATTTTGGCACCACTGTCCCAAGCAACATCTAGATGAGCTAATCCCAGTTTTTAAGTTGTTCTGAAGTCTGCAATGATCCTGCTAATGATCCTGCTCAGTTTACCTGCACTCTTGATCCATGAGGCAATCACCTATTCATCTCAAAAAGCCTGAAATAAAAGGTGCTGGTTTTGAGTCAGAGAGGAAAGTAATGCTTGTGTTTGCACAATGCACATCAGTGTGTAACTGGTGAATTCACACCTAATGCAGTATCAGGTTGGATATATAACTCAGTATCAGTCAGACATTCATGCTGCAAGAATCAAGGCCCCAAACCACATGCAACTTGCTCTATCCTGTCACCTTTATTCTTTGTCCATCTCTGTCATTGCACAAAACGTCCCTCTGATAGGTCATTAGCTTGTAAATAACAAAAAGATGTTGCAAGTTGTATTATTTATTAATAACATTGTTAGTATTCTCAGGGATAAGTCCTTACATTTTGGAGAAAACCCAACAGCTTGAATAGCAGTCTTAAAGCACAGATAACATGGTCTGTAACTTTGTCTTCATTAACAAGTACACCATGCAATACAAGTCAGCTGCACTGCAAGCTCTTTACCATCTCTTCTCTCACATTTCATTGGAGCATTTAGTTTACAGTAGATTAATGTCCTAACCTCTTAGTTTATTAGTGTGAAACACAATCAGCCCTATGTAATAAGACTAGGCAGTAGGAGCTTAACCCAGTGCTAATTTTTAAGAAATTTTCCCCCAGTTAGAAAATGGGATAAGAGCTAGGAGACTGGAAACTGATTACATACATGTTTGTGCACAGTAGAAAACTCACCACTGTCTTTCAGAAAAGTGACCAGTTGCAAATAAGTATTTCTTATGCTTTACATTTTTGTGCTGCTCCACCCAGATCTAGGCTTTTTAGTTTAAGAGGATAAATGGATGTCAAGTGGTTGGACAACATTAGTGAACAAGACTCAGTAAGGTCCTGGGATTGGAGAGGTTTGATCTGATTACCCTGCATACAGGATTAAGAAATGATGGGCAGGTAACTTCAGTTTCAACTTGGAGACAGTGTTCCATGTTGCCAGTTGTTCTTATCTGTATCCTTTTGTAATGAACAAAAAAGAAAATCAAACAAAAAACCCCAAAAAATCAATCAAACAAAAACCCACCAACCCCCAAAAAAAAAAAAAAAAGAAAAAAAGAAAAAAAGAAAAAAAGAAAAAAAGAAAAAAAGAAAAAAAGAAAAAAAGAAAAAAAAAATAAAGAAGGACCTCAGGGAACTATTCCTGAAACCCCACAGCACGATTTCAGCAGGTTGAATGCCATGATGTCTGCTATGTGCTTTCCAGCCATCGATCCTCAGGGGGACCTATTCCTCTGTTTAAAGCTCCTTATAATCTTACTATCATGATAAAGAACACAATTTTCAAAGAGGTCGACTAGGGACAAGAAGCTAAATTCCTTCAATGTCATTGAAAATTCCCCATTTCATTGACTGAAAACCCCCAACTCTGGTAGCAGAGCTTGCTTACCATGAGGCTTTATGGTTCTGGGAAGGGAGGACGTTAGCTATAAATAGTGGGAAACCACTGTGGCTACATAAGAATCTCCTTAAAAATATTGCGTGTTTCTTTGAATTTTTATATAAAAATCATGTCAGTAGCAAATCTATATTTTTTCCCATTGCCATGTTTTATCAAAAGCTGTCAGTATAACAAGGAGATTTTCAACAACAGGAAAGTAATTTTGTCAGTTGAACATGCTATATAATTAAAGGATTAACATTTTCTCTGAAATGGAATTAAGAAACAGAAATGGGTCTAGAGTTAACTCCTTCATGTTTAGATGACTGGCCAAGGAAGTTAAAGGTGTAGAATTTCCTTGGGGAGTGTGCATTTTGGCTAGAGCTGTGCAAAATACTGCTGTGAAGACATTCTGGTCTGAAATATTTGGAAAATTTTCTGGCAGAATTTTGGTGGAAGGAGACTATTAGATGAAGAATGATGTGAAAAACTGGAAGGAAGACAAAGAAACTTGTATTTTCCAACCCAGCAAGTTTTCAGTCTTACTGCAGACGATGATCTCAAATCCATACACATACTTGCTGGCATACACTTTTACTTAAGTTTGAAAATATGCAAATACAAGCTTTGAGAAAATACGCCTTTTCAGTTTTTACATATTCAACATGACAAGTTTCCAGGACTTCGTAATAATTCTGTGTAACTTGTTACTGGGGTAACGCACGTGTCTGAGCATTACCCACTTGCATATGGATTTCTAGGCCTGCCTGGAATACCCAGACACCCAACAGTTCTGGCAAGGCTGCTTGTCTATTTTCTTACTGCCTTAGTGATGGGCTATAAATACTAAGACTAATTTTATCTTTCTTTTACAGGAAGTTAAATGTCTTGAAAATATCACTATTGTTTCAGATAAAAGAATGGCATGGAAATGGATGTATTTTTAAGGTGAGGATTTTCTCATGTAGATTTCAAGAGCATATTTTATACCCAGAAAACTAGCATCTTCTCAGTTTTGCAGGCCCCATACTAAATTGAAGGATTAACTGATAGGCAGCTATTAGGAGAAGACTGCATGCTTGTTCCTGCCCAGATTACTGTGCACAGTTTATGTTTCCTCTGGCTTTTGACTGTTAGGGCAGAGCAGTTTCCCTGTCACTGGACAAAGGACAGTGATGGGTAATACCATCTGTACAGAGATCTCATGCTATCGCTTTTCCTATCTCCTCTGCCATTACTGATGTCACCACCATTTCTTTGCCACAGCAGTTCATGACTTGAATAATATCTTGGTTCCATCTTCTGCTTCGCTTGTAGTCTTACTTTTATCTTTACTTGTAACCCCTGGAATTGTACCTCAGCCCCTGCAGCTTCCTTGACACTGGAAGAGGCACCTTTCTCTTTATTCTTTTCTCAGGCAAAAGCAGTTGTCAGGGCCTTCCCTTGCTCCTGCTGTGCTCCCTGCTCCGTATGTCCCCACACATGCAGAGATCCCTAGGCACAGGCTTCTACAGATGCTGTCTCTCCTCCTTTCCTGCCACTCTCATCACATAACATGTGTCTTTGAGTGTCTTTGCTAACATCCCCTAAATCACCATGGATCCTCTCCTCATGTTACCATGGGTCTGACATGGGTTTTTGTACATCTCTTGTCCAAGCTGGCTCTTAATGGACTTGTTTGGGGATTGGGAGAAGTATACTCATAACAGCTCAGGGCTGTCTTGTAATCCATCCCTCCTCTACTTACCCCAGCCCTTCTTCACTCACTCTTTATGCTCCCTTCACAACAACCCTGGGTGTCTTTGCATGGTACTTTTTTATGCCACACTGACACCCTTTTCACTCAAAATGTGCACTCAAGCCCTAAAAAGTTGTCCTTACTGCTTGTCTAGTGGTGCCTTTTACTGATGCATATCTTGCACTAAGTTTGCGGTGGATTTGTGAAACTGGAACACGTCTGAATATGAGAAGAAATTCTTTACTCTGAGAGTGAGTGAGCACTGGAACAGATTTCCCAGAGAAGCTGTGGAGGCTTCTTCACTGCAGATATTCAAAAGCCATCTGAACACAACTGTAAGTAGCAGTCTTTAGGATGACCCTGATTGAACAGAGACATTGTACTATGTGACCACCTGTGGTCCCTCCCAGTGTTACCCATTCTGTGATTGTGACTGATATGCAGCAGTAGAAACAGGAAAAAGACTCTCTGTCAACGCCAAAGATTGTCATGAAGCTGGGCAGGTGAAAAAATATATATGCTTTGTTTGTGGAATGAGATTCTACACTCAATCCTTCTTTTAAAAATTTTGGTGTTATTAAATAAAGCTAAAACTGAAGTAAAATTTAAAGCCTTAATTTTGGAATTATCAAAATGCTCTAACTACACCTGCTGTTCTTGCACTAAAAATTGCTCAGAGCATAAAATTCCAATCAGCTCTGTCCAGTAGAAGAGCTTGCACACTGATTCGAGCTTGCACACTGATTCGTGTGTCCACTTGTCACAGAGGTGTCTCTCTGCTTTCTTCTGTACTCATCATTAAGCATGAAACACTTGCAGCACTGTTTCAAATGGTCTTGACTGTCATGCAAAACTTCGCCTTTTACCAGCTGTGCAAAACTTTGCCTTTTACCAGCTCCTATCACAGTGTCTTACTTTAAAAATGATAATTTGAAAACCAGTGATTTTAGGAATATTTTATTTATAGTGTTTTATCTTAACACAATGCACTTTGTATTCTCCATCAATCCTTTGTATATGTCTTGTTCCAAACAAGCACTTAGCAGTAGTGAAGGAGTGTTTGAATAGATCTTATTGGCACTATACTGTCATTTAAATAGAAATGTAAGATTAATTTATTTATCTGTCAGGTCCTTATCACAAAGTCAGACATGAATGGAAATCAGCAGTATCCAGTGTGGTGTGCCCTGCAGGACAGGCCATGTGTCAGGACAGGTGTGCACACACGCTCAAGAGACACACAAGCACACTGCAACACTGTAGACTTATCCCAGGTTTTTGGAAGGAAGGTGCACCTGTGCAGGAAGGAGAAAGGGGGTCTTACATAAACTGTCCATGCTCCCACAGCAGACATTTCATTGCTTTATAGAATTACACTAAAAGAAGTAACACTGTTGGGGGGAAGATTAAGGCCCTTGTTGGTCTCCTTTTTTGTAAACTTAGGCCTGCTTACTTTAACAGAGAAAAGCCCAGCTCTGTATTTTTTTTCTGCTTTTATATGAGTAAAAATAATGCCCCTTTACAAGGAATTTATAAGCTTCTGCAGCCTTCTTTCTTGTCAATAAGGAATTCTTGTTGTTTTAAAAATCTTAAAGGAGACTAAATATACCTCACATTTCCCATTTACTTACTTGGAAGAATCAATTTAGCATAAGAAATCTTTCTGTACTGAAGGGAATGTAAAAAACAACGGACAAAATTTGTGAATGGCTAGCTGACGATTCTGTCTTGATTCTAATTTTGGTGCAGAATGATGTAGGTGCTCACTTCTAAATCTGAGTGAACTTATGGGTTGAGAGGCTAAATAGCAGTTCTGCTTGACTGTGTTGAGACAGCTACAGACAAGAAGATTTACCTGTGCAGTATTAATGCCCTCTAGATGGGTGATTAACGTGGTGCAAGATGATCACTTCTGACACATCTCATTTTTGCTTTAAAAAAAAAAAAAGAGCAATGATGGTCTGGTGCAGTTCTGTATAGATCATGATCATGTGGCTCCTGACAGTGCTGCAGTGTTCCCTTTGCTCTGATTCAGCTCACGTTAAAGCCAGCTGGAAGTTCTCTGGCTCTAGAGGCAGTCAGCTGAGACCCTGCTGTAGAAAACTCCTAGAGAGGAGTTGTGAGATAGACAGAACAAACCTGATCCAGCACCCTTGATTTTAATGCATTTAGTTCTCGGTGATTGCTGCAGCAGAAAGTTTCCCCCTGTACTTCATGCACTTATTGATAGACGTGATTTTGCAGTGTATTTCTCTACTGTTCTGAGCTTCTTCAAAGAATGGATATTTTGCCTTTTTGGCAAAGCAACTTCAGGATCTGCTTCTGGCATAATCATTCTTGTTACGTTTCAAGCCAGCAAACAGCACCAGGTCAGGCTTAGCAAACTGAAACCCAGCTATATTGACCAAGTCAGCCTAGCATATATTCTCTGCAGGAATTTACATGGCTGCTTGCTATAGTGAGACATGAAATAAAATACTCAGAATTCAAAAGAGCTCCCCATTTCAGCTATGCACAGTGTAACCATACTGCCAAAAATTGGATGAAGCCTCTCTTGACCAATGAAGGTGCCTTGTGAGTGGAGGTCATTCAGGGCCTGAACACGTCCTATCTCTAGACTGAGGCTCTTTGGCTGGGGAGAGGCATTGTGGGAGGAGGCAAGGGCTGCTCCCCCATCCCTGGGGAGATGCATATCATCAGGAATGGTATGGCTATGGACCAATACCCTTCGATGCAGACCCTGATCTGGACCAGGTCTGGAGATGCTGTGGCAGAAGAAGAAGACTCTTTCTCCCTTCCCAGAAGATCATAAGAAAATCCCATGTGGATGCCTTGCAACAAAACCTTCTAGTGTGGCTAGTGTGGAACCATTTCAGTGATTCTCACATCTTCATGAGGATTGGAAAAATGAAGGTTTTTTGGTAGTTTTTTGACATTAAAGGGAGAGATTATGCATTTTTAATGTCCGCATTCCACTGGTATATATATTTAGCATAGCTTTGGGCTTTTACATCACCACACAACTATTAACCTATATTCTTATTGGGTGAAAACCTATATTACTGAAGGTATTCAAATGCACTGTAATTTAGCACTAATTCAGAATAAAACAGTTTCAAACTGACTGCTGAACTGGACAGCATTAATAGGGCCAAAACATTAGTCCACACTGACCAGTAAACTATATTGACACATTTCAACTTAATTTTTAAAAAATATGTAGATTGAGTGTTGGGAGGTGAGTTCTAACCTAGAACTAGGATTTTCAGCCTTTGAACCATTTTTAATAAAGAAGCTGTTATTTGATGAAGTTATTTAAAACATGTAAAGGGTTAGCTTTCTGCAAACATTTTGTCCCAAAAGTGAAAATTGGAACTTGGGAGGTTGGGATGAAGGCTGGCTCAGTTCTTTCAATTTGGAAATATTGAAACACTTTTAATCAAAAGGATTTTTTTCTACATTCCCTATGGGAAACATAACATTTTTGCTCCATCCAACATTAAAAACGTTCTGCATTGCTGTGATGCTTCATGGAAATTGTGGGTCAGCTGCCACATACCCTCTCCCATCTGCCAGGACATTTTGGTGGGATGCATAATGGATACAATCTCTCTGTGATGCACCATGAGGGACCAGTCAGATGACAACATGTAATAGGTAATGTAACACCCTGTAGTTGTTGTGTGGGAGCAGATGGGTCATATAACTAAAACACAGTTTTCTGAAAGCCACAGAGTTTGGCCACAGTGTGTTGTCGCACTGCTTCCAAATGAAATGCTTCTCCCTGCTTCAACACACTAAAATTTTTCATGTAAGTTTTCCCAAGAGAAAGTTCAGATTTTCAGTTCTGTTCAAAGTTTGCAAAATCCTGTAATCGGGTTGGTATTTGGAAAGAAAAGGAAGTTATTGCCTTAAAAAAATGCAGCTTGGTCTGTTTAATAAAATGGCAACCATTTATTTTGCTTTATTCTCCTGGATTCTTATGAGAAACCCTTCTTTAATTTGGTAAGTTACACTCATAGTTCAGAGCATATTCTCCTTCCAAAATGCATCATATATGAAAACATGATACTTACCTCACGACCCAGGGTAATGTGCAGAGAGAGTTACCTTGAATTCACACTCTGTACCTGAACTATCTCAGGGTATTAGCTTGAGATGGAAAAACTGTATTCACTAGCCTCAAGAAATCACATGCCCTACAAAACTTAAAACTTAATGGATTCTTATCAATAACTATCATTTTGTCAGTGTAGAAGAGCTAGATTACATATGTGTGATTTTAGTTAACTGTACTATAGAGTTGAAACAGTGGACTCTGTTATTTTACATCTTAAAATTAATCTGGTGCCTCTAGTTGAAAAAAATAGTCTTAAACATCACTCTGGATTATTAATATAATATACATAACCTAATGACACAAAACTATTTTGTAACTTCTCAAATATTTATACTGTCTTTACAATAATTTATCTTTGTATTTTTAATTGAGTTTATGTAAAATAATCTCCTCTAGAAAATCTAAACAAAGCAACTAATGTATTATTGAAGCATTTTAGAGGTGTGGTTAACCTTCACTTTGCTGAACCCTCCATCTCTTCGATCTACCATCCATCTTTGATGGGATTTGACAGTGTCTGTGGCTAAACAATCAGCATATTGGCTAATAAAATTGTGCACTTTTCCCTCTAGAATTGCACATCAGGTATGTTACATAGCCCTTACTTTTCCATTCAAAGGTTATTCAAGACAATGACTCAGAGGAATCAACTGAAGCTGTGGTTTAAATGCACAGCTTCTCCTTAATTCTCAACGGAATTAAGTAAAACACTGAAAGAATAGAATCAGGTAGAAATAAGCGAAGTGGCTTTTACAGAATTAATTTATGCCACATAGGACCTGTACTTATGCCTTCCGTTGTTTTTTGGGATTCTCCTGTAACTGCTGACATTTTCTCACCAGTCACAGGAACAGCAGGTCTGGCATCTCTTTCTGATGGCTTTTTTCACATGGCTAGAGAATGTATAGGTCTGTGGTCCTTTGTGCCTTCAGTGCAGTGCAGGGGTACTGTTTCATGTGAACTGGGTTAGCTAAGCACCTGGATCACAGGGTGTTTACCCAAATCAGGTGAAGCTGAAGCTTAGATTATGACAGGTAAGAGATCTAAGAGATCAAATCAGCTGATGCCACTGGAGCTTGCAGGAGGAGACATGAGTGAGTGAGTGAGTGAGTGAGTGAGTGAAAGATGCACCCACAGCTCTGTGCCAGGGCCTCCACTCTCTCTGGTGCAGAAGCACTGTGACCTACCAAACCTTGCTAAAAGTATTGGTTTAAAAAATTTCTGATGAACATGGTAGGGGTAAAGGGAGGAATTCTAAAAAATTTTCACAGTGAAATGATCACATAGGACATACAAAATGGAAGAAATTAATACCACACTCTGTAGCTGAAAGAAGCTTTTCTACCCTGCTAATGCTGATTTTCTTATAAACCAACCCTGAGAGAGTAGCAGAGGACTGAACATTCTGATTGGATGCCAATATTTGTAAATTTAAATAGGATAATTGTTGCAGCGGGGAATACTGCAACCAGCATATTTCAAACCAGGAGTCTCGTGGAAAGCAAAGTATATATGGACAGATTCGTGGTAGATGTTTAGAGATGTTTATTTCTCCAGCTGCATGGCCGGGGCTCTCCCCAGGAACTCCGCAGTCACGGGACCCGAGGGTCCTTGGCCGCACCGGGGAACACAAACCAACCAATGGGGAATGAGACTGACCAGGGGCAGGGAGACCCCGTGTCTCCCCCCCAGGGCCCCTCTCCCAGGGCTCCATGGCAGGGGAGGAGACCCCAACAGATAATCACTATATATATATAACTGGGTGCCTGGCGTAAGGTGTTGAGTGAAGCTACAGAAGGGTTGTTACACCAAATCATTTATGATCGTTTTGATAACAGGCCTCATAACCTATCATCATCATCATCATCATCGTCATCATCATGATAGTTTTTCACCAGCATTGCCCAAAACAGTCCTAGGGTTTGCTCTGTGCTACCATGACATCCGTAAATGAAATGTCTGGGAACTGGCAATAGCCATTTAAGCAGTTTGGTAGCACATCAGCCAGTTTAAGATCTACTGGTTTTTAATGCAGAAAACAGTGGCTCCCTGCAGACTGGCCAAAGTGCTGTGAAGCTGGATCTGGTACATTTGTGTCCTGTAGTCAATAAGCACACTTAGGATACTGCAGAATCTACATGAGCTTTTCATTTTTATGGTTACATGGGTAATAACATGCGGAACAACTGAGTATTGACTGGGTCCGATTTGGTGTGCAGATAAAAGGAACACATTCCAGACTTAGGACTGTATTAAAAACAGAGATTGTAATAGGCATTTATTAAAAGTTGTTTGAAAATAATTGAAAATGTCAATCTAGTATGCTAGATTATTCCCAGTATGCTGCTTAGAGATCTAATTTTGAGCAAACAATGCTCAATGACTTTTGAAGTGTATGGGAAGGACTTATGAAACCAGTGCTAGTGAAAGTAGGAAAGGATACAAGAAGAAGACTTTGTAAATAGTTGTGTTGGTTACATCATCCATATGTACTGATAAGAGTCAGATAGTAAATAGAGCAATACATTATACTGGTTCATAATGCTAGCAAAACAGTAGAGATAGGATCTCCTCATAAAACATGGAAATTTACCTTGTGGGTCTGAAAAATCTGAAAAACGCATACAAATCATTTTAGGCAGCCCACAAAGTATGTGGTCTTATGACAACATAGCAGTTAAGCTTGTGAATGCTATCCTTTATTGGAGAAGCAAGAGGCAATCAAAATAGGAAAAAGGCTATTATCTCTGTCTCCAACATGAATAAGAGCATTACCAAAGTAGAGACCTTGTGTCCCCTCTTCAAAAAAGACACTGAGAAACTGGAGTGTGTTCAGAAAAAGTTTGTAAGCACAACTCAGTCCATAAAACATAACTGACACATTAGGACTTAAGCAAATTAGTCTATTGATTTATTTATCCAAGAGAAAATGTAGAAGTGAATTAATTCCAGACTAGAAATTCTTACATGGAAAAATACTTCTGATAATGACAGATCTGGTTTAACAGAAAAAAAATCATATTGAGATCAAGTGGCTGAAAGCTGGAATGAGACAAGCAGATGAAAAAAGAAATAGAAATCTTTAAAAGAGAAACTACCTAAGTTTTGGAGTGATTTAGGCATGTGATATTTTTTCATGTGCCTGAAGTTTTAAGAGTCATAATTGGATAGTTATTCTAAAAGATATGCGTAAAGCTCCAACAGTAACTATAATCTTGGTGTAGAAGTTACTGAGCAAGGTTTTCCTAGCTTGTAAAAGGTGAGACTATATGACTTTAATGCTCTGTTTTGATGTCTGGCTCTTTCTGCTGGCCATGTGAATGTGGAAGTAAGATAGCTAAAGAGGATCTATGGTGAATTGTGAAGCATAAGGTAAAGTTAGTCTAGAATTCCATCTATGTTGGCTATACAGTATTCTGTGAAACTCGGAAAAGCAGCTGCTCTCTATTTCCAGAACAGGACCAGCTGAAACACATCAGAAGCAAGATATGACCCTAACATCATTTATGTAGACTACTCTAACCTCATGTGATAATGTTTCAAATGACTCAGCATGCATGACAAGCCCTTTGTCCTGTTGCTGTCCTCAGAATAAACTGGAGAGGATTCACATGCTTCATGCATGAACTATGAACTTTAACATCCTTGACTCACAGGAGTCCCCAACCAAAATCTCTAACGTCCTTGAATTCACAACACCTCAGTATAACTCACGGCTAATCCTGAGAAGCTAAATGCACATTTGAAGTGCTCTGAGCACTTTCAGGGCACAGATGAGAAAGTGCTCTGCAAGGCTGTATACTCATGTGTGTATACATTAGGTACGAACACATGGAACAATAGAGTAGAAGTTATATGGTTGTGGATTCAAAGCTCTGATTTAATGGCCAAAATACAGTAAATCTGTAGTTCTCTGCAAATCCCTAATTTTTTCTGCTATTTTGCTCTACCTGGTGATCTACAGAAATCCTTTATCACTAAAACACCCACAAAGCTACCTGTGAATGACTCAGATCCAGCTAATTCTGTATGCAGTTAGTTACCACCTGAAGATGCCATTGGCAATGCCTTGTCCTTCTCACCAGACACCATAGCTGTCCCCAGCAGCCCCTCGCAGACTCACTTTTTTTCTGGTAGGAGGGATTTATTCAAGTCAATCCTACCTCCTGCCTGGAAGGATTGGGAGATAGGTGGTTTGGACTAGTCAGAGGTCACACAAATGCTACCTGGAGCAGCTACTGAAGGTCAAGTAACTTAGGGTGAAGAGGCAGGAGAGAACTGCTGGGGTCCAAGGTAGTTCAGCGCAGCTCTGCCAATCACCATTCTGTTGCCTCCTCTGGAAAGACTGACATTTTTGCCACAAAAGCTGCAAGCTTGCCTTGCTTTTTGACCCTTCAGGGTGCTGTGTATTTTTTTACCCTTTAGCGTGTCATTCGTCCTTGCTGCAGTGTGACATGTCCCAGTGTCTGATCAGCACATGCCAACCTGCACTGCAGTGCCAGCCATCTCCAAGGAAAGCTTTCACAGGGAAGCCACAATCCTTCAGTTGTCACCCACTGCAATTTCAGATTTCTAAACAGAGCATTCTTCACCATTCTTCAGCATTGCCTAATCAGATGAAACTGATTATTTGAAGGAAAAAGGATCTAGGATATTTTCTACTATTTTTCATTCCAAGTATTTCTACCAAGGTCTGTGGGCAATGACTTGTTCACTCTTGCTGTCCTGTGCTGGGTTAGGTAATTTCTTCCAGAAGAGCAGTAAATTATTCATGCAGGATATAAATCTTTGAGGAGGCCTGTTTTTCTGCTGACCCAATAACTGCAGCTTATTACATACATTAACTCAGTTTTATTTTCATTTTTGCACTCCAGAGTGGATGCTTACCACTGTTCTCTCAGCAGCCTCCTGAAGCACATTTGACATGCCCATTCCCTAATTGCTTTTCACTGAACACAGGGGCTCTTGGATGAGAGAGAAGAAGAAATCCTTTAAAATCAAGACCAGAGTAGTCCCCACCTGCCTTTAGATTTTTTTTCAGTAAGTCTTTCCCTCTTCTTCTGTTTTATCTTGTGGCTGCAAGATACCATCATGGGATAACTGACTTTCAAAAAATAACAGCAAAGTAGAGAGGGGGTTGACATGGTCTAGTGCTGGTAATAATCCTGCTTTATGGTGGAGGCTGGACTCAATGACCTCCAGACATCCCTTCCAATCAGCATTTCTAGAAGTCTTCCAACTCAGGCTAGAATTTATCAGTAGAAAAATTCAAGCAGTTTTACTGAGGGATGAGAATTCTGATTAAAGCTACCTTAAAATATATCTGTGTTTTCAGTCAACTTTCAGAATGCAGAATAGACAAAGGAAATTTTATTTACTACATTGAAAAAACAAGGTGGTATGACAGAGCTGTGTGAGACATCCTTATTTTTATCCAGAACAGGTTTACCTACTTTGTGTCAGAAAATTTCCATGGATTTGCAGGTCATCCTAAAGTGTGGAAATATATGAATTTGAACAAATGTAGCTTCCCCTCACCCAAATCCTGTTGTGAAATCAAGGCAAGGTTCAGAATCGGTATAGATGTGTTGGTTCAACTTACATAAGGATACAGCCAATAATGAATAGTGTAGTTGGAAGCAGAAGGATTATGGAAGATCATGGTGGGAAAGACTTTAGAGAACCACTGATTTCACCTAAAAATTCATGTTCATTATTTTCATAAAGTTAAGTTGCTTATACCATGTTTGGGTGACTGGTATGGTGAAAACTGTTGGTAACTCACCAGTCGTACATCATTAACACCTTCTCAAGAGTCTTATGTTACATGGCTTGGCACTTTTGCATTTATTGATAGCAGTCCGGCAACCTAAATACGTACCTTTTTCATCCACTTAAAGTGCTCTCTGGGGTCAAAGCCTACTAACATATCAAGGGCACAACAAAGTATAAGGATAACCTTTGCAATACTTCTACTTTTCCTGAAAAATTATTTTAAAGGTGTGGTACTGAGATTTAGTGCTCTCTCAATAGAAGATGCATTAAATGGTAGTGGTTAATACATTGAGTTTCTAGTATCTATGCAAAATATTTAGCAGGAAAATAAATAATTTCTGATTTTTAACAGGATAGCTTTGTGACAGAAAATGTGTGAGGTGAGAATCAGGACCATACAACTTTCTCTTTGGATTAATTTGGATGAAATCTCAAATGCCCACACATGTGGCATTGTTTATCCTCATTTTGCTCTTCTATGCAACCTTATTGGGCCAACACCATATTTAGCAAAAATTAGAGATGTTCCACTGAAGTCCTGTGGAGAAAGCCAGATGATCAGAGCCTCATAACACAAAAGAACACTCAGAATGTATCAAGAGAAATCTCCCATCCCTCCCAAAACTCACATTATAATCTGGAAACTGTGCTAAGGATTTGATTTAATAAGCTTTTGTCACAATAGCCCACTCCACGTGAAGACAATGGTGTCTTTCTACTATCATTTCATTCAAAACCCACTTTTTTTCCTCCATGAAACAATGACAGCTATGTAAATTTGTTTTCTAGCACAGGCCCGGAGTAAAATCCCAGCTTTATGGAGAATTTTGCTACTGACACAAAAAGCAGAATTTAATGGACTGTGCTTGCACTCTTGCGTAATGAATGCAATCTTTCTCCCTCCCTCCCTCCCTTCCTTCTTTCCTTCCTTCCACCCTTCCGCCCTTCCTTCTGCCCTTCCGTCCTTCATTCCATCCTTCCTTCCTTCTTTCCCTATACCACCCTATCATATAATTTCCTATCCTTTCCTGTCTTTTCTTTTGCTCTGACAGAGCACATAGCTGCTGATAGAGATTCAGTTATCCTTTGTAGTTTGCTTATCCTTTGAAATTGCTTATCAGACTGTGAATTCCAAATTCCTTAAGAAAAGTTTGTAAAACAAGACTTGCAAAGATATATGAAATACATCCCCAGCTCTCTATGTACACATGTTGTATGGCATACCATTTTATCATTTTCCCTATATCTGCCATAAAAGGCAAGAACTTGAGTATAGAAGTCAAGGGAGTGATGAATGTGTGCAATTTACTGAAACTGTTGGGCTAATCCCCTTCCCCCACCCTCTTAGCTGAGCTGTGGGAGCTATAAACCAGCTGGATGAACTCTCCAAAAGGAGGAACAGATACCAGTACTCTGATAAGAAACAGAGCATTCACTTGTCCTTGTTACAGTTAGAGAACAAGCAGCACGAGGAGGATGAATTTCTTGCATAAGACATGACCAGTATTGTATTTAGCAGCAGGGCTTGTTACTTTGAAACATATGGAAGGACCTCTAGCAGCATGCATTACCTTTTGTTTCAAGAACAAGGCTTTGCATGTTGTGACTGTAGTTTTTAAAACTGTCATTTGGACTCTGCATTACCCATGTGAGAAAAAAAGGCTTTTGGTAAATGAAATGCAGAAGCACAGCCTATTCAAGTTCATATTTACATCCCAGTGGGTCTCCAAGCTGGTGGCAATATATCCAAATGGATTCTGGTGCCTAGATTAGAACTAAGGTGCTCCTTCCAAACCCAAGACTCTGAAACCTCCTCCATCTACAGCATACTTACAGATGTCTAGAAATCCTCTGCCCTTGATGCTGTTGTAATGCCCATAGTTCATATCAGCATGTATTGGTGAATGTTCATGGACACTTTAGATATGATAGAAATAGATAACTTGTAGTCTAAACAGCAAAGGCTACCCATACACTGTTAAACAGAAGGCACGTGAAGGCACCTGAAATTTTTTCAGGCATTTGCAGAAAATATCTGTCCTTCCAGAATGGAGATTGGGACAACAAGAGTGACAGAAATTATTTTATATTAAAATAGTTATGTATAACTGTTAAATTGGGAGATGAAGGATGGTGGTCATTGCCTTCTATATAACAGCCTATCTGGATCACTTCCTCAGAAGTTAAAAGACTTGGAACCAAATTCCATTTTCTTCCTGAGGGTTTTGAAGATGCATTAGTAAAGACGCATTTCTTTTCATACCACCCTGCAGGCTGAAATACTGTAGAAATACTCTTCAGTCTTCTAGTTGTAGTTGAACAATTAGATGTATTCAGCCAGAAGAGGAAGTCCATGAGAAGCACAGAGAATGGAGGCAAGAATAAAACGCATGATCAACTATAGAAAATGAATTGAAATTGCTGTATAATATTGACTTGACATACCATGTAGTAAAAATCATGAGGCACAGGAAATAGTTCTTTGACACTGTTGATTTCTCAAGTTTCTGGTTAATTTTCAGTTATAGTCAGATATCTAACTACTAACTGTTTAAGGACAAAAGATGTCTGGGAGTAGTCAGCATAGACTTAGGAAGGGGAAGTCATCCCTGACCAACTAGATAGACTTCTGTGATGAAATGACTGGTTCAGTGGACAAGGGGAGACTAATGGTTGTTGTTTATCTTGATGTCAAACAGGCTTTTAATGCTTTCTCCCCTAGCATTCTAATAGACTAGCTGATGAAATATGTTTTAGATAAGTGAATGCTGACGGGGATTGAAATCTGACTGAATACCTGAGTTAAAAAGGTTTTGATTGGTGGCATGAAGTCCACCAGTAGGTCAGTTCCTAGTGATGTACATCAGGCATCAATACTGGAACCAATGCTGATTAAAACCTTTGCTAAATTACTGGTACAGACTGTACCCTCACCAAGTTTGTAAATGAAACACAATAGGAAGAAGTGATTGACAAACTGGAAGGCTATGCTGCCATTCAGAGGGACCTGGACAGGCTAGAGAAATGGTCTCAAAAGAATCTCACAAAGTTCAGTGAAAGGAAAGGCAAGGTCCTTCCCCTGAGGAGGAACAACTCCAGACGCACACTGGGAGCCTACCACCTGGAAAACAATTCTGCAGAGAAGGGCTCAGGGATAGACACCAAACTGATCATAAGCAATGTACCCTTCCAGCAAACAGCTTCCTGGGAGGAATGTTTGCAGCAGGTCAAGGGAGAAGATCCTTCGCCTCTAATCAGCCCTGGCAAGGCCTCATCTGGAGTGCTGGGGCCAGTTCTGGGCTCCTCAGTACTGGAGAGACATGGAGCTACTGGAGAAGGTCCAGTAAAGGGCAATGGAGATGGTTAAAGAACTGGAGTACCTCTAATACAAGGAGAGGCTGAGGGAGTTGAGACTGTTCAGCCTGGGGAAAAGACGGCTCCACAGTGGGATAAAAAAAATCTTGGTTTTAAACTGTTAGTAGTAAATATTGTTTTGTTCACACAAAACCATCCACATCTTGTCCTTAGCATCTTAAAGCAGCAGACTTTGCTGATCCAGTACTGCTCCATTTCCACATGGCAAAAAACAACACCAGAATTTGAAATGCCTTGAATATGTCATCTGAATTATGGGGTTTAACATACCTTTTTGATCCTTACCTCTTTCCAAGTTTCACAGAACATCAAGACTGATCATAAGGTTTTAACAGTAGCTTGTGAGTGTGCAGGGATCTCCCCTCCATCTCAAGAAAACAAAACAAGTTTATTTAGCCACTGAATTCCAAGTTTGCCTCTTTGTTCTGGAGCTTTTTACCTTGTACCCACAGGGCTCTGAGACCAACCTGGAAGTGATGAGCTGCCCATGTGCACTCAGCTGAGACATTAGCCTCTTCTAGCACAAAGGAGCATCTCACCACCCCAGCATGGAGCTGGAGACCTGGGCTGGAAAGGCAGTTTCCGTTTCACAGCAGGTCTCAAGTTTTGCTAAATTTTGCTGTCACTCACCAATCCTATAGTTACTCACTCTAGAAATTTAGTAGAAAATTTCTGTCTCAAGATTTTGACAATGGAAGTGATTTTAAAAAGACAAATAGGGTAAACCACCAATATTAAAACCAGCCTTCTACCAGCCAGAAACTGTAAGTATAATTCTTTCTCCCGCCTTCTGTAACCCAAGTGACAGCCAGGTGTTGTTGCACAATGAATCTTTTTTTTTCCTGTATAGGCTATTTTAACTTCTGTTTTCATGTCTAAGAGCTGAGAAGAAATGGAAAGCTCAACTTTGAAGACAATTTCTTCTTTAGCTCATGACAAGGGGCCACGGAAGACTGGTTAGTGGCTGTGTGAATCAGTCCCTGCAACTGTTCAGGCTGATCATGTAGCTCTTGCTTGGAGATGGAGAGGATATACTTTAGAAAGATGAGTACATCCATGTAAAATAAAATGTTCGTACTGCAATACCTCCTAGCACCTTGGAGGTCTTGGTTTTACTTTGGACAAGAAAACTGCTGCAGGTATTCTGAACCAGCAGAAGGGCTAAAATAATCTCCTCAAATTGAAGGGTATCAGTACTTCTCTGAGTTGCTCTAGATTTAAGAAAATACGTTTCTTCACCCAGGGAAGAGTCTCAGTAATTTTCTGCTCTATGTCCTGAGTCTCTTGACAGGTCTTCTCCAGCACGGTAAGACATCCACATGTGCCAAGGCAGACATTGAAATTGTACTAGCAGATATTTTCTTTCATTGCTTATACTGACTTCCAACAGGGAAAAAGCTATTTTATTGAAAGGTGTTTATATTGATTTTACATTTGGGTTGGGTTTTTAGACCAATATTGACAGTATTTTTTCAGGCACTGTAGTATCTGCCAGAACTGAGGAAGTAGTTGCACCCTTGAGAAAGTAAAGTAACAGAGAGGCAAGTCTTCATGCAAAGTTGATTGTTTAGTGTAAGTTACAACAATACAACTTACCTTCAGGTAATACTTGAGGCTACTGCTGGGGTCTCTCTGGCATTAAATGGTTCTGTGCCACTGGAGCTATGTGAGAGAGCTGAAGGGCATCATAGAAAACTTGGAGGGATGCAGTGTCTGCTTTGTGGGGAGAAAGGTGAAAAACATGTCCTGATATGAGCAGTGAGGAGCTGAAACAGAAATGAAAACCCATTCCCATAAGCATCTGCCTTTCAAGTTTCCTTTTTGGTAGATCATAAGACTTTTGGCATAGGGGAATAGGGTTGAGACTGCATCTGGCACTCTATGCAATGGGATGAGGAAGCAGGACAGTCTTGCTAGGGGATTGAGCTCCTGCTAGGCAGCACATGTGAGGTCAAGGGTTGTGTTTCAATTGCCTGAAAGTGCCTGTGTTGGGTTAAAAAGGAGTCTGAAGCAGAGGCTGGCTCTATCTACCTTGTGTTTAGTGTGACAGGTATGAGCAGGCCATAGTCCAGGACTAAGTCCCTGTGAATTGTGGTCATGGTAACATTGTGACAATAGGAAGAAATGTGAAGTTGAATCTAAATCTGATTTGTTTGTCAAAATAGGACAGCACCTCTAGTCAGTAGGGCTGATGGAGAAAAATAATTGCATATATTTACATAGATGAGAGCTGCTGTAGCTGTTCCAATAAGAAGTATGTTTTAAATTAGAAATTGTCTGGTTTTTTCATTAGAGGGTGGTGTGGTGCAAATAATAAATGTATTGAAGACTTAAAATGCTACTTAACAAGTACTTGGAGTCCTGACTGGTTTTGGTATTCTCGTCCTGCTGCTGCTTTGGAATCCACTCATAAAATAGTTTCATAGGAGCCTCTTTTCATTTTATTTGCCTTTTGAGGTACAATTAGTTCTTAGAAGAAAGTGTTCTGTATTCAGATGTAAATTTACAAATCCAAATTTATTTCTGCCCCTTTGACAGATTAAATCATCTGTGTGTCTGCTTATAGTGAGACAGTGCAAACCATTTTGAAGTAATGCAAAATATGTTTTAATGGACCTAATTTGCTGGAAAGCTGCCAGAACTTCTTCTCTGGTTTGAATATGATGTTGTGGAAAACAAACATGAGGAAGAGAAGCTGTGAAAGTTGAGATACCCCTAGAGCTGCTAGGAGGTTGTGGGTAAAACTATACTGATTTGCAGAACATTCTAGACACATATTTAGGATATAACATGTCTCTATGAATACAAGGTTACACAGCACACAATGAAAAATATTTTCCTGACTAGAAGGTTTCATTTATATCTGTGCCAAAAATAAAATAGTCTCTGATTTACTCTGATTTGCTGGCTGAACAAATTGTTTGGTATGGAAACTTTGACAAGCTTTTCTGGCCTTACTTTTTTCATTAGGCATCTTTCTCTGTCCCCTGAAAATATACTCTGTGCTGAATTCAGCTCTCTTTATTCCTCCTTTCCTTTTGCTGCTGCTGAGTTTGATCTTTTCAACATGGTGAGTTAAATTTCAGCCATTATATCTGCTTTTGCTGCCAAAGTATTTTCTTCTTTCCAAGAGTAAGGCTTTTCCTACTGTGCTCTAAATCATTTGCCTTTATTTAGCACAACTCTTGGAACTCTTTTTCTTTTGGGGACCTCCATCTGTTTAAGGTCCTTGCATTGTAGTTCCTGCTTAAAGTCATCTAGTTTTTGGGACTACATTATTCCTGATTGTATCTGCCTCAGGACCATTTAATGCTCCAGTTGAGATTTCAAAGGGTCTCAGGTTTTCAGTCCATGTGTAATAATTATTCTTTTCTTTCTGTGCTCTAACATGGACATCCTTGGTTAGGACATGCTCATTCACACTGCTGTGACTGTCATCTACTTGACCCAAACCATCACACCACCCAGTGCAGAGTCACAGTACAGATCTGTGAATCTCTTCCAAATGAGCTTGAATTTTGTACTTTTTTTTGCAGACAGTACTGCTATATTAGCACAATTGGACATCCACCCTAAATAGTCTTGCATTGTAGCAAGGCTATGACACGCAAGAATGGCTCCATACTGCCACAACTATTCTATTCCTGTGTCTGGGATGTACTGCCATCAGTGGTGCTACAGGGACCTCTGTGCTGATCTCTGATGTGCAATGTGAACATGCTCCTGAACTCCCAGGGCCCTCGTCACACCAAGACAAACATGCAGATGCACACATTTTACACTTTTCTTCATTCACAAAGAGATTTACATTGTCATTAAAATTTGAATCTATGTTTTTCAAAATCCTGACCTGGCAAGATGGTTTAGAACATGCTTAAAATTCACCAAATTGCAATTTATAGCACTTGTGGCATCCACAGCAGGCAAATTTTTCTCTTTTAATGGGGAATAATGACCACCTGAATAAATACAATGACAAGTAACATAACTCTCCAGAGAATATAAAATGAAATTAATACATGATTTCATCTTCCATGGTGTGTAACATATTGTAGGGTGTATTCTTAAATATCTGCTGTATTGCAGATCTGATAGGTATGTACAATGAATCTTAAAAATTTACATCCCATCACACACATGGGGGACTGTGGGAGCCATATAACCTACATTTGTTCATCTCTTGCAGCAAAGAACATTTGTGGATGTCCCAGAAGGCAGCAGTAAGACCCATGTGTTGGTGTTAATGAGAGCCTTCTTTTTATTTCCAATGGCTGGACATACTGGCAGCAGAAGGGTGCTGCCCAGAATATATCCCTCAGCGACAACAGGGTCCTGTGGGCACTGTTGCTTCTGTGTTGATTTCTGCAATGGTTAGTCCCAAGTCAGACTAGTTTTAGTAAAATTCCTCTTCTTGAAATTTGATTTACTAAGCTTTTACAAATACAGTAATGGTTGGGGAATGTGAAAATGCTGTGGTAGAAAAACATTTGGTTACTCTCTATTTACTTTGGTGCATCAAGAATGAAGTAAATCAACTTTTGCCTAAAGGGAAGGATGTTTTACTGTTTTAATTTGTTCTTGTGTTACCAATGTGTTTTAGTATTCTGCCTATAAGACACTCTGAAAGGGTCTCTCTTTTTCTGGATTTCTGGATGGAAGTATGACACACCAATTTTAATAAGAACCCATCTTAGCTGACAAGTCATAGTCTCTCCTACTATCAGCCAACACCACTTAGTGAAAGGGTTATGCTCCTAAGTATTTAATTGCAGTCAGGAGACAGTTTTTACCATTCTGCAAGATCTAGCTCACAGATATCCCCACTTTTATTTTGGTGTCAAAACTATCAACATCTGGCCAACCCTGAGAGCATCTTCACGGTGGTAGGACAAGTGCTATCTTCAGTTCATGTGTCATAATGAACACATCTGATAATAAATAAAGCAAAACAAAGAATCTGGAAGAACTTTTTGACACTTAAATTCCATGGCAAGAAATGCCCTTTGCCATTGCTTATTTTTTGCATGGTCTCAGTAATGAGGACAAGGTAATTGTGGAACGCATTCTGGCGTACTTTTGTCAATGGTGGTTGTTCATGTCTCGCTCCTCTAGCCCCTCTAGCATCACACTAAATGCACAAAGACAGGACCCTTCAGTGCTTCTACCTGCTTCAAAACAGCAATAAGTTCTCCTTTTTGCTTTCTGTGGCAGGTCACTGTGGAACTGTCCAGCAAATGACTGCCTTCCAAAAATAGGAGGGCTTGGAGATTTCTTTTGTACCATTGCATCCAAGGCCTGTCAGGGAGGGAAGAGAAATACTTGCAATTTTCAGGCTAGGACAAAGCTCACTAATTCAGGACTAAACAGTAATGAAAAAAGAGAGGAATTCACAAAAGAGAATGTTGGCCACAATCACTATTACAGCCCCTGCAGCTGTTCATACCCTGCTCAGTACCAGAGATAAAGAAAATGTCCCAAAGAACATGGTATTAGCACAGGGTACAGACTTTAAACACGTTTTTACTTGGTGGCAAAAGTTCTCAGAATCTAAATGTGGTCGACATAATATGCTTGCAATCATGGCATGACTATTAAGACAACCAAGGAATTCTTAAGTCCTTAATTTAGGAATTCTTAATTCCTGTCTTCTTCCTGCCTTTGACAGCACAGGTAGTTCAGTGCTGGCAAAATGAGTGTAAAGTCAACTGTCTCTGTCTAATCTACCACAGGACTTTGGTTGAAGCACCGCTTTCTTGATTTCAGTGTTTTATGCTGGTTTTTGCATGGCAACTGCCTCAGGAGGGTTGCTACAAAGCACCATGGCATATCAACTCTTGTCTAGACCTTGGAGCAAATTGTTAAAAAGATTGAGGACAAGATCAACTCTTGTTCTCAAGAGCACCTGTTTGAATTCTAGGGGAATGGCATCTTCTAAGGGGACTGTGGTTTGGGAGATGTCACCAGCTGGAACCACTGGGGATTATTACACATATTTTAGGCAAGCACATGTTAGTGTTCAGCCAGATTGCCTAGGCTTAGATAATTTTATGCAGAATTGGGGTGTTAATACACATTGTGCTTAGGGACAGCTTTTTACCCTGCTAATGTCCACAAGCAATTCCTTCATTCTGCCTTCTTGAAAATTGCAATATTAAACATGTTCTCTGTAAAGCTGAATATGTGGACCCTATTTTCACAAGCTCCTTCTTTTCCACTGGCTCAAGAAAGTGCAAGTTACTCTTGAAAAGTTCATGTTAAATTATGAAGATAGACTGTAATTTTATGCAGAAAAACTTATTTTCTGTTACAACAAAATCAGTGATGATTAATTATGCCTCAGAGTGGTCGAGTTTCTGGTCTTGCCAGAAACAACTTCTCAGATTGGAGGGAAATATAAGCATCTTTTCCAAAAAAGTGTGAGAGCGCATGTGTATGTATGCCTGCTTTTCTGATCCATTTGTTGATTGATAGTATTTTAATCAAGAAATATTTCTCACTCTATTTTCATATAAATTAGTCAAAAATAACTAGCATGTCACTCACACATGACTCGGGGATGCTGTTCTGCCCCTTTGCAAAGCACCAGTGTGTTTGTGCACCCGAGGTTGTTGGGCTGGATCAGCCACCAGCTAAGACCACCATGTGTGGCTGTACCCAACATACACTACAGCACTGGTTCTATTTAAAACAAAGACACAGGCACATGCTACATGGATGCATTATGTCATCATTGGATGGTTCATATTATTGCCTGAAAAAATAATGCATCATTATTTATTATGAAAACTAACTGATTTGGTTATGTGTCAATTTTATTTGCCATCAATACTGTTTTAGTTTTTGGTGGAACCCTGCCAACTTTTCCTGTTCTCCTTGCTCTAACCAAGGCCCTGAGAGCTGACTTTCACAGGCTGTCTGTGATTAGACAGTGGGGTCTCTGTAAGTGTGGTCTCATATGAGCAGCTGATGTTTTTTCTGTAGAGGGAACTTGTCATTAAAGAACTGAGAAGATGAGTGGGTGGTACCTTGGGCTGTTTTTCTTTTAATTTGGCCCTCATTTACTTTAGACACTATGAAGGAGTCCACATTAGCTGATGGTGCCCACAATTCACTTGTACTGATGAAGGCAGCTTGACAGCTGCATAAATCACTGCTAGATACCACTGATAAATTGCTGCATACGAATTTGTAGAGGACCACCCAAGCACAACTTGGAGGCGGCCTGCAGTCACACTAGGCTTGCACATGAGTACAGTAATGCAAATTTGCTTAACTCTTTATTAGCACTTTGTAAAGTTTTCCTTTCAAGAAAGGTATCATCATTTTTCCACTTGCTTATTTGCTAGACTGGTGAAGTAAATTGCCAGGATCCAGCACCTCCCATCATCTATAGTTGTGGTATTAAGATTTATTTGTTTGTTCATACAGGGATACCACCTTACTTCCTTGTTTTGAACTGCACAAAACTGGTGGGAGGGAGGAGGAGAGGAAGGGGGTGGGAAAAGAGAAATGAGCTTCTAGCTCAGTATAGGTACTTACGGTATGCTAGAGAGAAAAGCTTGGGCAGGACAAAGTGATCATTAAAAAGCTGCAGTATGCTGCCTGTCTAACAACAAGGAATTGTATCCTGCCATTTCTGATTGAAGACATAGTGGAGGTCAGGACTTCGTAACACATCCATCAAAAGGAGTAACACAAGAGCGCAGGAGCAGGAACTTATTTCTAGTGCTGTATGTGCAAATCTCAATGAGGAGCTTGGCTGCCTTATTAAAAGCTAGAAAGCTATTGATCCATTGCCACCTGACATGAGTCAAGCCCTGGGAAACATTAATCAATAGCAAGGTTGTGTTCCTATAATGAGATAAGGGATTAGAATTTGCAAAGCCTGATTCTTATCAGATGTCCTGTGTCACCTGCAGGGCTCTGTAGGTCTGCTGTGTCACTCAGCTACTGGTCTTAACAGCTTTCTCAGCAGTGGCAGCTGCTAATGGATTCTTGACCTTTTGTCTAATGACTATGGTATCAGCAGCTTTATGGTTTATTAGGGAGTACTTTCCTCACTTTAAAGAAATTACAGACTTGTGCTAACAGAGTTCATTACTCTGACATTCCCATCTCAGTCTGCTGCAGTGCTATCATGGAAAAGATTCCCTGTCTTTCTTTCCAGTATAACATTAATCAAAACACAATTATAACACCACCTGAAACATTTCTTCTTTATCTGCTACTTATTACTAGAGACAGTAGCATTTTAAAAAGAGATTTCCATATTCCACTCTCAGAGTCTGATCTCTAACCTGAATAGATGTACAGAGAGCCAAAACTTAAAAAACATGCATTTCTAAAATTTGCAGGTAATTACATAATCGTGTGCAAAATTAAAATTCAGAGCTGGCTTTTTAGTACCAACAGTCATTTATATGGGCAATTGTGTATGGTCATGGTAACATTAACAGAGTGTGTGCACATGTGTGTGTGTACATATCTGCACTGAGATATGTATGTGTCAGTTCCCATGACCTATCTTGTAAGAAGGAAGGCAAAATCGCAGAAAAGTATTGTGTAACTCTTATGAGGGAGTCATAAAGGGAATTAATCTGGATTTCCTTTTCTTTTCCTTTGGTGGCCTTTCATTTCTTGACATACCTGTTTCCATAGTATTGTCTGGAAATTCCCTCTATGTGTCATGTGGTTTGATTTGACCACATGCCAAATGTTGGCATTTGAAAGTAAATTAAAATCTCCTCTGGGATGAGAACCTTCAGCATCACAGTACCCTACCTCCAAAGTTTCAGTCTCAAGGAAGTGAGTAGCAAAAAAGAAGACAACCTTCAAGAACTGACATGCTTGTTCACACCTGTGAAAAAAAAAAAGGAATTTAACCAAACATTCACGCTTACCTAAAGCATTTTCCTGTTTAAAAGAAGTCTTTGTGTTTCAGTCAGCCACCACCAATACTACTTTCTGACTTAGAGTCACTCATATCTCTATACTAGATATGGTAGATGACTATGTAAAATGACATTGACCATTCATAAATGGAAGATCTGTCAATCAGTAGCTTTAATTGCAGGTAAAAACACTCCAGCAGTGTCTGCTAGCAGTGATCTGAACTGACAGAGGGTCTTTAATGCAAAGATCATTTAGTGTATGTTTCTTGGCAATAGTCTAATGAGTTTCATATACTGTCAGCTATTTTTGATAATGTGCCAAACCTCGACATCACACCTTTCACAAACATAAAAGCACAAGTGGTTTTGATAAGTCCAAAATGCCTTCATCAGTTTTAAGTATTTGCTGCATTCCCACACTCATTTACATGTTCTGAGAAACTGGCAAATGGGTGCAGTTTTAAAGGATAGCAGGGGTGCTAAATAGGGTGGTAACGAATACCGTATCAGCTCTCATGTTACATTTATTGACTTGGTACCGCTGAAGTAAGTAAAAACGTTTATTAAGAAAAAAAAGCCTAAAGCATACTCTTGTGCACATTTGGTTTGGTTTTGTTTCTTTAAAATTAGATTTGTTTTCCTCTTTCATTCACAGGAAATATATTTAGAAACAATGTTCATCTTGGAATGGCATGCAGTGGTATGGCAGGGTGACACTTTTTGAAATCTGCTTACTTTCTACCAGTCAACAGTTGCTAAAATGTTCCTGGAATGAACAGGGTTTTTTATCTGTTGAGTGTTTGGATCTTTGCATCTAATTATAGTACTTTCTTACACTCAAAATTAACTTGCAAGCTTCCTTGATGGCTAGGAGATCCATTAGCAGGCACGGGGGAAGAAAAATCTTAAATAAGCTTGTGAAGTGAAATGCTGTGTTCTTCAAGGTTTCCTCGGTGTTTTCCTGCCTGTGACTTCCAGGAACTGAGCTCAGAGCTGCGGCTAGTTGGCTCCTGTAAGCAGTGATACCAGGCTGTCCCTGTGAGACACTAGGGTCCCATGCTGGTCCCCTTCCTGCTACTGGCTCCCAGTGCTCTCACACCATCACAAGGAGGCAGTTCTTGGCTTAAGCAGCAAAGCTGTTATGGTTTCAGGTATGTACCAAGATGGGCCAGAAGATACTTCCACATTGTTTTGTTTCTGGCATCCCTTGCCTAATACAAAAGACCCAGAAAAACAGCAGTAAATTTTGGGTCTTCTCTGCCACAGCATCTGTAAAGAAAATTTTAGGTCTCAGCTCCAGTTCAGAAGTTTGGTCACAACATTCCTTGCCAGATTTGGCGGCCTCAGTTACAAGCCAGACTCTTGGCCATGCTCAGGTCAAAGATCCCTGTCCTTCAAATGTCACAACAAAGCCTCAGTGGGATAGTGCCATTGGAAGAGACTATGAGCTGCACTTTCAGGGGACCATTAATCCAGCCAATTCACAGGGCTGGTTTCTACATCTCTTGGGATGGGAATTTAGCTGTTTTGAGCTTATGGCCTTGGGGTTTCACCAGTGACCATGCTGAGACCCTTGCCTCTCCATGGGTACTCTTCCAGTCTCTTCAAATGGATAGCAGGAAGAACATAACTTCAAAGGATAATTGGTGCAGTGGCACAGGTGTGCACTGGTGAGAACAGGACCGGCACTAAGCCTTTTTGCTCCATGTTACTGAAGCTGCCTATTCAAAGAAGCTTTAGCAGTTAACCCTCCCCATTAGTCACCCCTAAAAATTGGTTATGCAGGCAAATCTGTGTTTTGCCAGACACAAAAGGGAATCAGTTCTATTAATGACAAAAGGATGTTTTCATCATGACTTGTATGAGTGCAAGCTTGCCTTGGGGCTGTGAAAATGCTCCCAAAACTCTGGGTGCTAAATGCGTGCTGTCGAAAGCCTTGAGGAGTGTGGGAAAGCTACTATTCAGTCTAGAAAGGCTGTTTCAAGGCTATCCTCAGCTGTATGTTCCTGTATAGGGCATATGGCCTCTAAGCCCTTTATGAAGTGGGTGATGACTGGGAAGGAATTTTTTTTGTCAGGAAGAATGGTGTAAGCAACAGTCATTTAATACTAAGTAGACTTATGAACTCTTAAACCAATTATATGCAGTTTCAGTGTTTAAAATTTTTTATTATTTCATAATACTTGCCCAGTACCTCCTGTGGGTAATTCTTTGTCTTCTTGTGATTTAAAAGCTGCTGGTAACGATTCTTCAATGCTCAGAATCTAAGCTATGTTTGTCAGCATTTTTTTGGGTTTTTTTGGAAAGAGATCATGTTGTACAATATGTCTCTGTTTCATGGTTGGACAATGGTATTGAAATTGATGGAGTCAGTTGTGTTTACCAGCTCAAGTATCAGAGTCCACAAGCATTTCCTAATTTCCACAGAGAAGTTGCTGGCATCACCAGAATTTCCTCAGAACAACTCAGTAGCATATCTGAAAAAATCAAAGAACAATGCATTCATTGCAAATCTAGGGTGAATTATTATTCTTAATTTGAGATAATGTTTCTGGAAGGGTTTTGAGCTCAAGTCCTATGGCTATTCAGAGCTCTCACTGCCTACCAGGATGAGTGTTAGGATCCTTCTGGCTGCCTTCTGTCAAGTGTCTGTCTAATGAGGCAGCCCAGCAGCTGCTCTGATGCATTTCCAGATGCTTTGTTTTAAGGTGTTCCACTGATTTAAATCATGCATTAGTCAGAAACACTGCCTCACTACAGTACTAAAGCAGTGGCCTGATTAATGGAGCAATAATTCAAAATTCTAACACACAGCATCTTTACAAAATAACCTATAAAGAACTAGCTGCAGTCCTCAGTTGCTGCCTCATGGCTTATCCTTGAAAAAATGGAAGGGGAAAACAGCAACATGTCTCTGACATCTTGTTTTAGCTATGAAGAAACCAGGTAGTTTTAATATATCTTTTGAGAAGCTGATGAGAAGGTAACAAATATTGCAAAGGGATTAGAAAGCTGTACAGCAGGTTAGATTCATTTAACAGCCTCTTTAATATGGGTTTTAAAAAGATTTGTTTGTAATGAAATTGAAGAAACTAGAAAATTACCATCAATGTGATCTGGACAAAGACTCCTGTTTTCTTTTAATTAATTTTGGTTTGTCTTACTTTGTCACTGAGGCTCAGCTAATCTCCTGTATCTTGGAGCCAATTTCTACTGACAGAGTAGAAGGAATAAAAAACTCCCATTGTCTTGGTGATAAGTTATCGTATAAAAAATCACCCATTACACATAACTTCTCTGTTCATCCTTCTCAGATGTTTTGAGCTTTGGCAAGGATTAAAAGGGAAAAAAAGACAAATAAGGATATATGCTAAAACTTAAAATTGTCCTTTGGGAAGGTATGTAGCTAAGTAAAGCCTTATTCTCCTATCACTTAAACTAATGCAACCCCGAAAGAATTACACGGGATTAAAGAGAACAGCATCAATGTAAAACCAGAATGAAAGAGAGAAAAATAATTCCCCAAATGCTTTTAAATACATTGGGGTTGCAGCCAAATGGATCAGGATCTTCACAGATTTTTTTATATGACTGCTGCTCACCTGCAACCTGAGTGCACAGAAACATCAAAACTGAAAGATGGAGCCAAATTCTAGAGCTACAACTTGTGAATGCAGCAGAAGTACAGATGTGAGGTTGGCTGCTGGAGCACAGTTATATCATGGCTTTGGCCTCATTTCAAAGTACAAACACATTATATTTTAAGGAGGCTGCAACAATAGGAGACATCAAACTTTATGGTTTGGATTTATTTCTATTTAATATGTAGTTTTATCAGTGAACTCTCCAAAGCCTGTGTTGGCATTTCAAGTGGACCACATCAGTATAATGCTACAGAAATTACTGGAAGTTCATCAGTTGACCCAGCCACAAATACACAAATTGTTACTGCTTCCCAAATCAGGATTTTACTTGAGCAAATGGATAGCTTTGAAATACTTTATAAGGAAATAACTAGAAATGTCCAAAAGCTGAGAATTGACAGGTTTTTTTATTATTTTTTTTTATATATAATATTTTATATAATTTATATATATTTTTATATATATATTAATTTTATATATTTTATATTTATATTTATATTTATAAATATATTTATATTTATATTTATATATATATATAATTATTTTATATATATTTTTATATATATATATAAAATATATATATTTTATATAATAAAATAATTATTATTATTTTACAGCTTTTGTGTCATGGAAATTCCTATCAATTTTAACTGAAAGTCTGTTGAAAATACATTTCAGCTGGATATGATCACACCTGTCTCTGCACGATCCAAACTTCAGTCGTAACAATGACCAAAAAGCAGTGCAAATCTTAGAAAGGCTTTCACCAAGTCCAGAACTTTCTAACAGAAGATATGACATCTTAAATGTGTTGATCGCAGTCTCTCACTCTGCTAGGGAAAGAAAGTCTAGGATTCATAATAGTTCTAAGATAAGAGTGCTGGTGAATAAACATCAGCAAGGTGAATTATAAGTCGGTATGCCTAACTGTAGATAGGTATTTCTGATGAAAGGTGAACCTTTGAGAGATACTACAGAAAAGCAGTTTGAATTTGTACACAGGTCCTGGAATCCTCTCAGAAGTCCCGGTATGGATTGTCTGTTACTAAGAACTGTACAGGAAGGCTTTCTTGGACACAGTTTTCCTTTAGCGCTGCATAGAGTGGTGTCTAATATCTTCCAGATTAAATACAAGTTTGGTGTCCAAATATTAGGTCCAAAACCTTTGTCCAATGCAGTCTAGAGGAAGCTGGATCATTTTCAGAAGTGGTAAAAGGTATGAAGCCAAAGCTGCAACATCAAAGGCATGCTTAAATTCTGTTACATATCTAGGTGAATGGATGACATCTTATCGTGTGAAGTCTGTTTTCCTTGAGAATACATTCTCATGCCCTCCTGCAAAGATCTGATTCTTAGCCGAGGAGCACATCCACTGCAAGAAGTCAGATAGCCACCAAGGAGTTCATTATAAAGTTGGAGTTTTCTGCCTTGTGGTAAGAAAGGAACATATTGTTATCATTAGATTATTTTAACAAAGGGAATATCTGACTCACTCTCATACTGGTGTTACTTGTATTTACAGATTCCTTGTCCTTACTGACCTCTGAATTTCGGAAAGCAGCATGGAAAGTAAAATGACTCATTACAGAATAAATGGTTTAACTTAACATTTTAAGTAAATTAAATTCAGAAAGCAAGAACTTGCAATGAGGGCAATGATGGGGCTGAAGGAGCCCTGGATATCTGAAATCCTGAAATTTGAATGTCAAAAACGATACTCAGTAAGAATGACTATACACAATGATAATAATAAAAAAAACCTCAAGAGATACCTGATACTGCTGGAAAGACGCTTTCCAGCAATTTCTGGACATGAATGGTCAAAACAGAGAAAGAAGAAGTATTACCTAAGTTATGCCACTAATACTTGGCCACACAGAGGCTGCCAGCTACAGACAGTAACTCAGGAAAACACTTCTGGTGCCAAACCTCTTGGAAATCTGGGCCACAAATTTCTCATCAAAAAGGAATATAACCTGAATTTTCTGTTGAGAAAACAACCTCCTTCCATGCTGTCATGAGACATGCAGTGTTAAGGTGGTATATTTGGTCATTTTCTCATTACACATTGGAAGGCATCCTTTCCCCCAGCAGATGTGGGGATTTCAGCCTTGTGCACTGAGAAGACTATCAATGTATGGACTGCTGTGATATGACAAAGGAGTTGCCACCTGAATTACGGCAACACTGTAAAGAGAAAGGATTTCTTTTATCAGATGACGTCATATCCATTCTCAGCAAATATCAGTCATTAGAAAATAGAAAACCTCTTTTATCCTGACTGGAAAACCGTCCCTGTCTGGTACATAGAAGGAGAAATAATATGACTTGTTGCAGTGGGGATACTGCAACACGATGCACCAAACAAGGAGGCCATGGAAAAGAATTATATATAGACAGATTCTTGATAGATGTTTTCAGAGATGTTTATTTCTCCAGCCACATGGCCGGGGCTCTGCCGAGGAACTGCTACAATCACAGGACCCCAGGGTCCTTCCCTGCACAAGGGAACACAAAACAACCAATGGGAACGAGGCTGACCAGGGGCTAGGAAACCCCGTCTCTGTCCCCTCAGGGCCCCTCTCCCAGGACTACCTGGCAGGGGGAGGAGACCCCAACAATGACTGGTCCTGGCATATCCAAATCTGCCTCCTCTGACTGGCCCCAGTAGTGGTGAAGTATAGAAACACCTGAGCTTCATCACTCTCCTGCCCTATTCAGGCTCTCAGATATTACTAGTGGAGCTTTTACAATGCTTGGACTTCATCCTGTTACGTCTTTCACTCCATGGTGTCTTAAAAAGCAACTCAGCCAAAACTCATCCTGGTCCTTGAATTTCTTGACACCTTACTCCATGCATGTGACTGATCATGTGACTGATTATGCCCAGCTGCTCCCTGTGACTTGGTGAGTGAGTAATAAAACTGAATCACCTGCATCACCAAACTTACTGTTATCACCAGTATCAGTAACTTCAGCCAGCTGATTGCCCTAGGTCAGATACCTCAGTTCAATGAAGTGTGGCAGAGACTATGCCTCTGATGGATGTCATATTGTGTACAAAATAGCTATTAAGTTTCCAGGTGTTTTCTGTTTTTTTCCCTGTAAAACCCAACCAACCAACAAAACGTCAAAAAACCCCACTCCAAAAGACCAAACCAAACCAAAAACCCCCATGCCTTTTAATATTTAACAGACATCATTTTTCAGGGGTTTTATCAAGCATGACATTTACTAGGAACAATTTGTGATTGTATTTTAGTAGCATTTTAACTGCAATGAATAGCCAAGACCTAAACAGTTGCTTGAGAAATGCCCCCGGCTGTACCATTCTTCTTCACAGAAATAATACCATGCTGGGATACCAGTTCAGTGTTGATTGAGAGGGATGAGTGTTGAATCATGCTCTCAAATCACATTCTATTTCTGATCCAAAAGATAACGTGTTACAGCTTAGTCAAAAATATTTCATATGCTTAAATAGTGAATTTCGCATTCAATTCCCCAGCCCATGTGCCAGAAGAAAAGAAGGTCACAGAATCGATCCTTTTTCTGAAAGGCTGAGCCATCCTGTAATTAAAACCAGATTTATGAGCAAAGGTGTACACTATCTTCTTTGTCTTCACACCGGACTTCATTGTTTCTCAGTGAAATCTCTACCAGAGTTACATACCTACTTCCTGTGCCAAGCTGCATATGTATGTTTAACACTTGTAAGCCTGAAGAAGGAAAATATTTTGGGAGCTTCATGTTTTTATCGTGCCCAGCTCTTGACAACAGAACAGAATGATCCTCCTGAAGCCAGAGAGTATAGGTGAAATGAAACTACATTTGGAAACTGCTGATTGAGGAATACATTATAAAAGCAGAGTAATGCAACAATAATCATCTTATCTAGTGACAAAAACATATAAACCTCCAATATGCAAAGTCTGAGCAAAGCCTGAGATATTCTAGGATTCAAAAGGCCTGGGTTAGTGCACTTTAGTCTGAAAGCAAACCAGTGAGAGACTTAAAATCAGAACTACAATTTAATAGGAAAATTAAAAATAAATGCAGTAGTACAGAAACACTGAAAGAGCAGGATACAACCTGACACCCTATCAGTCAGGGTGGTGGTAGCAGTCTGATTAAATGGTGGCTGCAGTCCTCCTGAAGTGATAGGTGTTGAACTGGTGCTCCTGTAGAAGGGTCTGGTCTTCCTCTGAACGTCCACTGGTGGTTATGTAGCTCTTCTCCTCTAGGAATCCAGTAGGTAAGGACTGAGTTTATATCCAGGTAGGAATGCTTGGTTCCTCCCCCTGAGCAGAGCATCTCACAATGGGATGATATAATTTTATGAATCATGCAGTGAGGCTTGATAGCCTATTAACAGAAAAAATGTCTCTCCAGAGGGAATTATCAGGGATGTGTCATTGAAGAGACAAAGAACACTGCCCCACCTGGTTTTAACAGCTAGCTCGTTAACAGACGATACCTCCTGGAGGGAGTTAACAGGGATGTGTCACAGAAGAGGTAAAGAATACTGCCCCACCTGGTTTTAACAGGTGGTGATAGAAAACATACTTTTGGTTACATCTTACATTGTAACCTAAGGCAGTTAGCTCTGAGGGCATCACTGTTATTTGGTCACACTGAGATTGAGACTTAGGGTTAATGGGTGGCCTGCCTTCTCACAGGGTACAGGTTAGGGTGCTGGTCTGAAAACTGTCAGCATGTTGCCTTCACAGTTCTGTAATCAAACTTATACTGACATTTGTTATGGATATAAGATATGTCTCTGTCTTTTTCAGCCATACAAGTACTTCATTTTTTACTGTATGTGGAGAAAAAAGGAGAGAAGAAAGCTCCTAGGTAAGCAAGTAGTGAACACAGCTTTCAGAGATTGTTGAAATTAAAAAAGACTAAATTATCCTATGTTGAAATTAAAAAAGACTAAATTACCCTAATCAGATTTAAGGAAATTACATGCAACAAGAAGCTTACATAAGTAACCCAACTCTCTTCCATTGGCAAAAATGATAAGCAGCAGCACAAGACTTCATTTCCTCTACTCTTTTGTTTAGGAAATCTGCATTGTTGTGAGACAGGTTTCTTTAGGCCCATCAGAGTAAAACTTCTTTTTCAGAATGATTCCACATGTTTGATACAGTGGATGTGAGAGTAAGAGCTGCCAAGTGAGAGACTGGTGTGTTACAGGGTCAGGCATTTTCATAAGGTTTTTTCCTTCATGATTGCATTGTGATACTCAGTATATGCTTGAGTTTCATTACCATGCAAAAAGAAGACTTCTCTAGTCCTTTAGCACAGGAACCAGAGAGTTAATTGATCTATTTTATAGAAAGTTTGAAAAATGTAGCTAAACATTATATTTTTATTGTTGGCAAGTAATCAGGGAAAGAGAACTAGGGTCGCAAAATTAAGGATGCTTGTAGATGCAAAAGTGCGCTGTGATGGTATAGCTGATTCTCTTTATGCATACTATAATGAGATACATACTAAGACTGCAATTTTTTCCTATCACATTTCTCTTTTCCAAACAAGGTGTAATACTTCCTTGACAGTTATTTATTTTAAAACCACTCCTTTGAACAAGTGATCACTTTAAACCATACCTGTAGTCTGCTAATGGGTATTTAACACCACCTGTGCAATCATTCCAGGAATCTTCTTCTGTCACTCTTGACACCAGAAAGTACAAAACAATAAGGTCATAAAACTTCGTCAGATGTGGGTCCCACCCTGCTCACAGTCTCACCTTTCAAATGCAGACTGAGATCATTGATAACAATGGGACTGTTACAAGCTGACATTAGCTTAATTGAGAGCAGGGTCTGTACGGCATAATACATTTTCTCCATATTTCACATCAGGATAGAGATGCAGGGAGGTTGATAAGCTGAAAAAACAGCATTATTTTGAATTCCCTCTTGGGAGGACTATGCAGGTGCAGCTAGCTCGGCTTCAGTTCATATTTGTAGGGCTAAATTAACTGGCTTTCTTTGGAAAAGTTAGTACCAGTAATTCCTTATTTTCTACACCAATTTCAGATCCTATTCAAAGCAGAGGGAACTTTCCATTTTAATTTCTGGGGATCAAGACTGTTGCTTGCTCCTGTGAGATGTTGAACACCTCTTTTGAATTGTGCCAGTGTTATTGAACATCTGTCAGAAGGTATTTAGCACTTTGGGGATACTGGGCCAGTGTGCATCTCCTACCCCTGTTAATAAGCTGCTGGTTCAGGTAACTGTACCCCACACTTATGGGTGGACAAAGGTTCCAGTGTTTGGTGCACTTCATCTAGGTGACCAGCTCTTTAGAAATAGCAACTGATTTAAAGGGTACAATTCTCTCCAGCTAGTAAATGGCTCAAGATGCATGCAGACCTGCAGAAATTTCAGCATGTTTCACTTACAGGTTTTTTTTTTTGTTGAAAGAGGATATCCATAATCATAAGGGGTTTGTTACAGGGCACATTCCTGACTCCTCCCTGCAAAAAGCCTGATGGCCTAATGTCAAGAATGTTCCTGTAAACAACTAATATCTCACTACTTTTCCCCTTGCCATACAGGTTCAGTTTTAAAAGGGCATGAAAAGTGCACACAACTGGTATTTCCAGGCTTACTTCAACAGTTTGCCGACCAACCTTTCATGCCAATATAGATCACAAATATATGGTAACCTCTACAGATGAGTATGAAACATATGAAACTAAATAAGGGACCAATGTTTTCTAACTCATGTTCCCATTTCAGATTATATTTGCATCACTGTGTCAGCTCTTAAAATTACAATGCCAAATACCAACAAATGTTGTTATTTACACTGACTATTCAAATTAAATACTGAAATTATTTTTTTATAGATATGTGTACATGGTTTCAAGTTTTCCATATTGAGGAGGTCTTTCCTGGATGAGGTTTCTCAGCAACAATTTTTCCCCCCGAACATTTTGTTTCATTAAACAAATTGATGTTTGACTTTATTTGGTGTTGTTTCAGAAGAAACACAGCCTAAAATACTTTGGGCTTTTTCTCAAGGTGAAAATTGGGTTTTCTAGGCCAAGAGAACCTATTATTTAGGCAGATTGGGATACAAGAGTGCTTTGGTGGACAGTGTACCTGTTATGTAGGATCCTGCTTAAATGCACACTAGGCACAAGAGACAAGAGAATTACGAGGTAGAAATATGAAGTATTCTGAGCCATTCTGTCCTCTGTACAGACAGTTTTCCCTATGATTTTTTTCATACCCTTTCCAATTTCTAAGTTAACTATATCACTTGTCTGACTTTCCCCTCCCTCTTCCGAAGTCCCTAACAAGTTTATATTTTTTAGCAATGCAAGTGGAGTCCTTCTGTCTTCCAACCCCCTGTCACAGTATCCTTTACCATAACACATTTTTCAGTTGTCTGTAATAAACCTTTTTGTCTCCTTTGCGTTCATCCAACTATGCCCATGTTGCACAGGCCACCTGTTCAAGAAACATCACCATGCTTTCTTTTGTGTGGCTCTTCTGCATCAGATAACCTTCCCAGTTCTTGTCCTTCCTTACACATAGTTGCCACTCATTAATTTTTTGATGTCTCTTAAAGCTCTTTGATGCTTGTTGAAAACTTGATTAATTTGTACAGACCATTCCTTTACTGCTCACTGATGACCTCTGTCTATCACTGAACTGTGTTTTCCTGAGGTGGGAGCTAAATTTTCTTCAGTGAAGATTATAGCACCTTGAATCACAAAAGAAAAAGAAAGAAAAAAAAAAAAAAAGTGAAACTCCCCAACACAATGTTTTAGCTCAAACTCTGAGTTTGTGGTAGCAAAGTCAACACTGATCAATTTCCATGGATGAAACTCAATTTCAGGAGACACAGATTTCTCACTTCTCATTTTTTATTGGATTTTTATTATATTTTCTTGACTGGGAGCTGCATGCTAGCTTAAAGGGGCCCGGAGGTCTAGCCACAGTCTCATCCACACTACGGCAGTAGACTCTCAAGCAATAGCAGGTAGACAGAATTGAGCTCCTCACCTGAGAGGGCTTCTCTCTAAGCTGTTTGAGAAGGCACACACTGTCAGAGGCAAAGAAGTAAAGAGAGTGGACTCTCCATATGGTTTCCACACAGGTTTATTCCATGAAAGGGACAGGCACAAAGAGCCAAATCGTAGGAGGGTCCAGGGATTTTATAGGTACAAGATTGGGGGGGGGGGGGGGTGGGGCTGAAAGGCATCTCTGCCAATGGGTCCGGAAAAAGTGTGGGGGCGTAAACAGTAAGGGAACCAATGGGAACAACACATAGGAGGGACTTGGGGAAGGATCCAATGGGGTATCGAGGAATATAGAAGTTTCTAGAATATATACATATTGGTGAAGGGAAATGAATATACATAAACTCATACATAGAACTGGGAGGGGAAAACAATAACCAATTGGGAGAGAATATGCAAATGACAGAACCAGGGGATTATGGGTTCTCACTGTACCGGCAAAGTTCTATACTAAACTCAGGTTGCTGACCACCACAGCTGGTTGTGTGAATTCTTCTGGTGAACTCAACTGAGTTCTCCTGGCTGGAGCCACTTTCATTGCCGCGTTTTCTCACCATTCCTCCCCCTTCCTCCAAAATGAAGATGTTCTGCTAAAAATTATTTCTTCCTATATTCTTCAGTGCATCATGCCTTGTGGAGGGGAGAGAAAGCAGGCTCAGGTGGTTCCATTAGCTGAGAGACTCAATTTCAAGAGCAAACTTGAGGTTTAGTGATGCTGAAGGTTGTTGAATTGTTGTGTATTTTGATTTTGATATGTTATAGCTTACATAAACAGCTGCAGTGTGTTGGATTAATGAATTTTTCCTGTGAGGCAAACTGTCCCTGTTAGATGGGTTTTTACTTTGCCGTATTGATCTGTGCCACAGGAAGGACAGGTGCTTATAACAGGATCCCACAGCAACACAAAAGGAAGAATACACAACAAACACCTGTTCTTACATGCCATTGCTAGTTTTGAACATTTCCTTCTATTTGAAATAGAGCTTGTTTTATGAAAAAACCTCAGTCATAGTTTTCTCTTTCAGGGATTTCATGGCAATCTTGGTGTTTTGAAGTCTGTAGATCTCCAGATTGTACCTGAACATCAACTGAACTTCAGTGGGGTAGAGGCTATTTGCAGATGCAGTGTGTTCAGCCACTCCATGGTCTTTTACTAACTGTTTTTTTGTGTCTGTGCTGTGAATTCCTCACAGAGTGAGTAGTCCAGATACACCTCTGGGTTTAATTGAGATGCTGAAAAAATACAAATACAGAACAGTATGGGAGCAGTAACACTACCACACACAATATGTCTGTGGTTCTATCTGTTAGATGTTTTATGAGAAGCAGTATAATCAGACAAACAGGCAAACCATCAACCCAATAAGTAAATTAAACTAAGACTGTGTTAAAATATTAAGGGTAAGATAAATGTAAAAAAAGGCAGAAAATGCAGAGTTAATGCACCATACCTTCTTATGGTAGTACTGCTCTGTATAGTGGCACTTCACCTGGGAAGTGACCATTGTGAAAGGATCTTCAAGATAGAGTTTCACCTTTAACCCTGCTTTCGTCTCTCAAGCCTGTGTATGTGACATTTCGGAATCCTTTTTTCCCCCCCAGTTTTCAAATGTGAGTAGAAAATTATTTATGCAGCTTTTCTTTACAAATCCTGACAGATGCAAACTGTGCCATACACTGAGCATCTAAATCAAGCTCAGTACACACTAGCCCAACAGTGTTTATGCTGCCAATTAAAGACATCACTTTTTTGAATTATACCGGGAGTGAAATGATCTCTGACAGCTGTGAATTGCAGAAAAAGGGCTCTATTGTTCAAAGAACTGCCTTTAATATAGAGAAACCCGTGCTAAACTTTTGATTCCCAAGTATGGCAGACATTAATTGGCCATAAACTTAACAAGAATCAGTTCACTCATTCCACAACTTTTGCTCCACTCCCCCACTTTCCTTCTCATTACTTCCCATTAGCCTCTCCTAGCAAGTGCTTAACTCAGAAACACCCCGCCCCCAACATTCCCATGTCTCCGTTCTTACGCCTTCAGTGTTCTCACTATTTTATTTAGCTCTTTCAGCCATGTTTGCTCTGCCAGATGACTTCTACCAAAAAAAAAAAAAAAAAAAAACCAAAACAAACTAAAAACAGGCTGAGTACAGACAACCTGGAAAACTCTCATGGATTTGTCCTAAGTCTTGTGCTGTACTGCTGTGTTTCTTAAAATCCAAATCCCAGAGATGTTTTAAAAGGCAAGAAGGTCGTATTTCACACCGTGGAGTGTAGCTTTCTAGTCCTTAGAGTTTCAGAGAAAAGATTGAAAATGTTACCTGAGCACTTCCTAGAAGAAACAAATGTGACAGAGCACCGAAAGATATTGCTTTCTTTAAATGTCATATTCTTTATACAAATCTCATGATTTTTGGATTCCAGTTTCTTAAAGGAGTACAATTTTGCACACACCTGAAGCTACACATGTAAATCCTTTTCACGTAGTATTTACCTGGTGTCCTACACAGAAGATAATCATAGATTATCACAAACAATCACAGACAAATCCACTTCAGCATTCTCCTAATAAACTTTGAATTTTACAGATAAAAAGAGGCTTATAAAGAGGAGGAGATATTTTTAATAAACAGCTTCAAAAAGTAACAACACTCCTTTTCTGACTTTTCTGTAAAGACTCAATTTTTTTTGGCTTGTAAAGGTCCAATAAGTATATACAGAAATTTAGAGTGAAAAATTTGAAACAGAAGAGAACAAACATCAGAAAATGTTATGTACTCTGATTTTGAGTAGAAGTGAGCATTATGATAATTTTATAAATTATAAAACATATCTCAAGTGCATTTTGGGTATATATTGGTAGGAAAAGCTGCAACATGCTCTGGGCTTGCATGTATGCAATAGGGCTCTTCATGTGGAAGCATAATTTAGATGGGTTTTAGGATCATAAAGTGAAGTCAAGGCCATTTGTGATAGCTGCTCTGCAGACCTGTGCTATTTCCTAGGCCCCTTCTGGATGAACTATCCAACTGTGCAGTAGGAGGAGGGATTAAATTACATGCTGGGGGCCACAGAGATGGGGACAGTTCACCATATCTGGTTTCTCAGAGTCTCCTGTAACAGCTGAATGAAGTTGCCCACTCTGTTTCTCTGACATTCTTGTCATATTTTCTTTTCCTGTGTCATCATTCTGTCTTGTAGATAGGCCGCAGTGCTGCATTTTTAAGAATTTAGTACCTTCTGTGGCTAGGACTAAGCTTCTAAAATACTCTGGTTTTGCTGATCTTGCCAATAATATCTGCTATGCGCACAGAAGTGCTGCTCATAATATCTTCATGTTGATGAGAAAAGTGTATATATCCTGTCTAAATCTTTCCTTTTCATATTACTTCAGGAACTGAAGCATCTATCAGCAAGTGATTTTTAACAGAAAAAAAAAAGAAGAAAAATAGTCAATGGGGCAGATATGGACAAATGACAGATGACACTAACCAGTATTGCATGTCTTTTTTGTTAGATGAGAATTATTATTTTGACCTACTGCCAAATGTTTGTGACTCATTATCAGGTTGTCTGTGAAGAGTTCAGGAGGTGTTACATCTGCCCAGAACACAAATCTGTCAGACTAATCTCAAATTACTTATAACTAATAATTAAGTGCCAGAATCTATTGCTGTGATCCGTGGCTCTTCAGCATATCAACAAGAATAGTGCAAGTGTGGCAGTTGAAATGATGATGTGGGTTAGAATTTATCAGATTTTTTTATTACCTGAGGTAACAAAATAAACAGTTTATATTTGTAATTTCCTTGTACAAAGATTGACATAAGTTTAACTTGAAGGTCTTTACTAATAGCTATTATTCTCAGACGCATAAATGCTTGGATTTGTGTTTTATTTATGAAAATATTGCAAAGGGATTATTATGATCTAGCAACCAAACATTAAATAATGGTATACTTGCATATCTATCATGCTGAATGAGAAATTAATGTGCAAATGGCAGACTTAAAGGCAGAAAAAAAATTTATTTTCTATTCTAAACATAAGGAATTAAATTATGCAGTATTTAATGTAATGACATTACTTTATGATAGTTTTTAACAAAGATTGCTACTTGGTGAAGTAAATGACCTCATGATGAAGTAAGTAGTGGTTATAGAGAACTTGTCATGTTTGGAAATCAAAGTTATTTTATGTGTTCTGCACATACCAACTATGTCAGGCTTGCGGACTAGTGCATTCTTATTTTCCACCCCCTCCCCCCTCAAAAAAAAAATTTCTCTTTCATAATGTTATGAAATGTTATTGTTAAGAAAAATAGGAAATATCCCTCTTCCTTGACCCAGGCCTATTAACATGTGGAATGTGAACTGCTGTCTCTTTGGGCTAGAAAATAACAAAAATATAAGAAAAAAACCCTGATAAAATACAGATAGTTTTCTATCAGGAACCACATGATTTGCAGTTTGAACTGCAGCAGATAGTTGTGGATCTGCAGCCTGTCTTTTGTCTCATTGTTCAATGGATTGCATAGTAGTCAATAAATCTTTTATTAAATGTGATACTTCTCACACCATCTTAAATCACATTAGTAAAAAGGGAATATCTTGTTAGGAGTGAAAGTCCACGAGCATAAATTCTTTCTCTAACGCCAGTGAAGTATGTAATAAAATCCCTTCCTCTGCCAGAGCAGGTACAGACATACATGAAAGCCATGGAGTGCCTGCAACTTGCACTCAGCAGAGAGCTAACCAGGGTGGGAGGAGCTAACTGCTCCCTCTTTCCCTTCAGTACACTCCAGTGCTATACCACTGGCTATAGGTAGACATCACCCAGAGGTGCTTGTCTTTGGACAGAATGAGATGACATTGGACTTTCCATCCACCTGCAAAGTAACATCTGTGAGAGTTTTTTTGCACTTACCTGACTTGCTGAGGTTGCTGAGGCAGAAGGGGAAAGAGGGAAGGCCTATTCTTTCCTCCCCATTTGTTTAAACACACTGCACTAAGAAAAGGACATAACCTGGCAAGGCTGCTAATGTTACAAAAGTGTTGTTTGGTTGGCACTGGAAGGTTTCCCAGAACCGAGGAACATCTTCCTGCTTAAGTTATTTTTGCTCAGTCTCACTCCAGAGAACACCCAGATCCTTATGGACTTTGCAGAATTTGCACACTTGATCCAAGGCTGCTAGTTGCTGGGACCCATGCCTACATCAAAGATGACAGCTATTGAGTCTGTGACAGGAGGACTTCCAACAAAGCTAATGACAATGCAAGAAGAGGGCAAAAGGAAAAGAAGGAGAAGCTCTGGGAGGACCTAAAACCCCTTATAATTCCTGATTTGAGCATGGAATTGAATTTCCAACCGGAGTTATCTTATGATCCTATAAAGAGCTACACGTAAAGTCCTACCACTTTCCCTGGAAGTGTTCAAGGCTGGATTGGAAGGGGGCCCAGGCAACTTGGTCTAATGGAAAGTGTCCCTGTCCATGGCAGGGGGTTTGGAACTAGATCATATTTAAGGTGCTTTCCAACCCAAGCCATTCTATGATTCCATGATAAATGAAAGGCATAAGGTGACCAGAAAGTTCAGAAGACTCTGGTACTGTCCCAGAAGTCATTCTTCTTTCTCATTAAATTACTCTTGTGCAGTCATGGAAAGAAAGATAAAAAGGCTTCATAACTGGCACTGTGAGGTTAATGGTTGGAATTAGTGATCTTAAGGGTCTTTTCAGCCTAAATGATTCTGTGACTCCATGATTCTGTATAATTCAGGTTCCCACTTGCATGAATGCCAGTCCATGATTTGATAGTTATACTTAGTGTCTGATAATGCTTCTATTTCTTTCCCCTTGAATGAAGAAGCAAGCCCCAGGAATCCATAAATTTGCCTCCAAGTGAAAGACAATGCCTAGTAATCAACTTTATTGCATCCTTTGTGGATTTCACTCAGTCTTGTAAAGAAGGATAATAATTTGGCATTTCCTGCTGCACATTGTCACAGGGACTTGCAGGATAAAATCTGTGTCTGGGACAGATGCTGACCTGGATTAGTGGAAGAACCTGAGTTACCAGATCCTTTCACACAGTGCCCTGAGGCTGCATATTTGGGTCATGGGGCCTGACTTTTCTCCAAAAAAGCTTGCAAATGGAAAGGAAAAAAATAAAGCAACACACATCTGCTAACCAAAGTTTTCCATCAGGACACCACCATATTCTGCATGGCTGAAGCTATTAGTGAAAATAAAATTCTTGAACTGAGGTATGCATATGTGACTGTGCATATTACAAATTTGGGATTGGAGTTTTTTTTAAGCTTTAGCAGTGTAATTCTGGTAATTTTTCAATAGAACAATATATTGAATTCTCTATAATACCTTTGACAAATGTTGACTTGAGACATTGATTTTGTAATATAAGAAATCCAAGGCAAGTAGCAGCAAAAGAAACTCTGATAATTCATTTGAGAGTTTCCAAGAAAACAATTTTTTTGCCCAAAATTCCCATACAATTTCTGCGCACTAACAGAAAGGTTATCTCAAAAGAGTTCACAGAGGGAGCTGCTCATAAATCTAAATACTCACCATTTGATGCAGATTAATATAAGAAAGACTAAATAATAAGCATAATTTCTTGTGATTGTTGTGTCTGATCCACCTATAATGAGTTTAATGCTTACTAAGGGAAAATACATGTCAGATACGGAACTGCAATTTATGCCTACACTTTCATGGACTTCAGTGGAGCTACCCTGGCTCTCCTTAGCTGAGTATGAAACCCCTTGAAGTTCTGTGAGGAAGTACATTTTTCAGCTGGAAAAGTGAATCCAAATCTTTCAGTCCTGGGCTCTGAGCCAAGCAGCATAGCTTTAGCTTTTCCCACATTCAGCATCTACTTGCATTTCAATAGCAAAGCCTGGAAACTGTCAAAAAACACTCTGGAGGTGGATCTGGTCCTTGTCTATAGCTACATTACTGACACGTATATCAGTGCTTTCTATACACTTACAATCAAAAGGCTTTAAAGACTATGGAAAGTTGTATATACATCTTTTAACAAGAGAAAAACAGATGTTCTTACAGTCAGTGTTATGGGGGTCAGTGTGCTCTCTCTGTGTCACCCTTAGCTGCAGGTCTTTTGAAAATTGGTCTGAAAGAAAGGACTTTTTTTTTAATGTATATGTTTCGTAAATGAAGAGCATCAGCAAAGTTAAAATTCTCTGTGTCTTCATGAGCTGAAAAAATCCTTCCTTCAGAGGGAATTCAGACACATTGGCCTCAGATGCTGCTCAGGCCCATATTTGAGCCTTCTGTGAGTTAAGATTTCCTGCTATGTGGATGGTACAGAGCAGTGAATAAGGGCAGAATGTTTTTACTGAGGAAGAAGTGGACACTTACTATTAAAAGTTTAAGTGAGTAAGGATCCCCGTCAGGTTGGAACTGCAAGCTTTTCAAAGTCAGTGGGAATTTTGCCATATAGGCAGTATGGAGCCTGTATCATCCCTGAAGTTCCTAACATATGCCCATGCTTGTTGAAATCACAGTAAATAAGGCAGGCTTGCTTTCTTCTTCTGTCAACTCCATTGTCCTTAGAAGAGGTATGTTTTGAATGCAAATGATTTAACTAATTCATGAATGTCAAAATTGCTATGTAAATAGCATTTATAATAACACATTTTGGAATTGAAGCACTTCGGCCTCAGCACCGAATATTCTTGCCAGCACATATTTGCAGCTATGTCATATGTACACAGGTTGCTAACAAAACCACACAGAAATACAGAAAATACTGGTATTCAGGAGGCACCTGCAATTAAAATCTGTGTCCAGAGCCTGTAGTTTATGAAAGGTTAGCTGACAGGAGAGAGTTTCTGCCCAGGCCATGCCACAGCTGGGCTGTTCTCTAGCTCCTCACAGCCCTGCCCTGCCCGCCCTTGAGTTCCACCAGTGGGGCCACTCACGGGCCCATGGCTTGGCCTGGCTTGGGCCATCCCCAGGGCACTGCCCAGTGCCAGGGCTGTGGCTGCCTATGGTCCCCCAGCTGCCCTGCTCCTGGCTGGGGTGGTGGAATGGGTCCTGGCTGCCAAGCTCTTTCCTGATGGGCTCCCGTGGGGTCCCCACAATCCTAGGGAGTCCTTGCCTCCATATGGCACCCTGATGGTGGCAGCCAGAGCTTCCTGGAGAACACTTCTCCTCTGTCATCAGTTTTGTTGCCTAGGGAGTCTGTAACAAAGTCTCTTCTTGGCATGCATGGGAGAAAGGTGAGTGGGAAGCTGAGGATGGAGAGAAAGGTGATCTGCTCTGCTTTCAGCACACAGCTGCATATCTGCCTCTACCAGAGGGACTGAGACAACAGCAAAACTTGCACAAAGCCCCTAAACAGAGAACTGTGGAATCAATTGGGTTGGAAAAGACCCTGAGATCATTGAGTCCAACCACTGAACCACGTAAACTAGACCATAGCACCAAGTGCCGTGTTCAGTGGTTTCCTGAACACCTTCAGGGATGGTGACTCCACCACCTCTGTGGGCAGTCCATTTCAATGTTTAACAACCCTTTCCATGAAGAAATTCCTCCTGATGTACAACCTGAATCTCCCCTGGTGAAGCTTGAGACTGTGTCCTCTTGTCCTGTCATTTGCTACCTGGGAGAAGAGGCTGAACCCCACCTTGCTACACCCTCCTTTTAGGCACTTGTGGAGAACAAAAAGGTCTCCCCTGAGTCTCTTTTCCTCTGGGCTAAACAACCCCTTCTGCTCCCTCAGCTGCTCCTCACAGGACATGTGCTCCAGACCCTACCTCTGTTCTCTTGCCCTTCTCTGGACATGCCCCAGCCTCTCAATGTCCTTCTTACAGTGACAGGCCCAGAACTGAACACAGCATTTGAGGTGTGGCCTCACCAGTGCTGAGTACAGGGGAGCAATCCCTGCCCTGGTCCTGCTGGCCACCCTATTGCTGATACAGGCCAGGATGCCATTGGCCTTCTTGGCCACCTGGGCACACTGCTGGATCACGCTCAGCCTGTTGTCAACCAGCCCTCCCTTTTCTACCAGGCAGCTTGCCAGCCACTCTGCCCTAAGCCTGTAGTGCCTCATGGGGTTGTTGTGGCCAAAATGTGTAACCCAGCACTTGGCATTTTAAACCTCATACCATTGGCCTCAGCCCATCAATCCAGCCTGTCCAGATCCTTCTGCAGACTCTTCTGACCCTCTAGGAGATCAACACTTACACCCAACTTGGAGTCGTCTGGAAATTTATTGAAGATTCCCTCATCCACATCATCAATAAAGATGTTAAACAGGACTGGCCCCAACACTGATCCCTGGGGAACTCCACTAGTGGCAGGCCACCAAGTAGTTGTGGCACTATTCATCACCTCTCTCTGGGCCCAGCCAGTTCTTAATCCAGCAAACAGGGCACCCACCCAAGCCATGGACTACCAGCTTTTCCAGGAGAATGCTGTGGGAGACAGTATCAAAGGCTTCACTGAAGGTAGACAACATCCACAGCCCTTCCCTCATCCACTGGGCAGGTCATGTGGGCATAGATGGAGATCAGGTTGGTCAGACAGGACCTGCCTTTCCCAAAGCCCTGCTGGCTGGGCCTCATCTCCTGGTTGTCCTGTATGTGCTGTGTGATGGCACTCAAGATGATTTGTTCTGTAACCTTCTCTGGCACCAGGGTCAGGCCAACAGTCTTACAGTTCCACAGATCCTCCTTCCAGTCCTTCTTGTGGACAGTTGTTGGATTGACTCTGGCTGGATGCCAGGCACCCATCAAAACTTCTCTATCCCTCTCCTCCACAGCTGTACAGGGGAGAAAAAATATAATGAAGGGTTCGTGAGCTAAGGACCAGAAGAGATCACTCACCAAATACTGTCATGGGAAAAACAGACTTGAATTAGAGATGTGAATTGAACAAAATCAGAGCAGGATAATGAGAAGTAAAATAAGACCTTAAAACCCCCTTATTCCCACCCCTCACTCCTTCCTAGCTCTACCTCTTCCCCTTCAACAGTTCAGGGAGATGGTAAATGGGGATTAGGGTCAGTTCCTCACAAGCTGTTTCTCACATTGGTCAGGGAGGCGAATCCTTCCCCTGCTCCACCGTTGGGACCCTCCCACAGAAGATAGTCCTCAATGAACTTCTCCAATATCCCACAAGCAGTTCTCCATGAACTACTCCAATGTAGATCAGTCTTCCACAGGGTGTAGTCCTTCAAGCACAGGTTGGTCCAGTGTTGTTCCCCCACAGGGTCACATGTCCTACAAGAAAACCTGCTCCATCATGAGCTGGTTTCTCCTGCAGGTCGCTACCAGGAACCTGCTCCAGCAAGGGCTTCTCCTGCCTCCTCTCAGGCATCCACCTGCCCTGATATGGGTCTCCTTCATGGGCTGTGGGTGGATCTCTGCATCCACACGGACCTCCATGGGCTGCAGGGTCACAGCTGCTTCACCGTGGCCTGCACCACAGGCTGCAGAGGAGTCTCAGCTCCAGTGCCCAGAGTAGCTCCTCCCCCTCTTTCTCCACTGACCTTGGTGTCTGCAGCGTTGTTCCTCTCACATGTTTTCACCCTGTTGTTCTCTGGCCACAATTACATCACTGCAATAGCCCTTTTTTTCCTTCTTATATCTGTTATCACAGGAGTGTTATCACCATCTCTCATGGGCCCAGCCTTGGCCAGTGGCATGTCCATCTTTGGAGCTGCCAGGAATTGGCTCTGCAGGGCATGGAGGAAGCTTCCAGCAGTTTCTCACAGAAGACACCCCTACTACCAAAACCTGACCATACAAACCTAAATACAATGAGCATCACATTGACCAACCTCCAGTAAGCTGTTAACTAGGACTAATGATAAATGATGCAGAGTGTTTTCGTGAGTGTTTCTGCCACCTCCATCAGCACCCTTGGGTGGATCCCATCTGACTCCACAGACTTGTGGTTGTCTAAGTGGCACAGCAGATCACTAACAACTTCCTCCTGGATTGCAGGAGGTCTGTCCTGCTCCCCATCCCTGTCTACCATCTCAGGGGGCTGGCTGCCCTGAGGATAACTGGTCTTATTGGCAAAGACTGAGGCAAAGAAGGCATTAAATACCTCAACCTTTTCCTCATCCTTGGTGACTCTGGTCCCCCTAGCATCCAATAAAGGATGGAGATTTTCCTTGGCTCTCCTTTAGTTGTTCATGTATTTATAAAAACACTTATTATCTTTTACAGCAGTGGGCAGACTGAGTCCTAGTTGAGCTTCTGCCTTTCCAATTTTCTTTATGCATAACATAACAACATCCTTGTACTCTTCCTGAATTGCCTGCCTCTTCTTCCAAAGGCTGTAAGCCTTATTTTACCCTTAGTTCCTGTGAAAGCTCCCTGCTCAGCTAGGGCAGTTGTCTTCCCTGATGACTCATCTTTTGGCAGTTAGGGATGGCCTGCTCCTGCACCTTTAAGATTTTCTTCTTAAAGTAAGTCTAGCTTTCTTGGATCCCTTCATTATTAAGGACAAGCTCTCTTTTCTTCAATTATCTTTAAAATGTCACTTTCAGAAGCTTCAGCTGGAGTATGGTGTCCACCTCTCACAGAGACATCAAATGAAGGGCTCATGCAGGTCTGTTTGACTTTCTCTCCTGGCAATGAAAAGTTTAATCTGTGCCATCACTGCCTGCTGGCCCATACAATAGGCAAAGAGTGCTTCATTCTCTGGTGTCAAACATGGCCACCTCCTTTTCTTTCAAACTACAGCTGTGTGCTGCATTCCTTATGTCCACTTCTGAAGGCCATTCACTGCCTTCATTATTCCTTACCTGACATACTCCCACAGAAGTCATAGTCCCTTTTAGCAAATATTTTTATTAGATAAGATGGGATTCTAAGTATATCTGGCTACAAGTGGTATTTACAGTCATTTGATTTCAGTGGGAGACTGCCTGAGGGAATGCTTTCTTTCATGTTCTGCAGATAAGGAATTGAGGCATAAGTGATGCTCAAAATCAAGCAGCCTATTTGTGACTGAGCTGGGAAGAAGGGCTTCTGATTAAATTATCAGGCAGAAATAAAATGAACAAATAAAAGTAGCAGGTTTTCTGCGTATGATACGGACACACAGTTAAACGGTAAAATTCAATATCACAGAGGCCAAAAGTATTAACGGATTCAAAGAAGGATCAGACAGCTTCTTGGTTGAAAAAAAAATGTCATCAGGTTTTATAAAATACAAAACCACACATGCAACCTCCAGTTTAGTAATTTCGTAAGTAGAAGGAAGCTGGGAGCTGGGTTATTGCAGAGAGGTAGCTATTCTGGTCTTGCCCTGTTGTCACATTCTAGTAGCCATTGTCAGATCTAGAATTCTAGTCTGTATGTATGCATATGAATATATATACTTTTTTAGATACACATAATCTATAGATATGAATATGTATAATCTCTCTTTCTCCTTCTTTCTCTCTCCCCTCCCCTCTCTGTCTCAATGACCTTACACAATGTCATTTAAAAGTCTGCCCAATAATAAATAAATTAATGCCTGCCTAAGAATTAATAAATTCTTACTAGTGGGTTACATATTTTTTTGATGCAGACTCCAATATATTCAACAAAAACCTCCACACAAGGAGTAAAGCAAACAGCAACTATCTTCTCATCCAACAGGTCGCCTTTGAGTGGTTTCTGCTAGAGTAAGAGAGAAGCATGGCTCCAGGTGCTCTGTCAGTCACTGCATTTGGTCCTGGATGGAGCCAGCTGGCCTCCAGTCAGCCTCCAGAGCAGATAGAAATCCCAAAAACTGACCCACACTATCACTGATGAGACAAACCTCATCATACAAGGCAGCAGTGCTGGATACAGCTATGGTACTCACATTTTGAAAGTCTATATTTGGAGGCCTTACAGTAAGTATCTGTGGGGCTCCTACAGTCATCTTGTTTTGAGACAGGAGATCTGAAACTTTGTCTCATCCTACTGTTGACACACAATACATTCTGGTAGCCCCAGTGCAAGGACTTCTGCTCTTCCCACCCTCTGTAGTCACTAATATTGTAGCTTGTAGCCCTAGCACTTAGCTTGCACTTGCCTCCCACTTGGGAGCACTAGGAAGAAAACTGTTGACAAGACACTGAGCACACTCAAGCCCATGGATGCCTATTACTGCAGCTATAATTTGGACCAGAAGATTTAGACGTGAGGCAGTGTCCTTTCAACTTCTGGCATTGGAAGGGTAATTTTAAATTGAAGCTATGTCATGGAACGTAAATAGAGTGGGCTTATGAAGTTTGTTGAAGATACACATTAGGACCTTATTCTTTTTGCCTGCATGCTGGGCTCCGTTTTAGAAAGGCATCCCTTGCCTTGTCCCTCTTTGATGCTGTGTTATTTTCACTCTGCTCTGGTGGCTATGTCCTCTCAGAGTAGTAACTGCACTGTTTCTACATCCAGGATCAGAAGCATTCATTTAATGGAAAACTGCAATATTTGCCACAAATTTATTGGAGAATATGGTATGAAATGCCATGTTAATGGAGCATGACTCTATCTATGAACATAGCTTAAAGAATTCTCTGTATAAACTGAACTTGTTTTAAACTGTTTTACTATGGTTACCAAAACTCTCTGTCATGTTTTTCTTTTGATTGTAGCTGGTTCAGCTGTCTCTTTATGCAGCAGGGTGAAGCTAATGGATGATTACACAAGTTAAAAACCAGGCATCCTAGAAGTGGGAGAAATGAACTGTGTTGTTTTTTTCATTTGTTCTGGTTTACCTCAAGCTGCCCATTGGGATGTAATATTTTCCTGGTTACTCTTGCTCACTGCTTCTTTTTTTCTCACAACATCCTTTTTTTGGTTGATGGCATGTCCTAGGCCATAAAAAGAGCTGGCAGATAGTATAGATAGGAGAAGGATGCTGTGAGCTTGATCTGGCAGAGTTTTTATTGCACTGCAATTTCAAAGAGAAGAAAAATCTCTTCCCAAATTAAAGCTTTAGGAAAAACTAAACACAATATAAGAGCAATAGAATTTGGTTGTCTCCCCTTCCAAATACAGAATCACAGAATTAATCAGGCTGGAAGAGACCGCAGTGGCTCTGGTTCAACTACCCTTCTCAGGCAGAGTCATTCTAGAGCACGTTTCACAGGTTTGCATCCAGATGGTTTTTGAATATCTGCTGTGAGGAAGACTCCAAAACCTCTCTGGGCAACATGTTCCAGTATTTGGTCATCTGCACAGTAAGGAAGTTCTTCCTCATATTTGGGTGGAACTTCCTGTACATCAGTTTGTCCCTGTTCCCTCTTGTCCTATTGCTCAAGCAGAGCCTGGATCCTTTTGACACCCACCCTTTAGATATTTATACACGTTAATGAAGTCTTCTCTCAGTCATCTCTTCTTGAGGCTGAACAGGATTGGCTCCCTCAGCCCTTCCTCATAAGAGGGATTCTTCAGACCCCTGAGCAACTTTGTTGCCCACCACTGGACCCACTCCAGGAGCTCCATGTCTCTCTTGTCCTGAGGAGCCCAGAACTGGACACAGCACTCCAGATGTGCCTCACCAGGGCACAGTAGAGGGACAGGATCACCCCCCTTGTCCTGCTGGCAATACTCCTCCTAATGCACCCCAGGACACCATTGGCCTTCTTGGCCCCCAGGGCACACTGCTGGTTCATGGACAGCTTGTTGTCCACCAGAACCCCCAGGTCCTTCTCCACAGAGCTGCTTCCCAGAAGATCAGCTCCCAGTGTATGCTGGTGTCTGGGGTTATTCCTTCCCAGTGCAGGACCCTGCATTTGCCCTTGTTGAATTCAGATGGTTTATCTCTGCCCATCTCTCCAATCTGTTGAGGTCCCTGTGAAGGGCTACACTCTGCGGTATTGGCCACTGCTCCCAGGTTTGGTCATCAGTGACCTGCTGAGGAGGCACCTGTCCCTTTGTCTGAGTTACTGATAAACAAGTTAAAAACACTGGGCCTAATATAGAACCCTGGGGGACACCACTATTGACAGGTGCTTAAAAACAGATGTTTAAGACAAATGTTTTTAAAAAATACAAAAAAAGACTGGGCTCCGGGTTTTCCTATGTTGTGTGCACTATTTCTCATCATGCTATTACTGAACTCAAAACCAAAATTTGCTGATAAAATGGCTAGGTCCCAGCTGAAAGACAAACACTATACAAACATTTATTCTAAATAGTTGGGTCATTTGAATTATTTAAAACATCTGTGTTATTTTTTGAGGAAATGTATTTTCCACACTGTTTTTAGAGCTAGGTGAAATTATCATTGTGGATACCGCTTTGAATGGCTGCAAAACTGATTTCTGGTGTACCTCAGAAATACAAACACCTCTCCAGTCTGACTGACTTTACTGGAATTACTAAGCCTGACTCTCTCTGAAAATCAGACTAAGTATTCTTTGTTATTGTGGGGCACATCATCTTTCTATTTCAGGAGTAAAGGCTGATAGATGAAAACTGAAGATTTAAGTCAGCATATGGTCACTATTATTGAAATTTGGAAAAGTTACATTTACTCTTTTTTTTTTTTTCCCTAAATGACCAGGTTTCTCATACTTAAAGGATTTGTTGTTTAAGGTCTTCTAGCTTTTGAAAGCATGCTGCATTTGGAAAGATTTCTTTTAGTAAAGATAGTACAAAAATAAGTGATTTCAAGATTTTTCCACTAATCTGGCCAAAATCTTTTTCACATAGCTAGCTTCCACATAATTTGGTATTTTCAAAATCAAAAGTGACTTTTCATGCATTTTCCATATAAACTGGTTTATAAAATAGCCAACCATTCCCCTCTGTGTAGCATGTCTCATCTCTAAATTTGGGTATGTTTTGTCTTTGATTTTACAAGCAGAATAAGCACATGTACCCTTCCACACTTCAAAGTTTCCCTACTATACCCCTGATCTACTGTGATTTGACAAAGTTAATGAATTAAATCACAGTTACTTGCATTTATCTTTTTTGAAAAAGCCTATATCAAATCTAGGTGAAATTCTCTGTGTGATCAGGTCATGTATAGGAAACTTTCTGTTAGGCTATCAAGCCCATATATATGTGCTGCAGTGCCATCAGAATACCATGAAGGGTTTAAACTGTTTGCTTTTGTGCTTTTGGTTTTCATGCTTTACAGAGGTGGATGCAGTTTTCCCCTCAAAATAGTTTTTGATATTAGAGCTTCTACCAACCCTAGTTCAATAGCATGAGAATTTTTAATAAAGGATAGTATCACTTAAACCCAGGTTTGCTTTCACCTTAAGAAACCATTTTCCTTTGCAGTGTTCTTAGATAACATGATCTAGTTTGGTTGAACAGTTGGTTTAACCATGCCTCTGAGCACTGGGATCTCATGGTTCAGCAATTTCTGTGAGGCACTGCTGTTGCTGGACCTGGATTCCAGCACTGATGAGCAAGCAGTGATAGCAGCTTAGGGAAGGAGGAAAAAAGGTGTCAGTGGATAGCCAGCCTAGAAGCAAAGGACAATGACTTATGACTAGAAAGGTAATAGCTGCTTCTTGAGCTTCATTACTCCCCTTCTGACACCTGTCTGATCAGAAGGTCATAATTAATCATACCTGCTGTCATGTAAAAGGAATGAAAACAGCATGCATAGTATTGTTGCACATTCATGCATTTACATCCCTGTGTCTTGGCTACTGACGCTGGAGTTCCATGTTAAAAGGGTCTCAACTGTAAGAGTGGATGTTGGCAGATGATGTTCTTCTCCCTGAACAGGGAGTCTGTCTGGGACAAATGCAAGAGCCCTGAGCATGAAAAGGAAATACTAACTGATATGCTATTTAACTGCACTACAGATACTCTTGTCTGTGTGTTCCTGATTGTTTTCTAACAACGTAATATCTGCATGTGTGCAAAGGTAGTTTGATTCAAAGAATCTGCTTCTGGAATTTATGTGGATGCCATGGAAAAAAAAGTCATTCTCTCAGTGAACTTATCCTAGCAGGCAGGAAGATGACCACACTGCTGTAAGGTACATACCAAAATCAGAATCTGAGACACCTAAGTGGAAGCAGTGAGAGCTCAACTGTACATACAGAGGTCAGGAACTATGAACATGCTCTAGAGATCAGGAACAATAATCATGTTCAGCCCCTGCCACTAGATGCACCATCTTCTTTGTCAAACCTGTGACTGATTCTAATGACCTCTTAATAGCAGGAGAAGATATGAGAAACAGCTCCATTTGGCAGGTCTTAGTTTGTCACATTACACTTACTAAAATCTAACTTGGCAAATCCTTCAAAGTCATTTTATTAGAGTAATGCTTCATGGAGTTGCTGGTTGTTTTTTTTTTAATATGGCAGAGGGGCTGTAAAGCTTACTTTGGGTTCACAAAGGAAACTTGGATGGTCAGTGGACTGCAAACCAAAATCATGTGGGTGGTATCTATTGCCAGTCATGCAAAAAGAGTATGAAAAATGCATAGTTTCCACCTTCTCTGTCAATATTTCAGAAAGCTAAGGCTTTTCCAGGTTATATTAACCCATAATGGTGTTATGTAGTTTCCTATCATGTTGTGTTGGCTTTGGCTGGGGTAGAGTTAATTTTCTTCACGGTGGCTAGTATGGAGCTGAGTTTGGATTTGTGCTGATAATATGGAGAAGTTTTTGTTGTCACTGAGTGCGGCTTACACAGAGGCAAGGCTTTTCCTGGTTTTTTTACTGCCACATTGGCAAGTTGGGGGAGCTTGAGAGGTTGGGAGGAGACACAAGTGGGACATCCAGACCATATGACATCATGAGCATGGGAAGAGGGAAAAAGGGGGAGATATTTGGAGTAATGATGTTTGTCTTCCACGTCACCATTACACATGATGGGGCCCTGCTGTTCTGGAGCTGGCTGAACACCTGCCTGCCCATGGGAAGCAGTGAATTAATTCCTTGTTTTGATTTGCTTGTGTGTGTAGCTTTTGCTTTCCCTATTAAAGTGTCTTTATCTCAGCCCATGAGTTCTCTGGCTTTTACCCTTCCAATTCTCTCCCTGATCCTGCTGTGGGGGAGTGAGTGAGCAGCTGTGTGAGGCTTGGTTGCTGGCTGGGGTTAAACCATAAGACATAGAAAACCTCAGAAAGGAGTCGTGTCCTTCTGAGATGTGTATCTACGGGACAGCTTAGCATGTTGGAACAGTTTAACTAGACACACACACTTAATGGGCTCACTGTCCTGAATTTTCAATAGCAACTCAGTGGAAAGTTCCCATCACTTGATCATGTCTCTGAGCCCCCTGGGTAAAATTCACGTCCAGGGTATTACTCATCTAGAAGCCAGCCTCAGGTTCAGGAAAGAATGCCTGTGCCCCTATTCCTCTATAGCCACTGAAAAAGTACATTGGAAAAGAAGCTGTTGGTATTCCTCTATTTGCATAAAGGCAACAATGGCAGAAAACTGATTGTAACATCAGGCTGGTTTTATGCTGTTGTTTATTCCATTAGGCAGGAGAAACAAAGAATTATACCATGTATTGGTGACTAGAGACCCACCTGTAGAGATGGACTTCTGTCATACTATTATGAGGGAATCCAGTACAGTATGAGGAGTGACTGCAGCTGATTCTAGCAAATTAAGTATTGTTTACAAATCAGAGAGAAGGGATTGGAGTCACCTCTTGTGGGCATGAAGTGAGTGGCTTCCCTTCTACAACGTTGTAACTAGAGCATTGATCTGTGTCTCCATGTGAAATTCCAGATGGAAACATTTTAGAGATGTTAAATAATCACTTCCAAATTATTTTCTGTGAGTTCTTTGTTGTTATTGATTCTCTGATTTTCTTTTTCTGAAGGATCAAAGTAATTCAGCATAAGCTGCTCTGCTGCAAAGACAGTATAAGTGTCACCCTTTCATAGATAACTCCTCATTTTGTGCTTGGTTTCCAGGTCTGCTAGGAACCAAATGCTTTAAACCCCTGAAGTCTGAAAGGAGTCCAGGAGTAGCTTCTGGCTGGTGTCTCTACAAATATACTGGGGACACAAGTCAACTATATAGCATAATTTTCTGGGAGTACAGTCCATCTTGCTCAGGAAGATTCCTAAGACTAATGCTGAATCCTAAAATTCAGACACAGCGAAGATACACCCTTTCCAAAATCCCGCGAGAGATTTTATATACTCTTTAACCCTTGAGAGACACTTGATGACAGAAATTTGACTTAGACACACACGACTGTATAAGTGCATACACACAGGGCATTTTGAAAACATTTTTTCACATAGATATATGCAGTAGAAACTCCCTTTGACTTTTCAGTTTCCTTGCTTCTGTAAACCAGTATTCATCATGGGGTCAAACTGCAGTCCTCCGTACAACTCATGCCATTCACTCTGAACCACGGTTTGTCTTGTCCAGCTTGCTTTGTCATTTCAACTGCAAACCCATTCCCTCAGCCTTGTATGACTGTGCAAGACTGTCTGACTTCCGCTCAGTTGGTGCTTTATGACTTTCTTTTTGGAAAACGCTTCCTGTGAACAGAAAGGACTATTGCTTTTTCTCTCCTCCTTATCATGTCTTCCTGTTAGTCCAATGGCTATCTACTGTCTACTCCAGGAGCAATGTAATGTATCTTGCAAGGTCCTTCAGAGAGGCATTAAAATAGACAGCAATATCACAACTCCTTTCAAATCAACAGCAATTGAAAAAAAGGAGCGTATACATAAGGAAATCCCACAAATCATCACAAGGAGTAAGTAATGAATGGTTGCTGTGCTCTCAAACTGCATTTTCAACAAATAAATGGTTTATATAACTTATCTCTACATATGTTAGACTAATGTGTTTGAATTATATGCAATGGACATTACTTGTGCATATAATACATCATCTCGTACAGGTTGAACAAGAAAGCATACATCTCATGTAGACTCTATGTGTATCATATATGAAGTTGATTCTATTATTGGTATAAATTTAAGCCCTAGCTCCCCATGTGTACCTGTATCCGTAAAAACTTTGGCATGCCTTTGAAAGACAAGGACCTGAAGACTGTGTCTTGAAGTCACTGCCTCAAGCTGCGCATACATGCAATGCAATGAAAATGAATTGATGCAATATGCACCATGCCTCTTCTTACATGTCATAGACACACTTGATTCACTGATCCCATCCACCTGTTGGGCCTAGAAGTGGGAAGAGTCAGAAGGAGTTCCTTGTGACCTACTGAAGATTGGATTATAAGAGACCAGGACTGAAAAATATGTTGTTGAGAACACCTGTCCTCCTTCCTTATTTTAAACAGGGTTAGGTTATAAGCAAATCTGAATGCACTTCCAAAGAAGGCACACATTTGTGCAATGAATGTAATACTGACAGCTACAAAGGAAGACAAATGACATAAACAGGATGCTTCCCTTGAGTCAGGCTACTGTTTGAGCAGTGTTTCTTCCTTTCCACTCTCTGAATCACTCCCAGTCTTCTTTAGCTTCCTTCTTTCTGTCCCACTCTCCCCTCTCACTTTCTCAGGTGGGAAATAGGATGTAGCCCCCTCAGTGTGTCTGTCAAACATTTTGGGTCTTCAGATAATCTTTGACCGGACCTGACTATGTTTCTTTCACTGAAGCAGAGGATTGGTTTCCACTTAAGCCTTTGGAATCCTAGTGCTCTGGAAGAATAACTCCAAGCACTGCATTTGGGAAAGCTTTATTAAAAAGTTGAGAGTGAAAGAAAGGTAATAATTGCATTTAAATAATCAAGCAAAGCAAAGCTCACCTCTGGGTTTATAAATTTGTACAGAAGACATAATTACAAGGGGCCTGTGTTGCTACATTGCTTTTACTTTGAAAACCAGATTGCCACCCCACTCCCACTGGATGGATAATTGGGTCCTCATAGGTCTCTTGAATCAAAGTAGTGTTGCAATAAAACTTTATTTCTCCAGTGCTCATTAAAAGAGAAGCTGAATGGAAAACTCCCACTTTAGGGATGGGATTAGATAGCCTGAGATTATTCCTCCTCCCATGCCCTTTCAAGGTTTTTTGTTTCTAAATCTGCTCAGCAAGAAAAAGTAAATTGCCAGAAGTGAGATTAGTGAAGAATATTGTCCCAAGGACAATAAGGCTTTATTGCAAGGCTGGTATGAGATCCCTGCTTCAAAAAACTACAAGACTTGGAGGTGTGTGAGCTCTTAATTGCCTACCTCTGATAAACTGGCAGCAAAAAAAAAAAAGAAGAAAAACCCCATTCAGCCATGAATTAGCCTGGATCAAGTCCACTTGCTAATCAGAGTTTAATGAGGATGCTGCTGGTCTTAACATATTCAAAATGTTCAAAACTGCCCTGGCTTCAAGTTTGCGCAGTTAGTATTTCCTCTCTGCTGTCACTTCTGCACACAGGCTGTCATGAATCTTTAGAGAACATAATTATGTCTGGGACAGGCATGCTAGGGAGAGTGGGAGAGTATGTACCTCAGAGGGAGTGAAAACATAAGGCTGAAAGTTATTCTGCTAATTCATTCCCGTAACATCCAAATTGTCTACGCCTCAGCTGCTGGTACGAATACCCCTATTTGCTCATTGTCAATCAGACCCATAAAGCTTGGATATATAGTTGGAGTTCTAATACTGTGTCACAGTCAGCCTTTATCTGCCCTTGCTGTCAAGGAATCCATAGGACAGTTGTGTATGAAGGCCCCAGGGTTCAAGAATCATAGGTCACACTATTGGCAACCACAACTGCCATTTGCTGCTTAAAAAGACCAGAAGTCATACAAATATAGCCACTGTGCCAGAGAACTCAATGTGTGATATTAAGAGATGCTTTGACTTTTGTTGGCTACACTGAAGTTAGTGAGTTAGCTCTCTTCAGTAGCTACGTCACTGCAAGCTATGCCTTTGTGTGTGTGGTGGGCTTCAGAGCACTGGCAGAAGGAAACGGTCACTGGCAAGGTACCCTTTTGATCCTTATTCCTCATTCCCATCCTACTGCTTTAAACTAGATGCTATAAGGGCACCAAACTAAAAAAAAAAACAATCCAAACAAAGAACAAGAACTCAAGATTTTGATATGTTCTAATTATGGTCTTGATTTGGGATGTGGGACTGACCACATGAGGCTATAAAAGCTTTTACATAAACCTTTCTGATTTCTTTAAAAAACAATAGTGTTCTACCCAGAGCAGTATGTGACACACTGTGAGAAAAAAGTACCACATCTTCTGTTGGTCAACGTGATCAGGGCCATATAGTTTGATCAGACACTGCTGATCAGCAACTATGCTGTTGAGTGCAGTTACATTGGGTCATGTACACTCTGTCTTGTGCTTAAAGTTTAGTTTATTCCCAGCCTACTCTCCACAGTCTAATGAATATTACAAACTGTCTATAAGACTGTGAACTTTGTATATTGCAAGGAATGTGTTACACACAGCCTGATCCATCTTACCCTGATTTTATACTGCTATTAAATTCAGTGTAAGAGCTCATGATTTGCAGCAAATATGAATGAGAGGGAAATCAGCTGTGGGAGACCATAGGTGTCTTTCTAACACTCAGATTTTTCTTGAGTATTGTGTAAAAATTGCATTAACCAAGCTTCCTGTCTGCCTTTGTAGAACAACTCTTCAAGATGGCAGGGAAAGAATGAATTTACTATCATATGCAATAATTCTTGACGGTTTTGTTTTGGTTTGGTTTGGGGTTTTTTTTGGTCTTTTTGTTTAGACAGAATATTTTCATGACTTTTCATGCTGTGGCCTCACAAAATCCAACACTGCTATTGGTTGAAAATAATATGTTCAGGCAGGATATTTTTCATTTCACATTGGAACTATATGTAAAATGTACACTAAGTGAAACTGATTCCAAGTTTTCTTACCCTTGACATTCATGCCATCCATTATGCAATTAGAAGATTCCAAGTATGTTTTTTGCTATGGTATCAGAGAGGTAAATCAATAACCAAATCTCTTCTTTTTTTTTCCCCTCTAAACATTAGAGGAATAATACCAATGTTGCAGCAACTTAGTTGTTTATTTGTGAAGCACTCATGTCTGATGTTAAGGAAGGCAGTATTTGTATTGACAAGAGATATTTGAAAAATTAAAACTTTCTAAGTGATTAAAAATTGCCTTGGTTAAACAATTTTTATAGACATTAACATTTCTAATCAAAACTCACTTTTAATCAAATGGTCATTGTTGAAAAGAGAACTTCAAGTCAACGTCCCATTATGGTCTCTCCGAAAAAGGCCTTGTCTTCAAAGTTTATGCAAGCATGGTCCAATACTACAGAAGTGCAATATAAATGCAATTTAATGTTATTCGACTCCATCACAAATAATGTTTTAGAGCAGCATGGGAACTGAGAAGAGGGTTGGCAGGGAGAGTTTATACTGTATATATATATACACCAGCTTATATTTTATTCTTTGAAGTATAAAATTTTTAGAAACTCTTTGCAAAGTCTTTGTAAAACCTGGATTGTTTCTGTAATACTTTTATTCTAGCTGTACACTTTCATCAGCTTTAATTTCTGACATGCTGGAATACCAGAATTTCTCGAGCTAACTAGTTACAGCTTCATTTTTTGAGTTTTGACATAGTTTACGATTCAGTTTTCCTCCTCTCTCTTTTTACTAAGAGGTACAGCTTATCTGAGAATCTGCATAATAGAAACATTTTGTGACTAGATATTGAAAGAAAATATGTTCATGTAATCTTAATATATCAGGATCTTTTTAAAACAGCACATAGTTCACGCACCATTTAAAAGTAATTATCTTCTTCCCAGAAAGAAATGATTGTATTTGGTAATTGAGCTGTGATAAAGAGGCCTAGGTAAGCCCAGCCAGATATGAAATATTTCATATTTGTGTTTAAGAATGCTGAAATGTTCCATCTGGATGAAAAATTCTTAACTGAAACGTTTAAACATTTCCAGAATATTTTTTTGACATTTTCAAAATGAAATGTTTTGATATTTCTGAATAAATCTTTTATCTCCTTTTCATTCTATACATTGCTTTGCCATTCTGACATTTTGTTTCAGTTCGGGACAAATCCAAATATTAAAACATCCCTGCAGTAAGAAATTGCAGTTTTGGACCGTATCTGCTTCTGATAATGAACTACATATAAATTTGTTCAAGATGTTATGAATCTAAAAAACTGTTCTTATTTTATCCAAACTACAAGGGGAAACCTGCCAATGACTTTAAAAGTTCTTTGCAAGATAATACAGAATTTTTTTGTTCCAGCGTAATCTGCCAGAATAGAAAATATGTAATATATTATATATACAATAATATACAGTACATTTCTAGAAAGTAATAGACATAAAATAAGATTTATAAGACAAATTATTCAGGCAGTGCAGAGTCATAATAAGGCCCAGTGCTTATATTATAGCTAAAAATATTACTAATAATTGTAGCAGGTCAGTGTGTATTTCCAAATCTAAATTATTATCACATCAATCTAGTTATAGAAGGTTAAACTTTTCTATGTGTTGCCCAGTTCAGTCTTGATTCTTGTGTCTTTCTGCAGACGTCCTGTTTACTTGGAGACACATACATCTGATGCAAAGCCATCACTTTCAGAAGTATCAGAAGCATTGGACCTTACTGCATTTTTATTTGCCCCAGTATTCAGGATTAATTTCCACTGGAGCCAGTGTAACAGAATTTAGCTCCCAGTATGGCTTTTTGCATCTATCCTGTGCATGGAGGCAGCTCTAGCCACCCTAGCTGAGCATCCTCAATTCATGGAAGAAGGAGGAACAGTTGGGCCACTATCATTTCAGCTGTTTTGAGCTACAGGCTGGAACAAAAGGAACTCTATGAAAAATCAGAGTGTCAAAGCAGCCACAGGGCTGCTGTAGCTATCTGTGGGAGACTGCAGCAGCCTGGAATTTTTAAGGTAGTGCAAAGAATGCTTGAACTCCTGGGAGGTGCAGGAGGTAATTTAATATCACCCCATTGGCATAGAATAAATGTGAATGAGGGAGAAAAGAGGCCCACAGTTTACAATAGGCTCAGTAATACTGCATGCATTTTGAGCAGGCGCAAAAGAACAGCACAACAAATGCTTCTAGAAGGTTCCTAAAAAGCAGCCTTTCTGCTTAGATAATTTTTCAAGGACTTGGTATGCAGGACTGAAACAACATTTTAAAAGGGAAATTTCCAAGTCACGAACTTCTTCTTTGAAGGAGTTCCCAGTTCCTTCAAAACTGAGAAAGGGTTTGTGTTCATTTCAAGTTTTGGGTGAAAATTTGGGTCAAGTTTCAAGATGGTTTCTCGACCTCTAATTACTATTATTAGCACTCCTAAATGGACTCTTTAGAAAATCCCTTGCCTAAGGAGGGCTGGAGTGAGCTAATGAGTATGAGAGTGAGAAGAAGGTCCTTGTTTGAATTTTAAATACTCCAGCTCACTAATTGGGGACTATGGAGAATGCTTCTTTTGGTATGGAGGGAGTTCAGGGGCAGGTGGGAATAAGAACAATATTTTTTAGACCTGTCACTTTAAAATATACCCACTGCTGCTTTGCCTTGGCACCAAATGATTTTTTAAGCAACAATAAGTAACCTTATCCTCCCTTTAGGCACTTGCAGGACTTACTTATTTTTGTTTTTAAAAGTGAGCTGGACAAGGTTTTCCAAGGTCTCATGGCTTTAATGAAGAATAACATTTTTTGATGATCCTGGCAGTGGGCATCTTTTCTTTTCCAAATAAAAATGAAGAGGCAGAGAGCCTCGTGCCTACAGGTCTGTTATATGTTAGACCAGCAGAGTTCCCGCTGACAGTACTGTTCCAATTGGACACTCTTCCTGTCTTTTTATATTTTCGTTTTCCATTTTTTTTTTTCATAAATATATTTCTTTACATTGTTCCCATCATTGCATGCATCATTTCTACCCTCAGGACCCATGCTGACTTCTTTTCTCAGAGGACCTACAGCTGTGGCAGTCTTACCCAACATGAAGACATCTTTTTTTTTTTGCAACAGAAATTTGGTTTAGTCATCATATCTAAACACAGCTAACACAAACTCCATATTTTTTCTGCTGAAAAAACAGAGGACGGGGAATGAACTTAAAATACACGTATTTATTCTTTTTTCTGCAGGACCTAGAAAAATGCTAATGTGAAAATTTATGAGTGCGTGATGAACTAGAAATTATGTGGACTCATGCATAGGACCATGAAAACTCTGCAGATTGGGCTGTACCCAGTATTTCAGAAGGCACTTCCAAGTTATGAACAACAGAGAATAGGAGTTAATCCGTATCTCCAATAACGTTTTCTTTTTCTATAAGCCAAGGAATCCAATGAATTGAATTATTTCATTTTGACTGATTTTTGGCCAATTACATTTTCTTTTACAATTCCATATAGATAGTCAATTTAATCCATTTGAAGCTATGTGTAGTTTAAGAATTAATTAGGGTCAACCCAAACTTTCCCTGGTGTATAATGTTTTTGCTTCCCAGCTGTAGAGAGAATTGAATCCCACAGTTCTGTGGTGACAGACTAGCTGGATATTTACATCTGACAATTTACTGAAGTAAATTGCACACTCAATTCTCACCTTACACATATGCCTCTGAAATCCTGGTTGTTATTCTACTGATGACATAAAGAAAGCCTTATTTGTATTTGAAAAAATTGCTTCTGTCTATTGCAATGCTTTAGCATCAATGCAAGGCAATTTTGCTCCTCTTTTTGTGTTTATAGAGGCTGATGAAAATCTGTTAAAGGTTTTGAATCATGATTTTACAAAATAGTACTGACAAGAATTAGCTAAGTTAATCTAAACTATCTCAGAAAGGGTCAAAATATGGAAATATGGATATATTTTACAATTGATATACCATTACACTGTGTATCATGGCCCAGTCCTGCAATGGACTGAAGCCTGTTTTCTTGTGCCTTTCCAAGGCACCTTGGCACAGCCTGTCAGACTGCATAAAACTGAAGAATTGACGTATTGCTTTCCACCCATTCCTGCAGAGCAGGATCTCTCAGTTACACGGTTTTGCTGACATTGTGCTGACGTTTTGACTTACCTGGGGAAAGATAGGGCTATAGGATTAGGACTAAGAGGAGAGACTGCTCCTTGTGTTTGCTCTTACAAAATGTTTTATAATACACTGCACAGAGTACCTCTTAATTTTTGTTGTTTGCATTTCAATTGCACTAGAGGAAGAACCTGACTGGAGTAAAAATGAAAGCAGAGGTGAGCATGATTCTACACTAGAAAAAGACTCATTCCAACTCTCAGCTCTCTACAGATGTCTTTACTTGCTCTTCCCATTTTCTGGGCAGGCTTCATTCTGGTCCTTGGGCAGAGGCAGGCAGCTGTTTTCAACATCTAAAGGACAAGAAGACCTTGAAAGAAGTTCCAGGTGCCATGCTTGCATTCTGCCTAAAGATTATGAATAGATTTGATTGGGGCATGGGGTGGAAACAAGTAATAAAAGCTGGCAGCTGCTTTCTACATGAGCTATGCAGTCAACCTCTTGGAATAAATTTCAACAGCTTCAGAATAGGTTACCTAAATTCATTCCCTCTTTTAATCAGGTTTAAATAAAAGCAGATTTCTGTTACTCCTTCCCTTTTTGCTTGACATCCCAAAGCAATACTGACTGTGGGAAGCCAGGCACATAACAAGGGGGATACATGGACATATGGAAATGGTTTTCATCGGTGATGGACATATGGCTCTTCTCCTTTGACCCACCATGACATCAGTAGTTCAAAATTAAATTGGGCACCAGAAATGGACCATGAAATAATTGAAGACTTCTCATTAAGCATTCAGATTCCTACAAATCCCATTTGCACACAACATGTCTTTTTCTTTGTGGTCCTGTGCACATACTTATAAACCTGCAAGGAGAAGGTTTAAGGATCTGGTCAAAACACACCAACCTCAGGTTTGCCAGTAGTACCTACAGGTTAGAAGGAAGGATGTGGATGGCTTTTTGTAAATGTTTATCTAGATTACAATCTTTGAGGTGGACAGGAGTTCTTGTGCTTCTTCTGGTGTAGAGCTCCCACTCAAGAAGCTCTGCTCATGCCCTTGTCACCCCAGCCAAATTCAGAGGCTCTGGAGAGCCCAAGAGCATTCAAAGATAGTTGCCTTAATTGGTTAATGATTTCAGAGCCAAGCACATGTTTGTGCAACTTCCTTACCCTTGAGGAAGCCTGGCTAGAAGTGGCTCTACTAGCTGTGCTCCTGCATAGAAGGCCAGGCCTCAGCTCTCCTGGGGCACATGGAAAATATGCAAGGTCTTGGTTATGTTCATATTTCACAGATTCTCAATGCTACTTAGGCACCTAGACATCTTAAGAAACCCTTGACCATCTTGATATGTTGACAGAAACAATAGTTATTGAGAAGATCAATACTCAAGGTTCAACTTTTAAAATCTGACCTAGAATTGTTCTAAAAAAAATTTGAGTATCTCAAAATACAGATACTTACTTCCATGGCTATGTATCACAGACAGTCATTCTCTTGGGCACAGGTTCTAACTGGTTTGGGGGTAAAAAAATGGACCTCTACTTAATACTAATAACTTCAGTCTTAAGTGTGTGGACTGTCAGCAAGCATATAGCATATACCTGCACATCCTGCACCAAAAGCTGAATTCTTTCTGCCTGGCCAGCATACATAGGGCAGCTTGAAGGATGAACTCTACCAAATGCAGAAGCAGTGTTTCTCATAAATACAGTTCTTCAGCTTGACCATATGATTTTGAAACAGCAGCAGGGCCCTACATCTTGCCAGCCTCTCACTGGAACGGTCCAAAGTCTCAGGCTCTGGATGTAAGGAATAGGCCTGTGCACCTGTTGCTGGGTATCTGTATGCATGCATGCCCTGATTACCTCTGCAGATAATTATGTAGAAGCTCTATTATTATCCTGTTAAATGAAAATCCAGCCTTCAGGGCCTCTGGTGTGCCTCTGCAGGCATGGAGTGGTAGAAAAGCCACTGTAAAATCATACTTCAGAGGTAGTTTTTCAGAGCTGAGTTGTGGAATATACACAGTGATTTAGATTAGAAAGAAAGCAAGCAAGGAAAAGGAAAATAATAAAAAAAGAGTCAAAAATATGGTAAAATAAAGAAATCTTGTGTATGTGGATGTTTCTTTCAGAAACAAGAGACATCTGTTAGGGAAATGAAATCTGTCCAAAGAAATGAGGAGGGGGTGGGGGAAAAGGTGAAACATTGCCAGCGAAACAGAAGAAAATCTCAAACTTTCCCACAGAAGACTTAGTCAAACCAATGCAGAAACAGACGAGTTAAGAACAAGGGATTTATTTCCAAAAAGGAGCCAAGACAAAGATTGCCAGACAGAAAAAAAGTGTCATTAGCACTGCAGGAGTCAGGAATGATGGTAACCAGCATCATCCAGCAGGTCTGGTTACATTTCTGTTACTTTTCACTTTTTATGTGGAGAGCTTTAGCAGGCCCCAAGTGTCAAAATTATCTTTTCTCCAGATCATCTTCAGTGGTCATTCCTCCTGTGAGGCAGATCCTGCCTCCCCTTTGGCTGATTTATGAAGATCCCAAGGCACAAAAAGCAGCAGAAAACTGTTAGCTCTGACCCCAGAATGTTGTCTCTGTGTGGTACTGTCACCTTATCAGCGTCTCCCCAATCATCCACAGTGATGGGGGATGATTGTTCTCATCCACAGTGAGAACTTGTCTTAGAGAGATGGATGTTTTCAGGCTCTATTCTTCCATAGCAATCCCAGGCTGTCAAAGCAACCCTGTGGAACTGTCGGACAGCATAAAATCGATCAGCCTCCACTTAATTTGTGTGATGTGAGCCAGCCTGATTTCTGTACTGGCATGGGAGCAGTATGTGGTAACAACACCCAGTCCACCTAAATTGTGCCAGATGCAGTTCAGTTTCAGAGTCAGAGTCCACAGGTTACTACCGTGGTAGAAACAGTAAATTGGAAATTTGGTGCCTAACAAACATCCTCTGGATTTTTGTTTCTATTATGCAGCCAGTTCCCTGTTGTATTGACAGAAAGCTGACTGCCATAACAAATCTCTAGCACTGTGCAATTTGGTTATCCTGTTGTTGCTTTTAGCAGTGAGGATTTTATAGGCATTCCTGTGAAAACCCCACCTGCTGTGGGGTTGCTTTCTTCTTCATAGATCCACAATCTGGCTCCTTCTTTTTGACCAAATTACTAGGCTTCAAAGAAGAAATGCACAGTAGAATATAAAGAGCCAGGAATCATAGTGACAGAGAAAGCAATTGTTAATACGGGTACATTGCAATACCTTTCTTTATTAAGAGTAATGATGTTTAGAAGAACATACTTTTTTTAGGTATAGGCTGTTTTTTAATATCCTTCCTAAAATAACCTAAGAAGAATGCAAAGGCTCCATAACTTTAGCTTTTTATTTTGTATAATTTGAGGTGCCTAACAATTCAAAATAGACATTGTCATCATCACAAGGCATATAAAGTGGGGGTGGTGAAGACTGCAGAGAATCCTCAGTCTTGATTCAGACTCCATTGTTGACCAGAACAGAACCTGGCAGGAATAAAACTTCCAGAACTTCTTGGAAAATGCAATCTCAAGTCATAAGTAGCACAAGGAACAAAACCAACCAAACAAGCAAACAAAAAACAATGGCAAATGAGAAAAATATGGGAAAAATTCTAGTCTCTATCCCTGCTCATGGCATTCCCACTTGCAAAAACATTTTTTATTCCTTTCAGCAGAGAAGCATTTATAGTGTACAAAGCTTACACTAATCATGAAAATCACCGTAAGGCAAAAAAAGAAAAAAAAAGGAGGGGGGGAAATGAGTGAAAATAACTAAGGTTGTTTTTTATATAAGGCACGAAACACAAATGGAGACTTTTTCTTCAAACAGTTCTTAGCAAAAATCATGCCAGAATTTCAAAATTTGTCCCTATAAAAATAAGCTATTATTATTATCATCACATTATTAACATTAGTCCAAACAATGTGCATAAACTAGCATTCTCATTTAACCCACATCAAGGCTGATATTCAGGATCCAGGACTCAAACATCATTCCTGACGCTTTTCAATGCTTTTCAAGCATAGCCTGGGTGTAAGTGGTAATCTGATCTGACATCTGTTAATAACGCTCCATATTGTGAGTATCTTTGCTCCAGAGTACTGGTAATCATAATACTACCTAGATCCAATGTGTCACTTTTCTTCCTTAGAAGAACTTTGGAAAGAACCATACATACTTGGTGCTTTTTATTCAGTTGTTACATGTTTGAAACTGCAAAGCAGCCATGTGCACTGAATTACTGATGGGAAGATCATGTATTTTAAGTTTTGCAGAAATAGTAGCCAAACTGCTGTGTGTTTTTTTCCTCTGTAGTGTTAATCCTGCACTTTCTCTCTTTTTTTTCCATTTGAGACAAAGGATTATTATGGCTCACTTAGGCTGTGTTGTTCAAAGCAAACTCAATTGTTTAGTGTTTTCATTAGGGAAAGATACATGCCTGAAAGAAGAGATGTCATCCAGAAGGATCTGGACAAGCTCGAGAAGTGAGGCCATTGGGAATCTCATGAGGTTTAACAAGACCAAATGTAAGGGCTGCACCTGGATCGAGGCAACCCCCAGTACCAGCACAGGCTGGGGGCTGATGGAGAGCAGCCCTGGGGAGAAGGACTTGGGGGTGCTGGTGGGTGAGAGGCTGGACATGACCCAGCCATGGGCACTCACAGCCCAGAGAGCCAAACGTGTCCTGGGCTGCATCCAAAGCAGCGTGGGCAGCAGGGGAGGGAGGGGATTCTGCCACTCTGCTCTGCTCTGGTGAGACCCCACCTGGAACACTGCATCCAGCTCTGGGGTCCCAGCACAGGAAGGACATGGACCTGTGAGAGTGTGTACAGAGGAGGGTCACCAAGATGAGCAGAGGGATGGAATACCTCTCCTTTGAGGAAAGAACTGGGATTGTTTAGCCTGGGGAAGAGAAGGCTTTGGGGTGACCTAAGTGCAGCCTTCCAGGACCTGAAGGGAGCCTCCAAGAAAGATGGAGCAAGACTTTTTACAGGAGCATGTAGCAGTAGCATGAGGGGGAATGGCTTCAAACTAAAAGAGAGTAGGGTTAGATTAGATGTTAGGAAGAAATTCTTAACTGTGAGGGTGATGAGGCACAGGAACAGGTTGCCCAGATTTGTGGGTGCCCCATCCTTGGAGGAGTTCAAGGCCAGGCTGGATGAAACTCTGAGCAACCTGGTCTAGTGGAAGGCGTACCTGCCCATGGTAGAGGGGTCTGTGATCTTTAAGATCTCTTCCAAACAAAACCATTCTGTGATTCTCGGACACACTGATCTCTTCACTTATCCTGGCCTTGTTCTACTGTTTTGGTGACATCATAAACCCTAAACATCTGAAGATTTATTTGTTAACACATGCGAACACTCATAGGGCCATGAGTATGGATAAGGAGCTTTCATTTCAAACTCTGTATAAACAGGAAGATTACTGATTAATAATTATAGCCAAGGCCCATCAAAATAAAGAACTTGAGACTAAAGCCATAGGGTGGCTAAAAGCAAGACATTGAGGCAATCAAAGCTACACTTTGAGAACAATAGAAAGAATTTTAAAATACATAAAACTGTAAAGAAAAAACAGAAATAGATCTTGTCTTGTTAAAATGCTCAAGCAGTGAAAGCAAAAATTGTTTCTGAAGTACATGCAGGGAGTAACCATGCCTTGCTCCACTTGCTGTCTAGGATTCATGACAAACCAAAAGTTTCAGGCAGGGAGAGTAAAGTGGAAATGAAATTGAACAGTGCCTACCTAAAGGAGAGAGAAGATCTCAAAATCTCTTTGGTGAATTGGAAGTTAGACACTATGGGAAAAGTGGACCCTTCACTTTCTGGTGTTCAGTTCAAATGAACCAATTATTTTGCTGACCTCAGGGTCCAAATTTCAAAGAAAGCTGAAGACAGGCTTAGGCCTGCTGCTATGGCACATTCCAAAATACCCAATTACTGACCTCAGGAGGAGTCAGCATTCCTGAGATTAGAGTCACTGGGAGTTTACTTCACAAACTCACTTCTAATAATATACTATAGTGCAGACACCATTAACCTGCCTTTTTCAGTTAGCAAATAAGATATGTCTCAAGGCAAAATAGTTATTAACAGCTAGTGGTAGGAGTTACATCTCTAATTGGAAACAGCAACATCTGCAGGGGAGTGTAATAAAAGCATTTAACAAGTGAATGTGTCAGTGGATTACACGGACTCTAGGTAATTGTTCCATAAGACAGCTTTAGCAGAAACAATGAATATTTCAGGACTTCATAGGTCCAGACTAATTCTGGTCACTGAAGAGTGTCCCAAGGATTAACTCTGTTCTTACTAGCCAATTCGACCAGTACTATACTGGCAGACATCCCAGATTTCCTTATTATTTGCACTGCATTTATTTCAGTGTTTGCATCATTTTGTAGCTGGCCAATTCTCTTCTTTTTCTGCCAGCTGGTGTAAGGATGCTGTTCAATAACCAAGCCCATTCACATCAGCTGCTTGACATAGAGCTATTATGTCCTAGCTGTCAGTTATTCTAAAACATCTATAGGTCTAAGTTATTCTAGTATGAGTGACCTGCTGCTTCTATATACAAAACTCTTCCACTGCTTTTATAATTAAACACACAAAGCAAAAGCCTGAAAACTGAGCACCTGCTGAGCACCCACAAACTCCTGGTGAAGCCTATCAGTATTGCAGATATAGAAGCTGAGATATTTAAACATACAGGAAATGCTTTTTGTTATTCTCCATGTCTGAGGTCATATCTTGCCTTCTGGATCAAGCTGCACTTCACTCACTTGGAAGAGATTTCTAGAACTATTTTAAAGAAAACTCTTATTGAGTTTTTCTGAATTTCTCATTTTACATTTTACTCAGCCCTTTCTGAGTCTTTTCTGTGCACTTAGAGCAGATGACTGAAGACAGTATGTAGTTTACAACTTTTCTGTATACCATTCTAGTGTTTGTCTGTATTTTGGAGCTGAATTTTATTTTGTGGGTGGCAATGTTAGGTGTTATATTATGACTTACCATGTGCAGGCTGTTCTTTGGCATAGGGTTTCTCAAGACAGACAGCAACTATGTAGTTTTGTCACTTCTTGAAAATGTGTATTTGGCTCTGTTTCCAGAAACAAGAGTACAATAGATAAGCAAGCATGTTCTTTTTAACTTTTTGCTTGTTACTGTCCAGAACCAGATTATATTTCAAGCACCTTTTAATGTGTTTGTAAGCAAACTCTGTGAAGGGAACAGCCCACATCCATTCAGCAAAAGCAAACAAGTCTATTCCCATGTTCAGATGAGGGAAAAAAGCATCAATTTCCTTGTCACTGCAGTTGCAGATGGCAACGATGTTCACATTCTCAAGTTTTATAGAATAATGCCTCCTTCCACAAACTTCTTAAACAGGCAGTCCACCAATACATGTTGCAGCTGATGCATCTAGGGGCCTTTTCACTTGTTGTTACCACCTTCTTATTTCTTAAACCTTAAACAAATTTTGTTTCAGTAGGAAACATAGCCATCACAGCAACATAGTAGTCATTCACAATTTAGAAAGTGAGGTGGTGAAACAGCTCAGGCATACGAGGATTACCGGGCAACAAGAGGAGCACATAGCTGCCTTCTGCTTCTTCATATCTGCTCTGAGTTTTGTAGAGATAGTAATGTCCTTATACTAGATATACCACTTAAATTTACAAGCTGTAAAAAACAAGACAAACCCCTTAGATGGTTTGAGAAGCAGATGGAATGCTTATTAAGCCTCCAAATGTTCCAGCTGCACTTTCAAGAAACTGGCCAAGGCAGGTGGAGCTGGTTGTGATATGGGGCTGTTCCTACTACACCTTTCAAACGCCTTTGCCAGAATCAATGACCCTGGTCAGACTTCTTTGTGCTGCCTGGAAAGCATGGTAGCAACTGCTGGAAAAGGGAGACAGTGATGTGCAGTTACCTGACCATCAGCTCTTAAAGATGTGAGTTTTCTCAAAACTCTGTAATATGTGCTTTTCCTTGTTGCTTTTCTCTGGTTGCAGCCAGATCCCCATCCCCAGGATAGGTCAGAGGGGTTAGAAACAGAGGGTCAGACCTACTGCTCTGCTACTAGTGAACTGGGGCCGAAATCAGCCACTCATTTAATTTGTGAACATTAAAAAAATCAACAACAAATTTTTTCAAATCTACAGCCTGCCCTAAGCATGTAATGCAGTCAAATTAAATCCCTAATAAAGTATCTATGAAAGGAAAAGCAAACATGTCCATCTTTTGTAGTTCCAGTCTCCCCTAATGGAAAATGTCTGTATTTCAATCAGCCACATGTCCAGGCTGTGGTTGTTCTCACAAGTCTGAATTCTTCCCTTAAATGGGATCCATCCGAGAATGTGACACTGTTGTTTCTCTTTCTGCAGACCTACATGACAGTCAGAAACAGTACACAAATGAGCTCAGTCTTGCAACTGTGGTCCTCCTTGGAGACACTAAGCTCTTCAAGCACCAGATGGAGATGTTCAGACATTTGGAGAAGCCAGCAGTGCTGGGTTGTGCAGGAACGCTCTGGCAGCCAGGGATAATGGTGCAGTGCAGCATTTAGACATGCCGGCATCACTGGAGGCAACTTTGAAGAGCAAAGTCCCTCTAAACCACCAGAGTGGTGTAGAGAGCTGCAAGTGGGAATCACAGCTGAGCACAGAGCCCTGAGTGCAGTGTCCTTAAATGGGAGAAGCCAGGCTGACTTCTTGGCATCTCCCACCTAGTTATCTGCTGTTACAGACACTCAGCATGACACAGCAGAAGAGAATGGGTGAATAGTTACAGGCCTCTAGTGACACTCATTTCTATTTAACTCCCTTTGCATTAATCAGGTTGTTTAAGTGGGCCCTGATGTAAATATGAATTGAGTCTCTCTCGAGCTGTTTGTTTGCTTCCCTGGGAAGTTTTTGCACAGCAGAGACAAAGCTGTCTCTTATTAAAGCTTCATCCAACCATGAAAGACTAAAATACTAGAAAAACTGAGGATTATTCAGATACAAATAACAGATTGATTCTATTGACTTCTGCCTCACCTTCTCTCACCTTTCCCCAGGAAGCATCAATATAGGGCAGATTGCTAGAAAATATCACCAGAACTTATCTCAGTGTCTTGTCTTTCTATAGGTTCATGCTGTTTGCACAGTCAAGGTGTCAGGATTTTCAGCTTTGCCAACTTTTTTTACTGAGCCTTCCAATGCCATTAATTTCCCAGGCTTTGACATGACTGATATGATCCAGGAAATTCTTTTTTCAACTCTTCATTGTGTGAATTAAGCACTGGTAAGCCTTGTTGTTTGTACCTTTCCCTATGGTTCTACAAAGCCAAGTCAAGTACTTTATGTAGCAGATGAAACTGGCCATGTTAATTTTAAACAAGTATTAGCTATTCATGATAGTTAAATGTTCCCCATGATATTGATAGCAACAGCTGGTGTTCACAGAGTGGCTTCTTTTTTGCCTTTTATTGCATTTTTCCATGTGGGACAGTGTTCCTGTCTGAACAGTCCCTTGCACGTAATATTTCCTAATAGCTACATCTGTGTCACTCTGTGCTTTAGACCTTCCTCAAGATATCAGGTTTTTTTTTTCTCTTCTACCATATCTAGGGAAGGGAGTGGATTTTAAATTGCCTCAATATGGCCTTTCCTGTGCTATTTTCTTTCCTGCAGGCTGACTTTTTTGCTCCATCTACTGACTTGCTGCATCCATAGAGACTGACCCTGATGGCACTGGTGGGCACTTGGCTTGTATTTGCAGCTTGCTGCTGCATGCAGTGATCTGGAATGCAGCTGCCAACTCCCCTGACACTGTCTGTCCCAGGTCTGGGTTCCTCTGTAGCAGGTATTCCCTGCATTCAATTTCACCACATTGCCACAAACCAATCCCCTTTTGGGAACCACAGAATTGTCACAGCCTTAGTGAGAGGTCAGTTTGTGCAGCAGCTCTGGACAGGAAAACAGCATAATGTCTCACACAGTTGTTTGAAGATGAATGACTGGAGAGAGACAAGAGGTTCTGCTTCATCCCTCACAAGTGGCTCTGCTCCTGTGAGCCGGCCAGAGCCCCCTGCGGCCTGCCTACCCCTGTGGTCCTTGGATTCACTGTGCTTCTGCCCAAGGCTGTGCCAGCCATGGGCCTGTCCTTTACGCTAGCGCTGAGCAGAGAATGTGAAGAGAGGTGCTCCAAGGGAAGGATTCCGGGAGTCAGCTGCCATGGCAACAATGCAACACTTTTCTACCACAACTGCTCCTGCTGACCTGGTCAATCAGCATTACAGTTTTAAGAACACTCTGTTTCCAATAGTTTGCTCTAGCATTCTTCTATCAGCAACTTTTCAGAGGCTAGAAATGTTTGGATATTAATACTTTAAGCTACTTTGTAAATTATGAATACAGAAAAAATGCAGACACATTTGTTACAGCTTAAGCCAGCCTAAGTTCTTCTTTTATTTCAGGCCAAAAAAATTTTTAATCAGCTCTTTCTGAACCTGGCAAGAAAATGCCCCTCTGGCTGAAGGAGAAAGAGTGAGCATACTATATAGGCCAAAGAGAGGCTTTCCTCAGGCTTTAATAGTCTGCAAACTGGGGTACCTTTTGCTGTGATTTTGGCATTGTTGGACTCCCCTCCCTACTGGGTGATCAAGTGAGCGGGGGCAACCATGTTGTTTGGGTCAGTATGCTTTGGCTGTCAGAGCACTCCCTAAGGCATGGCCAGGATCTGGACGCTAGAGCTGTCACTTTTGCGGTTTCATAGTTTAGGCCCTTCTACAAAGCCTGCCTGATTTTCAAGTGCTGCCCCATGAGTACTCCTGGACTGCTTTAAAAACAACCTAGCACTCAGCACCTTGAAAATCCACACCTTGATTTCACACCTAGAGCAAAAATGCCAATAACCTGCTCCATTTGGACTGGGGAAGGTGGGAATGAGCCCCTTATTAAAAGAGGCAAATTAAAAGATGAGAATGTAATTAATGAAGGAGATGAAAAAGAAACACTGGCTAATGAAACTCAAGATGGCAAACTGTAGAAGTCATGTTCCACTTAAAGGCTGCTAATTTACTGCTCCTTGAGACACCCAGGTATGCTGAGATCTCTGACTTTAACAATCCTGATGGAGAGATTTTAGATTGACTTGAGTTACTGGGAATGATGATTCATTAAAACCACAACTCCAGCATAGAGCCCTGCTGCTGCTGCTTGTGACCGTGTGCTGCAGTATTTCAGGTTTGATACTGTCCAAGTTGTTATTTTTGCTTATTAGAAAGCCATAGAGTTTTACAGACAATTGATCTGTTTCTGATGAATCATTGAAGGAACTAATGACCGTCCTCACCTCACCAGGAATTTGGAGGCCAGGCAGAAGGGGGGGCTGGTGGGCAGGAAAGGCAAGAGGAGGAGGAGGAGGGGTTACTTGAGACTGCATTTTCAAAGGTAGGCCTCAGGTGTACTATCAGGTAACAAGTGGATTAACCAGTTATTGCTCATCAGATGATCTGTGGGAATCAATCCTGCATTCATGCTAGCCCTTCACAAACTAAATCTAAACACGTCAACTAACTCTTTTACTAAGGCCGCTGACATGACCTTGAATTTGCCATTAGAACCCAAATCCAGTCCCTTATGATCAGTCTGTCTGATTGTCAGACAGGATATGGACAGTCATGCTCAGCCTTAGAAGAAGTTTGAGGGCATGGAACAGATATCAAACATGGGATACAGAGGAGCTAAGGGACACAACAAATTTAGGATTGTAAACTGGAGTTGCTATTAAAGAGATGAGAGGCCATCTCTAAAGAGACAGGAGCAAGACATAAAGGTAAATCCATAGGGAAGGTCAGGTCAAGTAGCTGAACTTGCTTCACGTTCTTACCTGAGGCTGTCCAGAACATGCAGATTTGGTGCACAGCAACCCTGGCTGGGCTGGTGCTGCCACTGTTGGGCTGGATGTGGGCTGACAGATATACTTCCAATATTTATAATGTAGGCATCACTCCTTCTGTTATGTCTCACTGGTTTCAGTTTGCCTGCATGACTTGGAAAGGGGAGACCAGGTGATGGCTTGAAAATACGTGGAGCTGTCTGTCACTTATGGTATGTTGGAAAGAGTAATTTCCACAGTTATTGAGAAGTTTCCAAGTGGGTAACAAAGCTGCTCTTTGCCCCTCTGATCAAATATAGCAATAATAATAATAATAAAAAAATTAATTCTCAATTCCTACAAGAGCTTTCTCCCTCAATTTCTGCTCTAGATTTTCAGGCTCATCTAGACTGAAAACTCATTATTTTTTTCCTGTTATGTGATCACCACAAACCAGTGGTAAACTTCAGTCTGAGGAACTTATTTTATTTTTTTCGCATATATTGGGAGAATAGTAGAAGAAAAGAAAGAATAGTAGAAGGAAAGAAAGAAAGTAAAGGATCCCTAAGAAAATTCACTGGCTGGTTCCTGTTCTGACCACCTGCACAGCACACACTGCAAAACCAAGGTGCAACCTCAGCTGACAGGAAACCTGGATAGAACTGCACGTCTTTCATAGTTACGTGCTTTGTATTGCACAGGGAAGTAAGGATATAAAAAACTAACCTGTCCAAATAATTTTCCTTGCTTTCTTTTCATAAAGGAAGGTAGAAATAGGGAGGTCAGAGTGACAAGGAATTTTTTTAATCAGCTGAATATAAGATCCTCAGGTGGTGTGAATCTCCATTGCTCTGGGGCTGTATGAACATCAGACTAAAATACTTGATGCCCTGATAGAAAAAAATTAGGAAAAGAAATGAAAAGTCTTCTGTAAAATCTAAAATGTAAACAACACAAAAAAAGAAATACAAAACCCCACAATGCACCGAATTGATAATTAGATGGTGTTTTATTCAAACCATCTTGACAATTCTTCAAGACAGTAGGTTGAGAAACTAGAATGTAATGCCATTTTTGTACTCTGCTTATGCCTCAGTGGGAAACAAAAAGCAGAATTCAGCCCTAAGGGGCTAAAAATATATATTTTTCAAACTCAATCCTTTGCTTTGTTGTTTTTTAACATGGTTTGGGGTTTGTTTTTTTTTTTTTAAGTATGGCAAAAAAAGTTTCTAGTAACACAGGACATACACTTACTTTATTTTCTTTACCTCTCTGAATCCAAAACAATGATAGATTGAAACTCTAAGTAACATTTGCATATTAAAAGAAATTATTCCTGACAATTTTAATGACAAGTTTCAGCTTGATGTGATTTAAAATGGGCAAGTTACAAAGCCCTAAAAAAATGGGATTTTATAATGGAAATGCTGACAGACCCTTAACTACAGCAGCGTTGCTGGGCGCCACTCTAATAAAAGGTGGCAAGGATCCAGAAGTATTCACAGCTGCATGTCTAAACTTTATTAAGTATCTGACTATAGTTTGCAGGTCCTCGCCAGATCATAACTCACTTAATTCTGACACATTCCAGTTTATAATTAGTGTTGTACTAATATGTTCCTAACTGGTACCAGCGTATTCCTAATTTTTTTTTTCTCCTGTAAAACAAGGCTGTTCCCCAAAACCAAGGATGCACTGACATTGGCAAGAAGCATGTGTGCTTTTTTTTTTGGTCCTTGGGCTAAAATAATTCATATGTTAAAGGCCAATGTCTGTAAATGAAGCACGATGAACACTGAAACATCTGTAAATCCCAAGGCAGAAGAAATAAAGCAATTTCCAACTTTCTCTAAGCAAAATAGTTTATTTGCCTTTAGCATTCAGTGAGAAAGCAAATTGTTCTTAAAATACATCAGTAATAGTTTGCAATTAGGAAATAATTATATAAACAAAATAAGAAAACACAATTGTTTCAGTAATTTGCCAAGTAATAAAATAACTGGGCTAGTACACGGAAGATATAAACATATTTATTTTAATCTACTGTTGGGTTCCTGCAACCTAAAAACCAGGACATTTTGGGTAAGCACACATTTCCATAGATAATATTTCACGATACCACCAATCTTTGGAACATGAACCCTTTACACTCAAGTTTGATCATTACTGATGCTGAAATCCCAGCTTGTTGTAGCTGTTTTCCATGCTCTTGGCAGCTCATTTCCAGTGGCTGCCATTCATTTCCAAGCTGCTTCATCTGTCTGGGCATGTACATGGGCAATGACCTCTGCTGATGGTGGTTTTGGAGCAGCCAAGGAAGGTGTACTACTGTGGTGTGTAATAGTGATTTCCAAATATTGATACTCTATTTGAGCACTGTCCTGGAAAGCTTTCTTAGGGTGCTTCTGCTGAGAACTGAAAGGGCCATGGGAGCAGCACCCATGGTGGCAGTAGGTATACTCTCATGGCAGTTAATTGAAAGACCGAATTTTTGGTGAGAATTCTCCCACTTCTTCATGGAGGGACAATGCTCCCATTCCCTTTTGGAAGAATAACATTGTTCTTTACAGCTAAGATCCTAATCACAACTCAAAGCAAAATTCTAGTAGGATTTTGCATTCTGAATTAATGAGGAACTGAGATCTTAAAATACAAGAATTTTTTTAGCTATCTGTGTATTTGCCACAGCGATATGAGCAGGTATATTCAGTTGCTGGTCCAGTAAACCATTTCAGTGTTTATGGTAAAAACCAAGATTATGTATTTATAATTTGTCAAGTGTAGCAATAAAGAATGTAAACAGAGAATCTGTATTATGAGATAGATTAAATGATCATTATGGCACTTTGCTTTGATGGTATTAAACGACAAGACAGATAATATACTTGCATGGTCATCAGTATTATATTTCTATATTTCTAGTTCATCAAATGCATGATTTGGAGCCTCTGAATAACTCTAATTGTGGAAGTTCCTTTAACACATTGCCTTCCTGACTTTCTGTGAACAGTATACATCAGCTCCTCAGTGGCTAAACTAGGACCTTTTCTGTCACTAGTTATAGAGAGAAACTGAGGTGGACAAAGCCCTCCCATATATAACACAGGGTTTTGTTAAGGTGAAGAGGACTAACTTCCTCCTTCATCATCAATTTTATTTCACAAAAAAAGGCTTCATATTCACTTGAAATACTGCCCCCTTTTTTTTCTGATTCAAGGCCACAGGCACAACATGCAGCTGCTTAGCACTCAGCCCAACATAAACCTTACAGCCTTCAATTAAATTACAGACTAATGTTTGACTCACATTCAAACAAGTATGAACATACATGGAGATGACAACAGGTGATAATTCTGCAATTTTCAGAAGAAAGAAAAGGAAGGAAAGAGTAAAGAAGATGGAAAACAAGCAAGATTAAAGAGAAACAGTTTCAGTTCTATATTTAAAGAGACTTTTGGCGCATATTGTGGAAGGGCTAACTTCTATTAATATATTTTTCCATTTTCCAAATTACTGGTTTTTAGAAAGTGAAACAACCTGACCAGTCAGAAATATGCGTTACCTACCTGCCCAGTATTTGTACACAGAGGCTTAAGTGTTTGCTGCTGGTGGGGTTGTGTTAACTTTATTACTACTTTATCAAGGATGAAAAAAATGGTCTTTTTGTCCTCATAGTTTGTCCAAGAGTCCAACTGCCAAATTACAATCACTAGTCTTAAGGGAGTAAATTATGGATCTACCATACCTATGGCTGTGTCGAGCTTTGCACTGTAAGGAGGGAGAACAATTTCTATTATTGTGAAAATTTCAGTGGATCAGGCCCAGAAATACCAGACACTGTTTTTAGGTAAAAATTAATTTCTTAGAATTTACTAAAAATTATTGATTTCTTTATGAGTTGAAATAGCTTTTGGACTATTTTAAAACTGTCTTTAAAGAAACTTAGTGTAAGACTCAGACTTGGATGGCATCTGAAGTGATCTTAGTGAGATCACAAAAGTATTTCAGAAATTGGGCTGTTCAGCCTAGAGAAGAGAAGACTCTGGAGAAACCTTTTTGCAGCCTTCTAGTGCCTTAAGGGGGCTTGTTAAAGGAGGTAGAGGGACTTTTTATATGGGCAGATAGTGAGAGGACAAGGAACAATTGTTTTATACAGTAGTAGGGCAAATTTAGATGAGATATATGGAAGAAATTCTTTAGTCAGAGTGGTGAAGCACTGGAACAGGTTGTCCAGAGAGGCTGTCGATGCCCCGTCTCTGGAAATGTTCAAGGCCAGGCTGGATGAGACCCTGAGCAACCTGATCTAGTGAGCGACCTCCCAGTCCAGGGAAGGGGGGTTGGAACCAGATGATCTTTAAGGTCCCTTCCAAATCAAACCAGCCTATGATTCTAGGATTCTAATAGGCACTTGCTCTCTTCCCAGCGCTCTCTCTCAACAGCTGTTCACCATTTTGCTCTTTTGAGTTCTTTCCACTGGTTTTCTATAGCTAGCAAGTCTGACTTAATTTCTAAAAGATTTCATGCTGCGTTTTCAGGACTTTGAAATCTTCATGCACATGATCCAATGTTGCCCTCTGTAAATAAAGTTTAAAATCTTTTTTGTGTCTTTGTTTTCTTAATGGAAATTAAGATTCATGGAAAAGCATTTGAATCTTCAGGAAATACATGTCCTGGAGTTATTCATCTCCTCTAAAATAGAAAATTTACTTCATCTAAGTAGGACTGAGTCACTTTAATCACTGGCATTTGTGTAAAAGACAGGGAGACATATTGATTGACTAAAATATTACTTGGCAATCATTTTGTCTTCAGTCATGGATTAAATTGTTTCATGTGTATCATTTTTCAATCTATCATTAATATTTCTCTCTTTCATCTTCCTTTGTCTTTCCTGTTTTGATTTCAATTTTCTGTTGCTGGAGACTTTGAAGGGAGAGCCAAAATGACTATCATCTAGAATTATCAGTTCTGTGAGCAAAAGTACTCTCCCAGCATATTTTGGTGATTTTTATTTCCTTTTCTTGGACTCTGTTCTCTGCACACACATGCACAATGTGGTCTGTGTCCAAGTCCTCTGCAAGAATGAACTCCATGTCTGTGGATGTAAAAGCAGAACTTTCTTCTGCTCTAAATGATCCTGATTTCATGTTTAACTTTTGCCAAGATGATGATACAACAAGCAACTATGCACAGAGAGAGAGTGCAAAAGACTTCAAGACTGATCTTGAAGATGAGGAAAGATCCTTTATTCTTGTGTTTCATTTAATCTGAAGTCTTTGTTTTAAATAAGGTTGCAAAATTTCTTAATGTTCAAATCATGGCATCTGGTCTGTGCTTGTCTGAACTTCCACTGAATTTTCTTCAGTTCAAGCCAAGAAGATAGGTCCCAGAGCTGTTACCACAATTGCTGATACTTGGTGCTGAATTTTCTGAATCATGAAAGAAAAAACCAAGATGTGAGGAACTCAAGCATTCATTTCTGCAGACTTGAGGTCACCAGGCCTTTGACTATGCTGTACCCAACCCCATCTAAAATACTCATTTCCAGAAGAAAAGCCCAACTGTGGACTGGCCATGACATGCTGGAAAGGCAGAGGTGCTTCTCTGCTCTGCAACACTGCATGAGGATGAAAGCAGTAGAACTGAGCTGTGCAGGCAAGGAAAGGTTTAGTCATATTTAAACACAAAGAAACTGAGGGTGAGATGGCTAAATGACAGAAGCAGGGCCTTCACCTGCCTCCTGAAGGCCTTCACAAACTATTTCTCTGTGGCTGCTTTGTCTTTCCAGGATCACGCAGCTCTCATCACCACCGCCGCCACCACCACCACATTCCCATGTCCCCATGTGGTGTACTGGGAATGTCAGTACTCAAGAGCTGTGGGACCCCACCAGCTCCCAGAGCTCCTAGGGTAGTGCTGCCACTCATGGCAGCCATTTGGCCCACTATGCCCCTAAACTCCTTCCAGTCCTGCTTCTTTACCACTGCTTTAATGGAAGTGAGCTCAACTTAAGAAATATACTGTATTGAATTGTAAAATTTTATTGTGTGCCATGATTAAATAATTTTCAAGCATTGAGTCATGTGGAGTTTTGTTTTCCTGTTTAACACTATTGGTAACCAAAGCCAGTTTTTTATCCAGACCGCATGGTGCAATGGTCTAAACCTTTGCAATCTAAAATTACACTTGCAAAGCATTATAAGCTTTATTATTTAAAGTGGGGTAAAATGTTGGGGATTTTTTAAGGCAACTTAAAAATCTTCCGTTCACATTCATTTCTGATACAGCAGAGTCCAAGGAGCTGAGAAAGAGCAGATGTTGTCCAAATGGGACTAATTTACCCAGACTGTTATTTTAAAACATAGTGAATGCAAATACAGCATTAAAAATTGGTCATGCCTCAGGCAGTATCTTTTGCTGAAGCTGTATTAACAATTTTAAAGGAATAGTAGTCTACAATATGTAAGGATAAATTTCTCCACCCTCTTAGAGTTGGAGTTCCTTCTGTAGCCAGACAGCTTATGCTTTTGTAATTATACAATTAAGCATTTGTGCCCTTTCAGGTGTTCTCAACTTCATCTCTGAGCATCAGACCTACAGCATTCTCAGCTAGCCAAACATGGTCTGTTTCTTTACCTTATTTCTTCAGTCTGTACAAAGATACATAATCACAGTTGGTCTGTGGAGATGTTGATTTTTGACCTCAAAACTCATCTTTGCCATTTTTGTCTAAACTTTCTGTGGAGGAGCAAACTTTCTGAGTTTGTGCTACCTGGATTATCAAAATGTTCAAAATACATAGAGGCGTTGTGCCTGCACCGTGCTTTCATACCACATAGAGACATTTGATTCAGCTAATATATTGAACATATCAGACTATGACTATATGTATCACTCCTCTAGCTTTTCCTGCAGAGCTTATCAACATGTAAGAGAGCCTCTCAAGAGCTGACAGGTACAGTAAAGCAGGGAACAGGGAAAGCCAAGGCAGCTGGTCAGGGAGACTGAAGGATGTATTAAGGGCAGCTGCAATTTACATCCATAACATTCATCACACCTGTGCATGGCTGTCTGCATCCTTAATCACAGAATCACACAATATTCTGAGTTGTAAGGGACCCACAAGGATCATCAAGTCCAGCTCTTAAGTGAATGGTGCATATGGGGATGAACCCACAACCCTGGTGCTATCGGCACTGTAGTCTAACCAACTGAGTTAATCCCAGTATTCAATGCTTGTGCCGGTCCCTCCCTGTGCCATGCCCACCACTACCACCCTCCCCACAACCCTCACTTTCACACAGAAGTTCACGACTTCCATGGGAAGAGAGAAAAGTACAGAGTGGCCACAGGAGGAAAAAGCAAAAATGAAAGGATGGGGTTTGACAGGCTGAGACTGTGGTGGCAGGAAAAGGAGAAATGGAAATATTTGCCACCCCAAGGAAATTCCATCTAGGGCAGCTATCATAGAATTAGCAAGACCAGCAAGGCCCTTGCAGGAAGCATGCAAACCATATACTTTATGCAGCATTAGGCATCTGACCTAATTACACAGAATTACCCTGTGCCTGGGAAGTGCCTACATCTCTCTCTGTTGACTCTTTAAGGAATGTAGTGTTGATCCTCTGAATCATACCTAAGTGAGATGTCCAAATTTGATGGTGTGAATAACCCTCTAGGAGCAATAAATAAAACTCTGCACAGCTTAGTACTGGCAGAAAGTATGTTTTGATAGTAGTCACGTTTACAATTCCCAACTGAGTAAGCATTACTCTTAGATTTGACATTGTTATGAGAAGACTTACAGTCTATAATTTCAGTATCTGTTTCTACAAATGCTGTTAAGTTTACAAAGCATTTCAACTGGTTCCCTAACTGTCCTGGACAGTAGTATTTGCAAAGCCAGAGTTTGGGAAAAGTGTCTCTTTAGGCTGCCACCCTGCACACCATAAGTTCAATTCTGATTAAAGATGGTTAATGTTTCCATTTATAATACGCAGTTTGAGGCAATGAAAGGTCATCTGACCTTCAGGAAGAAGGTTTAGTGTTCCCTGAAGTCCAGGCTCTGTTACTACATCTAAGGATGAATACCCCAAATCATTACTCCCATTTGAGCTTTTTCTTCTGTTTGAGCCATGGTTATAAAAGATGAAATATGCTCTTAATCTAGTGGTCTTCTGTAGGATATAGCATTTCCAGAGTTCTTTCCTGGTCACTCTTCTGCACTACAATTGTGTTGCTTTCAATCCCAGTCTGATCAACTAACTTACCTACAATACTTACCTCTGACATGACACACAGTGCCAGAAAAAAAGCAGTCCGAAATTTGCAGAAAGCATAATTTATCTGTAGATAATTTAGTAAATGAAAATGTAAATGGAGAGAGTGAATATTCTCTCAGAGTGGAAACAAAAAGCCTCTCCTGAGTAATGGGATTTGAAGATGTTAAAGATTTCTTGCTTGCTTAAAAAGCACTGCTCTTGGCTTTTCCCTTGTCTGGATTGACTAATTGCCTTGGCGTCTATTACTTTAGCTAGCAGTCAGGGTGCAGTTTTTGTGTTCCAACCTTTGCTCCCTTCCCGGTTAAATCATAAAAATGCAAGACTGAAAGCATGCTTGCCTACCCTATGTATATTGCAGCTGTTTTTCTTCTGTGCTCTACCTTCTGTATATCATATGCCATATAGAGGACTACATGTGCTATGTAGTTGTCTCCTGTGCAAAAAGAAACAGGCAGTAAGAGAGTAGTGTTACATCCTTTCAGTATCCACTTAATGTACAAAGAGCATCCTCCAAGATTTGGAGGGCACCACCAAAATAGAGAGCAACTGACATGCTACCTTTCTCTTGGTCACAGTGTATTGTTGGAGCTGAGAGAGACTAGCCCATTAAAGCCTCTTTTGCCCCCTTGAGCTATTGACAAAGGAGGCAGAGTGCTTTGATACTCAAAATGGTAGCTGAGAGAGGTCTTAAATCCTTCCTGCTGTTACACACACTTCTTTGCATTGCTGTGTAACTACTGAATCAGGTTTGCAGAGCACAGATAGACTTCTTCATCACATCACTAAATGTCAAAATCTTAAGTGGCACATCTGGGTTCATCTTCCGAAAAAAAAATAAAAATAAGTGCATTAATATGGAGCAAAGCCTGTTTTATGTGCTCCAAGAACCTACAAGGATAGATGCCTTAGAGGAGGAGACAGATAGAAGGAGAGAGAGGGAGAGAGAGATAGGCATGCAAGCAGGCAGACATTAGGAAATCTGTCCTTGACCTTCATATGCCAAAGAAATTATTTTTGTTTGAGGTGGGGGAAAGTCAACCCCTTAAGGGAAAACAGAAGAGGGGAGAGAGGTAATAAGGAAATGAGTCAGACACAAAGAATTGTTGGCAAATACAGGCACTTCCTAGTAAAAGAGGACGGTTTTCAGCTGATCTAATGTTAAAAACCACAGATAATATGTGCCTGGTTTTTATTTAGTCCCACTTGTAGCTAGAAATATTAGAGTTTAATAAATGGGGAAAAAGTGAGAAGCAAGACCCTTTTCTCTCTCTTCCTTGCTTCCCCAAATCACACAGGGGAGTAAGCTGAAAGTCTGAACCCATGTTTTAATTTTGAGTTTAGTGCCTTTTTTTTGCCTCCTCAGATAGGAGCTTTGGGGAGTTGTTTCACTGTAACCATTTAAAAAGGTAAAACATGTGGTTTCTTCACAGAGCATTTATAATCAGATTGAATTAACTTGTGTAACTGTATAATTACAATGATGATAACTGATAGTTTATTTTAGATGTTATTAACCAAGGAACGCTGAATTACTCTTGATTCATTGATACATCTCTGAGGTCCTTCTTGTTGCAGAATCTGCTGGGTCTGAAAGAGTCACAGACCTCTTCACAATCCTTCCAAGTGCTCAAATGAATTGCAATCTGAGGAGCTGGCTGGAGCCTTATCCAGATTACAACCTAACCAGTATAGGATCTATCAAAGCAAAAAGCCTGTGGCTTATCTCTATTGCTAAATCAAAGTTGCAGCTATGAACAGCAGAAACAATGGGAGCAGCTGCAACTCCAGTAGAAGCAGTCACAGTCAAAAATAAAGAGTGAGGCAATTTTGCTACCTTGGAAATAAACTATGAGGGAAAACCAGGAGTATACAATTGCAGTCAAGGATGGCCAAAGTTAAGCAAATGAGGGATAAGTGTGGAAGATCCATAGTTTGTGAGGGAAGACGAGCTATAGAAACACTGATTAATTTATTAATGTGTTGGTATAAGCCTTTGTTGAAAAGTCACTATCTTCAGCCACCAGACATTTGAAATCCTGCTTTTTCCTGTGAGATACTGACTGAATGTACTGCTCTGAATTGACTCATGTCAGTCTGCAGAATCAGAAATTGGGAAGACACCCAACTGACTCCCAAAAGACACCTTGACTCCCAAGGTACAGAGGTGCTATAGACCTGGAAGGCAGAGCTCCTTCTCTGACAATGTCATTAGAATTTAAACAGTTATGCAATAAGGTGGTTTTTATTAATCTCATTGTCAATCACTGCATCCCCATTCCCTTGTGAGGTGGGAGGGGATTATTTCCTTATTAAATGTATATCTATATACTTGCTCTTTAGTACAACTTTAATTGTAGCAAATTGTCCACATCATTTTAACAGTGATGTGTTTACAGGAGTGTAAAGTCACTCTGTTGGCTATTCTGAGAGGGAGAGAAGGAAACTGTAGTGTATAGGTCCTGTCTGCCTTTCAAGGACATCTGTTTCATTGGAGGTCAGACTAGGCTACCCTGTATTTGGTCCTTTTGGCTTTGACCTACTACTATATGAGTTTAAGCTGTTGTCTTCTTTCTTAGGCACAGCTATGAGGATGTATTGTGCCCGAATGAGGAAAACTATGCATAAAGAAGGAAATTTCTTAACTTCTTTCCTTGAAGATGCAAACATCTCTTCATGCAGGGTTTATCAGGGGCTAAGGGGAGACATTTTTATCACACCTCGTGGTTGAAACACTGTGATTATGGTGAATGAGTCTAGTTACATTCTTTATTCCATATGGTTCTGTCATGAGTGTTTCAATACACTTTTCAATATACATTTTCAATATAGATTTCTGTCTGGGACTGAAACGGTGCTGATCCTCAGTTTTGCTTTGGATGTCAGACAGAGTGAGGGAAAACCAGCCAAGCAGCATCCTCTCCCACTGTCCTCAATATTACTAAGATGCACCTAAATGCTAACTGCTCTCTAAGGATGTCTATATGTGCCTCAATATTTGACTTACATCACAGCTAATGGCATGGAGACATCCTCACTGGAGAAAACACACAGCAACCACCTAATTCCACTGCAATTCAGAGTAAGAGAAGCCAGTATTACTGACTGCTCCTATTGGCTGCTAACAGTCAGCCCAGAAAGCCTCAATGTCAGAAATAAAATTTAACAAGAAATTAGCACTGACATTGTTCAAATATATATTTTGTATTACGAACATGTTTCAAAATGGAAAAGAACTCCAAATGCATTTGCGGATATATGTATGTCACAACTCAGCTCTGTGCTTTCTGTGAGTTACAACATAATCATTCTCCTTGGTTTTGTTCCTTACATTCTGTGATTATTATAAACTTTGGCAACTTAACCTTCTAGAGAAATTACCCCAGGCACAACTAGTTAATTGACGCATTTATTGGTTGTCTGAAAGTATGCAGCATTAGAAATTCCTCCCATTCATCCCTTTTTGTCTCTGACAGGGTATACAATGAAATACCATTAGATGAACTACCAGAAGTTCATTCAATCTATTGTCTTTTTAAGCAAGTTTGGTGGTGGAAAATGTAGTGAAGCAGATGACTACCATGAATAGAAGTACTCCTTCAGCCTTTATAAGCAACCTTATGTTGACATGATTCATCAGACCTGTGACACAGGTAGTAGTGTCTCAAGGTAAAATAGTAATCGCCAAAGATCCTAAAAAAATTTTAGTAAACAAGACGTTCATTTAGTTACTTCAGATGTGCTCCAAAGCATTTCAGAGAGCAGAGAGAAAAAAAAAGTTGCAGTGTGCTTCTTCCAACTTTCTATTATCTCTCATCACCTGGGGTATTCCTTGATCTGTCATCTTGAATAATTTTGTAGATGGAGATAGTATTAATATTAACAGGATTTCTGAAGATGAAGGATACTAACGTTGGTGTCTTCCTGTAAAACTTCAGTTTAAAGTTTTTATTAACTAGTATTACCCAGGGCTTTCAAAAAGTATTACATGGATGCTTGACCTGTAAAAGAATGAAAAGGTAAAATATTTCTACAACCAGATATACTGGAGAAAAGAATCAACCAGCACATGCATTTTCAACATAGGTGCAGATTAACTATAGTTTTAGTACAGACCAGGATTTAAGAGACAGTTTTATTTTCAGTCATACTTCTGTAGGCTTACTGAGGACAGTAAATTTAAAAAAATCTGAGGAGTCTGAAAGTACATTTGTTTGAAAAGTACATTTGGCCCCATTTATTCACTAAGCATCAGAAGATCTGGGCTTTGTTTGACATTGCTGAATTTAGGGATACACTTTCAAGAACAATTACATTGTCAACATCTAAATTGAAATTTGTTGAAATATGGGCACTACTTGTTCCATTTTCACTGAGGGTTTGTGTCTCTACAGAGGCACACGGCTAACCTGATGTGGGGGTTACACAGAATGATCTTAGCTTTTGCGGCTGAAGTCCCAGTGAACCACCTGCCTTCTGTGGAATTACTAGGACACTGCCAGCAGGCACCACAATGTAATTGTCACAGGGTAGGTAGAGATTATGTTGTCCTCACTGTGTCCTAATTTTCTGTCTTTGTTTAAGCACAAACACCAAATTCAGTACTGACCTGCTGCACCCCTGAACAGCAGCTACTTGCCTCGTCCTTACTGTCTCGAGCAAAGGTAACTGACCATTGTCTGCGGAGGACGAGCGGGCTTGTGGACTGTACTTCTGTGAGTGCATTGCCATAACAAGCGATCATGGAGAGTGAGGCTGAAAGAGGTGCGATCCTCATTAAGCAACCATTGGTACACCAGTAGCTCCATTAATTTTAGGCCATTTACTTGGTAAAATAAATGGTGGTACGTATCTGGCTTGTTTAGTCATGTTTTTAAGGGTAAGCAATGACTGCCTTGGAAAGCGTTACTGTTAAAGATCTCCTTCTACAAGTGAGCAGGACAGCCAATCAGATATGTGGCATTTCCATGGGATTCTGGCTTTAGGGCTGCCTATCAAATGGATCATTAATGAGTCAGGTTCTGGCAAAAGCACAGGAAAGCCTCAGGAGAAAAATGGGGAGATGAGCTGGCATTTCTGGTGTTGATGTCTCTACTTCTAGCCATGATCTCCACAGAGTGTAAAAGGGCAAACAGCCAGCCAAAGGTAGGAGTCATTCCTCAGTAACTTCCCCAGAAACTTTGTCAATGAAGGGCTCTTTTCCAAAGATCGTGGTGGCAGAATGAGACCTATCTGCTCAGAGTCCTTCTCTATTTGGTTTTTATTTCTCAAGATGTCAAAGGAAGCCATACCACCTCTATGGCATGACCCCATGGCAGCTGTCTCATCCACTTCAGCTCTCCTCCCATGCCTAAGTGACGGGCTGGAGCCAAAGGCATACTCATTTGCCTACTCAGGTGGCAGTCTTTTATGAAAGGTAAGTTAATAACTCAGTGTAGATAACAGAACAAATAAAGTCCAAAGAGAAAGGCCAGGAACACTATGAGAAATTTTTATTTCTTCCCCAGAAGAAAAGAAGTAGGGAAAGATACTGATGAAGGAAAGAACATAAAGAGTAGCATAAGGAGGAGCAGGAGAAGGGAAAGATGACTGCAGGGTGATGTGGTGGGTAGTAAAGAAAAGAGAGTGAGAAAGAAAAGGCGCCATTGCAATATCTTGCTGAAAATTAAATGAAGTGAAATCAATATCTCAATTTTACTTTTATTATCGTGCTTGATTCTTGATGTAACAATGGATACACACGAAATGTTCTCTAAACATCAGATAAGAAAGTGTAAAATTCATTCCTCTCAGTTAAGGTCTTAAAAATCCAGCAATACTATCTAAAGGCATTTTTTTCCTCTTGTAACTAATTACAGAATTTTCTTCTTAGTTTGAATATAAATTAGAGAATCTCTATGAGCAGTCCTACATGCACAGTACTAAGTTGTAGAGCAAGGTAAGTGTAGAAATCTTTGGAAAAAAGATTCTTTGTATGATACAAGGCAATACTTATATCTTAACAGATCTCTTAGCAGAGATTCTTTCTCTGCTAAATAAGTAATGCTTCATCAATCTGTAATTACTTCTAATGATGTAATTACTACTACAGAGAAGTGATGGTGTTGATGTTGGTATATTTTTATTCATTGCAAGAGATTCTATGACTTGTAGCCCTTTCTGCAAAGGATTTCAGGACAGTGTCATGTTGATTATGAGGCCTTCTGAAGAAGTTTTTTCCTTTTGGCAAGCTTGTGGGACAGGAAAACTGACCTGAAACTCCATCCAATTTCATTACCTTCTCTCTAGGATGAAAGTTCAAGTAGTCTCGACCTTCTCTGCTCAAAGACAACATAAAAATGGAAACCCAAACCTTATAATCTCTGTATCAGTTACAGAAGTGTTGGACACTGTCACATCTTATCATCTTTGGTTTCTCATATCCATATGTTACTTTCTATCTTGACACCGTGATCATATTGTATCATTTTTATAGTTTTTCTAGAGAAACAGAACTGCCTCAGAAGTTGGTGTGTTTGCTGCTAGGGTTTGCTGCTAGTTTGAATATAAGGACATTACCTTACATCAATCAGGAACAAATAAATGATGTAAAAGGTAGAGATGATAAAGAATTCAGAATTTGACCATGAACATAGTTTCCATTTTGTCTCATCTACCAGAGTCTGTTGAAGCATCTTTTACTCTTATACCACCTATCCATTTCCACTGACATAGCTGGAGAATGGGAGGTGACAAGTAGGCCCCTAGGGAGGGGACTCAGATGTTGATTTTTTTTCTTGTGTACCATATGATAGAAACACAAGTTGGAAGGCAACCCTGGAAGAATGAAGGATATATGTCATCTTTGTGTGGTTTTGGTTCAAGTAGTTGCATCATGCAGCTTACTCAAAATAAAATTAGCTCTTCTAATTTTGATTTAAGGTGGAAAAAAAAAAAAAGAAAGAAAGAAAATAATTACTGTGGGGGACTTCCTTCTGACTTTGTGTCCTGAAGATGAGCTTCCAAGAAGCAGCTCTGAAAGGGTCTTCAGTTTGGGGCACTAATAAATTCTACTTCCTTTACTCCTTCCCATACTTTCTAAATGTGTATTTATGCATGCTCACTCAAATAATGTGGTTGTTTGAATATCACACTCACAGGAAACCAGCCTAAAAAGAATAACTTTAACTTTTTGGCTGCTCCTGAGAGGTATTTTAAAGAACTTAAAGGTGTTTCAGAGTTAGGTTTATGAAAGATATTACTTGAAAGTTGGGAGTAATTTTAAACTCCATCTCAGTAAGAAGCTGAACATAAGTTCCACTAATGTTTTCTTTCTTTTCTTGAGTCATCTGATTGCACCCAATTTCCTTTGAATTTTGGTCTTTTCCAGTTTGTGTTATACCTCTTTCCAATAGTACTGGATGAAATACTAAACAAGAACAAGTTTTATTATGACAGTTTTCTGTGGTTAGGACATCAGCAAGCCAAAGACTTTCAAATTAGACTCTACAGGAAAGAGGCTGCCCTGTTGACATGTTATTGAGAGATGTCTTTCTTGAAAACTCCATCACAGCTAACCAAGCAATAGTCTCACGCCAGTAAGCTGAACAATTGGAGACTTAGTCTGTTACTTAGAGCTGCAGAGTGTTTGGATGTTTGGAAATATGGCACAGATTCGCATGAGTAAGAGAAAAACAAGCAGATGCAAAGGGTAGGAAAAATCATTTACAGTGTTTGTTAGAGTAGAAACTTTCTGACACACCTCAGATTATTTTCTTCAGTCACCTTTTCAAGGTGTGCACACAATGAGATGTTGCCCCATTTCCAGGCTTATGTGCCAGCTGCAGCAACAAACTGAGGAGCTCTGTTTTTCTAGAAAAACACAAGCAATGCTTCATTGGTGTGAGAAAGGCACAGTTATATTGCTTTCAGCACAGCTTGGATGATTTACATTGGCTCCAGAAAGTCTTGCACAGTGAACTCACATTCTCGTTGCAACAGAGGAGCACAAAACGTGAGAAGAAGTTGGGGGTTTCGTGTCCCCATAACCATAATTTTAAGTGGTTCTTCATGAGAAGGAAGGTGCTGTTCCAGGAACAATTTATGATTTCTGAACAATTTATGAGCATACAGTTCTGAACAGGAAATTGGTTCAAGACACAAGTTATCACTGGCAGACCTCATTTATATGCAGCGAAAATATCACCTACAGCTTTCCCGAGATTGGCCTGTGCTCAACATGCCTTCACTGATTACATGTGTTGCCTGCAGCTCCGTTTTGATTGCACACACTGTATCCCCAAGGTCTCTTCCAGGAGAGGGTTACACAGAACATGTTGTTCCATAGGAACCTCCTTTTGACAAGGAATCTGTTTTCACTGTCATGTCTGTCATACCAGACATAAATCAGTGTCAATATACCACTCCAAAAATCGTCTGGGCCTGCTTTACCTTCAGGCAGCCTTAGACAGTTGGCACACACTGCCTCTGTCTCAAGACCCAGAGAGAGGCAGGTGCTCCTTCAGCACTGCCGAATTGATGAACATTTGTCAACTGAAAAAGAAATCTCCATGGAAAAGCAAGATCTTCTTTTATTTGACCCTGGGAGGTTTTTTCCTTTTCCTTTTTGGCTTTGTGCATCTTATCAGTGGCTCTTTATGCCCTCCCAGTCTAACTAATTGATTCCTTTCTCTTGTGACACTTTTGTAATTGGATTGTAATAAATTATACCCTGCTGTTTAAGAATGTGTCAAATATTGTTTTAACTTGTCCAATGAAAAGAATTGAGAACTAGAGACTGAATCATAAAGCATCATAGAATTTTTCTGGTATTAAATAGACACTTAATAATTCTGCTGTCACTTACATCTACATAAATCCAGTATGACTCCACTGGCCTCAAGTACTTTCTCAGCATTTACACCACTGTGAGTGATGGCAGATTTTAACTCTTCATTCCTGTGGTGAGATAGATGGACTCCAGGCCAAGATACACAGACAGTGTTGGGAAAGCAGTGAGTAATGCTACACAATAATTTGAAGAGATTAAATTAAAAACACTGATGGTTGCCTGAGGATGCTATATTCATAAAGAGGGTGGCTAAAAAGTACCCCTTTACCTAGTACCTAGTATTGCAATGAATCTTTGCCATGGATAGAACCAGAAGTTTTTACATATATTTCCTAAACTTGGTAAAGTATTATTTCCTGTACTAACAGGATTCAGATATAAGAACAGGCTGCCAGGCAAAGACCAGACTTTTCTCAAGAGAGCAATTGTTTTCCCTATCACTGTGAGTCAATCTGGTCCCTGGACTGCTCCAGTCTCCTCTCACTGCAGCAGACTGGCCAACTGCGCCAAATTATGTGTCAAGGCTTTTGGCAGTGCAACCTATTTCCCACAGAACACCAAACAGAATTGCACTCTTCATTTAAGTCACTGACTGGACTGCAACCATTGAGCTCTTTTATACAGGATAGAAAAGCTCGTGTTTCAGCTGTTATTTTGCATGGGGACTTCTCTTTTCATTATCGTGGCCACATACCACTGGCAGTTGTACAGATTAAAAACAATGCTTTAATCCACTCAGCCCCTTGACAGTACTGTCCACACATCCTAGGAGTAAACGTTTTTACTCAACTGCTTCAGAATTTTATTTAAATAAAAAATCCTAGAAAGTAGATGTGATATTTTGTGCTGCTTCACCTGCAACAAGAATGTGCAATCATTTACTCCATATGCCTATTTAAAATCCTGGGCATGAATCATTATGACTGACCCATATAGAAGCAAGGAGGGTCAAAGCCTGTTTTCTTTCCCTCTCTAAAAATCCAGCAGAAGTGTAGGTTAACAGTGACTCACGTTAATCTTAGCTGAGGTGGTTGAACTTTGGGAATCCGAAGAATGACTGTTGTTTCATACATTAATTAGAGATTCATTATAAAAACTCCCTTCAAATGAGGAGTGTACAGGCTGCTACCTCTGGCATCCTGGCAGACATTCTTGTTTGCATATGTTAGAAATCAGGTCCCAGCTAGGGAAACCTGACCACAAGATGGACTGCTCCTGTAGACATAGACCTTTTCTCAGCGTGGACCCAGAAGTGCAGAAAGTTTGGGTGTCAGTGGTTTTGAAGTGGCACCCTACCCTGCTAAGAGCAGAACCCTGTCCATAAGGATTACATTTACAACTCTTTTTATGGTCCCTGTAGTTCATGTTCCTTTGCTTTAATTTAGGACACGTGGAAATGTGTACACATACTGTTGATATATCTGGTACAACTTTAAATTGAGTGTAAGGGTTTGCTCTGGAGCCACAAGGAAATCTTCTACAGGTTTCCATGCATTTCCTGCCTAAATTTGGTCCACCAAGAATCACAGCAGTGCCTATATGATATGGATGGGTTTTTTTTGAAAGTCTCTAATTTTGTCTTGCATAATACTCAAGTCTGCATTTCTAGTTACTGTGTCTAATTTAGGAAGATCCTCTGGTTTTCTGTCCACTTTATGTACATCTTGGAAAATAAATGAAAACAGGCATGACTCAAACAATAAAAAGTTCTAAATAAGGAAAATCAGATAGGCACTTTTGGAACTTTTAAATGAAAACCTGGTACAGGAAGAAGAAATGAGTCTAACAAATAAATTTCCTATGCATGGAAAGATCAAATAGAATCAAAAGCTGAGCAGTTAATATAACACATATTTACTGCCTATGCTGCAGAATAACAGCACTCTCCTTCCAGGCAAAACTATCAGGAAGAGTCTGAAAAACTTATCACTCAATGCTTTATGGTTTTTTCCTCCATTGTTCACATTCATATGTAGCCAAATCTTCAAGTCTTGACCTACATTATACTCACTCCCTGCCAAGACAAAATTGACACTAGGCCTATATTGTCCCTTGTACTAGAGCATACAAAATGTTAAGGCTGGTGCTCTCACAGCTACTGTTTCTCAATAGGGAATTTCATGGCCTTTTGAAGTAATTCAACATCTTGTTTACAGCGAAGTTTGAAAGACAGTCATGCATCTAAATCACTTACACTAGTTTGAAAACACTGCTCTAGAAGAACTAAAGCGAAGTCACAGGAGCTTGGCCAAAGAGAAGCAGGGTTTCAGATGGGAGACCTATAGAAAGTATTTAGTTTATGAGCTCAAGTGAGGTTCCTATGACTGCCAACCTGCCTCATGCCCTGGCTTGTGTCTGACAGCTGTGCAGTGCTCTGTCTTGTGTATCATCGCCAGAGATCTTGGAGCAGGAGATGTGCTGACAGTCCTGCCGGCAGTGCTCAGGGCTAGGTGCATGTCATTCCTCTCTCACAGCAGAGTTGGCTGTACAGCATGGTCAGTCGTCGAAACTTGCTCCAGTTAGTAAACAGAGCAGGAGAGACTTGCAAGATTCACAAGGAGGTGTTTGTCAATGTTACTGCTCTGTTTTAATAAGCACGCTCCAAACATGACAGATGTTACTCCAACAGCTCCTGAGCTTCTTGCAATTCCACTCTAAGAGCCAGGCCTTAGTGGAAGGAAATATGAATTCCCATGTCAGGCTTTTTGTTTCTGGCAGCCAAGTCAATCTAATAGTCACCCTTTTGATACCTGTAAATAAGTTAGCACAGCATTTTCACCGTTGGAATTAACTGAGTACCTAATTACAGTGACAGAGAACTGTTCTTTCGTGGCCTAATTAGAATATTGAAATACTGTACTTACCCTCCACTAAGGCCCATGTATGTCTGTGTGAACATTCTTTCTTTAAAAAACAAAACCAAAGCACCAAAATCACACATGGGCTTATGTGTTGGTAAAAGACAGGAGCAAACTTGTGTATGTCCTACAAGGAAGGTATTTTCTGTGAATTGGGCCGTAAGATTGCAATTCTAAGCAGCCACACAATTAATTCCTCAGTTATGCAGTCCAATTAGGACAAATGCTTCCTTTCTAGTTTAATTAGAGATGGGTAAGCTCGTTTGAGCTTATTTGTATAAAATATGTGCTCATTAAACAAGGCCTGGATTTTGTTCAGCTTGTTAGAAATGTTGTAAAAAAAGAGCTTTCTCACACTGGCTCTAGCCTTTTTAACCCTTTAAAGACCACCAATCTGACAGTCCATCAGTTACCCTCAAAGCACAGTACACTTGCTTGTCCCAGAAGAAGGGTGCACTACAGTTGGAATATTTGTAAACTCCAAGCTGCCATGCAGATAAACATCTGCCACCATCAGAGATCACTTATTATGACATCTCTCCCTGGCTCTAATGCAATTGATAAAGTGTTTGTTGGGTTTGTGAATCTTTTTTCAGAGCTCCCTGTCAGCCAAATGAAGGAGAAACTTTGCGACTGACGCACAACCTGTGTGCTGAGAGAAGAGCAGAGGACTTAGGAACCAGTACATGGATACCTCTGTGGGGAATGAAATAGAAAGATTTACATGAAAACTATACAGGATGAAGCCACAAAAGGCATAAAGTCAGTTGAAATGTCCCAAGGAAAGGCAATGCCAATTATTTGAGCATACTGTTTTCCCCTTTTCTCCTCTTATGTTAATTATTTCTTTTGTGAGCTCAGCTATTCAACAGAGAGTTGTTCATGGAAATGAAAGCACATGCATGAATCTCATGCTAAAAAATGCCCCAAAGCAGGACATAATTTATTCAAACTATACCTTCAGAAAATCAAGCACTCCATCCTTGTGATCAGGGCAGATTTTCTCCTGACATGCTCCGTCAGCCTTGGGTCTCTGAAGTGGAAGGGAGGAAAGATTGAGCCCCCTTCCAGGCTACATGTGGGCACAGAGAAATGAAGCCTCACCAGACACAGCTGAAAGCAACCAAACCTTGGCAGAAACCATGGCACGGGGGCAACACCAGAGTAGGAATCTCCCAGATGGCTAGAAACAGCACAAGGGCAAGCTGTCAAAGATTAAAGTCTAATTTATCCCTCTTGGAACCACACATTCCCCAACACTGTCAGCAAAATGGACAAATGCAAACTACAGGCTCACACAAAGTGGTAGATGGCAGCCTTGGCCAAATGAGCTCTGGGGCATGACACAGCTATCTTACAAATGCAAATCCACCCCTTTTCTCCTGCACGTGAGGGGGATTAAGCATGCAACAAGTGTGCATTCAAATATTGTGTGCACAAACACAGCTCTTGCCCTTTGAAATCCTAGCCCTGAACGCCTCTAGTTCCTGCTGTAATGCTTAGAGCCTTGGTTTGAGAGGCACGGAAGGAGCAGAAAGCTTAAGCATGGTTCCCAGGTGATTTCTTCAGGGCAGAAAATAGCCCATAGATTAAACAAAGCTTGGATTTGGGGGTTTGGAGCCCATTGTTCAAAGGCTGAAAGAAAATGGCATGGCTCTGGAGTCATGACTCTCTTGGCCTGAGAGTTGCCTGCAGCCATTTGCAGTTTGATGAAACCTCTGAATCAGAGGGAAAATGTAGCACGTATACAAGATGAAGCTCTAGGCTGTGCATTTGGGACTGCATTAAAAATCTACTCTAATGGAAACCTGGGCTTCAGAGACCATACAATCTCATGGCAATGAGGCGTGACTCAGGCCAGCAAGCTGGGGTTTTGGCTTTCTCCGGGGCTCGGTGCTGAGCTTCTTACTGTCTCAACACTCACACTCTCAGGATTGCCTTGTGGGTGATACATGGTGTGAAATAAAGACACTGGAATTTTCATAATTTTAATTCCTGCAGATTTACAATGACATCATGGTATTTATGATCTTGTATTTTCACAGGTGTCATGTCATCATCTCTTAGGCTGACCAGTTGCTTCATTACAGTTAAATGGGATGGGGTGGAGGGGAAATGTTGATTTTGAGCTGGGACCTACTGGGACCTGTCAGGTATTAGAAAAATAACCAAATGCAGACCTTTTATCAGCCATGTGTCAGAGGAAAATAATAGCAGAATTTCTCTTTAAGGGTGTATGCTGGTCCCAAGATACTTTTTAATTTCAGAGGGAGATTTCCTAAATAATCAACCAAAATGCAAAGGGGAGACCTTCGTAATTGGTAACCTGAAGAGCTAGTGCAGAGCCGTTTCCTCTTTTCTCTCTCACTCTCCTTACAGACAACTTGTAGCAAAAACTCTACTGACAGACAACCTGTAGCAAATAGAACCACTAAAAGAGCTGACCATGACCTAAGGACTGGAGGGTCTCCCCATCAAGTTACAGAAGGGAAAGCTCTTCTGGAAAAAAAGCAACATGCAATTTTCTCTTACTTCTGTGAATGAATGATACTTTCCCACAAAGGAAATATTTTTTCTACTCTAATTTTCTGCTGTGGGAGCAAATTCAATCTATAGGGGTCATTTTACTGGCACTGTACTTGTCCCTCAAAGTTGGACTTCAAATACTTTGCAACAGATTAATAAAATACATAGGCCAAAAAAAGGAGAGGAAATACAACAATATAGACATGTTTCCTGTTATCTAGGAGACTTTCAGTTTTTATTTTTTGGTTAGGTACTCTATGTTAGTACACTATATAGTGTTAGTATGAACATGATTGCTAAACGTAAGTCTGAGTCATTTAAGTTGGGTCTCCCCTGACTTCCCTTTCTGAACACTGGCAAGTCATTGTGATTTTATTTCAAACCAAACCTCGGTGTCAGAGAAGTGACTAGCCTAACTCCCGGCTCCTATGTGCCTTTGTCCTCATTTTAGCTCAAACTTCAGTGTAACTGTCAATATCCTCAGAAAAGCTAGGATAAAAATGTGTAAAATGATTACTTCTGGTTTTCAGATACTATACATGCTGTAAGATACAACGAAGTGTGCTCATACGTTTTCTTCCCTAACCACAATCCCGTGAGCTCAGAGAGGGAGGACAGTTATTCTAGTTGACACTTGCCCAGATATGCTAAATTTGCCTCAAGCAATTGCCTTCTGGGTAAAAAATTCTTTGAGCACTCAAACAGCACAGAGAGAGCAGGAACAACTGTCCTGTCATTATGCCAAGCACTTGGAACAGCAGCTACGCCGTGTGTCACATTAATGAACATTTACAATTGCAAGAGGTTAAAGGTGGAAAGGGAGTGTGGATGATAGAGATACCTCTGGAATTTGGCTGACAGATCACAGGGAAGGCTGAGAGGCCTGTAAAAAGCTAAGAAAAGCTCCCAAAGTGAGAATTCTTGCAGGATGAAGAATGCTTGCCTACACCTGCTGGATTTGCTGTGTGTTCTAATATATCTGTGATTGAAAGGAATATTTTTCATTAGGGACAGAGAGCACAGGCATCTCCCCGTCATTGCACTGAACAAAGAGGTATAAAATTGCTATGTCTATGAAGCTGGTAATGAGGTCCTGATAAATGGGGCCAAACCTCAGTTACTGACAAGAGGATTTTCAGGTACTGCTGTTGCTTTTGGCAGTGTGTCAAGGAGGATGCACAGCTCTTGTCTTGGCATCAGACAGCAGCACTGTCCCTTAGCAGAGATTCTTCACTGTTACAGTGCAGATATTGCAACACGATGTATCAGACAACGAGGCCCGTGGAAAGAAATATATATGGACCGATTCTTGATAGATGTTTCAGGGAGATGTTTATTTCTCCAGCCACAAGGCCGAATTCTGCCGCAATCACGGGACCCGAGGGTCCTTGCCTACGCAGGGGAACAAAAAACAACCAATGGGGAACGAGGCTGACCAGGGGCTTGGGAAACCCCGTGTGTCCCGCCCAGGGCCCCTCTCCCAGGACCACATAGCAGGGGGAGGGTCCCAACATTTCACCCGTTTTTTTTTTAACAAAAAGAGATTTAAAACTTAACACTGAAAACAACCAGCTAAACATAACAAGAACAGTTTCAAAACAAAATAAGCCACCCTCCTGAGTCTTTAAATGCCCAAACAGATTCTCTGGAACATCTTAAGGCTGACAGAAGGAAGACAGAACTCTCTGGACATGTTTTTTGGGGAAACTGAGGCAGGAGAGGGTTTAATTTCTTCCCTCCCCCTTTTCATCTCCCCCTCGGCATCGGAGAGGAGTTGCAAGGAAAGGGAATTGTATAGGGAAGCCATGGCGTGAAAAACGGATTAGGAATAAACTGGGGATGGGGTAAACTTTGGAAAAGGTTCATATTGGGTATAGGGTAAAAGGGGAAAGTAGGCTGCAGGTAGGGAAGTTGCTGGGATGGATATTGTTTATAATTTTGTGCATAATGGCTGCCTTTGACCGGAATATCTCCAGGCCCAGTAACATTTGCTGCTTGTAAACCCTTCTTTCCTTGTACTATATCAAACTGTACAACTTCCCCATCTCCTACACTTTGCAGGTAATTTTTAGGGTTATTCCTTTTAATGGCAGTTCTATGGATGAATAAATCTTCCCCTGTATCATCTCGTGTTATAAATCCATAGTTGTTTTTGACATTGTACCATTTCACAGTTCCTGTGATTTTCGTTGCTACAACTTCTCCTATCATGTGTTTGTCGTGGCTGCTGGTCCCGCGTGGCCGCTGCCTCGCCGACTCCGACATCTCGGCCAGGCCCCCGCGTTGCGGCTGCTCCGCGCTCTCCGAGCGGCGCTGCTCCGGCGCGTGTCTGGGCTCTGCGCGGCCCCGCGTTGCCATCGCCGCCGGCCCCGTGCCCTGTGAGCGGTTCCGCTCCGCCAACTCCACACTGCTTTGAGAGCGGCCGCGTTTCAGCTCGGCGCTGCGCGGCTTCTCGTGTCGCTGTGGAAACCGCTGCTTCTCCCTCCACAGGGCTCTCCGAGCCGTGTGCTCAGAGCGGGCTTCCACGCCGACCCCCGGTTCCTGGCTGCTCGTGGGGGCCGCCTCTCTGCTGCTCGTGGCCCACGACACCCGCGGCGCCTGCGGCATCGATCCCTCACTCGCAGTCGAGTGGCCGGGGACCCCGAGACAGGGATGGGGTCCGTGATAAGGCGTGGGCTCCCGAGGGGGCCGGGCGCATCCAGCGCAGGCACCTCGGCCGGCACAGCTGCAGTCACACGCTCCTGGGATGGCCACCGAGAGGTCTCGACCACGGGATTACAGCCATCCTCTGCTCTAGGGGTAATGGGACCATACAAATGCTCCTGAACAGCTTCACTGATTACAAGGGATGCACAAAGAGGTTCTATCACTAGTGCATGTTTTGTTTGATCCCTTATCTCGTCCCAGATCTTGTGCCAAAACCACCTGTGATTAATTCCAGTAATTCCAGGAGGATTAATATCAAAAAGTAAGTCTCGTGAAATATAAAAGAAATTTTTGAAAAGCCAGTTAAAAAAAAGTGTTCTAGATCTCCCGGAACAAATACTTTCTTGTTTTGTTGTTCAAGGATTCCTTTAACTTCTAGGTACATTTCTTTCTGTGACTCAGAGAGCCACATTTCCCACAATTCTTCCATAGTCCAGAGAGAATATCCAAGGTGAGAAGAGAGAGATCTATGTAGGTTACGGACGGGTTCGGATGGACGGTGACGGACGGTGACGAGAGATCTCTATAGGCAGGTCTTGGGACACATGGGGTTTATTGCAAAGGGTGTGGGTATAGGGGCACTGCTCAGAGCTGCCAGACTCAGCTCTGAGCAGGCCCAAGAGAGCAAGAGAGTAAGCGGGTGAGAGAGAGAGAGAGAGAGTGTAAGAGCAAGAGTGGAAGTAGTAATGAGAGGAAGTGTCTGAAGTCTTGGTTACAATACAATAAATCATCTTCTGTACTGAATATTCTAATTGTCACTAACCAATCTAATACAAGATACAAATCCTATAGCATTTACATACAGCCTATAAGAGTTCTTATATTACCATAGAGTGTTACATCTTAACTTCTAAAAACTACTCTTTGGACCCCTTCTGCTGAGCTAGTAGGGTCTGCTCTGACCCTTGGACCTGCTTGCAATCAAAGGGTATTGTTCAATCAGGAGGGGATTACCTTCAGTCGGCCATACCATTGTTTTCCAGTTGTTCAGTAACTAAGACTTGGTATTTCAAAAGTGGCTTTCATTTCGATGTTGCCTGTAGTTTTCATATTCCCAAAATCTTTTGTCAGGCAATCATATTTATAAGGCTTTCCTGTTTCATCTTCCCCAACAGATCTAGAGTGGTTTTTACTCACGAATTTTCTGTCCTTAGGGATCGGTGTCTTGCCAGCAATTCTCCACCATTTGTTACAGTGCTGATACTGTAACACGATGTATCAGACAACAAGTCCCCTGGAAAGAAATACATCTGGACCGATTCTTGATAGATGTTTCAGAGATGTTTATTTCTCCAGCCACATGGAGAAGGAACTGAGGCAATCATGGGATTTGAGGGTCCTTACCCGCGCAGGGGAACACAAAACAACCAATGGGGAACGAGGCTGACCAGGGGCAGGGACACCCCGTGCCTCCTCCCCGGGGCCCCTCTCCCAGGACTACATAGCAGGGGGGAGAGCCCCAACACTTCACTAAACTAATCAGCCTTAGGATATGGTGGGTAGACTGCACAGACTAAAAGAAGGGATAAAATTAGGTGGCAGGAACTAATAATAATTTTTTACAGTGGATGCTGGTCATCAATGGAGCCCACGGATTTGGAAAAGGGAGATATATCAGAATCTGCTGATTATATCTGTTATTTAGGAGGTAGAGATAAAGCCTGATGAAAAAGAACTACAGAAAGTCCTCATAGAACTAAGACATAAAGTAAGAAAATGGCAGATGAAATTCAGTGTAGATAACTGTAAACTGAATGTCAGTGAAAAAAGTTCCATCTTAACTTATACTTTGAGCAGCTCTGGTGGGACTGTTTCTCTATGGAAACAGGATCTTAGCTTTCACACAAGAAAACATCCATCACTGTTCTATATGGGTTTAAATGATAATTTGTGTGCTTGGAATTGAGGGAAAAAATAAAAATAGCACAGTAGAAAATGCCCCAAGTTTTATTCTCCCACACCTTAAGTACAGTGTAGTCCCTTAAGGACATACAAGAAATGGAAAAGGCAAAGAGAAAAACGAGAAGAGTGTTTTATTGAAGGAAGAATTAAACTAGAGCTCTATGGGAAAGATTATTGAGGTTGTTGCTGTTAGTAAATCCTAATAAGGCAATCAGTGTAAGGGGAAAGAAATAATAGGGAAAAAACATTCATCATTTCCTCTGTAGCAGGAACCAGGGGACATCCAGTGAGATGAGTGCAGAAAACAAAACACAAAATACCTCTGCAGGGTGCTCCACATAGAGGGCATCAGGGCAGTGGGCATATTAGGTATGCAATGTTTCAAGAAAGAATTACGCAAATTCAGAGAAGAAAAATCTGATGGGAGGCTACTGCTTACATAGGCCCAGGAATTATTGAACTGCTTGTCACCGGATATTAGGAAAGTGTTCAAGAGAAATATGCCTCTTTCCTTGACATCTGACATCGGACATTGCTGGAGATGGGATGTTAGACAAGGTCAGTGTTTAGTTCTGATTTTTTTTCTAAGTTTTTGGTCACCTTTCTGTTTGCAACATACCACAAACTATCCCTCTGGCACTGCTATGACACAGCTGCAAATGTTTTTGTACTCTCCCCACCATAACCATGGTGATTCAGATAGCTGCTAGCAGATGAAATCTGCTCTTATCCTTGAGCTTCAGTAGGGCCATTCCTCAAACCAAGCTGGTGTGTGGTTAACTTTGGGTATAGCAGTCACTGACTTCTGTAGGACTTGGTTTAAAACTATGTATCTGCTTAAGAATTTTTCTGAAAAAGGAAAAAAACCCAATTATTACTTTGCTGAATGCAGAATATCACATTTATGTCTTTTAACTGCAAGAAATTATACCACTCGGCAATCAGAAATATGTATGGAAGCTAATAACTCTTCTGAAAATTTTAACAAATACTCTATGTTTCAGACTGAGTTTTTTGTTTCTAATTACAAGATGCTGTCAGACTCTTTATAAACAACATCATATTTATTTTTAATTTTTTTTTTTTATTGTAGACAGACAGGTGCAGGCCAAGCACATGTCTCACTTTATATAGCTGGATAGTTCTTATCTAGCAAGATATTGGTTACTGAATTAGAGGAAATATTTCATCAAAGGAAAAATCTTTATCCACAGGAGAACTTGGGAAAAGGTAATGACAAATCTGGATATTAGTAGTCTGGATGAATGAAATACCCAGTCTTGCAAACAGACATGATCACGTTTCTAGACTGTTCTATTAGTTGTTTTCATCAGGATGTATTGAATTACCTCCTTTTCAATGCCAGTATTAAGCCTTTGAAGAGATGATTACTTTATGCAAAGGATCCAAAATTATGAAAAATAACTGTGAAGTAGAGAAATGTACTGATGATAGATTCTGCAACTTTGAAGGCACAGTTACTACTCTCCAGAAAGTGGACTGCTTTGAGGAGTTAAAACAGGAAAGTCAAGACTTATAGGCAGCTTGTCCAAGGAATATATGAGATCCTCCTGTGTGTAGGTGACAAACACTTTGTGGAAAGACAAACCCTGAAATTTCTCTCCTCTGTTTCATGGGATAAGATGGCTGTACAAGTCCTCTCCTCAGCCTGTTTGGACAGGACAAATAAGCCAGCCTCAGAAAAGTTTTCATCCCAGAATAAAGGAAGTGTTGATCCAGAGGACATGGTTTAGCCTGTGAACTGCTTATTGCTTCGTCCTTACATGATACTACAACAAATTAGGCCTTTCTTTGGGTTTGTGACAGTGGAGCAGAAGAGGCTGCATGTTCTTTCAGCCTCTTCTGCACCTCTGCAATCCAATTTCCCGTCATGCCCTTCTAAGAGACAGACGAGTGAAGTTATTCCAGTTTTGAAACATTTACTTGAAATTTTAAGCAGACTGCTAAGCTCACAGGCCATCATGCTTCTGGCAGCATGGGGTCTCTTCATTTCCAGTTCTGAGTTTTCATCACAACATCTTCTGCCAGGAGCAGAGTTCAGACAGCCTCTAGGCACTTCTCTGGAGATCCAGTCAAACCTTCCCACGAATGCAAAGTGACTGCAGGCAGCCCACATATGTGTGAGCCAGAGGAAGAAAGCCGGGATCAGAAATTTAATAACTCATTGTAAAAAGCGAATGCCTGGAATTTCAAGTATACTTCCATTCTGAGGACTACATTACAACAGAGTTGTCTATGTCTCTATATAACCATGGGATTAAAGACATTTTCCCAGTTTAATCAGGGTATAGCCATGTCCCCTGCAATCTTTTGAGACACATCCTTTGTTCTTTTGGTTGGCAGATCACAGCATTGTACAAGAACTCATTGAGGTTTTCTGTTCTCCAAATACATGCCTCAGACAGACCTTCTAAACTTTTGACTCTCATGGGAGGACTTAGCATTTCTTAACTGTGAAGATGTCCCTGCATGTCCCAGCCACTCATCATTGCATTCTTCAAGCTGTGCTACAGAGACCTGTATTCTGCTTCTGGAAATGTGTCATGAATTCCAGGAGGCAGGTAAGTACCTTCTAAGACTCTTCTGGATTTGCAGTTATTGTGGGGAAGCAGAGAACAAAGGGTCCTGACCCAACATGCACGTCTTCTCATCTACTCTTATGCTTCATTACAAGTTGCATTAGACAAAATAGATCAACAAAAATAGATCAACATCTACTCATATTCATTGGGAGCCCTGGGACACAGCCCACTTTCAGTTTAACTCCTGAAGCATCTCTGTCTCCCAGCTCTCTCAGGGAGATGAGTTTGGATTTTTATTTCCAGAACACCTACCCACCTTGCATGAGCCTGGACCCGATCACGCGATTACAGAAAAACAGGGTCCTTATGATGAGGCCATGCAGTTCCCCCAGTCAGAAAGCCAGGTTGTCTACGAAACTTCTCAAGGAGGGTTCTCAAAGACCATTGCTGGAGTGAGTAGATCTGCTGAGACTTGTAAGCTTTGAGTCCCTTGCCTTGTGACCTTGTCCACCTGTGGCAGGGGTATCCAGGCTTTCTGGTCCACCCTTCCTGGCACAGCACAGGATCAACACCCATGTCACACCTGGGGCTATGGATCTGAAATGATGCTAGAGGTGCCCATAGTGACTATGGTTTGGTCACAAGGATGAGCTCTTGAGTGGCTCTTCTGTGTGTGTGCTCTGCAGAGCCACACATCTCCCATCTCTTGTACCGGCCTTGCTGTCACGCTTATACTCACTTGCATACCCATACAACACAGCACCATCCCACATGATGAATCCTGCCCCTTCTTTTTGCTCTTCAATTTTCCCTTTCACTCTGTCTCTTACACTGTTTCAGATCTGAGCCCTTCAGATCTGAGCCCTGTCTTTGCCTTCTTGTCCAACCTCCCCTCTTTGCCACTTAAAACCTGTGGCACAGTGTTTTTCAGGTGGAGAGGAGTTTATGGCCTTGGGCATAAAAAAAGGCTGTGGAAAATAATTGCAGCCTCCTCAATCAATTTCGAACATGTTATGACTGGGTTATTTCATTGGATTGTTTCTGCAGCTTTGGAAAAGCCAAAGATATGAGCTCAGCATCTGCTGCTCCTTGCTATCCTTGTTTTAAACTATTATTATTTTATTGGCTAGTGTAGTGGGAGACTGAGGAAGTGCCTGTTTGGTTTGACCAAACTTCTCAAACAGATGTTTTCCAATTGTGAGAGGATCTGACCTTTATATAAATCAAGAACTTTTTAATGTTGTGCCCAAACACTGGAAATAATGGCATAGTTTAGTGGTGGTTTTCATAACTTAAAAGGTAAATTTCTAGCTGGGATGAAGAGTAGTTGTATTTGTACTTGTATTGTTTAAATTAAAATCCAGGTCTATTGACTGTTCTTAATCTATTTGCCTTCTAGCATTGTTCTGAGCATCTTCGAAGTTGTAAAATGAGACATCTCAATTGATGGGAGAAAAGTGGTTAGTAGAAGCAGAATACCAGAAACCCACTAACTCACTAATCAGTTATTATAGTGACTTTGTCAGACCATAAATTGCAGCTATTGCATTTCCCTATAAACAGACTTCTCTGCTCTGATACTGAGGGCTGACATCTGGGACATGTTTGAAATATCACAAAATGGGTTACACATACAGTTTCTTCCAGTTCATTCAGAGAGATAAACCAGAGTAGATGAAGTAAAGCATGAAACCAAGGGTGGCTTTGGTCCTGTGTTTCCCATACTTCCTATAGCTTTTTGTCTCTTTTGGGAGACTCTGTATGCCAGCAAGTTCCTCTGATTATTTGTTTCCACTGCACTCAAGTTCACAATTCATTATGGACAGATTTCCTTCTCTTTCTTCTATCAAAAGAAAAGTCATGTTGAAGTTCTGGCTCTGATGATATTTACTGTGTTTACTGAGCATCAGGAACAGGATGACTTAATCTTCACTTTCTGACAGCGAGACCTCCTTCCAAGCATCTTCCTCTTCTTGCTTTCTCTTTTCTCAAGGCTGCCCTCTGGCCACACAATATTTTCTACCCCTCTCTACTGAGATCACCTCTTTACTTCTAGATATGAAATGAAATCTCTTCTGACAATCTTGGAGCAATTGCAAAGTATTGGATTGAGATTGTTTCCTTATGACAATGAAATGAAAACACTACTTACAGTGATACAGATCTGAGCAGCTTTTGAATGCATGACTTGATTTTTAAAACCTCATGTTTTAAATCCTGATTCCAGTGCTTGGGCTTGAGTTTCAAAATACAAATTGCTCATGTATTAAAGGGCAAATAAAAACAAAAGAGTAGTCCTATGCAAATTTGGCTGTGGAGCCATTATTTGTTCACATGATCATTTTCTCTTGCTTCTACCTGTACAGAGCCTTTAGCTTTGAAATTTGCTTTGGGCTTTATGTTGAGCAAGCCAAAAATCAAAGTGCAGTTTGGATACAACCACAAAAAAACTTCACAAAGCTGGTGAAATACAAATTTTGTAGGGTCTCTAGCCAAATACCTTAAGTAGCTTTTCACATACAGAGACACTGGTCACAACTTTGCTTTGTAGATTTGCAAACCTGTGACTAATCAAAATTCATTTATGGAGTGCATTGCAAAACCTGAAGCCAGATGTGTTTTGCGTCATTTAGAGTTTATTGGGTACATCTAGCTGGAAGCACATTTCTTTTTTACTCTCTTCATTGGGCAATGTTTGCACACAAAAATTCCTTAAGCAACCCACAAACTGTCTTTAAAATATTAATTTGCTTTGTAGCTGAACACTTGAAAGTTTTATATCTGAGCTTATCAAGCTGCATGACACTGCTTTTCCATACATACATGTAGGCATTTCCACTTGGGGTACTCCATGCCATCACATAAGAAATCTGGTGATAACTAGATGTTCATAATAGGGCAAGCAATGAGAGAATTTACTAATATGCTGTTTTCTATTATTTATTTGTCATGGAGATATTCATCTGCAAAAAAAAAAAAAAAAGACAGTAAAAAATAGATTTTTGTAATTTGGTAGGCTTAATTCATATCAGCTAAAGCACAGCAATATATTCTGAAGCTCAGTTAGAAATGTGCACACATTTTTAAATGCATAATCCCAAGAATACAGAAGATAATGCATTTTGCATCATCCTGAATGAATTTTAAATTGACTGTTTTTTAGAAAAATACATGGGAACAGAAACTGAAGTCACAATCAAGTATTTTACACATTTGAAAATCCACAAAGCAGTTCTTTTTGGGCTTTTCCATACAGTAGGTAAATCTATCATTTTTCAAAATTCAATTCACACCAGAGGTGGCTTCACAGCAAAACTATGGTTTTATTATATTTCTGAAATTCCTGTAGCCAGGATTAACCAGAGAAAGTTTAATAACATACCTGACTCACAGAGGAACAGAAAAAGCATTTATCAGTTATGTTAGAAGCCATTGAATGGCATTTGTACTTCATTCTTTTGTTCTTCAGTGTTTTGTCTGAAGAACTGCTCTTCTCAGTTTAGAGACAGCCCACAAACTACAGTAAGAAACAAACCTTGAATTACTTTTATACTTACATTGTCCCTAGAGAGCAGAGCTGCACACTTCTATGCAGAGAACTGAATCAAGGACCTGCTGTTTCCTAAGTTTCATATGCCAATAAAATCTAGGGTTTTTTTCCAAGCTTGTGATAAGCTCAGCTGCTGTATAACTCTTTGAAGAAATAAAGGGATCATAACTGAAGCATGGCATGAATCTGTTTCATCCAGCACAACCCAAGCAAGAGCTCAGGTTTGCGCATTGATCAATACCTTATGCCAGCATATTAATCATTTAACCATCACAGAAGGAGCCAATATTATAGCAAAAAAAATCTCCAGCAAGACCCCTCGTTTCACAAAACAAACAAGCAAACAAAACAACAACAAAAAAAACCCAAACAAAACAAAAGAAAATGCTTAATCCTCACATCCTCTCATTTCAGAAAGGAAATGTTTTATGCAGCTAGTACTATATATAAAGCAAGCACTATAAGAAGAGCAAATCTCTGTGCAGCACCTGTGTCCATTTTATAAAGAACGTTGTTGAGCCCAAATGGGGTGGAGTAAATGAATAAATTAAAAAATCTGTTTCACCTGTGGAATCTACTTATAATTATGCAAGCATTAAATTAAGTGTTAGAACTGTGTCATAGGAGTTTTTAGGGAACATATGCTTTTAGAAGTCTGAGCTTAATTAAGGTTTTATTACGAAAATATTTGTTAATGGCATTATTCTTTATATGCCAGCTGTTTTAAAAAGCTGTTCTCTCTCTGATGGGGCTAGTAGGGGCTATCATGGGGCTAGTAATACCTTTTCAAAAGTTCAGTTTATTTGTGGGATATTATATATGTGAGAGAAGTCTTCTCCTACAGAGTTTTTTTCTGATTTATATCAGTCTCTTTTTCCTTATACTCTGTCTCTTGCTGATAAATTTACTTGCCTACACAAAGTGAGCAGAATTTCAGAGCCAAAAAGTGATTTCTGCTATTTTATATAGCATGGTATGTCTCTAAAGTGTTGGTTGTTCTGTTTATACAAAGTATACTAAAATAGCTGAATTTTCTCCTGTTCATTCATGTAGAATGCAATGCTACAGCTAAAATGGCACTAATTTTTATTTTTTCCACTATATTTTAATTTTCAGAAGAGTATAAGGACAATGATAAATAATATATCTTGAAAACATTAATTGCACACAGTTCTTTGTAGTGGTTTGGTCCAAAATACTCATTACTGTTTATCTGCTGTGAGATAAGAATTAGGAGAAATGCAAAACAGGCACCAAACTTGAAAGAATATAAAGAAGTTTATTAACAGACCTAAAAGAAGAAAAAAAAAATTATACCACCTTCAGAACTCTCCTCCTCCCCCCACCTTCCTCCCTTCTCCCACTGACAATGTTCAAAGACAACCCTTGAGATGTTCAGTCTGTTTACCACTTCCATAATAACCTTGTTCAGTCCATTTAGAAAGAGAAGTCTCTTCTTGCTCATGCTATGAAAACATTATCACAACGAGACAGCCGCCCACTTCCAAATATTGTTCAGTCCATTTAGGAAGAGGAGTCTCTCTGCCTGCGTGTGAGTCCTTTCCCTCGACTTGCAGCTTTTCCCACAACTGCTTTCGAGGGTCCACTCTTGAAGTTTTTTGGGGTACAATTTTAAGGTTGAGCCGTTCAGAAACAAAAACAGAGCCCCTTCTCCTTCCCTGGGAACAAAGGGTCTTCATCATCTTCATCTTTAGGACTATCTCTGGGAGCATCTCTAGGAACTGAGGTTTTCTCCTTTCCCATTTGGAGCAAAAGTCCTCATCTGGTTCATCTCTACGGACTGAGGTTTTCTCCTTTCCCGTTTGGAGCAAAAGTCCTCATCTGGTTCATCTCTCCCTGTCCAAACTTCTCATGAAATTACAGCTGCGTCAGCATCTGCCTATCTCAGTGCAGGTGCTTTTGCTCACGAGTTGAACACTCCACCCCCCATATCTTCATGAAATTACAACAGGATACTCTGATATATCATAGCTTCACAAGAGAATTTCAGCTTTAAGCATCTCCTCTTTCTCTTCCCTCAGGTTTTCAGCTCTTCACAGCAATAAAAGGGTTAATCTCACCTCGGCCTTGCAGCTTTGCAGCTGGAATGTTGAATTTTTCTTATCGAAGTGGAGAAGGGGGAGAGCCGAGCCGCTCCGGCTGCCCACGGCAAGGCAGTGGGGGGGGTTCCACGGCTGGAACAGGTCCATCGGCTCCAGGATGGCCGTGGCCCGGCCCGGCCTGGCCCAAGCAGGGCCTGGCTGGCCCCACTGGGCCCTGCTCGGGCCCGCAGCCACCTGTCCCAGCGCCGGAAATGAGAGAGAGCTTGGAGGGGGAGTTTGCCTATTCTTAAATGTGGATCACAGAGGTGATCACAACTTTAAGTGGCTTAGAGAATTGTCCATATTCAAACTGGCCAGCTGATAGGTTCTTTCAGTTCCCAGAGGAAACTGTAAGCACCCCTTAGCAAGGACGTCCCTTCCGGGACTATGCTTGCTAACCTATGACATTCTTCTAAAAAAAAATATGCATCTTAGAAACATTCTTAGTGCTATGCAGTTCCTGTACAGCTATATATAACTCTCACATTTTGAAGGCACCTGATGTTGTACTTGGGCACCAAGTCCACTTTGGGGATCCTGTAACATCTTCATGAACTTCTGGTGACAAAAGTGAGCATTCTCAACCAGATATGAAGAAAGACATGTATATGTGTTTACTGATCCTTTTTAGGCTGGAGTCTGGGCTTCACTCTTCCCTGTATCACTTGTAAAACCAGGTAAAAAACACAAACCAAAAAATAATTTGTAAGATTTCTGCCAAATAATTTTTGGACTAGAAGGCAGCGCAGTGAAAATGTGCTCCTGAGAGAGTGAAGGTGTGTTATATTCAGCTGAACACATAACTTTCCCTGAGTATTTCTCTTTGTCTGTAGCCAAGCTGGGGTTCCCTGAGGAAAGAAGTAAGGAAAGCTCATCAGGGACTTAGTGTGGGTTATCTGGAAGAAGTACTCTTTTTGTGTTTCCCTCTTATATTTTAGTGACCTTTCCTCTCTATGAAGAAAACCCATCATGGGTGTCTTACTGGCTGGGTTTTTTTGAAAAGAGCAGCATACTGCTTGCCTTAATATACCTCCTGTGCCATACTGACTGTGCTGCAGGAGAGCCTCCTGGAAATCAGAAACAGAAAGCAAAACTTGCCACTGCTTTACTCAAGACAGGAGGAAGCAAGTTCCTAGAGAACATGCACGTTTCTATCAGACAATGAGATGATTTTTTTTTTTTTTACATAAACCTACCCATATACAGATAGAATCTGACAGTTTTGTTCTGTACAGATGAGCTCTCTACTGTTTTGCAAATTTTTTTTAGTTTATCCAACAAACTATGAAAGAAAACACTGTGGAGAAAGGGTAGAGCCTGGAAAACCTTGTGAGAGTTTAATTGTTCTACACTTTTTCTTCCTTTCTGGACCCTTATCCTCCTGTGTGACTGAAGGCACAAGGGGAAACTGCATGGCTCTTCCTCGGACAGGGGAGTGGAGAAGCACGTGGGGGTCGGTCATTGCAAGACTGCCAGGAGACCATGCTAAATGCACTGGGACGTTCCTCTAAACCATCCAAAGGAGACAAGAAATGGACTGCAGACACAAAAAGATAATATCCCTTCAATGATGTTATGATTTACTTTTTTAAATGTTTGCTGCTGGAGTGCAGCTTTACAAAGTGGGTACCTGCTTGACAGTGTCTCCCTGCTCCTGCTTTATATGCTTCATTGCTTCATTTATGAAAAACTGACATTTACAATGTAATTATTTTAAATTATTTGAGTTCTTTTATGTCTAAATGTGCATATTTTCAAAAGACCTGTTTTCATTAAAATATATAAAGCAAATAAATGCAATATATTTTGGGCATTAGATCAGAAGGCTTTAGTCAGGTCTTTTTTTCCATGTCACCTCCTAAGGGAAGTATACATTAAGTTGCATAGTTTGCATGGCAACATAAGTACAGCTTTTCATCACCAGTGGTTCTCAAAGAAAGCTTAGTTTTCCAGTGGGACACACAATCTTTTGCTGGATGGAGCTCTGAAAGCAATCTAGATGTTTCTCCATTAAATAATTGTGAACATGAGGGATATTCCTCTATTGCCCTTGAAAAAGTCCCTGAATGAGCTCCTGAGGAATCTGGGCTGAAGATTGCTTTCAGATTTGTAACAGATTGCTGTGTTTCTGAAGTATTGTAAGTGTGCTCCTGCATTGTGTGTATGTATGTGTGTGTGCAAGCATAGGTAAAAACATCCTCATGGTCAAACATCAGTCGAAGGGAATATAGTCTGTGTTTTGGCTTAGATTGGCAAAGAGGAAATTAAGTGCTTCAAAGGATTATTAGGACATTCTAAACACTGGAACATTTAAAAAAGAATAGGAAAAACATGAAGCAGGACAAGAAGATGAAAGAGAAAGGCATGCATGCAAAACTAACCCCAACAGATAAGTGTCCTGCTTTCAGATTTTCAGTAAACATTCAGTGACTGGCAAACTTGGTCTTCACTGCCTACCAAATATAGAGATTTTATGCAAGACCTTATAACCCAAGAAATACCTCAGATGAGTTATTTAGCACTTTTCTCAAGCTCTCTCTTTCTCTTTCTAGTGCTAGCCTTAGTATATTTCTTATATATGGACATTTTCCTAATACACACTCTCCTCCCTTCCTAATTTTCTTTATACACGGCTTTGATTTAAAACCCACATCTGTGTTAGGAAAGAGCTAGAAGCTCCTGGGAAAGGGGAGGAGCAGTACTCTGCCCCCCAGGAAGAAGCAGGGTCAGTTTGTATTTTCCCAGCTACTACACAGCAATTTTCATTTTGTTAGCAAGAAGAGGATGCATCTAACCTTCCCCCTTCCTTTTTTAAATGGTGGTGAAGGTAAACTGGATTTCTTTATAGTCTCTAAAGGATCTTTAGCTAGTATTCTTAAAACTGACTTCAAAATTTACTCTAGAACCTTTGGAATGACACGTTTTAACAAGCATAGACATGGCTGAGTATGCTCTTAATAAGCAGCAGGTAGCTGATAAGAAAGTCAAGGCTTTGCCCTCAAACTGAGTTACCACCTGCCAAAATAAAGCCCTGCCCTGCCAGAAAATGCTCAGAAGACAAGGACTCCTGTGTCCTAGAGACTCCAAAACAAGGCCCTGATTTTTTTTTTTTTTTTTTTTGGGGGGGGAGGGGGGGATTGGGGGTGTTCTTCAGACCTGCAGCACCTTTTATTCTTACCTGGTAGCACTTCTTCAAAGATGGGGTATGATTTTAACTTATCCTTCTGCTAAACAGCCCTCAATAGTACAATTTATAAAGTAGGGCTGGAGAGGCCTTAAAGTCAAATCCCATTATGATTAACTGGAGCAATTATTGACTTTTATATAAAACAGCCATATCTTTTGACATGATTTCCAAACAGCTTCCCAAAATAGCTACATCCAGTATACTTCAGGCTCTTTAGAACATTACTGCACACAGGTTCATGTTATTGTTCTTAGTTTAGCATGCATTTCACACCTTTTTGCAGCTGGTTGAACTATTTTTCTTGGAAATTAGTTATCTAGGAACCACTTCTTTTATGGGGATAGCTCATTCTCAAAGTGAACCTATATTTTTGTAAACATAATACTTTGTGTATTTTTCCTGGATGACTTAATAAAATGTTAGCCTTCAAGTTCCTGATACATTGTTTATATAAACTATTATGTTTGGTTTCTATTCATAGTTCTTAAAACACCTTGATTTTATGGTTTTTGCGATTTTATGGTTTTTGCAATTTTATTTTTTCAAGCCTGAAAACAACTGAAACAGATCATGGCAGTGTACTCATAGTTACTAGCCTTTCTTGGAGGCTAATAGAGCTCCAGTTCCTTCTCCTCAAATAAGATTTTCTTCACTTGCAAATAGCAAGCTGTACTAGGGAATAAAATGGCACAATTACCCAAGCCATTTATGTTTTTGCACTCCTTTGGTTAAAAGACAATGAGACTGCAACCAAACAACAAAGTTTAGACCCTGTCTACAGTAATTTTAGAAATGTTAGCTATTTGACCAGTTGAGTTTTTTGGATCTGTTTCTACAATAAAGAAAGATTTTTTTAAAAAATTGATTTTATAAGGAATTACTTCCTTCATCCAGTGTCTTGCACCTGGGTGGGGTAAATGAACTCTTGAATACTGAGTTTTTCTATCACAAGTACCCCTTTTCGCACCTTTGGTGTGCATTATGCTACCACCACACTTTCCCTGTCACTGAGTCAGTGATGTCAGCAGCAGCTGTGCCAGATAACTGGGACTATAGGGTACATTTTTACTACATGAAGCAGATGCTCTTCTTTATTTAACATTGATTAAAAATCAATCTGTCTTCTAAGTCTTCCCATCTGCAAAACACATAGGCTCAGGAAGTGCGACTGGGATTTTGATTAAGTACACGTTTTCCTTTCCTCTTCTTTTAAAGGTATGAATGAAACATGAGGAAAATGACACCCAAACTTCCGTGGTGTGTGAGGATTTTAAAATACTCAGCCAACTTTTTTCTTTCTTTTTTTCTTCTTCAGACACAGTAGATTATTTCTTACATCTGGGTTTCAGTAGAAACAGGAAGCTGATGAGTCAAATGTCCATAGGGATTGCCCTTATGGATATTTCAAAGCTGTTGGCAAGAATGAGGTAAATCACCTCAAACCTCAGCTTTTGAGGTTTGGTGAAGAATGCACTGCTGAAAAGGCTTCAGAGAACTTTGGAGGAAGCCCCCTGGCAGGGAGATGGTCACTGAAATAATCGAGTGATCTATAGTCACAGTTGCTTGAAGTCCACTCTAAATGGAATTATCAGTCTTTAACCATGTCGGTTTTACAGAAAATATCCACCTCCCTAAGTGACTTCATTAATGACTTGTAAAAATTTTGTGGAGAACAAAATCTATCGTCCAACATCATCACAATTTTGAGACAATTGTTCTTATCTTCCTGAAAGGGACGAGACAGTTTTAAGAAGGAGTGCAATTTCTGCTGTGCTGTATGTGTGGATCTAGCTATTGACAGTATTTGAAAGAATTTTGCTGTATTTTCCTGGGTGGGTGCTAGCCTAGCTGAAGGATGGAAAACTGCATGAAATAAACTGGGATTTTGTTACAGGTCCAGGGAAGGTAAAACCTTAAAAACCAGTTGCAAATGCATTTCCCGTGGACAGTTCTCTTACTCCATTGCAACCAGTCCTATGCACATATTACGCTATAATTAAAAGTCAATTAAAAACAGCTTTCCCAGCTTGACACTTGCACTGTAAAAACAGGAAACTGAATTGTATAGTGAAGAATACTCAGTACAAAAGTTAACATGAACTAACTAATTTATGAAAAAACTGTCATGAACAGAATTTTGGTATTTTATAGAAAAATCATCTATTAATGACCCATATTTAAATTCAGTGTCTAAATAATAGGTAAAATAGTAAGATTATGCTTAGTTTGAGTAGTTTTTATCTTTGGGGAGCCTAATGAAGGATGAGCTATATGAGCTATTGCAACAAAACCAACATTCAGTAGAGGAAAAAGAAGAGTAGAATAATCCAATTGTGCCATTAGAGATGATCAAAGTTTGGAGATTCATGGTTTAATCCATGGACTTGGTAAAATATACCACGAACACATCAAATCCCCAGTCTGATACATGCAGATCTAGGATGAGCGCATGAAAATAATGGAGTGTATGGCTTCATCTTTCTTTCTCTTTCTCCAACGAATGTGGAGAAGCTGGAAGTCTGGGTAAATAAGAGTCAGACATATCAATTAATTTAGGAAGAAGCTGTTTGCAATTAAAATATGAAAAATCCCAAATGGTGGATATTTTTGTGTTTAGTTAAAAACAGGACAAAGATGGAAACCCAGCTTGATTTTTCTTTCATTATTTTAAAGTTAAAATTGTCTAACCTTTTTTTAAGGCATTTGAGTAATGTCTTATTCTTTACAATTATTAGGGCTTTTTTTTTTTTTCTCTCTTGTACAATGGCATTATAAATTATTTTTGTAAAGCTGAAATATGATGTAAAATTATGAAAATATAGTATACACTTAAAATAAAAGAACCAGGCATGAAATCAGTGGAGAACCTGTCCACAGACATGTTTTCCCATATGAATGCAACAGATAAAAAACGTAATAAATTCATTCATCTACACCCACTTTAAATATCTGAGCTGATCAGCAGTTTCACTGATGTGAGGCCAGACTTTGAAGTCTATCTTAGCTCTCTGGAATTCGACCAGCCACTTTCCAGACCATGTAATGCATTGCAGATCTCTCCACATTATGTATTCCAGATGGCCATATTCTTTGTGCATTTTGCCTTTCTTATTTAGGTTACTGGGGTAATTTGGGAATAAAACTTGCATGCTACAAAGTGACAACTGACATATTGTTATGCTATCATGCCGCTTAGATACTGATGATGGACTTTAATGAATGTTTATGAACTTTGGGGTTGTTGTTTTTTCTCCCCTCCTTCAATCACTTTTATGCCCCTGGATAATGAGAAACGGAATGTGGCAGATTCTTCATGCATCACATGTAAGGCTTGAGTTTCAGAGGTGCAAGCACCCGCAACTTTACATGGAATTAATCATAGCTGGAAAAACTTATCACCTTTTGTAAATCAAGCCACTGGTGAATGCAAGTTTCTCCTAGGATTTCCACAATAAGAAAAGCAGCCCATAAATTGAATTAACTGAGGCCACCAAGCTTACTTTAGGGACCAGATTATCTGTATCATTGCAATCTTCTGCCTAAGGTTGAATTCAATCATTCTCACAGGCATCAGCAAGATCTTATCCACTGCCACCCAGAAAACAGCAGATAGGCAGGCAAGTTATATAAGGCTCTTGTTCTCCTGAAAGGCTCTGAGAACATTGTACACCTTGGGAGATATATCTATGTCATTTGTCACTCAGACCTCTAGATGGATCTTTCATCTTCCACTTCATATTTTCTGTCTTACTACATAGACCTGGAACAAAGCCTTAGGTTTCCTAAGGCTATGTTATTCTCATCTCCCTGCCTTCACTTTGCACTAATCTCTCATTCCTTCCTTGAATCTGATAAGTCAGGAGAAGTTGGAATGCATTTGAAAAAATATAACTCCAGAAACCACTACTTGTTCCATGCTTTACTACAGTAAATGAAAAAAAAAAACCAGACAACTGTGAAAAGCCTTAAACAAACATAGATCTGAAACCTACAAACACTTAGGTATAAGCACAGATAAAGCTGCCAAATGTTGGCAAAATTGGGGGCTGTTAGAGAAAAACATTGTGGAATACCTGAAACATAATGCCACAAGTCTTGTTCAGTAAACAGATGAAAATTTCATCACTGTAGACAAATAACTTCTGTGCTTTCCAAGCAATGCCTCACACAATATCTGTCTTCAAAAAAAGATATTTCTGCTGTGAGAGCTAGCTAATTGAAATAGCTTGTTCCATATTGGTACTCAGCTAATGCCACCTGGAAACACAGATGTGGCTGGAAAAAAATTGGGGTTATTTTCAAAACGATATTTATTCTTTGTGCCACCTACTATGTCCACCAAAGCTTGTATCAGCACTGAAGAAGTACGGTGTGCAAACTTGAAATGGGACATGGGTTAAGAGCAGATTTGTCAGGGATGCCAGAACCCACGGTGTTTTCTATTTTCCATAGTTTGAAGTGTTTACTTTGCAATATGCTTTCTTCCTTCAAAATTTTCATTACTGTCCCCCACCCTACAAAAAACTATGGCCTTTTAAACTTCAAACCAATGAAAACTGGGCTTCCAAGTTATTAGGTTCCTGGCATGGCAAATGTCACTAATGTTGCAAAGACAAAAGTAATGGGAAACAAACTCCCCTGTCTATGACACCACAGTGAAATCTCTCCTTTCCCCTGGCCTGTGGCTATGGTCCAGCCCCAAAAATGGCACTGTCTGATATTTGTGACTATAGCCTGATGCTCTTTGCTGAGATGGGAGTAGCACATTGCCTTGATTTTCTGTCTCCTGCTGGAGACAGTTCCCAGCACTACCTCAGATGCCATGTGGCTGCTCTCTTGGCCTCCTGGTGTTACTGTAAGAACCAAGTGCCCACGAGGACTCCAGTTTCTAGGAAAATTCTGTGGTAAGGTGTTGGCGTCACAAAGGTTATTGGATGTCCCCCAGCAGTAATGACTGTTTGACTATTTATCCTGTGGCTTTCCTGAGTGTCCAGGCACTCTCCCATACCCTCTAATTTTCTTCATCTCTCCCTGTGTTCCTCTGGTACATACCAGAGAACAGAGATGCTACAACTATTTGTAGAGGCATATCATGGCTAGAAAGTGAAACTACAATCAAATTTCACCCCAGACAGTGTCTTTTGGGCACAGATTCTGCACAATTGTTTCCTTAGCTGTTATATTTGCAAATAAGTTCTGTGTTTAATCTGGCTCCTTCTGGAGCTCTTTTTATTTTCACTGTATTCGCAAGGAGCACGTCAAACCAGAGCGAATTAGGAACCCTCTGAATGTGGTGATAAAATAACAAAGCCTTTCCCAGTACATTTCAGTGGTTGGTGGGGGTTTTGCCGGCACCTGTGACTGACCAGCTGCGAGCGAGGAAGAAAGCCATGAACCTAGATTGCTTATTCCATGTTCTTTGGCAAATCAGTGCCAGAATAAACAGTTCAGGCCCCAGAGACTATCTTTTGTTTTCTGCATTTGCTTACCAAATAGGAAATAAAGCTGTTTTCCTATTTGCTGCAAGGTACACCATCAAATGAAAGTACAGCCTCCTACTTTAAAAAAGGAAATTGCACTTGTTGCATTAATCTCCAAAAATCTTCTTGCTCCCTTGTTTGGGTTAATGTTAATTTTTAAATTTTAATTCTCAAGAGATGTGGCTCTTCAGCATTGCTCTCTTCTATGACACTGTTTCTCAGTCTAGTGTTTTGGGAATGAAAAAACTCTCCAGTAAATTTTTGTATTCTTACAAACTGCCTCTTATCCCTGCTATTGTGAGAAAAGGTATTGGGTGGTAGCTACTTAGCTTAGCTCCTGCAGTTCTTATGCTGCTCATGCTCTTATTTTTAATATAATTATGTCTCCAAGGTGTTTTGACACACAGTTGCAATTGGAGTGGAGATCCTTACATCTGCCCTGAGTTTGTTTTTTCAGCCTAATGCAGCTGCCACTGTCCAATACACAGCTCCCAGCCAAAGCAGGGCAGTGGGCAGGATCCAGCCGTTCACACAGACACAACATGTGAGCAAAAAGGAAAAAAAGAGTACTAATTACTTTTGATTGATTTGCTATACGTATTTTTGCATTACTACCATCAGAATAGCCCAGATGAGGATATATTCAGAGCTCTGAGTGATGAGGCACAATGGTTGATGCGGTTACATCTCTCTCACTGTACAGCTGATTGAGCCAAAATCAGTTGGCTGATCAAACCCAGCAAACCCGGCAAACCCTCACTTGGCCTATGAGTGCTGTCTTCAATCCAGGCAAGCCAGCAGCCTGTCCGCAGCCATGTGGCTGTCAAGACTTGGACAGGAACAGCACTCGGACAAGGCTTGTCTGCCCCTGCAGGGACCAGAGGACAGGAACTGCCCCACTTCGCTCAAGCTATATCATTTCTATTAGGGACTCAAACCCTTATCTTTGCAATGTCCCTGGGAAGGCAATGAACTGTTACCCTGAAACACCACATAAAGAAAAATTTTTCTATGTCATGTAAGAAGTTACTGTTGCAAGCAAAACAAATGCAAATTTCTCACACCCATCTTGTCACACTGCCTCTCAAAATAATGCATTTCTTTAGTAGCTGGAGCTGCCTTCAGTGCTGAAACATCAGCTGCTTCTGGAAAAGAGTTTTGTATATAGTGCTCTGAGTCAGAAAGGTTTGAATTCCCCTTCTTTGTGGACATCACTTCTATTTCATTCCACTTATTCCAAGAAAGTGTAAACTGTGTTGGGAAAAGCTACTCTGTTTAAATTATGTTGACCTTATTTTGTCTTAAAACAATTATCCTTCAGCTGCACTTTACCTGGATTTGTCCAGACACCTGATGCTTGGAAATCAAGGCTGGCACAATATTAAGCATCATCCAGTTACTATGGTCTGATTTCAATCCTAATTAAATATCTTCCAAACTTTCCATGTTATTCTAGAGAAAACAAAGTCACCTGGCAACTAAATGTGATTTTTATATAGTTGGTATTTAATTGGCTGCTTATCCTGAAAATCATCAAGGAGAAACCATGGTAAAACTGAGATTTTATACATTTTTTTAAAATCTGTGGCAAGGTCTTTGATTTACTGTTGAAAAAGTTTCCAGGATCCCAAAAAGTAAATAAAAGTAGGACCAATGACAGGCACCCATCGCACAGAGTTAATGAAGGGCAACCCTTGCTCAGTTGCCTTGAAAATACCTGAAGGTCTGCTCCTGTGTATGGTTTTCATACAGAAAATCTCAGATGTGTCCATCATTTTGAAAAATGGATTTCACAAAGCATCTCCGCTAGGAACAAAATAACACCAAGATTTTGCCATCTTTTTTCTGAAACCATAAACTCTAAGACAAGAAGAATTTTATGAAGGGCTTGTACATGTGTGAGTTCCTTCTCCTATGCACCTATGCCTATCTCACAGACTTTCAGCTCTCTAAACCATTAGCCCTGTGTTTGACACTGGCAAGAGTATAATAGTTCAACATCTTCTGTCTCTGGAGAGTTTGTAGAGCCCTGGTTTCCACCTAGAGAGCAGGGGAGCTGCATGGGTGGTCTGTGGATGCGGAGCTAGGGATGAGATATAGCTAACCTCAGATGTGCATCCACAGCAGATCTATGAACCTCAGAGTCTCCTCCAAACTAGTAGGTATGTAAGAGTTTTCTTAATTCAAGTATCCTTGCTTGAACACTTCCATTATTACTGACAGGCTTGCTGCTGCTTATGAAAGTATAAGCCCATGTGGTTAAACTGAGACGCATGCCCTCAGTGAGCCCACAGCCCTACTGACTGGACTTCCAGGGGTATCCTAATGCACAGGAGAAGGCCTGTCTCTAGAAACTGCAAAGTACTGTCTCTAGAAACTGCACTTTGAGACTGGAACACAGGGCTGGTCTAAGGGTAGTGTTGTGCTTTGCTGTTTACGAGCAGAGGCAATGCCATAAACACAAAGAAGGGAGGAAGGCCTAGTGCTAAACATAAACCATACCAGTTATTGCAGACTATGCTGCAGTAATCCAGTCTGTTAGGAAGAAAAAGAAAGGGATAAATGGGTGTAGTGGTTTGGTCCAAAATACTCATTACTGTTTACCTTCTGTGAGATAAGAATTAAGAGAAATGCAAAGCAGGCACCAAACTTGAAAGAATATAAAGAAGTTTATTAACAGACCTAAAAGAAGAAAAAAAAATCATACCACACCATCAGAACTCTTCTCCTCCCCCCACCTTCCTCCCTTCTCCCACTGACAATGTAAAAAGACAACCCTTAAGATGTTCAGTCTGTTTACCACTTCCATAATAACCTTGTTCAGTCCATTTAGGAAGAGGAGTCTCTCTTGCTCATGCTATGAACACATTATCACAATGAGACAGCCGCCCACTTCCAAATATTGTTCAGTCCATTTAGGAAGAGGAGTCTCTCTGCCTGCGTGTGAGTCCCTTCCCCCCAACTTGCAGCTTTTCCCTCAACTGCTTTTGAGGGTCCACTCTTGAAGTTTTTTGGGGTACAATTTTAAGGTTGAGCTGTTCAGAAACAAAAGGTCTCTTCACCCATCTCTGGGAGCATTTCATCTCTAAGAACAGAGGCCTTTCTCCTTCCCTGGGAGCAAAGGGTCTTCCTCATCTTCATCTTTAGGACTATCTCTGGGAGCATCTCTAGGAACTGAGGTTTTCTCCTTTCCCATTTGGAGCAAAAGTCCTCATCTGGTCCATCTCTCCCTGTTCAAACTTCTCATGAAATTACAGCTGCGTCAGCATCTGCCTATCTCAGTGCAGGTGCTTTTGCTCACAAGTTGAACACTCCACCCCCCATATCTTCATGAAATTACAACGGGATACTCTGATATATCATAGCTTCACAACAGAATTTCAGCTTTAAGCATCTCCTCTTTCTCTTCCCTCAGGTTTTCAGCTCTTCACAGCACTAAAAGGGTTAATCTCACCTTGGCCTTGCAGCTGGAATGTGGCTTATCGCAGTGGAGAAGGGGGAGCTGAGCCACTCCGGCTGCCCACAGCAGGGCTGGGGGGGGGGGGGACGTTCCACGGCTGGAACAGGTCCATGGCTCCAGGATGGCCGTGGCCCGGCCCAGCCTGGCTCGAGCAGGGCCTGGCCGGGCCCACTGGCCCCGCACGGGGCCCACAGCCACCTGTCCCAGCACGGGAAATGAGAGAGAGACTCTGCCTCGGGGTTTACTATTCTTAAGTGTGTATCACAGAGGCGGTCACAACTTTAAGTGGCTTAGAGAATTGTCCATATTCAAACTGGCCAGCTGATAGTTTCTGTCAGGTCCCAGAGGAAGCTGTAAGCACCCCTTGGCAAGGACATCCCTTCCGGGACTGTGCTTGCTAACCTATGACAATGGGGCTGACAAATTTTTACATACCAGGACTGGAATATAGGAGATCTAAAATGCATATGGAGACAATTGATCTGAGATCTGGTGTTCCACCTATGTCAGTCAGTTCAAGAGTCAGGGATCCAGTGCAAGAGGGAAATTACTAATCAGCTCTCTACAAACAGTCAAAGACTGTTTTCCAGTTATAAACAACTTATTGCTAACATAAGGATGTCAATCACAACTGGGCATAGTCAAAGGAATGTGAACAGCAAATTTTGAACACCACCATATTTTCCTTTCTATATCACAGTTCCACTGATGATACTACTCAAATTTCAAATCAATGTATGTCAAAAGAGGCACGTATCTTAGATAAAGCAATATTCATATCTTACTTTTATGTTTTTTTCTGAATCCTTGGTCTGTGACAAGTAAGGATGGAAGATTGTCAGGCATCTGGGCATGGCAACCATTAGCAAGCTTTTTTTTTCCCCTATTGCGGTAAGAGGCTGAAAGGTTGCAATGGCTCTTTCTAAAACCAGGACAAAAAAGTTAAATATTTAATATCCAAGATTAAAAAATAAATTAGCTGAATTCAATGTGTTTTACTATCAGGAGATATGTAGAGGTCCAATGACAATGATGACACTGTATTAACACCAGTGGTACCTCTTGGGTATTACCAAAGCCATGTCTCCAGAGGAGCAGAACAACAGTTCTCCTTCGAAGTCACTGCATAAAAAGAATACTTGTCACAGTTTTGAAAAGGAAAATTATTCCAGGAAAATGAATGATTTTCACCTACGCCCTAGAAAGCTCTAGCCTCTGATACTGACTCCTGTGTTGCAGCCTGTGTTACAGATGAAACATTTCAAGGACTTTGTTAAGTGCTGGTAGCCTGTCCACAGCTTCAGGAAAATTTTCAAGATATTTATCTATAAGGGAAGGTGCTATCTTGGAGGAGACTTGACACTTTGGCACCATTACTCTTCTTCTTTTCCAGCATCACTGAGACATGCTATATCCCTGCCTTGTCTTCTTAGTGTCCATATATAGGTTATAGATACTGCACACAAATTTTTCCTATTCTTGTTTGAGGCCTTGCTGGTACTGCCTGCCTTCTCACCCTCTTCTGGCAGCAAGTTCCAGACGTTCACTGTATGCTCTGTAAATGAATACCTTTTCACTGATGTATGGTGATACATAAGTGAATTTCATGGAGTGTCCTCTAGCTCTAGCAATGTGAGATTGACTGAACAGGATCCTCACATCCAGGTTATTCACCACCTTTGCGATTTTGTAAATGTGTCATATCATATGCCAGCTCTCTACTTTCTGCACCAGAGTCACAGTCCTCCTAGACCCTTCTGCTAAGACTACTGCTCTGCCAACATAGGCGTTTTGCTTTCCCTCTTATGTGTGCTTTCCAACTACATTAAAACCCCCTCAGGCTTCAGAGACAGGCTCTGCATGCAGCACTACAAGGTTTTATTAGGTGACAAAACAATGTCCTCTGCCATCAGGATCCTTCCTGTTGATGCCCAGCATATTTTTTGATTTTTTAGGGTAGCTGGGAGGTTTTACTGAACTAAAGGAGAGGAGGGACCAAAGCTGTATCCAGAGAATTGAGGGCTTTGTCTGCAGAGAATTACCAGAAAGGATGTTCAGAGAGGGAGCAGAGAGCTGATAAGAGTCATGGCTGGTGTGTCTGAGGACATAAATAAATAGTGACTTATGTCAAGTACTTGTGTATGATGAAGTAACAGCTTTGAGAGGGAGAAGAAATCAGTACCAACATTTGTTCTGCATCCTGGTAGCCCAAAAGCTAGTAAGTAATTGCTTTGCAGTCTCTTCTGAAGAGGCACAGTGGCATGGACAAAGGGTTGCTGCTCAATAGCTGTGTTTTTCTGTGGATAGCATTTATTTGCCTCAGACTGAAATGTTTTAAGGTGAAAATCAGAAAAGAAAAATAGATGCCTCAATCTTTAAACTTGGATTTGGTTTTTTTTTCTTCAGCAGTGAGCCAACACATGTTTTTCAGGACATCACTCAGATAGCTGGCCAGCTGGCTCACTTGCTTAGGGTGTTTTCAGTGTCTGGCAATGTCCTGATGTATAACCTATTAGTGGTCAGAGATCAGAGACCTGGTGTTCATGCTGTGAGATCGCTCACAATCAGATTTCTCGGCTCCTGGGAAGAGCCACAGTCACCACTTTTCCATGCCTCCTAGATGGTATGGCATGAAAGCAGACTATCAGAAAACCCCTGAACTCCCATTTAAACCACTGAAGTGTACTTCTTGTAAAAGCAGATTTTCATTAAAAAAAATATATCCCATATAACAGCAAAACACTTTTAGCCAAATGACTGAAATGCTGATTATGATAAGTATTTCCTTCAGGAATGTCCTTTTTACTCGAGTTTCTTCATGAGTCCCAAGAAATGAGTGGGATTCAGTTACATTTTGCTATGGACCTAACAGTGTTTGTTAAATCTTGTGGTTACATGAAGTGCAACTCATATCCTCATTTATCATTTACATATTTTAAAATCTATTTCTCATCAAAATCCCTCCATTACAGGTGCACTTCAGGAAAGGGAGCCAATATTCTGACATGATTCATATAGTGAAGACCTGACACCTCCAACCATTCTTTTCAAGTGCTGTTGGCACTAGTTAATATTTTCCACCTTTACTTTAGGTAATTTCCTAGTTTTCTATAGACAAGAAAAACATTTCAATGACACCCACAGCTCCAAACCACTACTTAGCACATAATGAACTAATTTAAACCAAGTCAATTTGATTCCAATTTTCCGCCATGTGAAACAGATGCTTTTTGCCAGGGCCAAAAGCCATACATAAAGAACAGTAGCATGTGAGCACATTCCTAACTCTAGGTGTAAATCAAGCCTACATAGTACTATATTTTAAACAACATTAAGTATAAAGTAAAAAATATATGAACTTACAGGCTTAACCACTCTGTATTTGCCATTTCATTTCAGATCACTTCCCAGTTACAAAATTTAGGTTTTTTTAAAATTTAGTTTGCTTGTTTGTTTTGGTGATGGAAAGATGATTCAGTAGCTGCTATTTTGCTTGTAGTGAAAGCATGGTTTTGTACTAAAATACTTGCAACAATCTGATGAAACTATCAATCTCCACAAGACAATGCTGTTGAAATTTAACCTTTGACATAAACTACTGAATAAAAATAGCACCCATTTTTTAGCTGAGTGCATCTTCCTCTGAGGGATCTTAAACTAAATGCATCTTAAACTGAGGGAATAATGACTGCAGCACATAAGACAACCAGTGTCTACAAAAGATGTGAATCCTCCGAGCAATATATACATTAATGTATTTGCATTTCAAGCTTTTGTATACTTTTTATCACCACACAGCATCAAAAGCAGAGTTTAGATCTCCTAACAAAGCCAGAATACACAATAGTATGTCTCTAACACTGCCACGTGTGGCTAACAAAAGGACTGTAATAACAAGGTCCTAATTTAAAAGTCAAGCCTCCATGTCTTTAAGTCATAGATTACACAGAACACTTTCTAACACAACTGCATGGCTTAGCAAACAGCAAGTGCTAGCTTAGGAGGACATTTGACACTTTCAAGTCGCAGACAAGGATGCTCTCTTTGCTGTGCTTTTGGGAAGGACATACATATCCAACAAGCTCCCATCTGCTACTAGGGAAGATAGGGCTGTATCCTAAGAAAACCTTTGCTAAAAGAAAAATATTTTGATTCCCAGGAGGGAAAAAGAGATAACTGGCTGCTGGGCACATTTTGTCTAAGTAAACAGAGCAGAAAAATCTGTCAGTTTGAGGATAGCTGAGAAATTGAGATAGTTGAGAAGTTGACTGCCTGAAATAAAAAGGTGGTGATATTTTCTATACAGTGTTTTTGTATTTTTTATTAAACCATTGGCAGGTTGCCTTGCTTTTATTGACCAATTGCTATCTTTAAGCTGTTATTGAATGCAGTCTGTAAGTGAATTCAGTAGGTAAAACCACACAGAACAAAAATCTGAGATGGTAAGAGATGAGCACACCTGTCATATTGCAAGGTCATTTAGACAAAGGAAACAAATAGAGAAATTTCACAGAAAAAAATAAAGCATCTTTAAATATAGTCATCTCTAGAATGATCTACAATCTTCCTATGTTGATACAGTGTGAACTCTGACACTGTGATGGGCAGAAGTGCAGAAAATCACACATTCACAGGTAACAATCTAATGTACATCAGTCAAACTGACATCTGTTTACCTAGTAAGTACACAGCTTCTAGAGCACAAAATGAGAAGAACAGATATGTTTCAGGAGTTTTGTTTCGGAGTAGCTCTGATCTGGTTTGTGCTAAATGTCCATTAGCAATGGGAGTACAGTCAATGTGCTGCTAAGTGATATCCTCTGGTTTAGTTTAACCATAAGGAAATGTAATTTTTGTGCCCTGAGACCAGTCAGTGATCTGAAACTCCATGTGCTAAGCTGGGTGATTGGGAAACTTCCTTAAAAACACTCTCTTAACTAAACCAAAAAACTAATATTACCAATAAACTAATAGTGCAACTAGAGCAGCAGCTCCTTTGGGGGCCAGAAGTTCATGCTGCTGCAGCTGAGAACTAATGAGAATAATGAGACCTGATGAGCTGCACATCATTTCAGGAGACTGATGATCTCCTCACTGCTTTGGTTCCATCACAATGTAATTCTGGTGACAGATACTGACAAAACCATTCATCAGTATATGCTTAGTATGTAATACATATGTTAAATAAAAATAAAAGCTATTTAACATGAATTTCATGTACTCTGATGCAAATTGTTTCTCAAAACAACTTTGTACCTGTATGGAAGTTCAGGTCAGACAGTATCAGGTGATTAAAGGAGGGAAATCAGACACACTTGTTATTTGTGGAACGAGTGTTGAGGGCAGTCATTTCAATATAGTTACCACTATCTGTGCTAGACTTCAAACTCTTCCAAAGACTGAAAACCATATGGTGTGCTGGAAATGCAGGAAAGGGTGAGGTGGAGACATGGGCAGAATAATCGGCGTGGTTGGGTACCTGAGGCTAGCCTGCATGTGACTGAACTGTGCATTGGAAGGGTCTCTTTTCCACCTGTGTGACCAGCAGATGACACAGCCATCGTTTAGGTGTAGTTCCAGCCAGACTAGCTAAGTAGGTATTGTACAGTCCTCAGCACGCACAGAGAGCTTGGCAAAAACCAGGATGTTTTGGGCTTTTTTTCAGCATTCCAAATGAAACAATGAAGGTAATTATTTCTTTGCTTTTTAAAATGATACTGAATTTGTATCTAATTACAAGACGTACCTGGAGGGTTTCCCATGGTTGTTTGTTTTATTTTTTCCTTCCTTCAAAAGTGTTTCAACATAGCACCATTGTTACAATACTCCTCTTCCCTGAGGGATCAACCTTGGAATCCCAGCTCTGGCAAGGGTCCCACAGGCTCTAACAATTGCTCAGCTTGAGTCTGTGTTACTGACTGGGCCTTGGTGGATATTTAGTTTGGAAAAAGGGAGTGTATCTAATGGTCTTTTTGCTAAAAAAAAAATTGTTCATGTTTCTTGAAACTACTCCATCTACATCAAATTCACCTGAGAACTGTGTGTCAAATATTTCACATGATGTTCTTTAAATGATTACAAATGGTAATACATGCTATTTTGATATTTTATGTTACTAAAAAGTACAAAAACACATAAGAAAATGCTTGATTTCATGAAAAGAATTTTGTTTCTGCTTCTACTGATCTCATTTTTTATTTTGCTTAAGTCAAGCAAAAATCTTTTTAAAACACTCATATAACAAGGAATCCCCTTCTTCCCTTTACATTTGTACTCCTTAGACTGACCAACATCTGTAAGACTGTCTTTAAAAACCTGCATGTGTGAATGACTTCATTGTGAGTTCCACCTATTTCCCAAGTGTCTGACAGCTGATGATGAATTTGTCACCATTAGCAGATGATAGGGCACAAGAATTTCAGCAACTGGTCCAATAAATCACAAGATTACGGACTCATTTAAGTTGGAAAAGACCTCTGAGATCACTGAGTCCGAAGAACAAAGAAGTGGTGCATCAAACCTGATCTGATGACTCTTCACTTCTGCAGGTGATTCCTCCACAGAAAATTAATGGTTTCAGTTTTTCATACATTTCAGGAGAGAAAGCTTTTTATTGGAATATATTTTGTAAAACTTTATCTTATCTAATGTTAATGGGTCTCATGCCAGAAAATTAAAAGAATTTTTTTTTTTAACCTGGAAGGTGCCTCCCCAGAAAAGGTGACTGAAATAATCTGTTGTCAATACCTAATAACATACAGCTCTGTAACACTGTCAAACGGGAAGAGTCTTACAGACAAACTAGAGGTTTAGTTACCTGGTCTATCAGGAGAGGCATCAGGAAAGAAGGCTATAACTACTGAATACCTCCTTCTGTGGCTCCAGCTCACAGGGGACATTTGTCCCAGGGCAGGCTGCTCTGTCTGACACAGGCTGCTGCAGAACCAGCAAGGGTGACCGTGCTCGTAGAGTCAGAGCCCAGCCAGGGTGTGAGGATGCAGTGAGACACTTCGGCATCTTGCAATGGAACATACAGCCTGCCACAGATTTTTCTTTTGTTGCTCAGACCTAGCCACTTGGCCAGGAAAGTTTTGATGCAACCTTGAGTTTCAAAGATCACGATTTTTGTCCTATCTCATTGGAAAATATGGCCATAAAAATAGCATAGCTTTGCTTCAGCAAATACTAGGTTCAAAATTTTTTATCTCACTAGTCTGATATTTTGCTAAGGGACAGAAAAAATGTTTTGTTTACCAGTGTTTACCAGTGATTTCATATAAAGAACTATACACACCCATTTTTATTTCTGGATTCCAAAAAGAAAGAACCAAAGACAAAATGTTGACTGACAATATGGGGTTAGATGTTCTGTTTCCAAGAGAATTAAACAGTGTTGAATGTTTTATCATAGATTTGTAGGAGTCTGCAACTGCACACAAAAATGACAAGGACAGCAGATATGGAGGATAAGAAACTGTAGATATCAGAGGTCACAAACACAGAAAAATAAAATACCAGTTAAACATCTTAAAAGGCCAAGATGAAATTCCAAGAATATAACTCTGACATTGAAGGATTTCCTTCTTGAAAACAACAGGACATCCTTGCTTCTAACTACATAAAAATGCAGGAGTGCAATCTATAAAAAATATTGTATGTCAGAGCTAGCATTACATAAATCACAACCATCTCACTTCAGTCAGTCTTAAACCACAAAACACCCCCCCCAAAGTCTATTTTGAAATATAATACCTTGAACTGAGCCAAGCTTATTGCTAATGCATTTATTAATAATCCTGTCTCCCTGTATATTTGGGAACATTCAGAGTCTCAGAGTTCCAGCTGGGTTGCTTCATGTCGACTAGAAATACGTCAGATTGTATAGTCTGTGATTGGATACAAACCTTTCACATGCATGTTTTCATTTGAACCCAGATAAGGATCACCCTTTTACAAAAACAAAATGGATGTGATTAGGTACTATATATTTCTAATTGCTCACCTTGGCTTAGTATTCACTGGAAGCAACTGAAGTGTCACACTGATTTTTGCAGCTGCCTTTGCAACCTTCTAGCTATTTAGTGTATAACTTTTAGGTGCACTTTTGAATGTCCAGAAATGAAAAAAAAAAAGCAGCTGGCAGCACAGTACAAAGGTTTTGTACTTTCCAGGTCAGAGGAGGCACAGTTTAAATATGCCTGTGATACTGAAGTCAGAAATATCTTCTCCCTTACAGGAAAGCCATACACACAAATGTCAAGTACGTGCTGATTCTCCTGTGACTCACATCAGAGTGGCTCTGCTCAGTATGATTGAGCATGACAGCATTCACCAGTTCAGTTTCCTAATGAACCCCTCTATTCAGGGTAGGTGTGTGACACTTGTAGAATGTGGCATGTTATTTTAGATTGTAAGCAGATGTGCACACATCTTCCAAGAGGTCTAATCCTCCTCACTCCACTCTAGGTACGTTTGCCTTGTGTTTTTGTCTCCATTCTCCTAGCTTTATATCTATGCTAAAAATCTGCTACACTTCTTTAGCAATCACCCTCTGCTCACCCTTACTTTTTGGGGCTCAGACTGTGACCCTGGATGCATCAGGAAAATCATCATGATCAGTGCTCTTCATTGTCCCCTGTTGGTGTCAGCAGAATAAGCAGAAGCAAAAGAAAATTAGGGAAGATGCAAATCTAGGATCTTATTTTCCTTTATTTCATGGTGTGCCACTGGAACAAAATCATCAAAGATGGACAGGAATAAAGTACCCCACTGAGGGTGCTCAAACCCTTTCTTGGGCAGGAGCAAGGACATGAGAGGAAAGCCTAGTTCAGACGACCCTCTGGGGATGGTGAAGCCGTGCACTACAGCACTTGCAGCTGTACTTGCTGCTCTGGCTGCCCAGCCCAGGCAGGGAAATCCCTTGCTGGCAGAATTGGATGTGATGATTTGCTGGCTTTGCTCAGCCTCACAGCAGTGCTGTGACCCCTGGTTGCCAGCAGAGCAGACTTAGGCATTGCTGGCCCATGTAGCTCTCCATCTGAAGGACTCTTCATCATGAATCTTGAGCAAGCAGATATTGGAAAAGGAGCACTGTAAGAGCAGCACATTTGGGGTGGGTAGACCTGACTGAACTGCCTCTTGGGCCCTTTGTCCATGAGAGGAAGACATTGCTGCAGTCTGCATCAACATTAAGCTAGACCTGTGCTGAAGTCATCTTCCCTCTTCCCCCATTTTGTAACCAACATTTTGTGAGCATCAGCAGGTATGAATCAATGTGATGTGCCATGCTCAAGACAAAACACAAACTTAAAACCCAGCCTAATTCAGGAAAGAGCTTCCTGCAATACTGTAGGATACACAGCTCTTGTATGACCTCTTCCATTTTTTAACACTACATAGCTCTAAAACTTTCCAAATAAACATTGAGCTTATTTGCAGGTCCAGCCCTGGATTCCATCCCAATTTTGTTTAGCAGCCAAAACTCTTACTTCTGTTGAGGGCTGTTCTGTTTCAGAGATGACAATATATTGGACCTTACTGCTTTTACTACATTCAAGCATTGTTAAAGTTACAAAAGGCTCCCTCAGATCTTTGCTCATGCAAGTGTTCTGACACAGGGAATTTTTACTTTTAAACCTTTAGAAAAAACATTCAGCTAATCTTCTGGGCTCTGGTTCAGGAAAGAAAACTCCTAATGTTAAACATATGCCTTGGAATCGTCATTGAAACCAAGGGATCTGAAATGCATGTTTCTACTAAAGATTGCAATTAAATGTTACCCTAGATAGGAGTGAATTCTGGATTTGGGCATTAATGAAGATGTCCAGGGACAAACAATAGGTACTTTTTAGATTTGCATTAGCTTTACCCCAGCTGCTAACAAAAGCCGTGCTTACACATGAAGGAAAGCAGTGTTGACTACCTGGTAGCCAAAGGTGTGGCTGCACCTTGCTGTTTTCAGAGAGATTAATAGATTTTGGGCCTTAGTTCTTTCAGATGTTTAGTGTTTTCTTGGGAGACCTGAGTCCTTTCAACATTCACTGCACTTCAGTGCTTTGCAGCATTAGGTCCAGCTACACCATTTTGAAAAATCTCTTTGATAGTTGGTAGTGATATGTGAAGTTTTTTGCATCATTTTTTACTATTTTTATTCATGCACAGCCACCTCAAGCACATTCATATGTCTAAAACTGAGATGGAAACACATATTCTGGAGTTAAGAAAATTTTCCAATTATTTCTTTTTCTTATGTCCAACTTTGAAGACAGAGCTTTAGAACACATTTTTGGGCTGTGTCTGCAAACAAGTAATGAGGGCAGTGTTTCCTGTGTACTACCTGTAGCAGTGGGTGCATCTGTTAGAGACTTGGAGGGGTCAAGTCACTAGCTAGTATCACCTTTCTCAAAGACAGGAGAGGTTTCCTGAGTCCTTTAACAGGAGGCATTTGTCACATGATACCTCCAATGATCTTCCAAGTGTCAGCTGTAATATAACACTTTTCAACTAAGACAATAAATTAGCTTAAACTTAGCAGGAAAAAGACACCTGGCTCTGTATCAGGTTTGATAGGGGGGGAAAAAAAAGTGGATGTCAAAAAATCTTTTACAAATTCTGTGCCCCTGTCCCCCTTCCCTATTTAGGGCTTATTTTTTCTGGTTTCTCATCAGGTATGCTGATGGAAACGGAGGGTACGAAGCTCCGATAATTGTCCTGGATTCCTGAGCCCTCCGTCCTTCAGCGGGGCCAGTAATGAAGACAGAGGAGAGAGGGAGGCCGGGATGTGCCTGCCTGCCTGGAATGCAGCCGGAGCTGAAAGCTGACACCAGCTCGCTGGAAAAGGACTTGCTAGCAAGGGCTGTCTCCAAGACAACAGAGTATTTTCCCTGTGATGCATTTACACAGTAGGGTTAAAGTTCTGTGAAAGCAACAGCTGTTGTAAAAACATTGTATTAAATATGCTTAGAACTGTAAAATGCGTGCTCCTCATGTTGCACTTTGCTTGAGAGAAATGTGGAAACCTGTGGTATATCTGAGGGAGAGTTTCTGCTCTCTCAGAGGCTGTTTTATAAATGTCATGCTCCATTTTCAACCTTTTCCTGCTGAGATAGCTTCTTCTTCAGACCATTTTTCTCTAAAGTTGACTTTCAAGTTAAAAGCTAATGACTAAAGCATGACTGAGTCTACTCCTTACTTTTACCCCTTTAAACTACGCCTTCTGCTTGAAAATCTAACTTCCACTATATATGTGCCCCTGTGTTTGGACATAAGCTGCCGCAAATGAAGTTTGCTTATCCTGGTGCCACCCATACATGCGGCCCAGCTATCATTTGCATTTCAGACTCACCAGCACTAATATTTTTTCATCACCAGAGAGCAATCTTCTGCAATGCTCTCCTGTTACTGACTTTGCTAACCTCTGGGGAGAAACATTCCGCTTGCAAAGCGGATAAAATTTTACCAGCTTCAAATATCAGAGGCTGGCAAAACTACAGACTGCTTCAGAGCTATTCTCTCCTCTCCTTTTGCAATTCTTAGAGGCTCTTTAAGCTGTTACAGAGTTTTCAAGTCAAGAGGCAAAAACCTAGAGGTTGTAAGAGACTCACCCAATGCAACTTTCTCCAAGTGAGACCACAAGGACACAATGGCACAGCTACGGAGAAGTCCAGTGACCCTCTGCATGCACATATGACAACTGTACTTTTGATCCCTGCCATGCAAACTTTGTAAAAGTTGTAAAAGTCTACAGTAAAGTGAAACTCTCCTCTCCTCTCCTCTCCTCTCCTCTCCTCTCCTCTCCTCTCCTCTCCTCTCCTCTCCTCTCCTCTCCTCTCCTCTCCTCTCCTCTCCCCTCCCCTCCCACCGGTAACTTGATACTTTTTAAAAAAAGTTTTCTTTTTTTAATAACAGGTGGGCTGTAGGATGTCAATTCCTGTCTTTAAATCCCTGATGTACTTAGAGAAAGTTAGATTTAGGGGATGGATATACTATGGCCTGGGTTTATTTATGATTTTCTGTTTCTGTTTCACTGCATTGGGTCCTCCACCCTGGATTATATCTTTTCACTAGAGATTTTGTTTCTTTTTTTCTGACAAAAAAAGGGTTGGATTTGTTCCTTTCCCAGAGGTACTCAAAATAAATAACATGTGAATATTTAGTGGATTTTCAGGCCTACTGGGTCTGAGCACATTCAGGCTCATGCCTAGGAATAATACTAATAGGAAATTACTCTTCCACCCAAATCAAGTTTCAACATCTGCAGATAGCTTGTCCTAATGCACTTGGCAATGACGCCAAAAAAACCTTCTCCATCCTTCACCTAGCAGCTGCTGTCATCACAACAGTCCAGCTGCAACTGAGATGGTTAAACATTTCTGCAAAGATGTTTGAGTGTGTTTCAGGAATCCCAGGAAAGAGAGCATGAGAGGAAGGTGTTTGCACATGTGGACTCACAAGTCTGCCAAAGAAGGGAGCAGGAAAATATCGCAAATCCCACTCTTTCCCACCTCTTAAAGCATATTCAACCAATTAAAATAATCAATGTGAAGATTGCTTTTTACCATATGAATGTATGTGTGGGAAAAACTTGATTTTAAATATGTTGTGTTTTGGAAAAGATCATTCAAACATATGCCTGAACACACACCTAGGAGACAGAGAGAGATCTCAGTATCTTGGCTTGATTTACTTCCATGTGCTTGAAGGTACAAACTTCACATATATTCTACATCTGCTGGAACCTAGCAAAACAGGAGTTGTAGGATTTTAGCACTGCCAGAGTTCATGTGTGTAGGATTATACCGTCAATCCACTCCATGCTAGAGACTGGATCTTCATGTGTCCGTGAATTTCTGTCTGAAAACACAGGAACCATTCATCTTCAGTAGGAAAAGCATGCCTAAGCTACTTCAGCAGTTTTGAAAATCTCAGCCTAAATAATTTTAACTGATCAGTAGTGAAAATGTTATCTTACTCGAGACTGAGTCAAACTACTGATTTCCGATGAGGCTTTGAATGTTCAGCACTCTTTAAATGTGGTGTCTATAGGGACAAAAAGCCTGGGCATTCAAGAAAATCCTCTCAAATATGGAAACTAAACATCCTCAGGAGGAAGGGAGGCTTTCAAAATGCTCTTTCAAATTTGGCTAGAGGAATCGTGTGGGTTGAATATCTGTTCAGCTGGTGTGTGGGAGCAACCTCTTTGAAGTAGCACAAATGACAGTCCCTTGTCCACTTTGATTTGTGATCATTCCAGATTTTGAAAGCATTTCCCCAACCACCTCTTCTTGATTCTTCTGTCCCTTGAAATGCATGGCCACCAGGTGAACATCTTCAAGTTTGATAACCAGAAGGCACTGCAATGCCCTCATTACCAGAAGGCTGTAACCAGCAAGGATCATTTTATTTAGTTGAAATCCTTCCAAACATCAGGGTTTTTTCAACTTTCTTTTTCAATATTTTCTCACAACCCCAGAGGTTAGGGGCCAGATCTTCAAACAGACCCTGTGACTGGCAGTATCTCAATTTGCAAGACGGAAGTGGAAGAGATTCTGTCTCCAGGGGGAGGCAAAGAATAGGAAGCACTTAAAATTATGGGGTTGAAATAACCCCTGTGCCTAAACCTCTCATTTCTGGGCTGAGCTGTTAGCAATATCATCACAAAATTGTTCTTCAGATGAAGGGTGTGATTTTTCTTGGCTTTGCTTCTGGTTCCTGCAAGAGTCACCAGGGCATTCACCCCTGGCTGACAACACATAGCAATAAGTGTAGTTTAAAGCTTCACATCATGTGAGTCTATCAGTCAGGGGAGTAAGATATATGGGTTTTGAAAAATACAGCTACAGAGACAATATATGCATTTAATTCAAAGGCAAGATTTTAAACAAGTGTATCTATAAAAATAAGTGGCTAATTCCCAACAAAGCTAAAGCCTTAATTCCATGATGAACCCATTATTCCACGCTCGACCAGTACACAATTCTTGGTTTTATATCAGAAAAAGGACATTGTACTTTTCTTAAGCCCCAACCTATATGAAATCTTATTGTTACGGCATTCACCACAACAATAGCCCTTTGGAGAACTCAAAATGCCTGGCTGTCAATTAGGTTACTATAAGGAAGGAACAGGACATTGTTTACATCACAATGCAGCATCAATGAAGGTATATACATTAGCCAGATGAATGCATTCTGCTGTGTTTCAGTAAGCTCAGTGCAATCAGTGCTGACAATGAATATCAAGCAGGTCTCTTGTAACACACTGTGCAGGTATCAGACTGTGCACTATATCTGCATGTCCAGCATAACTCCATACGTGATGTGCTCCGCAGATTGGTAGTGTTTTGGAGCACTTTGCTTCAGGGGAAAGCTCTAATGGGAGGAGGGGTTCAAAGATACCTAACAGCCTGGCACTGACCCACTGAAAATAAGGAAGCAGTTTCATACGGCCTCACCATTTGCCTTTGTTATTAGGAAATAAATCAGCCTTTGTTTTTTCTGGACAAAGTGAAGGAATGTCATTATGACTTATAAATTGTGCAGTTACAAAACAATCAGGAAATCTTCCCATTTAAATCTGAATAACTTTAATTGTTCGGAATTTAGTCTATTGAGTGAAACAAATGTTTAAATAGAGCTCTTCATTGAAATTCTATGTTTGAGCTAAAACCTGCATTAAAAAACAAAATCAACAAACCAACAACTGTGAGGCTGGTTGGTTAAAGACTGAACAAATCTTAGAGTTGCATCATTTAATGCCTTTTGACTGGAGAGGAAACCAGAGTTGACAAAGTGGCAAATTAGTGTGGTTGGTAGTGCTTTATTTACTCAGAGAGTTATTTCCATCTCATGCCACTATACAGTTTCCTCAAGTCTGTCTGAAGTCTCAGTCTTGAGCATAGCAGTGCATTGGTAGACAGGAAGACAAAAAACGCTGAAGTCAAACATATGCAGACTTCCTTGCTTTCTCAGGGAATAGCATCCAACATTTTTATGCAGTGCTTGCTCCCAAGTTATCAAAGTCTGCCCACAGAAATTGTTGTGTCATTGAGATAAACCTCTCTGACCTGATGGCAGCTAGGTCAAGCAAAGTCTAGCTGAAGAAATGGTAAAATTTTTGAGAAACAGATAGAAGTGTTGTACTGACTTTGTGTATGACTAAAAGCAAACACTCCACTTAAAAAACCACAAATGCTTCACTTAAAAAAATGCCCCTGTCACTCAGCAGATGAGCTGGCATCACTGGTCTGGCAGTTGAAGGTGCAGGCTTAGAAATGATCTGTGAATAACCTCAGCACTCTGATAGCTATGACTTTACTGGCGTTTTCATCATGTAAGAACCTTGCCACTGCTAGAATTTCCTTTTTCCAGCCTTTATCTCCAGCTAAACTCTACCCCTCATGGATTTTCACACTGTCCCTTCTCAGAGATGACCTCTCTTCCACCTCTGACCTCTTTCAGAGTTTTCACCCTTGCTTTAACAATTGATTTATGATGTGCCTGTGAAAGGGTCAAGCCTACTTTTACGGTTTGCTTAAAATATTTCTTTTTTGGGTAGATACAAAAGTGGTGCTTAATAAGTGCTAAGTAAATAACCTAAGGATTGGAGACAGCTTCCCTTTTCTGCTAACTACTAGATGTCTCTAAAACTCTTTGTAACAAGTGTTTACCAAGTCTTCAAACAAATTAACTGATAACTGTAATAATTTTGTGCCTAATGAAATGTGTCAAGGGTTTAGGATTTCCAAAAAGAGTAATTTCAAATTAAGTTTTCTCACAGTTCAGTGAAAAGGCAACTGCTAAAGATAATTCAAGGACTTGTATATGTAATGGACAGGAAGTCTATTTTTCTTTTAGTTTGACAGATTGATCTTCCACAGAAAAAAAGGAAAAAAAAGGCAAGAAGGCTACTAGGCACAAACTTTCATTGCCTCCAGCCTCCCTGTGCCAAAATTCCTTTTAACCTCACTTCAGGTGGCGTCAGAACTCCAGGATCAATCAATCACCTCAGAGGCAGATTTTATTCTTCTGTTTCACTTATCCATTATTCTTCACACACACCATAATTTATCCTGCAAATTCAGTTGTGGTCCTCACCATTCAATGTATTTAAAAATCAAAACTGAATATATTTAGATTTAAAAAAATCAATTGGATACTTGTGCTGGCATTTATGAAGTTCTAAGTAAGTACTGACCAGATGACAATGCTTATCCTTCGTGTCACAGATCACATCACTCATGAAGCCATTTGAAAATATGAAGAGAGTGTTTCGAAGCTCTCTGTTTCAAGCTGAACTGCACACCAACATTTTCTCTATAAACTTTGTCACATGTGTGTCTCTCCAAGCTAACTGGTACCAGATTATATATTTAGAGATGCCACAAAGACACTCTCTTGGTTTCTTAAATGTACTGATTTTTTTCCCAGCTATTAAAAACTTGATTTACTATCCTGACAATTTTAATAGGGAAAGAGACAGTGGTTTATTGCTAAACATTTTTCATTTCACATTTCCATGAAATGCTACCAAAGTGGAAAGACTACCAAGATAATACCTAGCATTCTATTTCGTTTGAATAGAAAAGCTCAGAGAGGCCAAATGTAGATATCTATTTCTCTGTGTAATTAGAAAAAATACTAAATTGTTATAGTGCTTCCATGGTTTCAAAGCATAGCCATATGCCAGGAGCTGGAAGCGGGAGACAACAGGTGAACAGTCTCCAGGCCTTACTCAGCCTTTTTGGCAGTGTGCTCACTGCTTACCACTGGTCCAGAAAGAAAATGCCCGTTTCAGTCTGTGTCATGTTTGCCCCCTTGCTGAAGCCAGGAGATAAGGGGATGCAGTTTTATTCCCACCCAGCCTGTATCAGAAGAGCACAGAAGGATCAGACAGAGCAGAACAGAGGGTTTGAAAGAATCGTCTCCCAAACACAAAGACTGCTGTTAGGACTGGACACTGTCTGCCTTGTCACCATCTACCTGTGTAATCACCAGGCACAACGAAGTCTATTCATTAAAGGCCCCACTCTGGGCTCCTTTGGCGTGCTTAAAACTTCCGCAGACTTACAAGGATCTTCGGAATGTTAAGAGGATAAAAGACTGGGCACTATTTATAGTTTTGCTGATGTTGGGAGGGTGGCTATAATCCTAAATTCCTTTCTCAGCCCGTGCTCAGCCTCGAGCTGAATCAATAGCAAAAATAAATAAATAATAACAATGAAAAAGATGACCCAATGAAAGAACTGCCTTTGTTTCTGTCCTGGACATGGAGTGGTGCCACTTGTTACATGCTGGTGTTCAGAAAACGGCTTTTGATCTTGAAAGCCTTCTGCTTGTTTTAGTCCTTTTACATTAATCACCCCTTAATTTCATTTATAGGATGCAAATTACCCTTGCTCCTCTTGTTCAGACCATTTAAGCTAGCAGATCAGTGAGCTGATAGGCCAACAAGTAAAAGAGTTGGCAAAAAAAAGAAAAAAATAAGAGCTGAAAATACTTACAAATCTTGACTACAGTTGACAAAAACCAGAAGTGGCCTGTGAACTATCCATTAGCTGAAAAGCTGGTATAGATCAGTGTCACTGCATTGAAGACAATGGTGGTTTGTCATCTGAGAAGCTGGCCAAATGGACAGAAAGAAAATGGTCTTTTCCGGGCAAAGAGTTAAACCAGCTCACTTATTCCTTTCTGAAAACTTCTTTCCATTGCCTTCCATGGGATGCCTTGACTTGGGAATATTTTGAGTGGTGGTGAATAAACACAGTAGATACTTTTCTCTGTAACTTTGTCAATAATGTACTGACAGTATTGCAGGCTAACTGCACAGGTTTAATTTTGTCATTGCCCCTTTTTCTATGCTATGGCTGCTTTTTAACAGCACTTTTAAACAGAGAAATTAAAACCCCATATTCTGAAATCCTGAAGGGTAAATGCTTGTTGAAAGTTTTTCCCCCCCATGCATAGCAGGAGCAGTAGCTGTTTTGTCATCCTTCTAAGCTGGGGTTTCAAACTTCCCTCTTTTGAACTCAACTAAAATCTCTCCCTGACATTAATTGTGTGGAACCTGGTGCCTAACATGAGAAGCAGTGTGTGCACATACCAGGGACACCACCAGCAGCCACCTAGTCTCTACATTCAATGAATTTGTGATTGTCTAAAAGCTGACTTGATCAAACCTGTTAGGTATCCTGAACTGGAGAATAAGGAACAAATGAAAGAAGAGGATTAGAACCAAAACAAAGTGGTAATCACAGATATCAGTGCTGTAATATATGTGTATTAATTGCAGCAATAATGACATATATAGTAAGCTTCTGTTATGCTCATTTGTAGCCTTCTGAAATACTCTTAATGGATTTTGAAACTTTCCATGCAAAGGAGATGTTTATGCAACCTACAGACCCTATGGAGTTAGGGGAAGAACAACGGCTTGGGATATGAGCAGACCTGATCTTTAAGGACCATCACCATCAGAGTAGAGCTTTATGAGCAACTCCACACCACGTATCAGGCAGAGGTCACCAACTCTGCAGTGCTTCAGGTGGCAGGGATCACCTGCCCACTTCCACTCATTGGGCAGTTTGTCAGAGCAGCTCAAACTACTTTCACCACCAGTTTAACATGGCCTATCCCATTTTGCTGTAAGGGGAGATGGATTACTCTCTAGTTACCTTTCACAGACTGAGAAGTTCCTGTAGTGCCTGCCAGCCAAGACATGTTGTTTATTGCAAAGAGCACCCAAAATCTGCAAAGTCACAGCTTTGTGTTTTGAGCAAAGGAGGCACTTTGTTTCAGCCTCTCACCAAGTGTGGAGACACTAGTTAGTTTCTGCTCCTCCATCTACCTTTGTAGGAGCTGGTGCCTGTCCTCTAAAAAGCACCTGGCCGTACTGCTGAGGGTGGAAGGATGTCATGTTTTACAGAAACACTGTAGGAAACTACAAAGGAGTTACAAACAGTATCAGGAATAGCAATACTTCTCTCAGCAATTCCAGTCATCTCACCTCTTGTTGTACCAACACAGCACGCAGTTTGCCTGATACACTGCTACTGAAGCAGCTGTGGTCCCTGTGAATCTTGTTTCCTCCTTAGGCCTCACTAAGGTAACCAGAGATTTGGCACAGCCACTAGACACAGAGACAACATTGATATCATGGCAAGTGAGCAGTATCCTGAGCAGGGTCTGGAAAAGGCAAAGATGGCATGGACCTTCAGAGCAAAGTTCTACTGTGCTGCTGGCAACACCAGCCTGAATTTTATTGACTATGGGATCACTACACTCTATACCAAAAAAACCTGCACAGAAGTATCAATTTTCTTCAGGGTTTTTTTGTGAAAAAAATAGTCTCTCTATATTTGTTCTTTCCCTATATAGAGTTTGGTTTCAGTTAAAACAAATAGTTTTGCTTTCTAACATGTTGGTTTTGTTTTTTTTCTTTTTCCAAAAACAAGACACATAGAACTCCCAATAGAAGTCAGCTAGTATTTTGAAGCAAGCTGTGGATCTGGAGAGAGTACTGGAGGCTGGAAGTAGAAGCTGTAGTAGATCTCAGGAACAAAGTCCAGAATTTGGACTAATATAAATACAGGAAAAGACTTCTGGTAAGGAAAAGCCCATAGATCCTCTTCCCCCTCTTCTGCCTCTTGCTGGCTTTTGCACACAAGAATAGAAGACCCTGAGAGCAAAAATTGTCCCACTGCTAGAACTGAAAGAAGACTGCTGTTCTGGACCCATAGTGTTATTATTATAAACAGGGCTAATTCTGATACCACTGGAATTCAATGAATCCATGCTTATTTTAGTGGTGAGTGTAATTCAGGTCACAAATTGACATACAAGGTGAAGTTAAATGGTGATTTGGGCTTGAGTCGTAAATCTTCCTGCCTTTTTTTTTTTTTGCATAGCTTCACTATCATGATAAATGCCTGACCTTTGTGGAGGGAAGAATTTAATTCTCAATAAGATGATGAGAATGAATTATCAGCTCCGTTATCTCTGCAGTCAGCTCCTACCTGCATACCATTTCAGTAAAACATAAGGATGTGTTATGTCACGACTGTCCTGCTGGAAAAAATATTTCGAGTGGAAGAAAAAAAATTTGTGTGTGTGTGTAATGTGAATTTCCCCTTAAAACATTCCTATCATGCCGCTTCATATTCATTAATTAGTCTGAGGTTTCCCTCGTGTTTAGTTTACAAAGCCACTTAAACCCACGTACCCATTTAACATATTTATGACCCCAGTTTTCTTTCTTTTCTCTGAGACTGTACCGTAATTGTTCTCTGGACTCAGGGACTGCAGAGTGCCTTCACTGATGAAAGGAGACAACATAAAGAAGGAAATGAATGTGTGAGGGATGAATACCTTCCACAAAACAACTGGGTGCAATTTGGCCCATGGCCCCGGGGGTCACTTTAATAGAGTGGAGCCTCAGTCTCTATTGAGTGTATGGGAGACTATTAACTCTTAACAACTCGGTCTCAGGTTATTTATTTATTGCTTAAATGATTTGTTATTGCTACTTGAATTTAATATACCCTCTGGGAGCTGAGATGGCAGCATCATGTTACAGAAAAACTACAAGTTATTTTAAAACTGTGATTGAATTTTTATGAGCACCATAAAATCTTTCTGAACAAATAACTTACCATTAGTCAGAAACTTCAGCAGGAAATCTGTAAAATTAAGGATTTATTAGAACAATACTGTATTTATGTGTTTCTCTGGAAAAGAGAGGGTTAAATGTTCAAGTATTAATTTTATTATTTGAATGTACTAATACTTAAGTAGCACCTGACATTTTCAAAAGGCCATACAGATACAATATTAACCCAAAAAAAAAAATCATTCCTTTAAGCCTGGGAATATCTCATGCTCAGGGATTGAGATGGGTGCACACCTGTTTTGGTATGAAAGTTTTTTCAAAAAACTTCAGGGTGTCTGCAAAGAACAATGGCAAATCTCCACATCCACTCTGCTAAGTGGACTAGTGTTCAAGGTACCTTTGCACAGTCACTGTTTTTCTCTATCCGTGCCTATGTGCTGCTCTCTGCGCTGAAAGGGTGTATTGGTACACTTCTTTAAAGCATTCACTTTCCCTTTTGCTTTTCTAATCCTTAAAGTCATTAGGAGAACTTCCAAGTCAAACAGCGTATTTCAGAAGGGAGTGGGGATGGTGGGGAAGAGGAAAAAGAAGGGAAGGAAGACTGAAGGCATCATAAAAAGCAGGTGCAAAAAGAAATGCTCAGAAAATTAAGGGGAAAATAATAGTCCTGCAAAAATAAAGTTAAAAAGTAGGTTTGAAACCAGAAAGAAATAGGTCATCTTAAGTCTTGCTGTAAGAGTGGTCTCTGTACCCAGTTGTTTTTAATAGTAGACACAAAGGTGCTCTCTAGAAACACTGACAACTGCAGAACTAGAGAGATCTCCAATTTAGATGTCTTGTTGCTTGAAATCCTGTGATGTTCTGACATAAAGAACTATTCTATGTTGGACGTTCTCTTCTGGAAATGGAATAATCAAATCCGCATACAATACACATGTTCAGATTTTGTGATTGATGCACATAAACCCAAAAAATTATTTATGTCATACCCTTTTCCATCCTTAATATAAATCAGATAATCATAATTTCTGGTTGGTTTAACATACCGTTTATGTATCAGTTACCTGAAGAAAGTCTAGACATGTATATGTAACACATATAATGATTCTCTTTCACCCTTTGGATTCTACAATTTTAGAAAAGGTATAACTTGCTTTCATGCTGTTATTGCCAACATGCCCAATTCTTCTTGATCTCAAAGGACAAGTAAGGAGCAGTAAAGGATAAGATACGAAAGACTTTATTGCAAGACTGTTGGCTATCTTAAGTCGTCTTTCTTAATGTTCAGTGACTAAACTGTAGTAGTTGAAACTGCTTTGTATGCTCAATGAAATTCAGATATTAATGAGTTATCTTTCAAACGTCCTCCCAATACTGAGAATTATCAATATTCTAATTGTAGCCTTTGATAATTTAAGCATTGACAAATAATAGCTACAACATGGTGGTGTCCACTTACTTTCTGTTATTCTGAAGTTGTTGGGCAATCTGATCTTTCGGCAGTCTTAAAGGTTCTTTGCTTCTACTGACTCTTGCTAACACTCTGACATGCTATGATGTCTCTTGGCAGGACGTTCATTGCATCTGATATCACCAAGACGCTGCAGAAACCCTGACATTTCTTAAGGGCACTTTGTATCACTTACCTTAGGTATGTTCCTGGAAGTGGAATGAGCCATCTTCCAGATATGTCTGTACCTTTCTACTGACTATAAAGGCTCATGTATCACTTAGATTAAATGTGTCTGAGACATCTATATCTGGTGAGATAATTTCACCTCAGGTGTCTGAAGAGACATGCACAGAACATGAGAACATTCAGTTAATGACACCTGTCCTAAGGCTATCCACCCTCACATAAGATAACGAAAGATGGAGCAAGGTTCTCCTGTCTTCCCATCAGATGGCCTGTGGGCAGTTTTGCTTCCTCCCACAGGTCCTTTTTGACATTTCTCAGCTTCTGATGCAAATGCAAAAGCATCCTCTATGTAATGGGCTTTTTCTCCTCAAACATAAGCCTATAGACTACATGGTCCCATGCTCTGAAAAGGATAAGGTTCATGTAAAAACATGGTCTGGGGTAATTTAGCTAATTTTTATCAGAAGGCAGGATGCTTGCTGCAGGGCAGAAAACTGCAATAAGACAAAGCAAACCAGGGAGAAAATGAAATTTCTTACAAAGGAGAAAGTCTTTATTGTAATGAATGGATATTTAACCAGCGCAAGTCTAAACAATCTAAAGATTTGGACCTAATGCAGTTTTACTTCCAAGTATATGAATTTTTTTTTTTTTGGAGCTGCACTCTGGCTTAACTAACCCTCCAAAGAAGTCTGGGACCAAATACAAAAGAGTCCAATGCAGTAAAAAACTTCACAGGAAATTTAGTTGCCCCAGGCTTAACATACCGACTCAAACATAATGCAAAATTTCTATCCAGAAGGGAAAGGTGAAAGGTTCACAGACAGGAAAATCAACCTGTAATCACAAAAACAAATTTTGCCTCCCGTGAGAGTCTTCTTAGACACTGAGCCTTCACTAAAATTGCAATCTGACTAAAGAACCAGAATTCACCAGGCATTTTCTAGGTCCAAAAATACTTCAAATTAAATACTTGTAATTAATGCTGAAAGAACAGTAGGGAGATTGTAAGATTTCTTTGGATAATGTCAGCATCAGAAGGATGCTTAACCTCTTAAAAGTCTCCCCTACACCTTCAATCTTGTCTCTTCCACCATCATAACCTCAGAGTATGCTCCAAATCGATCAGGAGAGGCCTCTTAAAAACCCATGTTCTCCTACATGTCAGAAACCTACTGGGAAGGATGGTGCTTTTGCCATTAAGTTTTCAGGCAATCCACAAATTTTTTTGGTAACCCAGGAGAATATCTAGACTGCTGCAGTTAATTTAAATATTGTTGCATGCTGTGTCTGACTGAGGCTTGTTAATGCCAAATGTCTCCTTTTGTAACATCTAGAACATTTATTTTCACACAAACCTAAGCATCTTTAATTACTCTCTATAGAAAACATACCAACAACTATTCATTAGTAAATTATAAACTTTAAAAACATTCAGTATAATAGTTTAAGTATATATTTTGGCTTAAATGTAGAGAACTTTCAGGTGAGTAGAAACACCACCTAACTATTCAAAATTGCTCCTGTTCCATTTTCAGACCGTATAGGAACACACTGTTTAAGTTACCACACTACATTCTAACCCCAATTCCCAAATACCTATTCCTCTTTGACATAAATTACTCGTTGTTCCAGGGGATTAAAAAAAAAAAAAAGTTATGATATACCAAATGGCTGCTCCATGGTCAGAGTGCTTCCTTGGCATATATATCCATAACATTTGCAGATTTTTCAAATATGACCTTTCTTTTGTAGCAGAATTTATCAGCTGTGGTGTGAGAGTAATTTTGAAAATTTCTTAACATTCTGTAGTTAGGATTTCATTGGACTTCTTACCTGCATAAAACTTTCTAGGCTGGGCCATTTCCTTCAGAGACTGCATCAGTGCCAGCAGTGTGTGGCCTGTGATGATGACAACTAAAGTAACAGAATGGATTTCTCTACCCAGGTGATCAACTCTGAGTACTTTACTTTTCTGCCCAGGATTTATACTGGCTTTCAATCCTGTAAAGAATTAGGCAGTCTGCATGCATTGCTAATGTAATGGCTTTAATTTCCTGCCTCTTCAGGGGAAAAAAACCCTACTGTCTTTACTACAATTGTACTGAGGAAGAATTAATTTAAATATTAAGCCTTTATTTGAGCTACAGTCTCACCCTACATATATTCTAATTTTAAAGCACTAAAATGGAAAAGCACCTGCATGTAACTTTCCTACACACATGAAATGAAAAAACTGTTCTGCTACTTAACTTACCACTTTACTTAGGATGCAAGGTGCTGATACCTTCCACCCTCCTCTCTGCACTGTTTGGTTGATTCTGAAGATGCCCAAAAACTGAAATAACATCTCATCTCAGCAAGCATTGTATATGACTTCACCAGTTTGATAAAGCATCTTTCAACCTCTCCCTTTCTTATTTCACACCCTTTCCTGTAGCACTTTATGTCCCAGACCTTGCAGATACCGCACAAATCTTTTCAGATGTAGCACTGCGGTATTACTTCCACAAAGATAAGCTGTTGTTTGTCGTTGCACAAAGAGGTTTAAAGAACGAAACATTTCATTTCATGGCTGTGTTTATGATGCATAACCCAAGGAGAACTCTGCCACATGAACTATCTAAAGTCCTATTGGGTCAATGTGTGCTGGTTATGACTTTGCTCTACACTAACACAGATTTTGCACCTATGTTGTCCTCCTGGAGAAAAATGGAATGCCATAAGGTGAAGTGATGGGTGCAGTGTCTGTCTGCATTCTGCAGCGGAGCACACCACCTCATTAACTAACCCAGTCATTTGAAGAGCCAGTGAAGTTGCTCCCTTGCCACCTCGGTGCCACTGTCTGCCAGCAGTGCAGCACCACTGAAAACTGATAGGTCAGGCCAGGGTGGAGAAATAAATAAAGGCATCACAAGACATAGAGTAGACTCTCATGCCATGTTCCAAAAATTGCTGTAATCAATTGCATAAACACATTATTAAAAAAACCAACGACAACAAAAACCACAACAACAAAACCAACATCACAACAAGACTTTATCTAGATTTATGGCTGTGAATATCTGGTTATCTGCTTTGTTTGGCCAGTTCTTCACTCTTGTTTCAGTGAATGAGAAAGACCTATACATCTGTGTCTTGACAGAAATACAGGTCAAGTACAGTAATAGTCCAAAATTATGTTATGTCTAAATCAGATGAAAAGCCTCATGTCACTGCTGGACTGACTGCAGGACTTGACCTCATTGAAGAGATTGACAAGGGATAGTCAGAAAGTCTGTCTTCCAGTTACCAAAAATTGGAAGGCCACTAGTAGATTCTGGTTTATTTAAATGCATCTCCATACTAAGCCCGAAGAAGCCTAAGGTTTTTAAAAATTACAAATACTAAGAGCAACATAGGGATCCAAAAATCAAAAAATTCAATTTGATCTCCACAGGCCTCAAGTGAAGAATGTTGTGATGCTATTAAGCTCTGCATGCATGAGATGAACAAACCAAATCAAAGAAAAAGGTCTGAAGAGATGCAAAAAATTTGAACATTCTGTAGAAAAATAGGTATCTTTATTTTCTGTTGGTGGGAAAAAATAGATTTTTCTCAGCACTGTTAAGATTACTTCCTTGAGACAGACTTGCTCAAATGTTTTATATAAGTAAAGACACGTACTTTTTTTTTCCTGGAATTGATATATCTGCCATTATAATGTCTCATAGTGGGACACAGCCCAGTGAGTAAGAGTGTAGACTGCTTGTAAAAAATATGTAGATTTAGAAATGTCAAGTGCTCTGAATGTAACAAGCTGATGAAGAATAGTCCTAAAAAAATAGATCATCTACCAAATGGAAATGTAGTGCAAGTTTCTCTTCTGTATCCGGTACAGCTGACTCACTGAAACTGTACCAGCAGCAGCTGACATTTTTAAAACTTGAAAAAGGACACCTGAGTTAGTAACCTGAGTTAGTAGAAATGCATATCAGAGCCACTGGGGAGCATGGCAATGTACATACATAGGGACACAGATCACTCAAACAGACAAATCTGCCCTATATAAACTAGAGTTCTGGAGGGTACTCTAGCCCTGAAAAAATATGGGCACACACATCTTCTTCGAAAGAACAGCTGGATATGTAAAGGAGTTTGCATGCCCTACCTCTGGTTGACACAGACTCCAGAGAAACAGGCAAAACTTCTAAGCCCTAAAAGTTATAGGGTAGTTTGCTTTGAATAGCCACTTCTGGTATTTACCATATTTAACAATTTAAAAGATTGCCAAAAGTTGGACTTCTAGCAAAAGTAGAATGAAGGGTACTTAAGAGCTTTAGGGGATTCCAAGACAGGGGGTTGCTTAATTAATTCAGAAGTTCAGATTCCATATGTAAGTTTCACTCTAATGTCAGATCTTCTTGCCATCTATTACTTTATTTCTATCACTGCCTGTAGATTCACAAAGTTTTTGCTTAGGTTTAAGTTACTCCATAATTAGTTTACCAAAAGAACAAAAGGCATGTTGCTTCTGCTAGAAGGAAAGCTTTAAGGAAGTGAAAATCACTACTACATTGCTTTTAATCCTCATATTGTTGGGTCCCTTTTTGGCATTAAAAATATGCCAATTAAGAAATATTGCTGGCCAAGGAAAGTAAGTGTTTGAAGGGACATCTGGACAAACAGCTGGAGTAAATCAGATATTATACTAATGTCAGACAATGGAAGGATGCTGATTTACATCCTCTATGAATCCTACACCCAGGCATTCTTCTTGTAAATCACAGCAGTTTTTCTGGGAACATAGTAAGGAAACGTTTTATCTACACTTCCTTGTAACACACAGGCCTTTTTCATGATTTCAGAATTGTTTAGGTTTTATTAGTATGAGTTTACAGCTCTTTGTTCCCTGGACTGTGTGAAGAATGGAAGCAGGAGGCTCACTGCTATTTCACTTTTAGCTAGTGAATCAGAGAGGGTGTCTCACATTTCATTAGTGTTTGAGTCCTTAACTCCTCATACTTCTCAGGTTCTTTTCCCCTTTGCACAATGTATGCAGGGATAAGAATGTGTAAGTGCCACTGCCACCCCATTCAGACTTTTACTGAATCAGTGTAATTGGATTTTGCACCTCAATTTGCAAGATACAGTTCCCCTGAAAACCAACCCATTTTGGTAAGCATAAAAATAAAACGAAATAAAAATAATAATAAAGACAGGGCAGGCATTCATAAGGTACCAGGTCTCCACAGTCTTCAGCTGAGAGACCCCAGATTTCAATGTACCCTGAAAAGGGTGATTAATTTAAAGTGAGTGGAGTCTGTTTCTTTAAGACAAGCTCATAAATCGTGAAAGATCACCACTTCTTTTCAAAAGGCTCTCCACGGTCTGAGTTTCCCTTCTGGGTCAGTAAAGGCATTGAAGTTTTAATGGCATGCCATGGCAGATTACACGATACAGCTGTCCCGGCACCGTGAAAATTAAGTTATGCCCCGTGTCAGCAAGGTTTTTTTCCCCTTTTCTTTCCCTACCCTCCCCCCTTCACTCTCCCTCTTTCTTTCTCTTTCCCTGTCCCCTTCTTCATTCTCCTTTTTGCTGGGAAGTGCGCATCCAAGGAGGAGGTGGGAGCCCGGCAGGAGCTGCTGCCATGGCTGCTGTTGAGCCCCAGCTATTGAGACTGAGTAAATGGAGCTGATGGGTGAAGAAGAGCCATCAAAATGGAGGGTTTTGTTCCTCCTCCTCTCCCCAGGGCCCAGTGGCAAAGGCAGCCCTCCTTGCTCACTCAGGCGCAAGTACCTACTCTGCCTTCCCAGCGCTGCCGGACACCCGCCATGCTATTCCCTCTGCTCTGCACCCAGCGGATCTGTGCTGTGGCTCAGGCACCAGCAGCCCTTGTGTGCTATATACTGTCACAGGAGGATTATGCTCCTTGTTGGAGATGCCTCTTTCCCACAGGGCAGGGCCTTGTGCACTGGTGCACACTGCATGCACAAGCACGCCCATGAACAGGCGCAGCGTCTTGCTTTAAAAGCAACAGCAATCCCCGCTGTCCCCATAGCCCTGTATTTTCGCTCTGCAAAGAATGAGAGAGTAAAGAGCTTATTAAAGCATGAGAAATTAATCACATTAGTGTTTAGTCTGGCAGAGCAGGGATCTGTGAGGGGAAGAAAGAGATGAGGAAGCAGAAATGAAAGAATCATTTGCAAACCTAACAACCAATATTCTGTGTCAGTCATTTCCAATCTCCTCCTGATTTTTATTTCCTTGAAAACTTCGGCCTCTGAAGATTAATTTAAACATATTGATATTGGACTTGATGGTCTGATTTCCTTACAGGATCTCCTGAGGATGCCCACAACCACAGAGTACAGATGGCCAGCAGTTGAAAATTATTGTTCTATATAATATTTCTAATACCTGAAGATACTGAGTTATGACAGGAGATAGTCCCTATGCCTCTTCAGACAGGTCAGAGTTGTTTAGTAAATCTTTGTTTGGAAAATGAGTAAGTTAATTAGGACTTCAAGTAGAAATTCCCTGTTCTGATATGAAGCCAATATGTTGACTTGTTTACCTCTTCCAGTCTTTAAAAATGGGTATATAGATATACTTTACATATAAACAATATTGTCCATCTGAAGTGTTTGTATCGCACCATATGCAGTAACTTATCCAAAAGTTTCTGGCTTTAGACTTGCACAATTTGCAGTTGGCCTTCTATTCTAACCCAGGACAATGATTTCAATAGGATTATTTGTGCCAGGGCTCTCTAATGCAGGGATACTTTGATTAAGCTCTTTACTTGTTCCACTGTTTCTGTGGATATTGACAGCAGAGGATGAGGTCTGACTACCTGAATATTCAGACACCTCTAGTTTATGTATCCTTGATTAAATACTTAGGTATTGTACATTGGAATTAATTTCCTAATAGGACTTGGCATTTTTTCCTTGCTTTCCCCAGTTGTTCCTAGGTAAAACCTGCTGTTCACAGCCAGTGCATCACTCAACATGCTACAAGGACATTTGCCAACACAGTCTGAGCCAAACTTCACCAGACTACCAACAAGTGTCCAGACCTGGGAAAAAAAGAAAATTTTGCCATTATTGCTGAGTGGTTTCTCACAATGTTTTTCACAGGTGTCACATGAGTTCATGAGAAAAGTGGACTTTTAGCCAAAGGACCCTGGACCAGAAAACATTGTTTAAGAAGCTTTAGTGGCCATGTGCTTCCTTAAGTACTTTCTGTTTGTAGTTGGCACAAATGATTTGATAAATCAATCTTAGGATACCATTAGCTGGGGTTGAGGGCAGAATAAGGGTCTTGCAGTTTATCTTCTAGGTGATGTATAAACATTAAATAAAAGCCTCTTTCACAGCTCTACAATAATTCTGCTTGGGTAGTAGCAGAGACAATGAGGTCAGGGACAAACTCATCCCATAGATTTACCATTCCACTTGTTTACTTGCATACCTCAGTTTCTTTACACACATCAGTGTGTGGGGGAGAGCTGGTCACTATTCCTTTTGCATTGCTGCTATTCACAACAAGTAAATCTTTCCCGTGTTTTTTGTGATAGGTTCAGGCCTTTATTGAGTGAGGAGAGCTGTGAGGTGCCCAAGAGCTGTTTTGTTGGCAGGGGGTTAAGGAGAATTGTCTGTCACATCAATTATCTGCCCTTGAGCTCTTAGAAAGAAGGTGCCTACAGACTGGCCACTTCTCTTGCTTGTACATCCACACACATGGACACCAAAACAGCTCACACTTTGATTGGAAGTTGCTCTCCCCCTCTCTCAGCAGTGCTGCAATCCATGTTAAATCAGCTCATTCCTCCTTCTCAGTAAAACTAGACAGGCCCCTGCTTTGAATACACTGGACCACACAAGGGAGAGGGGAAAAATATCTTTCCCTCAACCCTTTCTCTCCTTCGTCATTTGGAAGCTTGTGTTCTAATAACAAATGGTGATTTAAAAAAAAAAAAAAAAGAAAAAAAAAGACAAGCCTTCCCTTCTTCCCTTTTTGGAGCGACAGCTCTGAGCCTTGGTCAGGGGAGCCCATGAATTGGACTTGCAAAGGGCCCGGGAGGGGTCCCTATAAATCTTCCCCCGCACAGAGGTGGCTGTCTGTCTACTTCTGGGCTGCCGCTCATTGTGACTAAAGTTTAACTGCTTTACTTTCATTCGGGGGGAGGCAGGGGGGCAAGTCGCATAAACCTGAGGTTTATGGATATTGCCTTATTTCCTTGTCATTTTCAAAAGACATTTGTTTGCTTCTTTATTGTTCCCTTAGAAAAGTAACAATCACAATTTTTTTCTACTTACTTTATTGCCTAATTTTCTTTATTTCTCTGTCTTTATCTTGCTATCTGTGAAATGGAAACTGCATTAAGTAATCCAACATTTGTGAGAATGTGAACAGTCACTTCCTTTGGCTGCTTATCATAGAAAGACCAAACCAACCAGTATAAAAATAACAAAAAATAAATATAAAAATGATAATGTATAAATCCTGTGTGGCTGTGTGTATAATCACATACATGCTTACACACAGATACACAGACACAGGAACAGACACACACGATGTCTTGGAGAAATGCCAACTATAATTGCCACAAACTAAACATGGCTTTATGTTTTCTCACTGATGCTTTTACCCATCATATTCTGCCTTTCTGCTCATGACTAATTTCTCGATCCCATTTCATGGGTCACAGAGCAATATACCAACTTATTTAACAGCAGTACATACACACTTTTTGGATATAGTTTGAGCATGATGTCACCAAAATTACAATAACATAGAGTATTAGTAAGCATCATCAATGCACGTGAATTCTTATCATTGTAAGAATGCATTAGTCAGCTGAAAAATGTGATTTTTATTGCCACAAATTATCCTCCCTTGTAATTTGAATCTGAGAGCATAACAATTTCTGGTTCTGAAAATTATTGTCAGGGTAATGGAATTGTTATTTTCAGCTTTCATGCAAAGAAAATTATCCACAGTCTTTCCACATTTATCTTAAGGAGAAAGTTGTCTGAAGACTAAATCCAAGACTAAGGATTGTATTATGAAAGTAAAGCAAAGATATTTTGAAATAGTAATCTCACTCCATCCATTTGCAAATCATGTTACACGTAGACAGTTAACTGCATCATTTAACGTTCCTATGAATTTTAACCAGTTTTCAAAATCACTTGATTGATAGGAAAGATTAGATTTGCGAAACAAAGACAAAGCAGACTATGCTGGGGATGTGGATATTTCATTATATAAGAAACATGGGAAGAGAAAGGTGTTTCTCCATTCTTAGATATTGGTTTGTTTGCAGTACTGTTTGTGAGTAAAGCATGTAAAGCTGGGCAGCTTGTTTGCTCCCTGCATGTGTGTTCATGGGTGGGTGAGGGGAGTTTGAGAATTCCTAATCCTGCAGCTCTCAGGACCTGGAGAGTTGTACCCCATCTGGGGTAACTGGATTAAAAATCTTTTCTCATTTCAAAGGTTTGATCTCAACAAGGGTTTGATGTGATGAAATCAAAGTGGCAGCTTGGATTTGAAAACTATTTGGATTTGAGCTTCCTGAAGTCTAGATCTGAGGGAATGGCTGCAGTGTGTATGAATGTGTGGTAACTGCACTAATGCCTGTATAAAGAAGAAAGTTATATGTGAGGAAATAAAAAAAAAAAAAATCCCACTTCTAAAATAATGTCTACTCCAGTCAGAATAACCTTATAGTAAAATAACTTTTGTCAATTAATGATAAGTGGCTCTTGTGCTCTATGATTTTAACACATCCCCTCAGTGACAATAATAGAAGATTTTGTCTTAACAGAGGTGGAGCTAAATAAAAATAGCTACAAAAATTATGTATTATATGGTAATTACTGCTATTATTTTGTTGTCCTTTTCACTTCCCAAGTGTTTAAGGACCCCAAAGACATGAGAGCAGTTCGTTGACCTATCTGAGGGAAGGGCAGGTTCCACATGATTTTGAGAAAGTCACCTTCCCACTTCCTGAGCTTCCAATCCTCACCTGCAAATGGGGGACAGTACTAGCATACCTATTTCACAAAGTTTTTCCGAGAGAAGTGTGCTACAATACTTCAAGACTTTCACACTCTTTGCAGTGAAGCTTGCCAGTAATTCCTGCATTTTTGAAATCAAATACAAATAAATTTCTCCATAAAAACAAATACTAATCTTGGCTCCAGGTGAAGTTTCACATGCAGTTAGAAACACAAGCTCAGAGACAGAGTTAACAAACTAAGTCACACATTTATAAGGTATACACAAAGAAATTTGCATACAACCCCTTAAAAGGTAGGTACTCAGAATGAAAACATGCTCAATGTACAAAAGGGCCAAAATAAATCAGCCTTGAAAGGTTACAGTAAAGACAAACAAGGCAATCAATGCTGCCTCTTTTGTAATCACTATACACTGTCTATGTGGGATATATTTTCCATGTGTCCTATTACACACTGCCTAAAATTGACTAAGTTTTCAAATTATACAAGATCATAACATTTATACAAATGAAATTATGTTCAGTTTTTGTTACATGGAAAGGTAAAGCATCCTCAGATTCTTCCTTCTCATAGATACTTTCTGTTTAAATTTGACAAAAACCTCATGCAGTATAAAGAATTGATTAGAAGATACCTCTGAGGCATGAAAGAAATTTGTGTATGTTTACAATGAAACACTGTAAAAACTTACCAGAAAAGCTCACTGCATATGAGAATGAAATACATCCTCAACAGCTCTTGCCTGATGACACTTTGGGGTCATCTGCTGAAAGACTGAAACTCACCCTTCCAAGCAACAGACCTTTCTTAAAAACTGGTACCAGCCAGTAGAACCATGAACCACATATATAAATTTATTAGAAAATCCAGCACCCTTCATTCTAACTGCAGATTCATGTTGACTTTTTATTGCTAAGATGATCATGTAGCATAAAATATGTATATGACTGTCTATACATGTATAAATACATACCAGAAGAGAATGGGAAAAGGATGTCTTCTGCAAAGTTCTCTGAAAGACAAGGACAGAAAACTAAAGACAAGGGATGTCACTCTTACTTACACTCAGCCTGTATTGTTGATAAAATCTCAAACAATTTAGACATATTTCTTGAGATGACAGAGATCCAGATTTGTGTTTTAAATATACCAACTATTAAACTTGACTTCAAAAGAAAAAAGAAGAACAGCATACAAAAAAAATGGTAGTGCATTTTGTGCATCTATAAACAGAATTCAGCATAACAGAACCTGTGCAAGGTAATAGGGCAAAGGATGGAGAAATATGCTGTGGCATTAATAAGGTATTTAAGCTCTACAGTTCTGTCCTTCAGCTGTTTCTCCTTATGTTAAGACTTATTTTGGGGAAGTCTTGAGTTTTCTAGAGTGCCTCTGGAAAATCTAGTCCTGTCCTCCAAGACTTGTCCTGGTTTTGGCTGGGATGGAGTTAATTTTCCTCATAGTATCTCATATGGTGCTGTGTTTTGGAATGGTGACCAAAACAGTTTTGACAATACACTTTTCAGGATAGTTCTGACAGTGTCAAGACTTTGTCTGTTTTTCAAACTGTTCCTCCATTGAAGTAGTCTGGGTGGGCAAGAGACTGGAAGGGGACACAGCTGGAATAGCTGACCCCAACTGACCAGGGGGATATCCCATGGCATATGACATCAAGTTCACCAATAAAAACTGAATTAAAGGAGGAGAAAGGGAGTGACACTCATGGCTATGGTGTTTGTCTTTCCAAATATATATGATGCAAGATGAAGGCCAGCTGTTCTGGAGGTGGCTGAATGCCTGCCTGCTGATAGGAATTAGGAAATGAATTCCTCCTTTTGCTTTACCTGAACTGTAAACTTGTCCTTATCTCAAACCATGAGTTATCTCAGTTTTGCCTCTGATTCCCCTCCTCATCACCTGGTGGTGAGTAAGCAAGGGGTTGTTGGCAGCTCAGTGCTTACAGGGTTAAATCACAACACTAGTCCAGACCACCTACATCTTGTCAGATGTTCTTAAAAATTGTCAGTGAGTGAAAATTTACTCCTGAGTAGGTACCCATGTAATTCTAAATATAGGAAATAAATTAGTCCCTTCTTCCTTGAAACATCCTTTTCATGTTGTTGAAAATTGCTTCTTCACCTCAGTAGTTCCCTCCTCTTCCCTTTCTTTTCCTTTTTACTCTTTCCCCTGTCCTGCCTTGGTCCTTGCCCTCTACTCTCCACCATTTTCAGAATGACTTTGTCTTGGTTTGGTTTCTAAAGTTTCATCTACTCTTTATAACATCTTGGAAATAATGGCTAAATGTTCTCTCTGAAATGACTTCATCCAACTTTGTTAAGTATAAATAGCATTAATCTATAGTCATATAAAAATCTAATTGATTTAACTACCGTATCAAAAAGTATTTCCCTATTTTGGCTTGTGTTCTTGTCCTTTATTTACTGATACACTAAACAAATACTGTTTGTACATGACCTTTTTAAGGAACAGGTTGTAATTAAGGAAACTAAAAATGGAAAAATGTTTTTGGGCATTCTTACCATCACAAGTCAAAATCTCTTTAAACAACTAAAAAAAGAGGATTCTCCTTTTGTTTTTCTAATGGTTCTGGGGGAAGGCAAGGCAGGGTAGTGAATGATCTCAGGTAAAATTTTAATTCATAAGCCACTGAGATCTGGAGTTGAGTTTCTAACAGGCAGTTGGTGTCAATCAAAACTGTGAACATATGACTCCTTGAGAATTAAACTCAAGTTAATTACTATCTTAATATTGTTAAACACTATTGTCTGTGCTGACAGTGTTAACTGTGCTGTCTCCATTCCCATTTTGAAAAGCTTTTTCACAATTACCTGTAAAAACAAATATCCTAATTTCATAAAGCTTTATTCATCATAAATATTATGTCAGTAGGCTAGATCAGGTGTTCTAGACCTGAGGAATTTGGTATAAAAGGCATTTCTGGTTTGATAGGAAATGCCTTTTGAATATCGTTGATCTTATGTCATAAGGTAGTACCTTAATAAGGCTAAAAATAACAATAACTTCATGATGATTGGATGATTTCTGGGAATGTCCTGCACAACAAAGGACTGCTTTTAACTCTCCTTATGGTGGGCAATCACAAGGAGAAGAAACAGAAAACACAAAAACCTTTTGGCAGAATGCCGGGATGCTGTAACAGCCAAAGCAAAAAAAAAAAAAACAAAAAAAAAACAAAATGCAAATGCAAGTTTTTGTATTTAAGTGGGAAGATTGGGAGTCTAAAATGTAAGGATAGCAAGCAAATCTGGATATCTTATGGTTAAGTACATTGTCAGATTTCTAATTATGAGAACATAAAAAAAACCTTAAAAAAGGAAAGGTAAGAAATCAAAGTAGAATTTGTCCTTAACAACCAGTAGGGCACAACATTTCTTTCTTTTCTAATCTATGTCATGCTCATTGAACAGACTATGGTAAGACTACCAAGGCAGCAGAATTCCTGGTCTATAATGATTAAAAATAATGGAAATTAGTATAAACTGGAAATTGTGCAGTGCAATCTTTCCCTGGTAAATCTTCCCTGTTAGTGGGCATCGAAATCATCACAAAAATCACTGAATTTAAATTTCCATGTCTGTATAGGTCACAGCATGTTATCAATCTTCTAACAAAGTCAAAAGGAAAGACTAAAGGGCCTACTCTATCATGCAACAAAATTTGACAGAAATGTAAAATCCAATCCTCTTGCACTCTTTATATTCCTGTCCTCAACTAGAGTCATCCACTGCAAACTCAACTGAAACACCCAAGTCACTGCATTTAGGGCACTAGTAGCCATTTTTGGTCATTAATTTTCAGATATCCCAAGCTAGAAACATGTCATGATTAATACTCTGAATCATTGGGTTCAAATCCATCTCCATATTCTTGAACTAAGAAACCATCTAAAGAAGGAGAAAGAGCATTTTCCTACGGTTCTGCTCCTCCTATCCTCACCATATTATAATGAAATCCTATGTAGTACAGAAGAGAGCAGGAAGAATGATCAAAATGATGGAATGGGGCTCCATGGAAAAAGAAAGCTTGAAAGGGCATGTGGAAAAGTGCTACAAAATCACTGTGGAGCAAGGGATAGGTCAGGTGGCAAAGTCCCACCAAAGAAGAGGAACATATCTCAAAACTGTGCAGTTAAGTAGTGGAACTCCTTACTACAGGTTGTTGAGGATGTAAAAGGTGTAGGTGTAACATGGCTAACTGAAGGCAGAAAAATCCTGTGGTACTTCCAGAAAAATAGAACCCTTAGTACTCTAACTCCTACATTGTTTCTTCATCTGTCACATATGTGAAAGAAAAACTGCAAGATACAAATGAGTATCATTCTACCGAAATCTCAGAGTAAAACCTTATTGCTGAACACAAGAACAGATTGCTGTGAAAATGTGGGTATATGTGTGTCTGCTCACGTTGAAAAATAGACATGCAGTGAAATTGTCTGGATTCAAATCACATGGGCTGATTTTATATGAGTTTTTTTCCTGTCCTGGCCTGGCTGGAAAAAACTCTTGTCATCCAAGCTTGCTAAAGGATAACCATGTTAATCTAGCAACTATTTGTTAATGTGTCAAACTGAGGTATCTCCTAACATGTACCACTCTAGTCTCAGAAGGAGAGGCTGTGTACTCAAGTCAGCATTGGAGATGCTTAGCCTGGGGGCCTTTTAGGAGGATGGGACAGGAATGGGAAAAAAAGATGCCTCTACCAATGGAAAGCACATCCAAAGTACCATCTGCTTCTTAGCACCTTCCCCATAACCTGTCTCTGTGTGGTGCCAGCCTCAGCAGCTTTCCTAACTCCCCATGATGCTCTTCCTGCCTCAGGTGTAGTGGTGCCACAGAGAGAATGGCAGCAAATAAGTAAGTGATTTTTTTGAACACTGGCTAGAAAAAAAAGACAAGACATTCTGGTAAATTTTCAATACCACTTCAAAACAGAGAAACCAAGACTGACACAGATACTCAATCTTATACTTAAAACACAGCCAGCCTGAGTCTTTACTGGGGATTAGCAAAAATACTTGATTATCACACCTGTTAATAAATAAATAAATGCTAATGTTCTGTAATGAGCAACAATTCATGTCTCTATACCCTAGATCTATCCTGACAGGAAAAATTATTTTGCAGGGGGTGGAGAGTTATGTCACGATAAAAATCACACAACACTTAGCAAAAAAGTATTAAGCCTTCAGCAGTGTTTAAAAATACACTATATCCCACACATATGTTAATTTTATTTACATATGGGATAGCCAAACATTTTAAGACAACCCATGTATGGGCAAAGCAATATGCATATTATTAAATCAATGCACACCTCTATCTAATATTTCACTACTAATGCATGGGTATATTTAACATTAAAATGCCTGCATCTGTATTTGGAGGTATAATTAACCCCAAGCTTGCTTTAGTCTCCACATGTAGTTGTTCAAAAGTGCAGGTTTTAATGGCAACACTTTCTTTAAAAGATCTGGGAAAATAGTTGTGGAGTCAGTTCCTACAGAGATTACAGAAAGTGGTTGTCTGAGGGATAAAATTTTGCTTAAAGTCTCTTCAGTTCTGCCTCTTATTTAGAAGTCACAGTTATGCCAAATGTCTTACTCTTTTTTCATCAGGGAGCAGATAATAACTCAAATGCCTCAGCCAAAACAAACTCTTTGAAAAGACCTTATGAAATCATTTCTCTTTGCAAATCCATAAAAATCACCTTGGACTCCTTATCAATAGAAAGGCTTAAAGAGGGTGCAGAAGTCGTTGAATTATGATGTGCTTGTCTTAATGAAATTCCACTCCTGCTGGGATGTTCCCTGCAGATTTTCCATATTTCGGCATGGGAAAGGTTTGATGCTTTCCTGCCGGTGCCAAGAGTTAATTGAAAACATTTCAGGATAAATTCAGCTTGGGGGCCAACGCTCCCATTCCTTCATTATTCTTAACAATAATAGAGGAGTAATACAATTATTAATAGGCATGTTGTATCCTCTTAAAGTGGCAGTGTGTTTCAGAAACCGTGTCTTTCACATTCTTTTACTTAAGCAAATCTGAAACAAATAGAAGAATAGAAATCTCAGGAGAAAAGCAAGCCTGGCTGGTATATATATAGAATTCATCACTTTTTCTTCACAGTGAGTATTTAGCTATTGTTAAATATAGGTAGTTACTTAAAATTAAAAAAAAAAAATCAAATAAAACAAAAATATCACTCATCTAGACCAGAATTTCTTAAAGGTTTTCATGTTTAAAGTCTCAGCCCTGTGGGATATTAAATGGTTTTCTTTGAAGATATGTATATCCTCAGAGTTATTTAAGGAAACTCAGAAAAGGGAAATGCAATTTTTAATAAAAATGCCATTGTTCTAAAGATTAGATTGGTTTTGAAGTAATATACTATTCTTAGGATTAATGTTTTCCGTTTAATGAAGCTGAAATAATGGGGGTTTTCTTTATGACAGAAGACATTAGATTGTCTTGTTCGCCTAGGGCTACTTAAATGTTATCTTCCACAGAAAACAATTTATACTACAACCTTGCAGAAAACACTTCTCATTTTAATCTTTTTTTCCTCTGACCTTGACTCTTGATACATTCATAGCAATTTTGTCAGTAATATGAACTCCTGATAACTTAAATGTTGAAACTCATAAAAGTTATAAACAATTAAGGAAATAGTTCCAAAATAATGCTTTCACTTAGCTTATTTTCATCGCACATTTTATCTCTTCTCCACACTACTCCTCCTGAAACAGGCAACATTAAGTATTAAGCAGTTCTAACTGTCTGCAGAACTATTTTGCCATAAAGCTTGCCCACTGAAGAATCACAAAACCAGTCCAAACAAATGGAAGTTACATGATTCCTGCAGACTACAATGAGTTAAGGACATATTTGCACCATTTCAAAAGGCTGTGCCTCGTTTTACATTTACTATAGTTTACCTCATTTACTACACTTATTCCCTTTTTTTTAAAAAAAAGGTCCTGCTGGCAAAAGTCTTTGATGGGGTCCCTGGCCATTCTGGCAACAAATATGATATTTAGAACTGCCCCGGTGTAGAAGACTCTCCAGACAGAACAGAGGTAATTTAACCAGCTTTCTGCACCCTGTCTTAATTTTCTCACCTGGAAGGACAGCAGGGGTAAAGGAGATACAGGCTTGAACATTTTCCAAACAGCAGTGCACTACTGATGTAGCTCTCCAGAAGACAACTGAATGGCAGGTGTAGTTTAAAGCATTCTATACCCCAGGATGAGGGTAGGACCTGAGTAGAATCAGGGCAGGATTAGGAACAGTTCCTGCCTCAGATATGCCTACTGCAAAACAGGAGCATCTCCTGAGTCAGAGCTACCAATGTGTAACCATCTTCCTTGATTTGCACAGCAGAGTACTAAAACAAAGCTGGGCTTAATATCTGGGTGGAGAGAGCACCGCCACACAATGCTCTCACTAGTTCCATTAAGTTTAACTAATATTGCCTATAAAATTAATTGAGAAAATAATTTTTTCCCCATGAATATCATAAAGGCAGGCTTCAGCTAGCTTGCAGGACAGGATGTTTCTTAATACAGAGGAAGTGCTTGGTTGCTACAGCTCTTTTTCTTGCTTACTGCACACAGATGTGAGAAAACCAGACAGTATTCTGACCAAAGTGTTCCCAATGAGATCTGGAAAGAGTCAGAATTATTTCTGAATATAATGGGAGGGACTATATTCAGGCTCTACATGCAGTCAGTATGTTCTAAGATTCAGCCTAATATTGCCAAAAACGGAACCACTCAAGGTTTGAGCAGCCCAAAAAGGAAAAGATTTCACAGTTTCTCAGATTTTCATATCATTCTTATATGCTCCTTTTACAAATATGTCCTCTCCACTCTAGCAATACCTTTTGCATAGTAACATGTTCTTCAACACATCCAGGCATTCAACTTTGCTCACTTCAGTAGGTTTTAGCCAACTTCCAGCTACACCAGGCCAAACGCAAGTGTTAGCCGCCTGTTGATTCACACAAGCTTAATTAAACTAACTGAGTAATCTTTCTCTCTAAGTATAGAAAGAAAGCTAAAGGCTATATTCTGACAATGGTTACACTACTGCAAACTCAGACTACATCAAACAGGAGTCAATGATTTGGAACAATGCAAACAAGACTTTACATCAGAGAAAGGTGAGATGTTTTGGACAACCTATTTGGCACATATGTTCTTTCAGTTCTTTCTATAAAATCCACACCCTTGTATTGAATTTTCTTCCATGGCCTCAATTCCTGATATGCACAGACCAAGACATCTGTCTATACTTGACTTTGCCAGGTCCTTTAGACTAATTTGCAAACATATGGTATACACCTGAATACACTAATACGAAAAATAAGATAGCCATAAGAGTTTCTGTGGACGGCTGCTTTACTTCCTGCTATAACGTGTTTTTACATGACATCAAAAATGCTTGAATGGATTTAGAAGGACACTCTAACTTCTGAAAAGAGTTAGCATGAAGATCATTACTACTGAGTGTATTGGGAATACCTATAGTATCATAAAACGGTTTAGATTAGAAGGAACCATTAAAGATCATCTAGTTCCAATACCCCTGTCATGGGCAGGGAACTTTCCACTCGACCATAATATTCAAAGCCTCATCAAGGTCTTGAATGCCTCCAAGTCTGGAGAGTCCACAATCTCTCTGGACAATCTGTTCCAGTACCTCGCTACCGTTACAGTAAAGGATTTCTTCCTAACAGCTAATATGAACCTACCATCCTTCAGCTTAAAGTCATTCCCCCTTGTCCTATCACGACATGTCCTTGTGAAAAATCCCTCTCCAGCTCTCTTGTAATTCCCCTTTATGTACTGAAAGGGTGCTAAAAGGTCTTCTCAAAGCCTTCTCTTCTCCAGGCTGAAAAACCCCAACTCTCTCAGCCTGTCTTCATATAAGAGGTGCTTCAGCCCTCTGATCAGCTTAGTGACCTCCTCTGGGCTCGTTCCAACAGGTCAGTGTCTTTCTTGTGCTGGGGATCCCAAACTTAGATGCAGTACTTCAGTACTCCAGGTAGAAGTACTCCAGGTAGGGCCTCAGAAGAGCAGAGTACAGGGGCAGAATTGCCTCTCTTGAACTGCTTGTTCACATCTCTTCTGATGCAACCCAGGACATGGTTGGCTTTCTGGGCTGTAACTGCACACAGCTGGGTCATATTGACCCAGCTTTTCATCCACCAACACCCCAAAGTCTTTCTTCCCTGGGCTAGTCTTAATCCATTCCTCTAACAGCCTATATTTGTACTTGGGATTGCACTGACCCTGGTGTAGGACCTTGCACTTGGCCTTATTGAACCTCATGAGGTTTATGTGGGCCAGCCTCTCAAGCCTGTCAGGATCCCTCTGGATGACATCCTTTCCCTTGAGCACATTGACTGCACCACTCAGGTTGGTGTCATCAGCAAAGTTGCTGAGGGTGCACTGGATCCCACTGTCTGTGTCACCGACAGAGATGCTGAACAGTGTCAGTCCCAATACTTACCCCCGAGGACACCACTCGTCACTGCTCTCCACTTGAACATTGAGCCATTGACCACAATTCTTTGGGTGCCACCATCCAGCCAGTTACTTGTCCACTGAGTAGTCTATCCATCAAACCAATGTCTCTCCATTTTAGAGACAAGGATGCTGTATGGGACAGTGTCCAGTGCTTTCCACAAGTCTAGGTACACAACACCTGTTGCCTTTCCCTCATCCACCACTGGGTCTACGATGTAACTCCATCATAGAAGGCCACCAAGTTAGTCAGGCACGATTTGCCCTTAGTGCAGCCATGTTGGTTGTCACCAATCGCCTGATTATTTTTCATGTCTCTTAGTAAAGTTTCTCTTAGAAGAGGAGGAAACGCCATGATCTTGCCAGGCACTGAGGTGAGATTGACTGGCCTTTAGTTCCCTGGTTCTTCCTTACTTCCCTTTTTAAAAATGGGGCTTATATTTCCCCTTTTCCAGTCAGTGGGAACTTCACCAGACTGACATGATTTCTCAAAGACAATGGGCAGTAGCTTAGCCACTTTCTCAGCCCGTCCCCTTAGGACCCTCAGATGCATCTCATCAGGTCCCATGGACTTGTGGACTTTCAGGTTCCTTAGATGTTCTTGAACCTAATCTTCTCCTGCAGACAGCAGTTCTTCATTTTCCCAGTCCCTGCTCTCACCTTCTGCAACTTGGGCAGTGTGGCTGAGCACTTGCTGGTGAAGACTGAGGCAAAAAAGTCATGGAGTACCTCAGCCTTCTCCATGTCCTGCATAACCAGGTCTTCCATATCCCTCCTGAAAAGAGCCACGTTTTCCCTAGTCTTTTACTGCTGATGTACCTAAAGAAGATTTTTGTTACTCTTGATGTCCTTGGCAGATTTACTTCTATCAGTGCGTTAGCTTTCCTAACCATCGTCCTGCTGTTTGGACAATTTCTTTGTATTACTCCCAGGCTAACTTTCCCTGTTCCTGTCCTCTGTAAGCTACCTGTTTGTGTTTTAATTTTGTCCAGGAGCTCCTTGTTCATCCATGCAGGCCTCCTGGCATTGTTCCCTGATTTCCTCTTTGTAGGGATGCAATATGTCAGTATGCAGTAGGACTTCAGAAGACAGGCCAGTACCCTGCTAGAGAAAATTCCAGATATACATGCTAAAACTACAAAGATCATGCCAACAATAGCACTTCAGCTACTATCACTGTTCAAATTAGAAGGCTTAGCATCATCACCAGTGGATGACCGCAGATTTGTAGTGCTTGTATTTATTCTGTTTAAACCACCTAACTTCCTTTATTTTTTAAACAATTAAAACTTGTGCAAGCCAAATACACACTCTCATATACACTATAAAGTAGTAGGTGACTGCATTGTTTTAGAAACAGATGTGTCTTGATTTTGCATTGCTAGAGAACATCTAGCAATCTATGTTTATTTACCTGAGGATGTGTGTTTTGTGACGGCACAAAGCACTTTAATCTCTCAGATAGTTAAAAATACTATGTTAAAAATACAAACTGTATCTGCATTGTCTGTATTTGCATGTAGATATACTTATAAGGGAGACGATTCTGTTGTACTTTATTTCTATTGTTTCAGGCAACAAGATACTAGGAGTGCCAAGAAGATGTTTACAAACAATTATTTCTCTCTTGCGAAGGAAAGAGATGTCCCTTCTGTACTCCCAGTTTCCTCCCAATTTTTTTCCTAGTCTTATCTTTCCATTTCCAATCAAACTGTCCATTTTCCAATTCTTAGATGGACACTTTCCTTTTCCTCACTATATTCCCTTATATTTCACTATTACCCTTATGTTATACTTCCTCTGTTTCTCTTGTCTCCAAGTCCAGCACTAAATTCTATGGTTTAGTCTCCACTCTCTTCCTAAACTTATCCTTCGACCCCTTTTCAACTGCTTCCACCATGTCTGGCCTTGTGAGCACATGTAACAGTTACCTTCTCTCCTCAATCTCCATGTATCACCATCTCCATCGAAATATGCAATATTTATTCTTGAGCCTGATCTCATTCTACATCTACCTAAGGAGCCTCTTGGATTTCCCATCACCAGATCAACATTAAAATCACATATAATACAAAAATTATTTAATGGGACCTCCAGAGATCATCTACTTCCAAGTTTTTCTAGAAGATATATTCCAGCCAACACTAGAAATCAGCTGTATCTCTTGCTATCCAAGTCTTGGAAATCTCAAACAACGGAGGTGACAGGGTTTCTTTGGGAAACCTGTCTCAGTGCTGTGCTACCTCCTTCACCTTCCAGCAAAGTTCTTCCTAAAGCTCAGTGTGAACCTACTGGCCACAGTTTGTGCCTGCTGCACCTTGTCATACCTTCTTCTTACACTACTGAGAAGAGTCTGGCCCTGTAGTCTTTACGAAAGTTCTCTTCCCATGGCTATAGGGTGTCATTAGATACTCTTTTCAGTTGGACTGAAGTTCAGCTCCCTCACCTTCTCCTCATTGGTCACAAACACTAGCCATTCTGGCAGGCCTCCTCTAGCCCCTCAAGTTTCTCAACGTCCTCCCTGAACTTAGGAGAAGAGTGGTCTGAAGCCCAGACACAGTGTTGGAGGTGCACTGTCATGAACACCAAGAACATGGGGATGATAGCTTTCATCTCCATCTTCTGGAGATGGGAAAAAAAATTGTTTCCAGAGCCGAATATTCATCTTATTTCCACATTACTCTTACCTTCTGGCTCTGCCAACATTACTACAGTCAGCTTTCTTTCCGCATTCCCTCATTATTTTCAATCTGTGTCTCAGCTAATTTCTTAATATTTTTTTTGAGCTTCTTTCTCCTTATTAGCAAGCACACTATTAATTCTCCAAAATTTCTCTACATAACAGTCATCTCCTCTTCCCTACCCTTTCTTCCTCTCAACCATTCCAAATACCACATTTGAAAGTGAATCTTTCTTTATGCAGACTTGTATTACACTGTATTACTTTATTAATATATTTTTAGGTTGCCTACACATCACACTTCACCTCACAACCATCCTACTAAAACTTAGTCTATTTCTTTACTCTAGGATGTTCCTCTTTCCCCTCCCTGATGTATGTCTAAGGTATAATATTAGCACTATTATCTCTGTGTGTTAACAAAAATTTCTCTTTGGGCACATTAACCTTCTACTATAATATCTGCTTGTCCCATAATAAATTAATGAAAAAAAGAAACTTTAAATGAAAGGGGGGCTTGTCAATTACTATTTTGATTTTGAACACCAAACTCTCATCACTAGCAGTAGCTGCATAGATCATCTCTATTGTTTTATTTTTATGCCCTTCAGTTACATTTGTACTGGCTGAATTTTGGAGGTAAATATCCAAAATATTAGCTGAAAGCTTCCTCAGAAAGCAAATCTTTCCCACATCCTTCCCTGCAGTTCCTCTTTAAGAGGTGTCAGCATGGCTGAGAGAATGAAGTGGCTCCACATTGTTTGGCTGAACTATTATGTGTTTAACATTTCCATAACAAAAGTGCCACTCGACTTCTCCCCGATTAATGCAGCTCGAGGGCTCTTGTCCTCCTTTAATAAAACATTGTTGAAATCATTTATTTAGAGCCCCTGGTTACTAGTGGGAGAATGACCATCTTTGTGCCAAAATATAGTGTATACAGTCCACTATTTTGTAGTAGATCATTCTGTTATTTAAGAAATTGATTAAATGGATGTCTTAGAAAGTATTTATGCTAATAGCACATTACTTATGTCATTCAGACAGTCAATGTGAGCCTTTTCAACTGTCTACCACAGCCAATGCCTCAAGTAAAATACAGTAACTTTCAACTTTACTGCTTACAAATCTGTATCACAGACATGAAATCACTGCTCTTCCCATTTGAAAATGTTTTCTGTTGCACAACTTTTCCTAGGACTTGCAATGGGTGTGTTACCACAGGCAGTGTGGAAGTGTGTGATGTTATTACTGGGGACAGGAACAAAATCGATTGAAGGTCTAAATTTTTTTTAGTAACATTTGAAGGCTATGCAACTCATTCACTCAAGAAGCATTTCCCATTACTCAAATGGTGATGATTTTTTGTCCCACTACTTTTTATATGCGCAGTTCGGCTCTTGTGGAGTACCTCTCAAACTCCAGTCTACTCTATAGAAAAAACAAACCAAACATCAAGTAGTAGTTTTGCATCGCATTGAGATGGAATGTCTTGTTCTCTACCTGCAAAGCTGCCTGCAGCCACCTTTGCAGCCCTATCTAAAATCTATGCTATAGAGGCATGTCTGTAGTGAGAGATCTGGTACACCAACAGCTTTTAGGAGGAGTGAAGATTCTAAGTAAAATCCATCATGCTTTCCAATGTGACCATGAAAAGACTTGGCCAAACCAGAGCTTTGCTTGTGGTCATTGTAAGGCTTCATTTCATAATAATTTTAAAGTTATGTATGCCTGTCTGTATACATTGGTGTATATTGTTGAAAATAAACAGAGACCTTATGTTATGTCCATTGTGATTGCACACAAAAGATTTGCTGTGCGCTTGGGTGATCAGTGAAGCTTGAATCTCCCCCTATTTACTGTATGGTCACTGTCAGTTCAATGAACTGCCTCCTTGTTCTCCACCATTGTCCTACACTCCCTTAAACATTTGTCACTGAAGTGCCTCCAAAGACAAATAAACTGTCACCAAGAATTCAAACCTGGTAACTGGGAATGAAAAGGGATCAGAACCTACTGGATTATTTTACATGAAATGATGCAAAGTTCCTTCTCCCCCTGGAAGGGATAGGCTGAGCAGGACTTCAGAAGAGAGCACTGCCACATAGCCAGACAAATGAGAGAACTTCCTTTCCTGTGAAAAATCTCCCTCTGTCAGGAAAGGTGAAGTCTTTCCCTTGCTTCTTGCTACATCACTTGACATTTCAAGATTTCCATTTGTCTGAAAATCAAGCAAAAGAAATAGGGATTTGATGGACATCAACATCTGCATAGGCTTTGGTTGGCTGGGACAAATAGCAACACAGGCAGCCATTCCTCCTGGAAATGGTGCTTACTCTGACTATACAGCAAAACCCACAGAGTTATGTCCTTATGGAGAGGAGCTCACAGGACAGAATTAGTTCAGCTGTATTTATTGCACAATTACTTAAATTAATACAATCCACTTTTTCTGGAGAAGGAAGCATACAGATGAGTCCTCCCCACCTAGTGATGCTCGGTGTTGATTTATTCCAGGCAGATGCTTTTGACAGGAGCCTGTAAAATTAAGTCTTGAGTTTATTGTAGCAGTTAATTATCAATCCTTTTCTAGTGCTAATGTCTTTACTCCTAAATGAAGAAAAATAAAGGCTTTTAGCTGTGACTTAATTTTTCATCAACAACTAGTTAAATAGTCCTTGTGGGTGCTAACTGTTGACAAACTGAAAGTATGTTTCTGGTCATCTGTGGAAGAAGTATTTAAGATCATCCTTACCCAACTGTGAACTCAGCACTTTGTAAAGAAAGCTGACTATTTACAAGTCTCACCCAACTACTCTGCCCTCCTCTTGAAGAAACACTTTCCAGCTTTGTTTTAACAATAAGCTTACTCAACCGTTCAGATGACTTTAAAAACAAACTTCAGATCATAGCCGCACATCACAGTCATACACTTGTTTGGTATCATAACTATTCGGGGCTGGTTTATGTGTGTGCACGTGCACTTGTGCGCGTTTATTGCTGGGCAACGTAATCAAATTCACACCCTAGAGAAATAATAAAATAATCTGTTATTGAAATAACTAACCCAGAAGCAGGGATTTCTAATTTTGTTGATTTATACAACAGACAGATGTGGATTTGCGCTCTGTCACGATCTGGTAAGATGAAAAAGACACTATCTTGCTAATCTGTTGCCCCCTCAGTCAAAGTTTATTTGTGGTAGCTTTTAAACGTCTGACTTGCTTTCCAATTACAGCCTTTAAAACGAAAAGCTTTAAATAAACACCGTGAATAGAAGATAAATAAACTTTTTCCCTTTTTTCTTTTTTTCTCTTTTTTTTTTTGTGAGTGCCTAGCTTGACGCAGTCCAAACTCAAATCCCTAGAGGACTGAGCTCTCTCTTTTGTGTTAATGTTTAAAAGATTTTCCAGTGCTGGAGTTTATTCCTACTGCAAACATTTCTATTTACAAGGTCAAGTGTATCAGCACTCGACACAGCTTAAGAGTGTAATTATTTATCTAAGGGCGTTTTGAGTGTAGATCAGTAGCTCTGGCAGCAAACCAGGCTTCAGCACGATGCAAAGCAAATCCTAAGCACAGTATTACAAGATCTAGTAATTGCTGATCCCTTCAGCATGTTTACTTTTGCATTCTTCGTTGTGGGAGAAGGCAGACTGAATAGCAAACTTCGCGTTTTGTTGCAGCTGCCTTGATGCGTGCGCCCCTGCCCGTGTGAAGCGAAGCCTTGTTCGAAACGCTTGCCACCTCTGTGTGATGTATTTCTCACCACTTACTTGTTTGCACGCCTAAGAGCATTTCTACAAGTGCCAGTGAGAGCAGCGTGCCCGCACGAAGAAAGTGTGATGCACTAGTAATTCTACATGTATATATACAGGAGCAGCGTCCTTGAATTGCTTTACTCTCTTCTGGCACTGGCAAGTTACCATGCCAACGCGTTATAAAATCAACCACTCATTTAAAGAAGTACTTTCAAAGCTGTATTTACTTCTTGCATGTAATTATCCATTAAAGTAAGAATAGCAGTAATTTACATCTATGTGAAGTATTACAGGCAGACACAGATATTTGTTTTTTGACTGTTTTTTGGTTTGTTATTCTGTGGTTTGATCCCCGCCTCTCTTCCCCCACCCCCACATCTCAGGTGCTGAGAGTTCGTCCCTGGAAAACAATTTCACTGTATCCATTATTTAAAGCTCTTTCTTTACTAATTTACAGGTTTAGAAAATACAAAAAGCCATACATATTTAAAAGACAGGCCTTTTTTATGCCTTCTATAAAAAATACAAGGTTTAAGGCAGCTCAGAAACGTGTTTATACAATTCTAAAACGTTCATAAAGTCTTTCCAAATAAGAAAGTTAACTTTCAATCTGTAAAATACACTGTACATTTGATGTTCTAGAGAATACTTCACTTAATCACAGTTGCTGGTATCCCTTTAAACATAAAGTGAAATCTGTACCTTTCCAGAAACAAACAGCAAATGCAGCTACCTGGCAAATAGGATGTGGAATTAAAACTTTTTATTATTTTTTTAAATAAATTATCCCCAAAGCATACAATTTATAAAATTCTATATACAATGAAGAGCGACTGGTAACAAATCCCAGTTTTAAATACTTTTTTAATATAAGATTTACCAGAGGTCAGCACCCTGATATGACGAGGCAATAAAACTTTTCAGGATATTTGTACATACATGTTCTCGAGTTCAAAAGTGTCTTTCAAAGATGGCAGTGCAGAGCTCTTTTAAAACAAAAGTTGCATTGTTCAGTATAGCCAACAACTCCGAAACAATTTTTTTTTTAATGTCGCTAGGTTACAGAGGAAGAGACAGCTGCTGGCACGCTTTTGTTATAGGGAATATGTGTGTGCAAGAGGGAGTGCTGTAAACCACCGAATTTATTCAGTCTGCTATTTCCCTAAATTTAATTAATGGCAGATGCGGCATAAGCCCCTTTCGGGCACCACTGCATCACGAAGAGCGAGACGCGGCTAATGATAATCAAGTTGCTGACTAACTAGTACGGCAACGCTTTGGCAGCAAGTTTGGGTTGCTCACCTCTTACTAACCTTCATGTCAAAACGCTTAAAAGACCCCCAGTACCAGCATGCCATGACTCCCGGTTTGTCCGGGGGGCGGCTGGCGGCCTCGCCCGCAGTTTCTGTCAGCCGCTCTGCTCGCTGGCAACACGAAGGCAGGGTGGCAGCAATTGCATAGTGCACACTCGAGACCAACACCCGAAACACGAGCGGCCCCTGCGCTCCGGCCACCGCTCCAGCGGCCGGTTCGCAGCGCCGGGCCGGGAGAAGGGGTCGGCCGGGGCTGCGGGCAGCAGCGGAGACACAGGGAGGGACGCGAGGGGACGGGGCGCCGGGGCGATGGGCCGGGGAATCCACGGCCGGAGCGTTTAAAGCCGCTCCGCGCCGAGGGGCCCCGCCGGCCGGATCCCCGGCCGCCGCGGGAGGGCTCGACTAGAGGCCCGCGGCGGCTCGGCGCGGGGGGCCTGGCCCGGCCCGGCCCGGCCCGGCGAAGGGGATGCAGGCAGTGATAGAGGGAATCAGTAATGGGAAGCGGGAAGGGAAGGGTGCGGGAAGGGAGGGATGCTAGAGCCGCGGCAGCAGCGACACCAAGATGGAGGCGAGCAGCGCCCCGGCCGCCCCGGCGGGCCGGCCGGCGTTATCCGCCTGCACGGGGAAGCCGGGCTCGGCGCCCGCATTGTCCTCCGCGTCGTCCCTCCCCTTCTGGCTCGGCTCCTCCTCGTAGTCCTCGTCGTAGTACTCCTCCAGGCCTCCGTCCGAGCCGCCGCTGCTGCCCGCGCCGTTGCCGCCCATGTCGGCGCCGAAGCAGAGGCGGGCCATGTTCTCCTTGACCGACTCGCAGATGGGCCGCTCCAGCCCGTCGCAGACGCAGTCGTTGAGCAGCACGGCCTTGGGCACGGCCAACATGTCCTCGATGACGGCGCGGCACTCGGGCGTGCAGCGCAGCCCGTTGAACAGCTTCCCGCAGTATGTCATGTAGCGGTTCAGCGCCAGGCTGCAGCGGCTGTCCCAGTCGCAGCGCCGCCGCGCCTCCGTGCAGCCCATGACGCCGGGGCCGCCGGGGCCGGGGCCGCCGGGGCCGCCGCCCGCGGGGCTGGTGGTGCGGGGCAGGCAGGGCTCGATGGCGCGCTTGGTGGCGCGGCAGTTCTCGTCCTGCGCGCAGTCGCAGTCCTCCAGCGCCGGGCCGCGCCGGGTGTGGTTGAGCTGGATGAGCGCCGCGATGCAGTGGCTGGGGCACCGCCGCCTGGAGGAGGCGGGCGCGCCTGCAGCGCCCGCCGGGCCGTCCCCGCCGCCCGCCGCCGACGGCTGCTGCTGCAGGAGCACCGGGGCACACGCCTCGGCGTACTGGTTGTACGCGTAGCTGCACTCGGGCTCCCCCTGACACTGCAACACCGCCTGCCAGCAGATCAGCCGCCGGCCCTGCACCAGTGAGCCCCGAGGTGGCCACACGGCGCCCAGCGCCGCCGCCAACCACAGCCAGGCGGCCGCCCGCGGCCAGCGCCGCCCGCCGCCGCCGCCTCCATGCCGAGCGAGCAAGCGGGCCACCATCGCGGACGGGAGTAGCGGCTGCAGCCGCGGGCGAGCTGGGAAGACGCGTTGGTAGACGAGGAGGAGGAGGAGAAGGAGCTGCCGCCCGTGGAAAAGTTTCCGAAACTCCCGCCGGCCGTGTGCATGAGGTCTCCTCGCATCAATCCATGCGCGCCGGGCCCGGGGCCCTCCAGCCCCCGGGAGCTGAAGTCGGCGGGGTCGCGGTACGAAGCAGACGCCCGGGGGCCTTCCCGTGTCCCGCGAAGGCGCCCGGAGAGGTGCGGGGAGTCAGTGCAAATAGGGGCTCGGACGACAGCGGATCTGGAGTGCGCTCGGGGAATCGCAGGCTGCGCCGGGAGAGCTCATGGTGCTGTCCTGCTCTTCATGCAGTTCCGTCTCTCTCTCTTTTTTTTCCCCCCCCCACAAAATAAATGCCCAGCTGCTGCTGCTGCCTCCTCGGGAGCTTTTAACTCTCCGCTCGCAGCATCTCTGTACATGCCAGCCGCTCCGATCCCATTCACAGTCCCGGCTCCGCTCACTCCCTCTCGGTACGGATCACGCTTTCGGGTGGCGCGGAGAAGAAACGTCTTTCCCCACTACCAAGACGAGAGCACGGGGAAAGGAGAAGAGGCAGCCTTCGCGGTCTCTTTCTCTGGGCGACTGATGCTGCTTCTGTTGTCAACAAGCCGTGCAAGCTTGTGGATCCGTCTGTGGATCTTTTTTTCCTTGCAAGGCTTTAAATACGAAAGTGCCCTCCGAGCAGCAGCAACGTGCTCTGATTAGGCTTCATTATGCATGCATGGAAAAGCAAACAAACAAAAAAAATTAGCAACGCTTCTTCTTTTACACAACCCCCCCAGCCTGCGCTCTCTCGCTCTCTTTCTCCCTTTCTCCACTTTTTTCTCCCTTCGCTCGGCCCCCTTTCCCTGCCCCGCCACTTGCCATTGGCCCACCCTGTTGTTGAAACCTTTTTTTTTTTTTTTTTTCCCCCTCCGTCGCTTTACGATGTGCTGGAGGGAGGGAAGGAGAGAGGGGGGCCGGAGGGCAGCTCACATTCAAAGCTTGAAAGGAAAGGCTTAAGTAGAGTGACAGCCCCCCGAGGAGCCCCTCCTCCCGTTAAGGCGGCGCGGCGGCCGGACGTGAGGCGCTCAGTGGCGGCGGCGCGGGCCGGTGCTGCGGGACCGGCCGGGCGGTGGCGGAGCCGGGCGGCGGCGGCCGCGGGGTGCTCGGCAGCACCGCGCCGGGGGCTGGCGGCATGGCTCTCCGCGCCGATGTTGCAGGCATGTGTCTCTGACACTGGTCCTGCTCCTACAACAAGAGGGGCAAAACCAAGTTCTGTAGCTCGGGCGATGCGTGTACCCAAACTTCCCAGTGTTCCAAATGAGGGCAGAGCCGCTACCAGAAAGGTAGGGAGGATCAGGCTCAAAATGGGACCGACTTTGTTCTTGCTGAAATAGAAACAGAGGTCCTGGTTTCAGTGTGGTACTACGCTCCGGGAGAGCAAAGCTAACTACTAGTGGTGTAGTGCGACCATGTAAGTATTCCTTTGCTGTACCTTCAGTACTACAAATTTCCACTTGCCGCATACCCCACCGATTTTAAAGTCATTCAGCTCAGCTTCTCGCCTGAGGTTTTTGTGCACGGTTTTAAGACACTGACTTACGAGGGTGCCTGTTGGCAAAAATGCAGTACATCCCAGTATAGTCCTTTCATACTTGATCTGCTAATTAGTAAAAAGTTTTTTAAAATCTGTTAAGAGTTTTAATTGAAAGCACAATGCCTTGCTGAAGTCCTGCCTTCTTGTTACACTTTCCGTTCGTTTTGCTTACTTATAAGGAAGTGGAAACAAAAATACTAAGGCACAAGGAGAGGAGCATAACAAAGTAAGTAGTGGTGAATTTCCCCATTGCCTTTCGTTCAGTGCTACCTTAATTCCAGAGCAACATCGTCTCCAACCACAAGGGGCATCGGTATCTGCTGCCTGTCAAAACTGGCGCTTTTTTCGTCCTGAGACTATCAACTCCATCTGTCACAGAAATTGGGACAAAATCTATTTTCCGGAAACTCGGGGATCTTGGAATTCCACGTGGTGTGGAATCATGTCTGTCTGAAAGTGCGTAGACTGTGGAATGGTGGTGTGGTGTGACTGGGAGTTAGTATGATTGATGGGTTGAGAAGCATTCGTAAGGGCTTGCTCCATTGTCATCAGTTTTACAAGCTGCTTGAATTTCTCCTTCAGTATAGTTTTTCCTATTCTTGTGTAAAAGCTGTGTTTTTAAATCTGCAAAAGCTGCGTTTAGAAACCCTGCCTCCATCCACCTAGTTTACAGCTGTTTCTTTTAATTCTTTTTGAATAGCGGTATTAAAAATACCAGATGCCATTCAGACAGGTTGCAGTAAATGCACATTGCTATCTACACTGGGATTGTTCATTCGTTACTTCGTTGCCCTGTTCTCTGATCATACCACTGTTATTGGTGGAAATCACCTGGTTTGGGGTGTCTCAGTTGGAGATGACATTGCAGGTGCTGTTCAAAGTACTGCTTCACTGACTGCTTCCTAGGGAAAATGGAGGGAGGAGGGCCTGGATGCTGGGATATTCCAGACATAAGAGAGTCTGAGAGAGGGGGTTGCAATGGAGCAGGATCATGCCTCCTGAGCTTCCCCAGCACGGGAGAGAGGAGTGGCTATCTGTCCCAATGGGGCTGCCTTCTAGGGACAGCTGGGTGATGAGCTCTGCCCCATCCCAGCTCCTGCCTTCATTTGCAAAATCCATCCAGCTCGGCTGTGCTTCATTTCTGGAGCAGAAAGCAGGCTGTTTACTCTGTGAGGAAAGGCAGCAGCTGAGCTTCGGGCCTCCCAGGAGGGGGAGTAGAGGAGCCTTCACTGCTGGCCTTGCATTCTTGCATGGCTGGGAAGAGGCTGCGGTGGTGCTGCCTGTGTGCCTAGTCCCACTAGTGCTGACGGACTTCTCTGTCTGGACTTTTCATTGAACGGCAGGGCATGGCATGAAACATTGCATTTTTCGTAGGCAGAAATTTTCACATACAGTTTTTAGATAAATGAATATTTTATACAGTGATAATAATAATGGAAATGTTGACTTTGAAGTTTGGAATTGTCTTTGGTAACATACAACTGACAAAAATTGTAACAGAAAATAGGTGGGTTCTTCAATTACCACACCTTCTAGCCATCTAGAATATGATCATCTACATTTAGGATTATATATTGTCAATAAATTAAACTTCTTAAAATGGTTTAAAACATATTTCTGTCCTGTCTTTATTTAATGAGCATTTGAATTCTATCTGTATTTGTAACTATGATTTTGGGTGAGGACTTTGGGGCTCACAGTGTCCTGTTGGAGGAAAGAAATCTTTTCTTGTGTGGAACTAAACCTTGGGAAATAATTATCTGGCCTTACTTTGATCTAGGTTTTGTGACAACTAGAGCGATATTGTCAAATTCAGCTTTTCAATTTTCAGAGTAGTTATGAAAGTAATGTGGAAGGCAGATCTTGCTCTGTTTCACAAAGCACCAAATTGGGACAATACATTCCATGACTTGACAGTAGAGTAAGATCTGGTAGCTTTCTGAATGCCCACACTTCCTAGGTTTTTCTATGCCATCCTTTCCTGTCTCAGCAATTAATTTAGTTCTTCACACCAGCACTCCAAATTACTGTAGAGTAATTGTCTTCCAGCACTAGGGGTCATTTTGGCAGCCAGAAAAGCCAGTGTGTATATAATCTGGATTTATTGGAAAGACTCCTGCGTGTCTTTTTGTCTAATCCTGATGTTTTTCCCCCCTTTTTAGTTTCACGCCTTTTCCTAATGGATCTCCTTTCCAAATCATGTTCTCTTTAGCTCTTTCTTTGACCTATTTTACATTGAGAGTGTTTAGAAAATAAGAAAATCAAGCAGACACAGTACCAGCTGACCTTAAAATTTAGTAGTTCACATTCATTTGTAACTGAAAAAACATGGCCAGTATATGTGGTTAATTCCTTGCAAATTATTTTTAAGCACATTTTTAATTGGCTTATATTGATTTTTTTTTTCCCTGCATTTTAAGAGATTTACAACTGCTATTAAAAATTTCTGGCAGGTGTACTGGGAATTAATTTGCTGATACAATTTCAGTATGTGCATCTGGTAATATCTTAAATATATGCCTGATAAGGATACACAGAACAATTTTTCTTCTTGAAGAAGGGACTTAATTCTCTAGTAATAGTAGATTTCACCTGCCAGTGAAAAGCAGAAACTCTGTCAATAGTTTTCAGAACTTTGGTATTATGGTGCACGGGGATCATGGTGGGCAGCAAAAGTCATGCTTCATACACCAGTATTCATCCTGTAGAAATGGCCCAGTCAGGTGCCGCTCACAGTAGCCTGTGCAAATGACTGAATATGGGCATGTGCATACAGTGGGGGTCTTGAATTTGGTGTACCTTCAGGGACCCATAAATAATAACATCTGCATTCTAAAGTTACAAAAGAAAAACCTAGTGACTTACCAGATTACCAGCACAAACTGGGGGCAGGGGAATGAATATAATGCGTTCAAGTGGTGTCTGTTTCAATAGGGAAGAGAGAGTGAAGGCATCTAAATTAGGTTCTTTCTCCACATCTGGAGTAATTTATCTTTTTATTGTCTGTGCAGGACTGTTTGGGACATTCATGTCTTAAGTTAGCCACCTAAACTAGGTGGAATTCTCCCCAAAATAGTAATTTTTTTTTTTTTTTTCCCCTAGACTATGCATGACTTCCCAGTGTGACCATGCCTTCTCTTCTTGATGTAGTCAGAAAACAAAGTAACGAACAGGGAGGATAGTAACTAGTTGTAATTTGAAGCTCATAGCTGCTGAGGCTACTTTACTTCATGCTTGGGATCAGTTAGACATTGTTCTGTTGGCTACACATTTTTGAGATTGGCTTTGCCAGTGTTAAGTCTCGTGAACACTACAGTATGTAAATGTGCTGTAATGGTTAACTGCATACACAGAATCATAGAATAGTTTGGGTTGGAAGGGAGCTTTAAAGGTCATCTTTGGTGGTGACATAAGGGTGTCCCTTGTATTGCAAAACCATGACTACAAGTCCCACACCAGATGCACAAATAGTCCAAGAACTGGTTGGTCTGGTTGCAACCAAAAGAGCCTGTTGGAGTCACGAATAGCACAGTTCATTGAGTGCAACATATAAGGTTCTTTTGAATTGCCAGTGATAATGCATTAACTGCAGAGTAGATGTATGTAGCAGTAACACTGTAATTGCAATCACAAGCTTAATATCGGGGTCAACACTCAACACCTCTGAGGTTGTAGGACTTAGCAAAAGACGTCCTTTCTGGGGAGAGCAAGGAGAATCCATCAATCTGTGCCTGCAATTTCACACTGAATTCTCATCCCCTGATTAGACACACAAGTGGGGTACATTTTATAATCAGTACTGTGTGAAGTACTGTGGATGGGACTGTGGTCAAGCCTTTCGTTCTTTGTGGGCACATTGTATGGAATATTTCTTTGTAGGCAGTGTACTTGTTTCTACAAAACATTTCTGGGTATCAGGTTGAAGAACAAGACCATGCAGACTACACCTCACTCCACATTCCCCCTTGCCCCCCCATTCCATGACAACACAAACCACAAGACTTCCACCCAATTTCCACACCTGCACCTCAGGCCCCATCACATATTGAGCTATGCCAACACCTGTCCATGACCACTATCCTGTGGATGCAACCATCCAGCCAGTTCCTTATCCACCAAATAGACAATCCATCAAATCCTTCTCTCTCCAGTTTAGAGAGAAGAATGTGGGGGACCATGGCAAAGGTCTTACAGAAGTCTGTATAGATGACATCTGTGACCCTTTGTCAACTGATGATGTCGCTCCATCATAGGAGGCCACTGGGTTGGTCAGAGAGGATTTGCCCTTGGTGAAGCTGTGCTGGTCGTCTTGAATCACCTCCCTGTTCTCCATGGGCCTTAGCACAGTGTCTAGAAGGAACTGTCCTATGATTTTCCCAGGCACAGAGTGGAGGCTGACAGTTCAGTAGTTTCCAGGGTCCTTCTTTCTACCCTTCTAAAAGATGGGTACAATGTTTCCTCTTTTCCAGTCATCTGGGATTTCACCTAACTGATATCAGTTTTCACATATCGAGGAGACTGTCTTGTCAACTAAATCAGCCAATTCCCTCAGGAGTTTGGGATGCATTTCATCAGGTCCCATAGAGTAATGTATGTTCAGATTCTTCTCTTACTGTGGGAGGGACTTTGTTCCCCCAGCCCCTGCCTTGAGATCCGTCTGCTCCTGAGGATACACAAGTTTGCCTGAAATAGATTTTTTTATCCAGTGTCTACTTTTTTTTCCAATGTGCCTTTTACATTTATAATATTTACTTAAAAATTGGGTAGCATCCTTGTAAAGTTGAGGGTTGTTATTTATATATGAAATAGAAAGTATCATTGAGAGATTTATCCAGTGCATCCAGTAAAGTAAACATGGAAGTATTGCACAATACAGTATTGCTGGACTTCTTTTTTGAACTCTCTTCCAATCTAAACTACAAACTAGACCACACATGCCGTTAAAACAAATGTAAGAACAGCGTAGGACATCAACCCTTTTTTGGTCCTAAGAAAGGCAAAAGTAATGGTGAAGCCAACTGATTCCTGGTCACCTGTTAAGCCAATTAGAGACAGGTTTTAAATAACCATGTTCCACAAAGGTGTATATGAACCAAAGGCACTGTCACTATGTGTGGCAGGATAGTCGGGTCTTCCCTTCATCCTCCCCGCCCCACACACAACCTCTTCCCTTGTGATTGTCTCTAGTAGGCAATGTGATTTGGCCTAAGATAATACTAGGTGGGAGTTGTGCTAAGATGAGAACACCAGGTAGGAATTGCAGTAGAAACTGTCTGGATGCTCATAAAATGAATGCATTCCAAAGATGGAGAAGCTGTGGTGATCAAGGTTGACTTGGTTACATGTCAGCCTGCAAAAGGGTATAAAATGCTTCTGGAGTCGAGCAAAATTGTCTCCCAAGGCTGCAGTCAGCTTCTGGGTGGATTGCCTCCCCGGCAGGGATGCCTGCATTGTACATCCAGCCCGAGGACAGGGAAGCACTTGCTTTTGAAAGGGTGAGTAAAAGCACTAAAATTTTGCTATATGTGGAGATAAAATTCTAAAGTAACTACATAGGTGATCTGTTGCTTTGTACATTCTTCTGTAAGGCCAAAGACTATAAACTTCTACATTTCTAGCTGAACCTGCTTATATTATAACCTTTAAGACATGCTTATATTATATACATCATTGACAATACCTAGACACTGGATTAGCAATAAATCTATTCATAATCATCTACAAAATCAGTATCATATTTCTCATGCCTGACCAAGACTCTATTACTCTGCCATGTCAAACCAATTTCAACCATCACAGTATTATGGGAGTTCTTTGTTGGACCCGTCAACATACGCAGACACACAGAAGCAGTTAGATTTTTTTTGTTTGGTGGATTGTTTTGGTTTGTTGACCTTTTTACTTTCAGATTTTTCAAATGTTTACAACTACCCAGAAGCAACTAATAGATTTGTTTCATTTTCTGGGTATGCTCCTTTGAAATTTGTATTATACAAGCTCGCAAGAAATTATAAATTCTGAGTGTTTCTACAGGTGAAGCATGAAGAAATTAATAATTTTTGGGTAAGCAGAGTTCCACTCAAATGGACAAAAATAAGATGGACAAAAGTAAGAGTAATGGTTTCATTTTTTTTGTCATTTCAGATTATACCAACACAAGTATAGCATGTACTCTGGAAAGGTAATACCTAATTTGGTCTCCTATTTCTTTTACTCCCAAATTTAATTTCTGTATTAGAATTTGAAGATGGCTGCAGTGAAACATGCCATTCTGAAATATATCCTCAGTGTGTTCAATTTAGTAGCTATCCTTGATGTATCCTGTGATGGTATTTGCCTACGGCATTGTTTATACACAAAAGTAGCTGTGATTAAAATAAAATCATCTTTCAAAACAATTTGATTAAAACAATAAAAATCTAATTCAACATAAATTGGGAGTTAGAAAACTGATTTTGGGTGTTTTCCAGTAGGTCTCTTTAAGCACAGCTGGCTTCATATCATCAAGAAATGGTGATGTCTTTATTGAGTTGACCTGCTATAAAAGAGTGTCAGACTTGTTTATTACACCTTCTTAGAAGAGCTTCATTCTTTCATTCTACTGAAACAAAATGTATTTGGACTAAATAGTGTGCTAAACATAAAGTAGGCATGCAAATATTTCAGAGTCCTGACCCAGATTACCAATTCAAATAAATCAATGTTACTCAATAAATAAACTAAGTGTGCTCAGGCAAGGATTTGCTTTGATTTAACTAGGTCTTTTAAAAGGCAGTTATACTTAATCAGTGTAACTTTTGATATGGTCAGCAGCCTAAACTCCCTTAAGTTCATTTGTTCATTTGCTTGAAATATCAGAGAAGAATGAATTAAGGTGGATCTCTGTATGGAGGGAAATAGTGTGGATAATTAGCAGATTTTATTACAGGAAGAGCAGCTATATTCATGCAGGTACATGTATCTTTCTTCCTACACTTCACCTAAAATTAAAAGATGTCAAAGCAGTTGGTAGAGTTCTACTCCATACCTGTACCACACCCTTAGCTGTGGTTTCTGAATACTGGCATGAAAGAAAAATGTCTTTGTCTTAAAAGTTTAATTTGCAAAAGTGATGAATGATACAGTTACTTCCTTATTAGAGGCACAGTCTGAAACATTTCCAGACCGCCTGATTTCAGCATATGCTGAGCACCTAACCATTGAAAATCAGATTTTCTAATTTGACATTCAAACAAGAATCATTCACAGTCATGGATAGTTTTGAAAATATATCTATATATCTCCTTTCTGCAGCTAACAAAATTTAAGGGCTTCAGATATGATAGAGAAATACAGTCGGTCATAAACTTGTTACTGTGTCAATAACAAGCATTAAAGTATTGAGGTGGGAGATCTCAGTGACAACGTCACATAATAGCTGTGGTTTTCTTTTCAGGTGAATTATTAAATGTGTTCAGGGTTTTTTTTTGCTATATCAAACACCAGCTGTTTGCTGTTGTGTTGCAATGAGTATTTAGTTCTTCCTACAAATAGCAATCATCCTGTGTGTGCATTGAAGGTGAGCTCTTTCTGCTTGCCTGAGGTGACTGCTTTTTTCAAAGTTCTGCAAGAGGGATGGATCAGATTTAGAGTGACTGTAAAGATGAGACTAAAGTTGTTACTTTGGGGAAAATGGTTAGCAACAGTGGTGCTCTGGAGATTTCCCAAACTCTGGGAACTAAGTTGTATGCTGGCATCATGCTGTTTTCTGGAGCCAGACCTAATATCCATGGCTGGATAGCCCAAACATGTCCAAAGTCTTAAAGATATTATATATTAGAGATGGAAAATAGGTTTTGGAACATTCTCCATTCCTTTTGCAAGGTTATGCAATCAGTGTGAGATTAGTCATTATGTTAAATTTACCAGTAGTTTATTTTGATCTACTTTTAAATGTCCTAGGTGATAAGGAGTTTCTACCACTTTCTTTCAAAAGATTTATTTGTTTGGAAACATCTCTTGTATCTGACATAAACTTACCACCTTTAGATATGATTGTTCATAGCTATATTTTATTTTTCCACTCAGGTATCTTTCTACAAGTATTAATTCCTTTGTCATTCATAATATTAAGTACTAGGGTAATGATTGGCATGATACCCGTGCCACTTTGGTTCATTAAACTGTGGGTGGATCATCTCTTTCTGTAGCATTGTCTAGTTACTTTTATCTAATGTGTGTATTCAGACATTATATTGAGGTGAAGCAAACTAGGGTTAGGATTTAGTATAATAATGTTGCAAATATTCTTGTAAAACCAAGTTACTAGCATTTAAATTTGCTTCACTCTGTTCTAAAATCGGCTTCATTTATTCACCCCACAAATCTATTTAGTACCTGTTTCTTCCTATTGTTCACAGCCTCTACCCCGTTCAGGATACCCTACTTGTGCTTAGGGCTACAAGCTGTTACATAAAAAATTAGAAACAGTGGAAAAGATACTTTCTAAATTAGGCGTCTTGTCTTCTGAGAAAAACAGCCTTACATCTTTATACCCTGCCTTTGCTTTCTATGTTTAGCATTTGCTTCTTTAAATGTAGCTGTAAAAGAGAGAAAATTCCCCATTATCTGCCTGCCTCTTTCTTAAGGTCCAAGTTAGTTTTCTTCCAGTGAAGGTCTGAGTTAAGTTCACAGAAGTCTTGCTTTTGTTACATTTGTTTCATATATGCTATAGACATGCTATAGAGCTGAGGTTTTGCAATACACCCATGGTACCTCTTTTGGGATTGCAAAGCTATTCCTGCTTTAAAACTTCTTATAATACCCCATTCAAGGGATATCTGTATTTCATAGTTGGTTTTAACCTAAATTTAACCTGACATATATAACTGCATTAGACATTGGGACTTTTTGACAGAAAAGTGGAATCATTAACTGATCACTCTTTTTGGGTTGTGAATTCCAGCATGTTATTTACCCTCAACTCCAGTCAATTCTCATACACTGAAAAGCTTAGCAGTGTGTTCTGATGTGGATAATTTGACGCTTACTGCAAGACAGTGGATTTCCTCACTGAGAGATCAAAGGATCATATATACATGTGGCTTAAACTGTGTCCTTTAAATATTTTCACCATTCTTTGTTCCACTGAGGAATGGTTGCCTCTTTGTGACATTTTTATACTTATTTTCCCTGTGCCTACATTTTTCCTCTGGAATTTTTCCTGCTCAGGCCCTTTCTTTTTTCCTTTTATATTTCAGTCCCTGCTCGCATTTAGAAAAAACCAGCAGAGGAGACATCTTCTACTTGACCGTATTTACTGATACTGCTCCATATTTACTGATACTGCTATGGCTTCTCCAGTTGCCTTTTACAAACTTTCTTAACTGAACTTCCCTTCACAAAACTATTTGTTGAAGGTAAAGCATCGTACAAGCGCATGCCTAGATGTAGTGTGAAATTTTTTCAGCATTGTTTGGGTGGCCATCCTGAAGTCTTTCTGTGCATTTGGGAATGTTCCAGAAACCAGAAGTTACAACCAGGTGGAAAATTGCAGCCTGAATGACACACTGCAGATGTTCAAGGCTCAGAGCAGATAGTTCAGAGAAAGCCATTTGAATGAATCCACATGAAGTGTTTAGTGAATTATTAAAGAATGTGGCAAAATATAAGTTTGCTTGCACATCATTTGAGAACAGAAAATGGGTCAAAAACTGTCAAACAAGAAGCTCGTTGTGAACAGTTCAGGCAGTATTAGGCTTCTTTTAGGTGGAATGTGACCCTGCTAACCCTGAAGTGTGAGTTAGACCTTTGATGTTCAAGGGGATTCTGAATTAGGCAGACATAGTTCATCCAGCCTGAGACAGTAGCATGTAAGTGCCTGCTGCAAATTCTCCCTTCAGCTGAACCAGGCCTGGTTTCTAACCAGCCTTGAAACATGCAAGATCTAGTACAATACTTTGAAGAACTGGGCAAGAGTTGACTGGACATCTGTTTCTTAAAAAACAAAAAAAACCCCAACAAACTTATGGATATAGAAGGAAAGAAAACGAAGGAGAAATGTAGACTTAACAGGGAAGTCTCCCTTCTTCTCCCTTCTTCCTTGTGTTTGAACAAGTAATTAGCATATATTGAACGATCATTGTCATCATTATAATGTTTGCTTTTATTGTGCTGGATCACTTAGCAATGAATAAAATACCTTTGGGTTTTTACATATATTGATTTGACAACTCAGCAAAAGGGAACCAGTGGAGTTTTTTTCAGGAAATATGAATGTTGCAGGGAAAATCTTCTGATCACAGGTGAAAAGCATAATAATTTTTCTCCACTTGTGGCCTTTCAGATCCAGTGTAATCCCAGTAATGTTCATGTCTGCATGATGTCTTTTGATGGGAGAATTTCCACTATATAGGCACAGCTATGTAATAAATAAGTTAATGTTCTCCAACTGCACATCTGAAAAGGCACAGGAAGAATACAAGTTTCATTTCTTCTGAAATAGGTAGGCATTTATCATCATTGTGGATGAAAATCACCGCTGTACAAATAGCCAGAAAAGTACTGTGTCTCCTCTTCCCACAACTACAACTGAAGTGCTTAAAGCTGGGCAGATTTAGGGTTGAAGAAGAGTTTTTCTGAGTCCATCTATGTCTGGAAAGATTTTATTGAAAGAATCAAGTCTTTGTCCCTAAGAAAATCTGATGGAGATGGGTTTTGTTCGTTGAACTTGCCCTGAAAACAGTAAGGGGAAAATTCTTGTCCACATTGGCAATGTGGTGAAAATCCAGTTGCAGCTGTGTCACGGCTGCTAGAATCATAGGAATCATTTTCATCAGCAAGTATTGTCCTGCAATTCAGGTCAATATTTCCCCAGGAATGTAAAGCTATTAGTCACATCCCTGCAAGCCTTCTCCCCACAAATAGCACTGGATTATTTTTATCTGCCATTGATTTTTGTGACTGGAACACATTAAACAAAATTAAATTCAGTAAAAGAAGATGATTAAAGCTGCTTTGTATTTGACAAAAATAAAAATGTATGGTATTTTTTCCCTCAAAAATTATTCAAATTATTGAAATGCAGTGTTGTTTAGGAGGACACAGCCTTCCCTTTAGTTCAGCTTAAGAGGTAGAGTACAAGGTCATTCATTTAGAAATAGGGTAATTTCCTGTACTTTACTAAGTCTTGTTTTGTAAAGGTAGAAAAACAGAAATATCAGAAAGCTTTCTATGATACATAATGCCTACTGTGTTTTCTGAACTGTCGAGAACACAGTTCTCTCAGTGCCCTTTCCTTGCTCTACCCTAAGTAATCTATTAGCCACTGCTACTCTTATCAGATGTCTTATCTGTGGAATGAGCTAGTCCTGTTCCAGGAACAAACTCTTGTGCTCTATAAGGTCAAGTGAACTAAGGTTTTGGTGACCAAATTTTAATCTTTCTTCATGGTAGATCATGAGAAAGTGTTCTGATTTTCATCAGTGAGAATCCTTAATTGGATCCCAGGTCTCCAGTGATTGCTTTGTAGTGTCATAAATCATCTGTGATCCACTTTTGAGGTCACAGAGACATCTGTTCTGTCTCTCTCTAACTTTGGCTTTATACAATTATAACAGAATAACATGCTTTGGGCACCTTTCATTTTTTGTCCTGTAAGAGGTTAATAAACCATTAGGGCTGTTTTATAATATGGTGAGTCCTATTTTGCAGTGTTTCATTAGCCACAAATCCACAACTCACCTTCAGGAATTCCGGATGACAGACTGAAGGTATTTTTGCAGCTGTTCTATGGGACCTCATGAAAGTCCTGTTCCCTTTAAAGAAAAAAAAAACCCCTGACCTTTTTATAAATCAGTCCTTTTGACAGGCCTCTATAAAGCAAGAAGACCCATCTCTGCTAAATCTGAGTACTGGCCGTTTTATCCATATGCCTGTGGATAGTTCAAATATCATCTCTCTTGTAAAATATTTTTTCTGTAGGATTGAATAAAGTGAACTCCTTCAAATAGGATATAATATGCTCCAATATGCTTTGAATGGCTGTTCACTTAATAAAACATCGCCTAAAGCAATACTATCTTCTGACTATTATATGGTGTTTCATGAGTTGACTTTTAAATTGAATTCCCTACCATCTTTCTGTACCAGAGAACATCTTGAAAAAATCAAGCTACAAATAGTGACTGTTTTGTAAAGGTCAAAGAAATTGTAAGGGGAAAAAAAAGAAAGTATTTTCTGAAAAGAAATATTCAGGAAGCCCTGAATATTTATATACTGATATCATCTTTAGACCTCCAGGGTGTTTCAGAGTACAGACAGCTACAGTTTTTAATAAAAATGTTTTCCAAACTGAATTTCATGTCTCTTTTCAGATATATATAAAAAGATTAGTTTCCCAAGTCATACTTCTTTGTTTGAGTTTTAATAGTTAATGTTTGGGCCTTTTCCAAAACAATTTTTTGTCCATTTTAAAAGTGCTAAAGTTTGGAATATAGAACTGCCAAGGACTGTTTGGTAAAACATATGCTGAAGACTTGCCTGCAAGGTAGTGGAAGGGGATAGATGGTTTGTTTGAAATGATCTCTGTTTGCATGACAATGTTTTAGTATGTATTAGCTGGTGAGATAATGCCTGTTCTATACTGCTATTTTAAAAGTGCAGTTGGTTTTCTCAGTATTAAGTCAGTGTGCAGATGACTGTGTTTATTCATCTGCTCTGAATTCTCTTGTGATAGTCCTCTGTTTTTCAACCTTACCAGGATGCACCAGCATCTACTGTTCTTGTCGTGGTGATGAGATACCATCTATCTGTTTAAGTGGTGGTCTTGCTCAGTATCAGTCCATTTACATCTGTGCACTCTATCTCTGTACCATATTTTCTACGGCTGAGACATAAGAGGAGCTGCTTCTGCTTGCCATCTGGGAAGAACTGAAAGATCATTGACAGGAAATATTTCCAAAAACATAATTAATAGACTTGGACAGTCATCCAAAGTTCTGTGGAATGCAATGGCAAATGACATCTATCTCTAAAGCATACAAAGGCCAGGCATAAGGTAAAGAAGCAAAGAATATGAAGTCCTTGAATAATACCCAATGCAGACAGATGCAGGTATAACCCTGTCTTGGCCTTTAGTAACCTGCCAAGAATTGGGCAGTGATGTGATGAGAGAGTGTGAGACAAGAGAGCAACAAAGTGGTAATGAACACTTCACTGGAGTAGTCCTGTAGGCCATCTTCCCAGTTCAGGTCAGCTCTCTTCTCATTGGTAGTGAGAAGATGGATTTTCAAATGGAAGCAGCCATGTGTTTCTGCATTGCTATTGGAGAGTTGCTTCTGTGCTGACATGAGTGGACTGTGGACAGTGGCTTGGTAGCTGGCACAGGAGCTGTCTTGCACAACCAAAGGTGTATGGTAACCACCATATAGACACAGTTGCTATTGTCATAGAATTAAGATTTTGTCTGTGTTGGCTGGACACAATGGCAAGCAAAACAATATGGCTTGTAAGATGTCATAACTTGTGGAGGATTTATAAATTTGAATCCTGTCACACACTGTCAGTTGTGTCTGTCTTCTACCTTGTCCATAATGACTGGCTGTGCAAGATCCCAGATACTGTGTGGGCCCGTAGCAGGACACAGGGGTATTGAATACATAATCCGATTCCTTAGGGCTGAGTGCAGAGGCAGAAGAGCTGTTTGCCTTGTGTCTGTAGTTACTTAAATTGTCTTTGCATCTAATAAGGAGACCAAGACAGCTGCTAAATGGGACTTAGACAAGTTCCATGTGAACCACATGTGGACGCACCATGGCCTCAGCAGAAAAGCAGCTGTGTAGCCTCAAGAAGCAGCAAATTGTATATGAGGAAAGGGAGAGAGCCTCATTTGCAAGCACTTAAAATGTAAGCTTTGGGGAATCTGCAGTCTATGCAGTTGACAAGGAGCATGGGTTAGTGGAATTCTACTTCCAGGACTTCAGGCTTTGTGTGCACCTCCACAGGTGTATAGAAAGACTAAGGGATTTTGGGTAGCACCCAGAGGTGGAACTGGGAGCAGTGGAAAAAAATTAGGGAAGAAAAGACATTCTCACCTTGGAGAAAATCACTAGAAGGTGACAGAAGCTTTGCTGTGTCTGTGTTTCAATCGTAGACTAGGTAAAACCAGAGAATATGTGGCAGGGAGAAAGGCTCAATTTCAAAAAGGTGGGCTATGGGTTGTCTATTTGCATTTTGGCCAAAAAGAATGGGACTGGAGATATTTTTTACACAGTGTCAGCTTTTCCGGGGCATTTATTGCACTTGGGTTTGAAAGGAAGCAGTAAAAAATAAATACCTGATTTATCAAGGAGGGTCTATACAACAAATTAACCTTGAAAGAAGAAATGTTCTCTCCGCCTTGAAGCAAATGGGGTGCAGAGGAATGGGCACAAAGGATTCCTTGCTGGGTTCTTCAGCCTGACAGTAAGAAAAAAAAGCAGTGAAAAAAATGCTGAACCCTCTCATCTGTCCTTCTGAACAAATAAGTGGTGTAAATGAAGGAGAGCTCATGGTAGTGGAAATCTCTAGGCACTGCTGATTTAGATTCGCATAAAGTGGGGCTTGACTGTAGCATTCCAGATCCATGCACAGACTTGACAGGTAAAATCACAGTATAATTTGTGACTCCTGAAAACAAATTAATGAATGCAATAAAACTTAAGTTTTATCAGAGATGAGATGAGATGAGATGAGATGAGATGAGATGAGGTGAGATGAGAGAGGGAGGAGTGAAGGAGAGGGAGGAGCACGGTTGTTCTAGTTTGCACCTATATCCTGTCCAACATTTCAGTTTTCACTTCCTCATCCCTGGCTTCAGAGTTCCTTAGTCACTTTTCTTTTCATTCCCCTCCAATCACTCCAAGATCCAAGATTATCTTCTCTTTCAACTTGCACAACCCATGCCACTGTCACTTTCCCATTGTATTTATCTACAACACACTCATTAAAGAATAAATGTACCATACATTCCATGTCAGAGTGTTCATTTGTAGCCCTTGCTCCTTTTCTTTCATAATTCCTTTTTTCTTATCATTTATGCAGATGAAAGTGTTCCATTATGTTATTTTCACGTTGTCTGTAGCAAAGTGTCAAAAGAGTGGGATGTGAAAAGAATGTAGGAAAAGAATGACGAGCCATAGTATAAAGCTTCAATTAAATATGTACAGATTACTCTCTGGGCAGACTTGGAATCTGCTTAGCATCTATCTCCTATTCCACATTTCATAAGCAGATGTGTTACCTACACCTGCAGTTTCTGTATGTTTCCCATTATAAAACTCGTACTCATAGTTGGTGCTAAATTTGCCAAATTGCTTTAACTGTTCAGGCTGAAAACTTTTCATTCTGGGTATCAGCTTCAACTTGAATTTAGTGCCTTTAGAGTAAATGAAGTATGCTGTTTATGTTTAAGTTAATTTATTTTCAGGTGACTTGTCAATTCTACAATTTCAAGCACAACTTTAAAGAAGAGGGCATGGCCCTCATGACAGAATGTACCCTTTGTTTCTTTTTCTTCCTTGCATTGAGCATGTGAAACAATCCTCACATATTTGGCTAGGTTTTATGGGGGGGGCTTTTGGTTTAATTTGGCTAGTGGGTTGATGGGTCCTCTTGGTTGATTTTCTGGTCTTGGTTTTTTTCTTTTTCTTTTTTTTTTTTTAAATAAGTCACCAGAAACTTAAGAATTAAGCAGACATTTTTACCACAGAGTCCTTGTCTGCTGATTAAAGCCCACAGAAGACCGGCAGTAGCTGGGTACAATTTTTCTCCCCTCAGTTTGTGCTTTTGAGTCTTTGTTTGACTCTTTTGAGTAGGGAGTTGCACTAAAGGAAGAGCTAGTTTCCTGTTTAAGGAAGAGGATGTCTTCTTCAGCCACTGGATTGTTTCTCTACATCTTCTGCTGGATCACCATTTGAGTCAGTCTCTTCTTGCATGGCCATTAGCAACATAATTTTCTGACCATCCAAGGAACACATCTGCAGACAGGTTTTCAGAATGTCTGAGAGCACACAGGAATGAGTAAAGCTGATTGCAGATGCCCCATACAGGCAGTATGCAGTCAGGTTCTAGGTATGCCAAAAAATCAAACACCAGCCACTTGTTTTTGTTATATCTGCTGTTCCTTTTTCAGTATTTTATACTCCCAGGCAGTGAGCCTGTCAGTGGTCTAGCAAAGGCATGGTAAGAGCATCCCTAATGCAGCCAAGAGGGAGTGAGTACTTGTGTATCCAGGGCAGAACCTTAAGTCCATTGTATCAAAGAAATTGTGGGCCCACCTGAGAAATGGGAATGCCAAAAACAGAGAGATAAGCCATCTGCTTATTAAGTGGAGCACAGCTTGGGTGGGTAAGAGGGAGATTTATGTGGCTATGTGGTAGTTTATGTGGATTGAACAAATGGCATTAAAATTGGGAACTCTTGCAACTTCTCATTCCTGATTCTTGAAAACTTGATTTTCCAGCCTGAACAATCTTTTGACATAGGTGTTTAAGAATGCATATGTACAGTTTCATTAGCATGTTTAGGATTTGCAGTTTCTGCCATGTATGTTATATAAAAACTCTTCTAAAGTACTTTCAAACTTTGAAAAATAATTTCAGGAGCCTGTTCCTTGTGTCTCTTGGCCCATTAAGCTAAGTGAATTGACTGGCACAAGGAAGAGAAAAATTAAAACTAGGACTTTTAAAACATATCTAAAATAATTCAGGATCGCTTGCATGACTTAAAAAAAAATCACCATTTTGAAGCCCTGTGTCTCAGACTCTCTTCATTTCATTGAGTTCGTCTGCTGGAAAGCTGCTAAAGTTCTTCCTGTTTCATTCACTAGGAAAAAACACACATATGGCTTTAAAACCAGGACAATTTCATAATTTTCAGAATTCATCTTGCCTCTTCTGGACCTCATGCAGGTATAATTTCTGAGGAAATTCCATTTCTTTGGTGGGGGGAGGGAGGAAATACTTCCATGACAGGTTGGCTTTAAAATATAAATGGTGCTGTTTGAAGCAGTTTAAGAGCCAGAAATGCCAGACTGAATCAGGGAGGCTGATTAATGAGCAGGTGATGCAATTGTAGCTATGTGAAAAATTGCTTGGATATTTCTTTATCAAATGCCCTGCAGTACAATATGTCACATGCTTATCACATACATACATGTTGCCTACATATGCACAGGCAGATGTATGGGGGCAGATCCATGGCAAGCATAAATTGACTGAGATCCTCTGAAATCCCTTCAAGTCCTGGACCTTTGCTGGTTTGTACCAGTTAAGGACTTGGCCCTTTTGTCTCCATGTATGTTCACTAAGCTGCAGACCAAACTGATGATTATTCTTCTTAGTAAGTGTTGCAAGTTTCTGGCTCTTATTTGCTAAATGAAAAAAACAAATGTTCCAACATGAAACTGGGCTTAGATCCCAGTTTTCAGTCATACTCTCTATTAAAGGATGAAGGCTGTTGCATACATCACCTGAGAGGCATAAATCAAATAGTAATAGTGCTGTTATTTTGCTAAAGAACTCAGGGAAGGACTTAATTGCATTCACATCTCCTACTGCATCTAGCCCGATGTCCTGCGTCAGTTACATTAAGATTGAGAAATCCTTACCAGGGATACAATGCACACAATGGTTACAGTCACTGATGTAATACTGGCGCCAGCAAGCTTTATTTTATTTAAAAAAATACTACTTTCCATGTACTTCAAAATAGTATAGACATAAAATATTTTTTAAAAAAACAGAAGCTCTGTCTGTGTAATTTGATGCTGAGCCTTAGCAAAACAGGCAAAGTTCCAAATATTTTCCCCTGCTCAAATGGTTTAAAATATGTTTCCAAGGGTGATTTGGCTGGAGAGGCGACCATTGGGGAATTACAAGCTGAAAAGTTTTATTTTTTTGTGAAGATCTATATTTCTGTGAAGAAACCGCAACTGCTTTTAGCGCTGGCCAGGAGCCAGAAATAAGGTATGTTCTAAAAACATTCCCTCCAGTGAACTCTCATTAATGAAGCTGAAAGCAAAAAACATTTTTCTTAAAACTTAAAAGAAAGACACTGAGATAAGTCCATTGAAAACAGAATACTTCAACTAGTATGTAAGGCCCCTATCCCTTGGACACTCCTGCCCACATTTCGCCTACCTTGCTTCCTACTCATACCAAATTTTTGCACCACTAACATGAAGAGGGTCGTTCTTCCACAAACGTTTGCAAGCTTGGGGCCTCCCTTTGTACTTTCCTAGTGTTTCACATATTCAGTAGGAAGTCAGATCTACTAGAGTCATAAGTAATGCATAATTTTGCATTGCCAAGGGAAGTTTAATTTATGATCTTGTTATACGTAAATATTACTTCTGGCAAAAAGAATGTTTACAACATTGTTTTCTGGACAAATTACAACTATTTTTTTTTTCTTTGGAGCCTGGTCCATGCACACCTGTAAGGCAGAGAATACTGACACAGCTTTCTAGACCAGGGTTCCTCTTTCTGCCTTTGTGCAGATGTGTTAACAACTATCTGACACTTTGGAGGACTTAGCTCATGGGAAGCCTGTGAGGAACCCATTAGGGAGGCACCTGAGCTATCTTCTCTAGGTAGCATCTACACTATTTGTTTCAATATCTGGGCTAAGACCTTGGCAGAACTAGGTACATTAATCCTATCTGTGTGCTAGGGCTCCTTCTCTGTAAGCATCACCTACCTTCCTGTGCTGGACATATTTTCCTATTTGCCTAAATCTAGACTGCAGTGTGTATCACCTTGCTCCATTAAAAAGAAAATATTACAAACTAGAGCAGCAATTGCATCCCATATGTGTCCAGGGGAATCTCAGCTTGGAGCATATGTTGATTTCTGACTGTCAGCTTCAGAGGAAAATATCTCTGGTTATCCTTGTTTAGAAATATTCCCCATTGTGGTCAGGCCTTTTTCACAATAGCCTGGTGGTGAAAGAGATTGCCCAGGAGCTGGGAGACAGGAACATGCACTTTCTTGTTGGCTGGTTCTCTGGCCTCATTAATCTGACATTCATCTCTGCATGATGGTGCAGCTTTGACAGGGAAAGTGGGAATGACCTCTCCAGAAACACTTCTCCATTTACTGCCCTCTTAATCATATTTCAGGAAATAGCTACTTTGTGCAGCATGCTCCCCTACAGTGAAGACCAAAGAGTGGATAAGAGGAAATCTAGTTAACCCTAACCAACATAGCATTCAAGATAATTTCATGACTGACTTCGGGAGGACTCATGTCCAGCTCTCCCAGGAGAGCAGCACCAACAGTCTTGCTGTCTGTGTTGTGCAAGAGTCAGTAATCAGAATGGATTCATACCTTCAACAGACCAACAATAACCCTAGTCCAGACTTAGTATCACTGCAGTTCTAGTGTTCAGTTAACAATGAGTTATTGCATGATAAAAGAAGGAAGGGATTATTATATAGACTCTTGGCCTCAGGGAAATGGCATATGCAACTATTGCTGTACTTTGATCATAATGCCCTAGGGGTATTGGTACACACACCAAATTCTGATTATATTTTACAACTTTCTCTGCTCTTTTCCTGTGTCTAATTCCTTTATGAAAGAAAAGACCAGAAATATTTTTAGCCTTCTGGGGAGCAGCCATGGTGCCACAATACAGATCAGAGAATGTTTTGCAGAAGCAATCCTTCCTTTTAACAGCCCACAAGGAAAATCTGAGATTTATCATTTGATCAAACATTGAATGATTTTTCATGTGAAATAATTTTATTTCGATTGTCCTGAATTAGCTTATTGAACAGCTGCTTTACTTTATTTTTATATTTTCAATGCAATGTAGTTTAGTGCTCTTTCATCTCTGTTTTTTCATTAACTTTTATGATTTGTCCCGATTAATATCTGAGAACTGTCCTACTGAGGCTGTGTGGAAACAAAAAGCAAAACCAAACAACAAAACAACAGTAAGAACTAGCAAAAGCACTTTAAAAGGCTACATATGCAAATATTTCCAGGGTATTTAACCATGATGGTGTTCTGAAGACTGATCCTTGGGAGTCTAATCTCAGTATGATCTTCTAGGATGAAGTAGGAAGCATTTTCCCTGGAGAGTTATGGAATGAGCTCCTCAGTTTTTACACAACTACTGCAATGAGTCCCTTATTCCTCCTCTGTGCCACCAGCTTCCTACTGCACAAAGACAGACTCTGACCTGAACACCAACATGTCCATGGGACATCACAAGCCAAACTTCTGTACTGGCATAATAAAAGCTCACTTGCTGGAAGTATTTCTCCACTTAAATAGTATCAGAAAGGGTCATTCTAAATTGTCTGAACAGTCAAGCAGCAGAATGCAAAGATTCCTCCACACCACTGCTAAGCACAATGTAATAATCAGAGTGAGCATGTTTTCAACTTATATCTGTTTATCATAACCTCTTCAGGCTGAGGCAAACAACCATGACTAACTTCAAAGAGCTCAGTGGCACTTATTACACTAACTGTTTGGTAACTCTTCACTGGTTGTCAAGTGATTCTTGCACAGATCATAATGCTAGATACTGGACACTCAGGGGAGCGGGTCAGGAGCAGAGCATGTGCAAGATGACGCCGTTCTGAATCGGTCTTCCCAGCCTCCATGTTCGGTCAGTTCAATCAGTGCAGTTGCACGGCATTGGTCCATCCTGGTCATCTGATTCCTTTTTGAAAGGGTTTGTATTCCTTTGGACTGTACAACACACAGGCTGAGGGGTCCATAACTTAATCATGCACTGTGTAAAGAAGTGTGAAAGAGATTTCTTTTGTATCTGCTACCTGCTTTATTAAGAGCTCTGATACTATGAGAAGCAATGAAGAGCCATTCCTGGCTTGCTTTTTCCAAAGTACCTGTGAGTTCATCAATATACCACTCAGACATCTCTTTTTTCAGACTGAAGGTGCTAGTCTGTCTAATTTCCACCAGTTCTTCTCTACTAACAAAGTTACACATACTAAATTATTTTCATCTGTAGTAATTCTGTCAGGAATATCTACTGGCTGCTGCTTCTTATTTTGCTTGTTATGTTTGGACACCTTGATAACAAAAGAGAAGGAGCACAGGGCAGGAAAAAATGAATCAAAATTGTGTTTAAATGAGGTAGAACTCCTCACCAGGCTGCTCTTTTCTTGATGAGAACCCATAAAACCAGTTCCCCTCTTGAAGATATAGCTGGTGTTACCCTTAAGTTGTGAAAGAAGAGAATTCATCTACCTATGGCTTGGGGTTACTGCTGCTAAAATTGACAGGTGTCTGAAAGTCGCTGCTTGGAGCTGACTCCATTAGACATGTAGCTCACAGCCATTCACAGAGGTTGGCATGGGCTTCATTATTAATAAAGTCCCATGCATACATGCATTACACCTGATTAGTAAATAACCTGTTTTCATGGAAACACTGGGTATCTCTCTGTGGGGTAGTTTGAAATGCTCCTTCAAGTCCCGTACATCTCTATCAATAGTACAGAGATTAAGTTTTTTACATCCATACCACTAATGCATAGGGGGGTTTTACCTCTTTGTAGGAATTGATGCTGGCCCTTAGGAGTGGGCTATATGCATATTATTTTAGCTAGTAACTAGATTTAATTTTTAGTGTTAAAACTACATTGCCTGCAAATCTCCATTGGGCTTTTTTCCAGTTAAAGGATGATCACATACACAGTGAATGTTTAGGAAACAGTGGAGCTATTCTGCTTGCATTGTCAAACATAGTGCTGAGGATGAAATATTTCAACAAATCAAGTGCAGTCGTCATCACAATTTGTTTTCCCTTTCAACATGGCAAGTACCTTAGCCCAAAGCCTGTTCTTTAGGGGGTAAATCTATTCCATGGTGTATTATGCTGGAATGTGCAGTAAAAATAAATTATTTTACTTGCACAATCTCTAAAAAAACTGCAGCTGTTCGGCTGCATCAGTAAGGAAAAAACACTTGGAAACTTCAAAGCACTATAGCAAGTTCCATCTGACTTTCTACCCGTGAAACCTAACAACTGTGTCTGCTTTATTCATTAAGTAACCATGGGTCGAGTAGGAAGCTAATCATGCTATAGGTGCTTCGAAGAAATAGGACATTAGGGAAAATCTGTATTACCTTTTTGCTGAAGACATCCTGAGCCTTCAGAGAGAGAAGAAAGATTTGAATTAAAACCATAGATCTTAAATGTGAGAAAAAGGTATTAAAATAACAAAATATTTAATCCTTTTACTAAATTATACTACATACAAAAATAGAATCATAGAATAGCTTGGGTTGGAAGGGACTATTAAAATTATCTAGTGCAACACCCCTGCAATGGCCAGAGACATCTTCAACTAAATCATGTTGCTCAGAGCCCCATCTCACCTGACTTAGGGTATTTCCAGGAATGCTGCATCCACCACCTCTCAGGCCAACCTGTGTTTGTGTTTCACCACAAATAAAAAGCCCATAGTTTACCTTGAAAATAAATATAGGCTGTTATACATAGGACAAAGCCAAATAAATCTAAGAATGCTTATATTTTACTTTGAAATATTTTCTGAAACATTAGAAAGTTAGTTTATGTGTATATTTTAAGACACTGCCTGCCTTAAAGCAACAGAAAAACACTTGAGACCCCTTTCAAGGATAAAAATTTGAGGAGCTGCTGAGTGAAGGAGACAGCTGAAATGAGCTGGACAATAAAAGTTACAATTTGACAAGTAATTTCTGTGCTTCCACATGTGAGTACATGCTCAACAAATTTACAAGGAGTCGCTTCAATTTATTTTTCAAAGCTGTATATGCAAACTGTGAGGCCTCAACCCACTTCCAGACTTGATCCATTTGGGATCCTTAGCTTAGCTGCAAAATGAGTGTGACTCAAGATTCAAAGAAACACATTTTCAGAAGGATGAGAACACTTGTGAAATTCTAAAAGTACTCAGAAATTGAAATCTTATTGTAAAGCCATGTACTTGTAGTGAACTGCAGTGTATCCACAATTTAATAGAGGACATTAGAGTTCACATAATGAGAATTAAATCTTGAATACCTTAGAAAAAGCAGAAAAATTTTGTAGCTTTACTTGGCAAGTACAGATTCTTCTTTTAAAAGATGTATTGTAGATATGTGAGAGCTGTCATGTATCTTCTGAAACAATGCAGCAAACTTTCATTGCCTTCTGGTTTTGAGCACCCAGAGAGACATACCCTGGATTGTCCAAATTCCTATGAAATCCTATGTGTGATTTCCAGGGGTATCAAATAAATAACATCACTATATTAACTTTTTAACTTGCATTCATGAAAATGAAAACAGAATATTTTCAATAGATAGCACGAAAATACAAAGTGTCCACATGGAGACAGACTTTCATAAGTATTGTCAATCGGAAAACTCAGTACACTTTTTTATTTCAAAAGATTCTTGAGACATAAGGTTGAGCCAGGAGGCTTGGTGAAGCTTTCAAATACTCACAGACTCTTGGATTTTATTTTCCAATAGTTAACATAGATTAAATACCAGTTAAAACTCATGCCTTATTTTTATAATTCAAAATGGTTAAATAAAATATTAGGACCAGCAAGGCGCACATGCTCTGATAAATTGCAATGTAGTTTTACTAGGTTAACAATGCATTAGCTTTGATGTTGGCTGTAATATGATGCAGCATTGTGAGATGAACTTTTTAGATCCTGACATTTTTGTTGTCAAGTCTGGCATTTTTGCTGGATTAAAAAAAAAAATTATTATTATTATTATTATTATTATTATTATTATTTTATTAAGAGTTGAATGTATGTAGGTTATTGGGCAGGGTTTTTTTACAAAGTGACAATATAAAAGCTTCTGCTTGAAACTGCTTTACATGCCAAATGAGGTTATGAAGAGTCTAGAAGTGGGAGCAAAAGTCAGTGCACAAAAGGGCTTGTGTCTTAAGATGATAGTCTGGAATTTACCTTTAAGTCAGCCTCCAGCTCTACTTAGACAAAAATGTACCAAATGTCAGTCATGGATGGGCAAACTAAGGGTATTGCCGGTCTCTTGACACTGCACTATTTGGATATGATGGATGTGGAGAAATTTAATCCTTCCAGAGGGAATCAGGTGGCACTGTCAGGAGAATAAGTGCAAACAATTTTGTACTGGAAAAAACTTTCCATTTTAGTCCCTCTGTGCCAAAAACGTTACAGTCTCCAGCTGTTCTGTGTTAAACACTAAATCTACTAGAGAAAAGAATCTTAGAGAAAAGGTTAAACATTGAATAGCAAGTTCTATTGGTTGGATTATGTTTAGAACACATGAAACATGCTAAAATTCATTTCCCAGGCACTGTTAAAACATCTGCTTTCTGGATTAGGAAGCTAGATGTTCAAATCCAAGTTGGGAAAAAGCCCTGATAGCCACAAGCTGGTTTTTTTAAAGGCCCTTTGCTGCAAACAAGTGAATTGAGTGTTTTTGGTATCTTCCTACTATCCCAGAAGTCTGAGCAGACAGAGAAAGAAAGCAGATGTCCTACAGACTGAGACACTGTTGTTTGAAGAACAATGTAAGTAATCTTCCAAAAAACAATTATTTAATTTGGGCTTTCCCTTATGTCATCCCTGAAATAAATTCTAATGTTTTCCTTTGTCCTTTTAAATCCAGAAAGAAGGCTGGAAGTGTCTGGTTCTTTGAATTTTCACTGACTGTTTAGGTCTGTGTATCAGTTTTCCATCAATTCAAGGAATCACAGCATTCATGCTGGCAGTCTTATGTTTTCCTGTATGCATTACAGTTCCTGTACAGGTGGTTTATTTGTTTCTGTTCAGAATAAGACCTCACTCCGGACCATGACTTTCACCTGCTTTAAACTATAAATGCCAGTTTTACTGCAAAAACTGAGTACCATAGTTCAGCAGGGCAAAATTTTCTCTGAAGAGTGCTACAAAATCCTATGATATCACTATAAACACTGATATCTGGCATTCCTTAAAATCCCCAGATTTCTAGACATGTTCATACTCAAAAAACAAAATGTGTTTCTATTCTTGTGGTAGTCTAGGAATGCCACCCCCGTCTCCCCCCCTGCCCCAACAAAGACTTGAACATATGAATTAAAGTTCCCCCAATCTATTTTTTGAAATCTTCTAATTTTAAGCCCATCTCGTGATTTTGGGCATGACTCACAGCTTTTTAATTTTAGAAGATCAGAGTACTGTAATGGAATGCAGAAAGCTGGTTACAGAGTGTTGACTCTTTTGCCTTCAGTGGCTGACTTGCATAATTGAAGACAGATGAAAACATACTCTGGTCAACATTTTCAGAGCTGTTTTGAGGTCAGATTTGTGAATAGAGGTAGCTGAAAACATCTTGTAGTTACTTTTTGGTAATTGCTTTTTAATTACTTGTTTGTAAAAAGTATCCCATTGTTTCAGCAAAATTATGTTTCGTGCGAATGCTGAAAACATCAATAAGAGACCAAATAACCATCTAAAAAAAATCCTTCTTTTTCATGAAAACACCAAATATTCTCAATATTCTCCACATATTTTTCTTGAGTTTCTTGTATTTTGGTAGCAGCACTATTACCTGCAAATCACACTGGATCTGAAAATGTTTGCTGAATGTTACTAGCACAAAATTAGCTGTCCACAGATTACGCATGCTGCAATATCTGGCATTTTATGTACCAGTTTCAAAATGCCCAAGCAAGGGTCACTACTACAGTGAAAGTACAAAGTCTGTCACACGTGCTAATGGCTGAGTATATGGAAACCTGGAGTATACGTTTGTTCAGATCACCTAGATAGGACATGAATATTTGTGAATATACAAACTCCAGTTGACTTGGGTAGGGAAGAAGCAAGCCACTATACATATGTATGCTATGTATATTCATAGTACCTTTACAAGTTTTTGTCCAGTATTGGATCAACTCTATCATAAATGTGCTTACTATCAAATTTAGAGGTATCAGCTTGCTTTAGGTGTTTCACCACAGGAGTTTATCCTTAGCACTTACTCAGAAATCACTGGGAATAGGCTGATTGTTTCCTCTTGAACACACAATTTGATGTGTTATACCAAAGTTATAAAAGGAGTTATAGCAAAGATTTTATGGAGGTGCCACACTGATGACCGAGTTTGCAAGGCTGAAGCCAGTATATTTCTGAAGAGCTCTGAGCCTTAAGAAAGCTTAGGTGCAGAAGGTAAGGGCAGCCCAGGAGGTCACAGTTAGATTGCATGATCTGTGGTGTCCATTTATTGATAGGTACCTAGGGTTAATTTGCTTTTATATTTTGAATAACCAGATAGACTAAGACAAGAAGGCATTATATACACACAGGACACAACGTAGGTGGAGGCTGAGACTTCCTACTTTGTAAGAATGTAGTAGTTAATGAAACTGAGGGTGTGCGATAACCTGGCACTTTTTTGGCTTTCAGCTTTCTTAAGCTGCAGTACACTGCTGTATCCTGGGAGTTCAAATTAGACTCACCTTGCACAATAGTGCTTGGCCAGGGTTGAGTAAAGCTTAATGTTGCTAAAGTCTGAAGGAAGGCAAGGCAGCATTTCAGATTTTGAGAGTATAACCGTCAAGACACATAGAGACAAGAGTAATTCCATCACATTTGGCACATCTGGTGCAGATGGTAGCATTTACATTAAAATTGAAACCAGAGCCACCAAAGGTTATTTAGCATTTGCAAAGCATCTCAGTAGATGATTAATGAATTAAGGTAGCTTATGATTTTCAGAAAGTTATTATCACTTTATTTGACAGCCTGTCCCAAGACAGATAATTATGTTGCTGTTGACCCTTTTGTCCTTTTGTCTTCCCTTTATTCTGCTCATGGCCACTTTTTATTCTTTCCCCTTCTCACCTCTCCTTCTCTTTCCTGTGTCACCCTGAGGCAGGTAGAATGAGAATCCCCATGAAAATGGGTCATGCATTGCTTCCTGTGTTTCATCTTTCCCTGGTCTGAGTGTCTTCATCCTTCTACCTGTACTCTGATGGTTAAATCATATTTTGTTGGATAAATCCCAAATCTCCAGTAAGGCTTTTTTTGCTGAGAAGCCTCACTGCGACACCAATTACTCTAGTTGTTCGGTTCCTTGTAAAGAAAGGTTAAGACTTTTGAAAAATACTTTTTTTTTTTTTCTGGACAACAAGGCAAGGTTTTTAGAAATTAGAAAAATTACTCAGAATAGTAAAGAAACAGGTAGCAAAATAAAATCTCAGTTTTTCTCTAATTCAATTTTGTTTTTCTGTAAAAACAAAAAACTGGTTTCACATTGATCTTGATGAGAAAATGTAGGCTACACAGGAAACATTGGTGTCAAAACAATGCTGGTTTTCTTATTTAGTAACATCCATTGCAAGACTGAAGATTTCTTCTCTTTGAACACACTTGTTTTTCTCAGATATTACTGGAGCAGTTTCATTAATCAGTTATTTCCTACTGAGTGTTATTTAGCTGATCTGTCTCAATTTTCAGATACTGTGGCATAGAAATGGAGTCTAGTCACATAATACTACTTTTGATCCATTTTTGGACAATATAAAGTTTTTATAAAGCAACATAATTACTGGAATTATTATGTTGTTGATGTTCAAATTTTTTTTCAAACACAGTTTCTATATAAAATTAATTTGGAAAGGAATGCAAAGCTTTTTCAAGTCCCAACACTCTATAGTTACAAAATCTTTAGCAGTTATTATGGAAAAGATGTGTAAAGTAAGAAAAGACACAAAACAATAAGGTGATGGTTATGGCTTCAGCATCCCCCTTGAAATTTTACATGTGCAGGTCCAGCACATTGTATATCCAGCACTCATGCAGTTGAACTGGTGGCAATGCAATCCTTCTCTGTTCCTGAGTTGCCAAGTATAGGCATAAATACTCCAGTGAGATACATGCAACTGAAGATTTTAGTGAACTGCTTAGGCACCTTGTCCAGCATCTTGTCCAGCTGGTTTCTTGGGTCTTTTGTAAGCTGTGTCTGGTCTTTGGTATCTGGGGCAATGCAGAGAACATCATCATGAGCAGACAATTTTGAACATATTGGCCTAATCCTTTGAACTCTGTGTAGGTGTCTAGAAGGTCCAAAATTGTCCCATGCCAGCTGTGAGGAGCACTTCTTTGGTTGAACATTTCCTTGGTCACACTAAGGGCAAGATAAAGTAAAAAGATCACTGGTAATTGCATGATAGAAGCTATTAAGAATCTGCATCTGTCTGTGAAATCTGGAACAGTGTGTAATAAAGATATTTTAATTTTTCAGTCATTGGAAGAGCTAGCCCATCTTCCAGTGGTTCAGATGAGGCACAGGTCCTTCCACTAACATAGACAGGAATTGATCTGAGCCTGGAAGGCAACCCACCACAACAGTATGAATCTGATGTGATGGAGATGCAGAAACAACAGAAAAGTGTAAAAGGAGTGGTAAAAAACAACAGCAGTTCTATCTCTGGATTACAACACAATTGCTATATTCAGTAAATGTTTTAATTTTTATTTACAGGAATAAATGTTTCCTGCCTCAGTAATTAGAACAGCCAGACATGTATAAACCTCCATTTCCTTCTATAGGTTACTTCTAAAATTGACAAATTCTGTCTAAATAATTTCATGACTTAGGGAATGACTATATGTGCGTTATTCTTTGTGTGAGGATGAAGTGTCCTCTCAGTGCCCTCTGTTTCACACCTCATGCTTGTTTCCATCTTTTCCATTCTGCAGGAAATGGTTTGTTCCCTCCACAAGGACCTGGCACTTGTAGCCCAACTTCCCTACTTCCTTTTTTCCTGCCTGCAAATACTTCCCTCACTCAACACACCCTGACTAAGCAAAAGAGACGCTCTGTAGCTGCATCTTTTCTCAGCTTGCATGTGTCCCAGTGGGAACTGCCAAGCTCAACATCACCTTGGCCTGCCAGAGAGTCAGACCCAGCTCTGAACTGGGAATAGGAGTCATCAGAAGTGGTCAGTGTCCTGTAACCCAGCATATCATCTAACAACAGCCTTTGACATGTTAATGTAATTTGCTAATACTTTGACGTAGTTTTTATTATGCTGAATTTATGTGGTATACACCAAGCATACATAAAGTTATAGTGCAAGTTCTCTGCCATCTAAAGGACATTTTACCACAGGAGTGAGTACTGAGAGTCTGAAAGGCTCATTGATGCAGACGGTTGCCACAGATAGAGCTTTTCCCAAGGTGGTTATAGCAAACTGGTGTTGTTCAATTTTTAGACATGCTTTACCTTTTCAAAGAGTATGGATAAGAACCAAATATTTAACCTAGTAGCTTTCTAACAGATGTAAATTGGAACTGTTCCAGTCCACTCCACTTTAACCCCTGGACATAATGTTTACTCATTAGACAGTCGAATGCCAGCTGTTATAACATGCACATCTCTGTTCCAGCACACTGCACAAGAAGGTGTATTTATACAAGCTTGAGAGATTATTTACAGACAAATAACACACATAAGATGGTGCTAATGGACAGATACACTATGGAAAGCAGAGCAAGGGAAAGGATCCATGTTCAAAAAAAGTCTACAGTTTGCAAAATAAAATCTGCAAGCAAATTTGTGCTCTACTCACAGAGAAAATCATCAGGAGTACAACACAGCAGGACTTATTTCCAGTGTGTGGCACATTTGCCCTGCAATTCTGTTTGAAGTGCTCATGAGCCATGTAAAGTGCAGAATTAAAATTTTTTTACTCTTATTTTCCTTGGAGCTCAAAGTCATATTTCTCCTTTTAACCCTGTATGGTTCCAATTGTGAAACAAAATATAAACCAGGATTTTAAAATGAATTTCTGTATTTAGTTGTCTCTCAGACAGAGTCTAGACTTGGTCCTTTTTCCATTTCTCTGTACTCAAGTCTACAAAGCCATCTGTCTGTCATTCTGCCTGTCCTCCTTGCTCTCAGACAATTCTGCTGGGATGCCAGCCTCCTTTGCTGCTAACCCTAGCTTTGACAACCTCAACACCTTTTCAACTGCTGCTTGAATACTAGTAGCCTCATCAGATTGCTCTGATTTATGGATGTGTTTAATTAATTCAGAGCAAGAGGTCCCATAAGCCTTTCAAGGAGCCACATTTATCAAGCCCATCAAAAGTTTTGGCTCTCTGACTCTTCTCAGAACTATGTATTCTTTATTCCTGTTCCTGATTTAGTTATTGAAATCCCAGTTTATAGCATTTTCCCATTAAATATGTAGTCTCCCAAAGGCTAGTTGAAATATCTAAGCACTTGGAATGAAAAACTCTTGAACTTTTGGCAAAACATTTGGTATCCACTTTACAGTGATAGAAATTACTCTGGGTCATTACTGTTGTTGGAAGCAGTCTTTCCAGGCTGAAAAAATTTTTTATTAGAGGGATATGATCGGAAAGTGACATTGTCTTAATTTGTACCATGGCTTAATTTGCAGAAGTTCCTGATGACATACATTACCTGTAGACCCATTTGAATTTGAAGAAGGAATTTGTTTTAAGAAATCCTGCACATTAGTAATGAAACATGTTGTTTTTCAGCTTGGGACCCAATGCCATAGAGATAAATCTGTATTTCCCATAAAAAGAGAAGGCAATGCCCCGTGATCCCAGCAGCAGCAATCATCTGCCACTTTCTTTCAGATTTTCACTGCAGCCAACTTTGAATGTCCAGCCTTAGGTCAGAAGGGGGCTTAAGACTTCCAGTGATGTCACTCTTTCCAGAGGCTTGCTGAAACCTTTGCAGCCAAAGGTGAACTAGGAGTGGGAGCAGTTCCTGCTGGGAAAGCTGGCAGGCAGATGTTAGCTCAGTATTTCTAGAGTCACAGGTACGTGGGTCCAGCTCAGCTTGCAGGAGTATGAGGCAGCAGTGGGATGGGTGAGAAGGAGCTTGTAGTCCTTGTAGTCCTAAGTGAACTGGTCCCCTGGTAGTTCTAAATTAGAATTAGTTTGTCCCACCCTAGCACTGTATAAGTGCTTGTATATTAGCAAGGAGATGGAAATATGCACAGTATGAATTCTTTCAGCACTTAGCGAAGATTCTGTTTCTTCATTAGGCCACTGGATTTTCCATCTTTCCAAACAATTGAGAATGGATTATTACAGAATTTCTGTTCCTACAGAGGTTAGAGCAAATTAATACCAAGTCCTTTAAAAAGCATAGTGTTGCTGTTTGCATATCACCCAGCAGAGGTTTGTAGGCCTCATGAGGTGGTGAGGTTAGGTTCTCTTTCTGTTTTCAGACAGGCTGTTTTTTTCAAGGCTAAGTTTGCAAGCCAAACGGTGCCTCTATTATTATTACCAATACCTGGGTAAGCAATGTGCAATATTGGGAGGCATTGAGCAGTCACATTAGGGAGGGCAGGGGGCTTAAGGAAGCTGCCTGAGAAGGGTCGGCAGGAGCTGAGCCGCTGCAAGCATGTCAGGGTCAAAAATGAATTTCCACCATCTTCCTTTCCAACAGCATCTGTTTATCTCAAGAGAATGTGTGAGAGATGTTCTGGGGACCAGCTGATTTCAGAAGCTTTTGAATGAACGTGAGGTGTCTCCCATGGTCTAAGTTCCATGCTGACAGCATTCAAATGCTCTTGTCAGATGGGATGAAGTCAACATCTTTGTTCCCAAATGGATGCCTCCATGTTCACAAAATCACCTCAGAGATTCAGAGTAAATAATTTAGCTTAGATTTTAAAATTAGTTGTAAAGTAAATCCTTTAAGATATTCAGCATTCAGAATGATAAGAAAAGAATTTTACAGTTCTCCAAACTTGCCAGAGTTTAAATTCGTTGAAAACTTTTAGCTGGTGTGACTTTGTTAATTAAGATGGTTGAGGGCCCCTCAGTTCTCTCGCTGCATGTTTAACTCTTCAGTACTTCAGTAAGAGAAAAGGTCACTGTCATTTTGTTGGTCTTAAGGATAGAAACAAAGTAATGTTTGAAGTCAGACACTGATATAGGCTTTACTGAATAAACGATTTTAAAAGTTATCTGCCACATTTACATGTTGAAAAATGAAACATATTGAGAGGCTAATGGTAAACACTCAGTTTTGGGGACATTTTGTTGAACCAATTCTAGCTTCATATGCAAGTCCACCTCTAAGATTGTGAAAGAAATAGTCTTACAGTAGTACATAGGTAAACCAATCTGCTATCCACATGTTCTGCTAATACTGGCAGCCAGCCAAGGAACAGATCTCAATTAAAACAGATTAGGCCAAAGGAAGCACAAATGTAGAATTCAGGCAAATTACAAAAAATTGCCCTCATTCAAACATACCTTTCATTTGAATCTAGGTATACGCTGCACTGAAATGTCAGAAGTACATTTGAAAAATCTTGGCAAGCTTGAGCAGCTTGGTATGTGTCGAGAGGCAGCACAATATGAAACCACTTCACTTGAACACAGGCTGGATGTTTTTGAAATGCATCATATCAAAGCCAGCACTTGATCTGCTTGCCTGGTCAGAGTAACCAAATGATACAATGGTTTCTTTTTAAATAAACAAATGGGGCTCATAGGCTGCTAAGACTTTTTTCGAATACTCAGGCTCAGATCTGATCAGCTGCGTCTGAGCTCAAACAGACTGCCCTCTATGCTGGCTGGCAGGAAGGAGATTTTATCTCTTGTGTGCTTAGGCCCCCATAATTGCATCTCACTCCTGACTCCTTCAAAATAACGAGTGTATCCTCTCCACAGTTTGCAGAACACATGCAGAGGAAATAGCAGGGCTGCAAGCTAACTGGCACAGAAATTCCAACCAGATGATGGAAAAAGTGGTTGTCAAACTGAGAGCACTTGAGAGATTTTCTTCTTCCAAGAGGACTGTATACAATCCAGTAAATAGCCTCCCCTGGAATCGATTGACCCTATCTTAAGAAAGCTGTTACTTATTATTCCAGTACCATTTTGCCAAGCACTGTTTTAATGTACACAGGAAGATTCCAGGGTATAATATTCCCCCTTTATTGGCAGGCAAATAAGTATGCCTGAAAAAAAGAGGGACGAAGAGCCCCAAAAGCAATAAATGATGCTCTGGTAGGGCGAAAGAAGCTCATAAAACAGGCTTATTTCTCCAAGATTTATATATTTTAAAAAGGTGATTAAAATAACTCCAGAAAACTAATGCTTGTTTTGCTGAGATTTTCCTTGAAATGATGATGTTTTTTCCCTACTTGTCCTTGAAGCCCTGGAACATTTACTTCAGCTCCTTCAGAAGTAGCCTGCATTACTCAGTACTGGAACAAGGTATTTTCAGGCCAGGTTTTCAGGTGAAGCATCAGTGAGTCATTAAGAACTAGGAACAGCTCATGGTGTTGGTGTTTCCTCATCTCCGGAGGCTTTCCTGCCTCATTAACACACCCACTTTCAAAACTAACGCCTATTTACCAACCGTAATTCACCAAATGCCTTTGACAGACCAAGTAAAACAGTTTTCTAAGTTGCTGAGATAAAAGTACAGAGCCAAACCTGAAGACTGCATTTATAAATCTGCCTCTTTTTAGGCCCAGGGAATAGCACTTACATACACCAACTGAGGACTGGACTCCAATCAAAGCTCAAGGAAAATTTCCTTAGCAAAGATACTCATGAATGAAGTCTGCTGTGCAATAAGAGAGTTGGTATAGTTTCACCCCGAAATCTGGGCTCAGGCTGTTGCCATGCATGCCCAAGATGTCTATAGTCAGGCACTCTCTTTATTCACGTCTGTCTTTGGGGTTATCGCCACCTGCACCTTGTTTTGCTTGTGTCCTTGGTATCCTCACTGTAGCAGCAGATGATATTTTGTGGGCAGTTCTACCCCTTCTACCTTGATTCACTTCAAGAGTAGAGAAGGCTCCTGTGAAACAAACTCATTTCATTTAGAGTAAAAAAGAAAATAAATGGGGAAAAAATTGGTCCTCCTTTAAAAAATATCAGAGAAGGGATTTCTGTGGAGGAATCTTGAGGGGTCATCTAGTCTGCCAGAAGTGAACACTGTCACTGCAGCCAGATTCTTGTTCAACCTTTTTTTTTAGAAACCTGCAATAATGGTATTTCCAGATACAATAGTACATACTATTGCAGCGCTTTACAGTCTTACTGCTAGAAAGTATTTTCTCCAAACGACTTAATACTCCCTTGGTTCAACTTAGGCTCAGTGGACATGCAAAAAAAATTATAATTACCTTTTACATATTTTAAGAATAGAGTAACCAGTGTAGCCAGCTCTTCTTTAGAGTTAGTTAACACTCCTTCTTGCTCCACTCTTCCTTTGTAGTCAGTACTTTCTAGACTCCTGGTCATTATCCCTCAGACTCTCTCTTAGTGATCTTCGCCATGCCTGGACTGCAAAATCCTCTCTTCAGAGCTTCATGTCTGTCCTGACACAGTTCCCCTGTCACCCTCATCTTCTTTTCTGCTCTACATCCGTTTGGCCAGTCCTCTCCCATCCTGTCTTTGCGTAGGCGCCTCTTTGTAACTCAGAAAATAGTGGAGCTGCATTAACCGATGATAAAACATGCCTTCATATGTCCTGGTCTTCATTGCAGCAATCAGACTTGCTGACCTCTGTACTGACAATATGCTGAAGAGCACTGTATGGGTTTGCCCTGTGCATCGCTTGCCTGATGACCTTACTGTGTCTTCAGACCTTGTGTTGCTTCTTCACGCTCCTGCTACAAATGTCATCTTCTGTGAGCTTGGACTGTTGTAAGGGATAAAAATTTCATCTTGGTCTCAAGTTACCTCTGCTGTGACATCTTCATTACAATTCCATTTGCCCTAACAGGGTTAGTAACTTGTTTTTCAGCTTACTTTTATTTTTGAGCACTGTGGAAAGATTCTGCACTAACATCAGGCAACCTTCTGTCCCATTTTTGTCTGACTGCAAAGATTCCCCTGAGAAGCTGAGATGATTCAGGTAACAAGTTCTCACGTTTGCCTACTTTTAATCTTTTAATCTGGGGGAAGCTTTGTCTCTTGAATTCCAAAGGTGTTTTAGCAGTCCTTACCTACAGTTTATATGAAAAAGAAAAGACAAAACTGCCTTCAGATATAGCTGTGCTCTGATTAAATCAGAACTAAGCAACTGTGAAACATTTCAGGAGATAGCATTATGAGGAGAGTGTTTCAATGTGTACATTGAAGGAGGTTACCTCAGTTCTTCCATTTTTCAGAAAACTTACTTTGAAACAGTTTGGACTACAAAGAGAAGAAGCAACAGCTTTGTTAGTGGTTAGTGGATTGGTAGTGAAACTTTCTGCACTCAGGCGCTTTCAGTTCCACAGCCTGTGCTGAAGAAGATGTATTAGGGACACCTATGCAAGAAGAGAATTCAACGTTATATGTTGCCACAGTATCTGACTTTTTCTGGAAAACTCATTTTGCCAAGCTTGTTTTGCTTTGACTTTTGAGTATAAAAAGCTTATGTTTGGTTCTCTCACCATTTCATTGACAGAAGGGAGTTTTTTTCCCATTGTTTTTAGATTTTCTTTGGTTTTCTTCACTTTTCTTACATAGTGTTGCTTTGTTCTTGATGGCTTTCTGTTAAAGCTCAGATTTTTATTTTCTTGATTCACTAGCCAACTGCTTCTAGGAAAGAATGGATAATTGTTGTGAAAATCTGGGGACATTAGGCATGCTCTAACTTTTGGTGTACAGCCAAGTGGTTATTTGGCTTCTTGCCTTTGGACTGATTTTGTTTTAGTCTTCTGCCTACATTTTATATTTACCAGGCAGTAGAAGAGTCATAGCCACTTTGAATAGGTGTAAAATTTGGACTGAAGAACCTTCCATTACAATTACCAGAACAGCTACAGTACACTGCTTGCCACCATAAATGCCTACACCTAAGAGGGAAGAAACCTCACCCCATTTAGTAGGTGAAAACCTGGAGCCCAGGACAAACAAATAAAATTCCGGATATCATGTAGGTCTTTACATAAAGAATGAGACGTAATTCTCAGATCTGTGGTGGCAAAGCAGTATAATTTCCGTTTGAGATGAAGCATGTCTGAATCCTTGTATCTCCTTCACAATCTAACAAAAATATGTCCAACAGCACATTTTAGGTTTCCAAGGTACACAGTATTAGCTGTTACAGATGCAATGGAAATTCCTGTTTCCCAGCCTGTCAGGGATGGCACTGCCTAGTCTGGAGCACCCAAAACTCCATCAATACTCCAAAAACCATGCCCAAGTTTCCTCAACAAACACATTTTCCCCTGCATATGGATTACTTTAATTTCTTAAATATAATGTCCTGTTCTAGTGGTATTTTTCTAGTGGGCTTGCTGCAAAAACCTGCTTCTTTTTTTTTTTTTTTTTTTTTTTTTTTTTTAATCCCAGTATTTAATTTCTGCCTTCCTTTTTCTTTTTAATCTGTTCAGCTCTGGATATTTTTAGTATATTTAGGTATGTATGCAATAGATATTGCCTTCAAACTACCTGGCTGTCTCAAGTGTTTCTGCAGATTTTCAAATGTTTTCCCCAAACATCTATATTTTGTTTACATTCTTTTCTTGCTCTCTACTTTTTTACACTAATATTACATTCAGATGTCATTGAAAGTCTTATCTGTGGATTAGTGGTAAAATACAGTGAGCACCATATTTGAAGGAAAACATTTTCACTATAGCGTATCTTTTATCGTTGAACTGTAAATATTCTTGAGATTGCTTACAGTATTCTTTCATACCACTCTTTCATCATTTGAGTTTTTGAAAATCAGGCTGTAAAACATTGACTCTCAGTTATTAATGGCTGAAGCTGAATTATTCAGTTGGTGTTTTCCCATAATGCTGACTCAGGTTTGCCCTTAGATGGGATGTCAAAAAGTAGAAGACAGGATCGTGCGTCCATATTGGGTCTAAAGCAGTAGGGAAAATAATAAGGACTAGAAGGAAAAGAATAGGCAGCAATCCGGATAATATGTCAATGAACATAGGCTTAGTATACCTACCTCTTGAGGGTCACCTTCACTTCTGGTTCCCCACTTTAAAAAAATTGCTCCTTTTTCAAAGGCAAAAGTGGTTGAAGGATGTAACAGACAAGCTCCATAAGAAAAGAGAAAAAATTGATTTGCATGAAGGGGAGACACTGTGGAGATTTTTAAAAATTCACAAAGACCAAAGAGGAATAAAATAATATGCTTATTTTTAACGTTCACTGTGGGAAAAGTAAATTAAATTTTCAGACAGGACCTTTGGAATGAACTGAAGGAAGTCAATTGTCTCTCAGACAACTCATATTTATTAAACTCATTTCCACAGGGTGATATAGAAGCCAAAGGTTTTCAGTGAGTTTGGAGAGTGATATGACAGGTACATGGAGGTTGCTGTCAGATGTAATGGAAATGTCGAGCTTTGGAACTGAGATATCCTTTTACTCATTCTTTGATCAAAATTTTCTTCTTATCACTGGCAGCAAACTTGCCCTAAGGGAATCAGCCCCCCATTTTCTTCAGTACTCAGGTGATATTATTCCACATTGTAAAAACCAACAGAATTTTCCCCAATATCACCCAGAATGGGAGAAAATTTCCACTCTAATATTGCTACCATATTTTTACTATTTTTCTTCCTTCCTTTAAAAAAAGGGTTATGAGACCTTTTATCATTCACATTTATACAGTTTGTGTGTTTTCTAGTTTTGCAGAGATGTCATCAGAAAGAGCAAATTATGCTGTCAATCTCACCAACATAAATCCAGACAAATTCTTTGAGCTTTACTGCCAGTGTTCCATGTAACACTATGCAGCTAATTCAGCTACAAATATATGAAGTTATCTGGACTGAGATCCTTGCTTAAGTAATGGAAGGCTCAGAAGGAGGCTGGTGATTTTTCAGCAGCAGTAAAAACCACATTGCCTTTCCTCAGTATTATAAACCAGAAGAAAAATTAAAAGCATTTTTCTATAGCTTTAGTTTTACCATTAAGTGGGAGAAAAATGTAATAGAAAGCTAATATTTGCTTGGGCTTTGCTTCCTGCTTTCACCAAAAGAAAAAATTCTTCTAGCTATTTGCGAGATTTTTGATCTGTTTTTACATGCTTCTCACTGAGAAAAGCAGCCACAAAAGCTAATTTTTACTCATCATTTGTGCTGGGGAGGGGGCATGCAAAGTACAGCTAAGACTAGGTATGAAGCACAAGCACCAAGTGTTAGGTACTGTACAAAGAGCAGTAAGAAGCATTTCCTTGATCAAAGGGAATCGGAATACACTTCCTTAAGTACTTTAGAAGCCCTGAGTGTTCCATTTCATTCTTCTGGCTTTTGGTTACATTTATAGCACTATTTATAAACCTTTCTGGCTTGATCTGTGTCACTTGATCTAAAGATATGTTGAGACAACTCTCACAATATGTATGAAAGGACAGGAAAATGGCTTTGCAACTGTAGTGGCAAAGTGGGAATGTTCTTTTTGTTTCTATGTATTTAATGAGTATGAATATGAGAAGAAATATAACTTAATTTAGAAACAGTAAGCATCCCCCATACTTTATGTTGACAGTATTATATATGACATGCCCAGCATTGCAGTGACGCAATTCCTTTCCCAAGAAGTTATTACTGAAAAACAATGACCAACATAGTGCAGCAACTGTGGCGATACTGCTTTCAATTTTTCTCTTTTTCTCACTCCAATATGAAGGGTCACTCAATAGTAAACTCCACAGATTTCTACTGCTTTGACCCGGTTTCCTTGATGCAGGGCAAGTTGATATGCCTCTTTCCAAAAGATAGGGTAATCTCTCCTTCCCATAGAGCGTTGGAATTTTTTAATCATAGTTAAATGATGGTACCGTACCACCTTCAGCCACTCAGTGAAACTGAACCTGCTAATGAGTTTGGCAATGGTTAAAGAATTCCCAGGGCACAGAGGCACCAGCATCATTGACGCTTTCTTATCTTTATCCCTTTCACTCAGGAAGTCAATAGCACGATGATCAGGCATTTTTTTTTAAATGTTCAGCAGCCTCTAGTGTGTTAATTTTTTGGAAGACCACCACACGTGAGGCACTTATTCAGGGGAGGAAACCTGCTCATGTCCTCCAGTAAGCTGCTGTAACCTTATTTTCACAAAGGTTGCCAAGTATCTCCCAAAATTATGCAAATCAGTAACACTGATAACATTTACCTTCTCAGGTTACCGGTTTTGCTTATAATGTCCCCACCTCCCATCCACTGGCTTGCTGCAGCTCACGGCTGCTGTCTCTTTGCATATTTGTCCTTTCCTGGATTCTTAGCCTCAGTATTGGCAGGTTTAGCAGTTTCATTACAACAGCTGTTATATTTGATGAGCTCCCTCAACTGCCACAGTCTAGTGAGTCCATATAATCTCTGCTTTCACTTGTTAGGAAAAGAGCATTTGTATCCCTCATGTTTGCAGATAAAAGTATGAAAAAAAAAAGCAAGTGAACCTGAAAAGCTCAGAAACCACAAGGTGACTAAAAAGGGACTTAATAAAACAAACAAAGAAAGAAATAAACAAACAAACTTACTACTGTTAAAACAATAACATGGCAAGTTTTTTCCAGTCCTCCCACACAGTTTTGATGTGCAGTATACTTAGAGCTTTGAGCAGATGATGAGTAATTACACTAATCAAAAAAATCAGAACAGAATAAAAATCCCTGCGTCCCTTAGTGCACTGTGCATTTTCTTCATCTGAGTCAGTGAGTAACATTGCAGAAAGTACTGCATAAACATAAACCAGGCAGTTACTAGCTGACCCTCTTTGGAAGAGTGGGAGAAAATAGCTGTATTATTTGCTGTTATTTACAAATTACTGAATAGCTAGTCAAATGAAAAATAAGTTTTAAAGAACCAGACAGAGATGTCTAAGGATTTAGAAAGCAAGAAACTATGTGTCAAAGATCAAAAGGTCTGGCAACCCTTGCACCCAATATTAAACATATTTTGATTAATTTTTCATCTGTTACTTTCACTTGTTTAAATGGTAATGCTGCTGACATTAAAAAACACTGACATAACAGTGTAATTTTTCAAGAGAGGCTAACTTCAAAAGACTTGCTGGGAGATGATGAAAGGATGCATCAAATTTACAGGGAGTCAACTTCCAAATTCATCATTCAAATAAAATAATAACTGGCTCTGCAGATCTCTTTTGAGCATGAATCGCTGTGCCCAAGTGCCGCACATTTATCCCAGACAGAGAGGTAGTGCTGCAAGGGGCCCCTTAGTGGCTCTGCAGGTCTTGTACAAGGTAATGAAAGAGCTCCCAGCAGCATCTGGTATCAGTTTCTCCTTTGCTGTGGCAAACTGCTGGTGTTATAATCAACTCTCCATGCCATTTGTTTTTTTTTCTTCCTTTGTAGTCCTTGCAAGAGGTTTCTCTCCCAGATTTTTGATTTACTGTTGGGTTCTTTCTTTGTAGTTTTGTGATAGTTTCTGACAAATGGCCAAGCACTTTGAAGGTCATTCTTCAGAAATTGTTTCTTGGATTGGGAGGAGCAGAGAGACCAAGGTTCTGGTGATTTTGGGTCAACCTAAAGGAAGAATGATATGGCGTTAAATACAGGGAGATGCAAGATTTCACCAGACCATGAGGTCTTATGTGTCTGCTGTCTGTTACATGCCTTGTGTTTCTGCAAAATGTAAATTCCAAGTATCTTCATTTTGTCATCCAGGACAAAGGATTTGGCTCCTGTTGTCTGGCTCCCTCAAGAATACAAAGGTTCTGAAAGCTGATTTTTCTCATAACATTGCACCCTGTAGCTTTTTCAGAGATCTCAGGATCCCACAGGCTCCCTTCACTTATGTATGCAAACCTGTGAGCTCATCTGCAAATAAAGTCTGTGCCAATGATTTGATAGAAGTTTCTCCTAGCTGTGCTGGAGCCATGTTAAATATATGGCTTTTCCCCTTTTTACTTCCTGTGATTTGATGTTTTGGAGCAAGGGTCCTGACAGACATCCCCACAGGATGGTATTCATACAAGTGCTGTTAATAAAAGTTTGTTCTCACATCTGGAAGACCATGTGGGAACAGTGTACTCTGTTCATTACATTACCCTCCATTTGACCAGGAAAGTACCATCTTGCACACCTACTTGTAAACCATCTCAGATAGCATCAGTAATATTCTTAAAGATCTCTGAAGCCTTTTACAGAAGTCCCTGTTTAGAAGCTGCCCTTGTCCTCTGACAGAGATCTGGCAAGAGTGAAAAATCCTATCTTCTGCTCAAGGAAATACTACCAGGCCCTTTGCCTTATATTTTTATTCCTCCTTCCTTCAATAAAGATGGAGGAAAAAAGAAAATGCCTGTAGAGCCTTGTTCACAATAATAGAACTACGGAGGATCTAGAGGAATTGCCACACAGCAGGCTTCAATAACATAAGAGGGCTTTTTTTGAACAATGCAGACTCAACCAGCTGAGTTAAAATGATAAACAGAGGATAGAGGAACTGGTGGCTACTGAACCATCTCCAGTTCATAAAGCTACCCTCTCACTGGGAAGCTTTGAGACTATGGCAGAGAAAGGATCACCTTGTTTCCACAGGTTTTTCTTTGTAGAAACCTGTGTGATTAGCAAGTGTGTCAGATGAAGCCTCCCTGTGGCTCAACATCATTGTTCTGCTCTGTAAAACAGCTGGTTTTGTCAGGACTGTTAAGCAACTCTGAATGTTTACATCATGCTTTGTATTCTTTCTGCATGAGGCCCCTGCCTTCAGTACTTTCATGCTTTTTGCCTTGGGTACAAAGATGGGTTATAATTTCTTAAGGTGCCTGGGATGTTTCAGAGAAAAAAATGCATTGAATCCCCTAAAGTGCCTTCAAAACCTCCATCTAAATGTTTAGAAGTTAGAAGTAGTTATGAAACATTTCTTGTAATCTGAAGACTTGGTCTGCTTATCAAAGGGCTCCCAAGTCCAGGCTCATCCATGTCTGGGCCTAGCATTCAGACACAGGCACTAAAATACATCGACTACCCTGTTAAACCATCCATATTGCAGAAAGGCAAGACATGTTGCTTTTTCTTGAGCAGATGGTTGCTCCACCATTGTCAAACTCTGAAGAAGCTGTTGCCAAAAGTGGTTCAGCCCAGCTAGTCCGAAGCACTCAGACCACTCCTCAGAGGCTCTCTGCCCCGTGTCGGGTGCCAGCCTGAGAGCAAGGCTGAAAAGCTGTTCATCTCCACTTTGGCTGCTGGAGGACAGGGTAATGCCAGCTCCTTCCGACAGGAAGAGCACTTGTCTCTGTGGCCTGGGGTGTGTGGGATGGGAATGCAACAGCAGGGGTACAAAAAACTCTTCCCTTTTGGGCCTCTTCCAAGAAGACTCCCTACACATGACAGCTCAGGGCAGGAATTATTAAAGGACTAAAAGGACTTCTATCTTTGCAGGGCTTCTTTTTAATGGAATCATTTAATTTCCAATGTCCACAGCTGTCTGGAATGCAGTTATCCTTTGAGTTTGTCTGTAGGAATGCAGGATTTCTATGAGGATTTATGTAGTACACTCAGCAATAGTAAGGAAATGGCTTTGCTTTGATCTAATTATTTTTTTATTTTATATTACAGTAGGTGATAATATGGAAGAGTGTATATTCTACAGTTAGAGAGGCAATCACTTTTCTTGTGTTTATTTTCACATTTTATCTTCCTCAGTTTCAGTAGATGACCAAAATTGTTATTTTTCCCTTTGTTGTACGATCAATTGACCAATGTAAAATCACGAAATGCCTTTTCAGAGAACAAAAGGTAGCCTGTTTCCCACTGATAAAAAAGCTGTTTTAGCACCTGTAAATCTGTTTTGCATTTAATGGAAAACTTTATTCCATGCTGATAACAGGATCAGAAAATGGGTTCTGACAGCATGTTGTGATTTTACAGTATCCAGGGGTAAAACTTGAGCTAATTATGAGCACATGGCTTTCAAAAGTCATACTTTTATATTTAACACCATAAATCTTGGTAAGTGAAATCCAAACCTATGTCTACAGCATTTGCTAATCATTAGGTTATTAATTGTTTTTGCTTCTTGACTCATACAAGCTAGGAGTGTTTGCAGTTTTGTTTTTAAAGTAATGGCTGCAAAAAAATAGGAAGTACTTTCTTTCCCCCCTGTAACTTCACAGGAGGTGTTTCTGCTGAACTGCTGAAGCTAAAAAACCTGATGGCTTCCTAAACAAAGACCTCTCTAGAACAGTTTTTCAGCACTGCAATTTAAATGGTGTCTAGTTTCAGCCCAGAATACCAAGGTCATAATTTTAGACCATAGATGGCTCTCCCAGATGTCTTTGGTCAACTTAATCACAGTTTGCCTGAAGCTTGTGCTTTCAGGTAATCCATCAAGGCATAATTGTAAATCAAAACCTTCTTCCAACTCAATAAGTAGCATATTTTTAGTTTGTGTTAAGACTGATATGGGATGGGAACTTACACTGGTTTATATTATTAAGCAATATTAATAGTTACTCTCATATATCACAAATACTATCAGAAATGTTTTGGTAATTATTATCAAAAAGTTTGTTGTGGATTTTTTTAAACCGTAATTCAGATAGGAATTACTACATAGTCTTTTTAAGCTTTAGTGAGCAATAATACTTGTTTAAGCTACTCACTACTTTACTTCACTCTACTATCATGTCTTGGCCTGATATTTCCATCAGAGTGGACCTCAGATGAAGTGTTTTGATTAACTGAGCATGCAAGATTTTTTGCTGTGTATAGAAGACCAGATCCTGAAGTGGGTTGTAAATATGTCTCTGAATGAGATGGAGGACTTTTCAGCATCCATAAGCAGTCCACCACCCTTGTTCGTGTTCAAGGAGGGCTTCAAGGCAAAGGGGGAAGGGAAAAGTGGTGACATATTGATAAAACGTAGAAATCATGAGATGCCCTTCCAGCAGATTGTTATGTGAGAGTCTGCACTCTCACCCTCATTTATTCCTACTTTTGGGATCTGTTGTAACTTTGGTCTCCAATAAAAGCAGATGTGATTTTTGGCCTGAAAAGTAAAAGTCACTTTGTGTGCACCTGAAGTTGCATGAGAATTAAAAGCATGAGAATTAAAAGCACCATACATTCAATACAGCAACCTATTGACCCTCCATTGTTTAAGTCAAGAGCAAGAAACACTGTCTCTGCTTGAAACACCTTTTAAGTAGATGGATAGCAATTGCAGAAACCAGAATTTGGCTAGGATGCTAACAGCAGCAGGCTTGTGACATATTCCATGAAGGCCATTATGCCCAGCAATGTTTTGGCCTTGTTTTGTGCCATGCTCAAAAACAGAGCAGTAGTCTGTGGTGTGCCCCATTGCCACTTTTGGTAGAATATCAAGTGAGTGTGCTTAATTGATGGTGTTAATCTTTATGTACATACATACTTACACTAAGCACCTTTAACAAATTAATGTAACAAGCATGGGGAGAGCTGCAGCTCCAAGACTTCAAATTCACTTTGAACTATATTTACAGTATGCACTGTCAACAGTTTCCCTGCCAAAGCCATAAACCATCTCTGCGGGGTAGACTAAATACACCTCTTAACAGAGGACATGAGTCTCCCCTTTGGATTTCTCAGCTATAATACTGAGGGACAGAGGCTTAGCTGGTGTAACGCAGCACAGCTCCAGGGCAGCCAAGGAAGCACCCGATTCCTATTAGCTGCCCCCCAGGAGAAAGACCAGAGCTAAGGGTAGAAGATGAAAGGTAAACCCTGTGAAAACATTTTCTGAAACCTCTTGTGAATTAGATTTAATAACACTGTAACATCCAAGCTCACATCGAATGCAAAAATCTTTTTGCTGGAGATTAAGGTGGCAGTTTAAAACCCAACAAGATACAGAAGTAAAAACTTCTGATAAATTAAATTACTCATTTATAGGCTAATTAATTGCAAAGTTGGTTTAATCTCCAAATTCCATCATGTGCCACAGGAGTGCTGAGCTTTTATATAGTGGGGCAGTGCAAAACACATTCCATATCCAAGAAAATCTTGCCAAAATCCCTCTCAATGCTTTTTTTTTTTTTCTCCCTTCTAATCCTTGTTTTGCTCTTGGTGATCATGGTAACAGTAACAGCTGTCGAACGTGGCTTCAGGCTGTCTGACTCCCTTGGGAGAATTTATGTGTTTTTCTACTTCCTTTCCTTATTAGGAGGCAGGAATCTGCGACACCTATTAGAACAAGTATGCATAAAGGGTAATGACTGCGCAATTTATTAGTGGTCTGTTCTCCTTCAAGCAAGCCATCAACTACAAGCACACAGTTTGTGCCAGGGATCACGACTGAATACAGTCTTGCCGTGCAGCAGGTGGGCAGCAACAGAGCTTCATGAAAGAGAGAAGTGTGGCTGGGGAGGTCAAATGCTGGTCTGCTTAAATAAACCTCTTAACTGAATATCAATGAAGAGAAGACAGGATAGATGATGTTGTTGAATTTGTTTATCTTGAAGCCTCAGGTGAGAAAGGCAAATATCAGAGTCAGATCCCATAATTTTGTGCTAAAGTATTAAATTGAACACTTCTCAGAAGGTGATGTGCCTCCAGAAGGCTGTCCATGCAAATGAAATAATGGGAGATCAATGTGTTCTGATACACAGTGTAGTCATCCTCAGGTATTTCAGTTATATGCACTCTTATTTAACGAAACATTTTCAAAAAATCAAAAGTAAGACTTCTGGTCTGGAAGCCAATCACAGATGAAAATTACCAGGATTTTAAAAGCGGAGAAGTCAGTAGATTACACCTCATTTTTTGAAAATGAGGAACCTTGATTTATATTCCTTATGCTGGAGTACTTGAATGAAAGGGATTTCCTATCCCCAAGTTTGGGGCCATTCACATTCTTATACTGGTCCCATCTCTAATGCTACTTCTGGCCACTGAAGAAGGTGACATTCCTGAATTTATTTAAGCATGACCTGGCCTGGGTATTTGTAAGTATACTGCAGTCCCTTGCACAGAGATAATTGTACTGGATAATGCCTTGGCTGTGTCATCTAACAGAAACATAGGAGGAGTAAATAAAAAGCAGATATCCACATCCACACCTCCAAGAACTGAACTAATCATCTGATAGCAATACTAGCAAAAGCAATCGACTTCTATGGCAATACTCATTCTAAACAGTATCAATCTATATTCCAATAAACATCAGACCCTTTTTACATTATTGTGGGGTAGGAGGCAAAATAGTTGCCCTGAACTGCTGACATATAAACAAGAGTAGGCCCAAGCACATTGACTCCACCAAGTGCCATACATCAGCGAGAACAGCAGGGCGCTGCTCATATTTTATCGGGTTGGAGTATTCTAAAAGCAATCCTGGACTAATTAATATAATAATATTTTAATATTACATGAGTATTTAATTACCTGTCTTGTTTGTAGGCAGCTGGGAAAGCTGTCAGCAAGTGACAAAATCTCAAGATAAGCAGATCTTTTTGTTCATGACAACATCCAGCTGATTTGCTTTCATGCAGTCCATGCACAGGCAGAATTAGAACAATAATGACAACACCTGAAAATTCAGCTATATTAAACTTCTTTTTTAGGAGTAGCCCTTTGGAAACGGGTGATGAAATTAGATTAATGTGATGAAATTATATTAATGTAAAACATAAAAAAAAAGATTAAATAAACCTTGTTGAATTAAGACAGAGACTGGCAATTGGGAAGGAAAGAGGGTCATGGGAAAGCAAGTGCTGATGAAAGCCAAGTCTGTATAGAACAGGATTTTGCCAGTTTTTGTAGATTGCTCATACAACTATAACAATCAGCAGAAGCAACATAATAGCTCTTTGTTCAGATATTCTCATTGATTAAATCTTGATCTTGGAGCTAACAGCTAAACCTTCAGGCAGCAGGTATAATGTAATTGTTTGATCTGTCTAATTAAGAGTTTGGATGTCTCAACATAGGTAAAGCAGTCAGATGCCGCAGAGATGAATAAATATGCAGACAATGCAGAAATAAGAACAAGACTTCTTTCTGGTAATTGAATGAAAGGAAAGGATGCAGCCCCACCATGGCTTCATCTCTAGGATGGCTGTATCCATACCCAGCAGGGTATGGATACCTGCATTTTTAGAAGCAGTAAGGCTTACAGTGCACTGACTGCATTGCCTCACCATCACCCCTTGCATGTCCAAGTCCAGTGTCACTTTGGGACAGGCTTGGTACTGTGGGATATGTGGGTCCAGACAGCTTGTCACATACATCAGGGAAAACCTGTGTGTGTCCTCTCCTCACCTTCACTCCTGCTACTTCGGGTGATGTTTTGCCAGGAGGCCATTTGTATGTTGCTTACTTGGTATTGCCAGAATATCCCATTCTCCTACATACCACCTCAGAGGTCACACTATGCGTGTTTTCTGTGCATTATAGCTATTAAAGTTAAGTGTGATAAATATCAAAATGCCTCTTTATTCTTGAGGGGGTGTATAACAGAGGAAGGAAAAGAAGGTCAGTGAGTGATCTTGAGGTTTTCACCCATCCAAATGAGGGCAAGGTGCAACCCTTTTTCTTTTTGCTAGAGGGTGTTTTTCTTCGCTCTTTCCCATATGGAGGTATGTATTGCCTCAGTCAACCTGACAACACTGCAGTCACCTTCAATCTCTTTGTAAGTGTCCTACACCAATCCAGCCAGCACTGTAAACCAAGTTTCTTGAGCAAGTACTTCTCACCCAGTTAATTCAGGCACATCAGCAGCAGCTCTGTCAGGTCCAAAGATGGAGAGATGATAATGAATGACAATAAAACTCATGTATCTATTAAAAATATTCAACCAAAACCACAAAATCTAAATAACGTCTGTCTTAGCCATCACTGGAGGCCCATGGGGCACAACGCCTTCCCTGTCAGGGACACCTGAGGGAAGCTTATGCTGGTTTTTGTGCATTTCTTTCTGCTGAGTGCCAGAGGCGCTGAGCTCTGAGAGACACACAGCCATAGGGACGAAGGCAAACAACCTCAATCTTTCTCATCATCCAACTGTCAGGACAGTGATAATTTTTGATCACTTCTGCCTTTGACTGGATCTGAAGTTGTGGTATGGAGTTGTAAATGTTTGTATCCCATTACTAGATCGCTAAGCCATTCAGAATGTCAAGTGAGCTCTTATCTTACCAAGTAAGACCATCTTTAAAAATGCATTTGGTATCTGTCTCCTAACAAATTCTGTATACACACAATATATACAACAGTAAAATATGTGTTTATATAAAATATTACATTTTGCATTGATATTTATATTCAAGCAAGCACAATTTTAAATATAATGACTACACGTGTAATGTATGTGTATAGTACATTGACAAGGTTTATGTAAACACTATACTACTACGATAAATGTACAGATGTTCTCAGAGTACATAAGACATTCTAAGATTAGCAGTTAAAGTATCATTGCTGTTGGGCTTGGCTGGTAAAAAGGTATGAGCATGTGTGTTAATAACCCTCCACAGTCCCAGTCTGTGACCAAGAAATATCAAAAAAAGAAGGGAGGAAAGCAACTTCCCACTCAAACTGAGAAAAATCCAAGCATTGCTGTACCACCACACACTGAGTTCAAATATTTTTAGGATTCAGTTTTGCCCTCAAATGAATATGCATTTCTTACATTTAACTTTTCTCTGGAAGTTTTGCCTTTCTGAAAGAACATCCAAAATCATCTGGGCTGCTCTCCCTTCCCAACCTCATCTGCATGTATGCACGAGCAGCATGCTTTTGCAGGATGTAGCTAGAAATATGGTGACCTGGCCAGCAAACTATCTGTGAGCATAGAGAAAAATGAAGATCAGAATTAACTGCCGTGTTGGAAATTTTGTCTGTTTGTCTTGTAAGTTTTAAAATCCCAACCAACCTGGGATTTTAAAGTTTCTCAGCTAACTTTCTCAGACATATTGGATTGGTCTCTACATTTCAGCTCCGTTCCTGCCCAATTTTGTTCAAACAATCACTTCAATGGATTTTATTATATATATGTAAAAGCAAAACATTCCAGGTTCAAATATTCCCCATAGACTGAACATTCCTGGGAGACACTGCAGTCATTTTGTACCCCAGGCACCAAAGGATGGACCTCTGTGTCCCTAAATCCCTTTGCCTATTTGTATAATCTGCCTTCTGGATATCTGCACACTAGCAGAGTTTTCTAGGAGTTCTTTTCCCTTGGGCTTTTTTTCAGTGCAGAAAACCACAGTTCTGCTGAAAAGCAGAGAGAGCGGTCCAAGATTTGTGTGTAAATGCAAATGTGTAAAGGTGAACATTCCAGTGGTCAAAAATGGCCCAAACCACAGAGAAGTTGTGACCCCTACCATGAACTCAAGAGAAGCTGTGTGCTTCTGGCAGATGATCCCTGTTTTCCCCATATGACTAAATACAATGACAATATTTACATCCTCTTAACTTTTTCTTTTCTTTTTTTTTTTTAATCTGAACAATAACTTCTTCCTATAATTAATATCCTGTGGTAATTTGGCAGCTCTTACATTAGACAGAGAGATGTTTATGCACTACCTCAACTATTAACAAGACAGAGATGCAAGACAAAGCACTCTATGATTTAAGAGAGTACCCGATTTTCTTGTTTCATGTTTCCTTTTTTGTGTAGTGAAAATGGAGGTATTAGAAGGAGACTGATATCCTTGTTACTAGCCTTTTGACATCATGCTTAATACTAACTTTGATAAAATTGGCAGGTGATGATTGAGAAAGCTAGCTTCCTCCATGAGCACCCTCGGCTCTGCCTTCTGCCTTTCAGTGACAGCATATGTGTCATGGAGAGGATCAAAAGCCAGAGAAGTCAAATATATAAACAGTTCAAGTGGTAACTGGCTTCATTAGGTGGCAGAATATTTTAAGAGAATTGATAATATGTAATTAAGCAGACATGGCCTTATTTCATCAGGCAGACATGAATAATGCTGAAATCTTTTTATAGCACACATTTAATTTAGACACCCTCCTCCAGTGATTGAAGTCATGTAGGGTCTGGTTCTCATTTATGCCTAGTCTCTAACTGAATACTAACTTTCCAGCCATAAACAGCCAGTGGGCTTACTGCAGGCATCAGAGGGCATGTGATCCTTTTGCAGGGATTTGAAATCTGTAAATAAAAGAGCATTAAATAGTCTGTACATTTACGCAGCAACAAAGGATGAAGAAACAGAGAAATGCTGTCTCTTTATCGTTATTGCCTTTTAAGAAGGAAGAGAAAAATGTGCAATCCAGTGCACCGCACATCTCTAACAAAACATTTGATATTCAGAGCTGAAGAAGTATTTTCTCCTCGAAGTGACAATGACAGCTAAGCAATTCTTCAGAGCACTTCAGGCTATTGTTTTAAAAATAGAAAGGGTGTTCCAGTTCTTCCGAACATAATAGTTTTCATTTTTTAACAAAAATGTAAACTCTTCTCATGCAGACTTCTAACTTCTACTTAACATCATTTCCCAGCCAATAGACATTGCCATGGATGATGTTGCAGTTATGTTAAATGTTAAAAAAAGTTTAGCACACCTAAATACTTTTCTGCAATTATAAGTTTTAAACTAGCCTTTGCTTTTAAAAAATAAAGCTCCTTATTAGTAATTCTAACTTTTAGAAAATATTTGGCAGCTGCTCATGAAAAGTCACTTTTTCCAAAGTTTTTTCTCCTAAATACTTTAATACACACAGGACTCAGTCTAATTACTTTCAGCATTTACACATTAGAATGGAATGACTCTGAAGAAGCTGTCTATTGCCTTGGGTAAAGAATATAATATTAAAACCCTCAAGCAGGGTCTACCACATTTAACCCTTTTATAAATTACCTCTATGTGCTATTCTTAGCATTTTAAATTCTTGTGAAACAGATCCAGAAAAAAATATCAAAGCACTGACTAAGGTTATAGCTGTATGATGAGACAATTAGAAACTTCATTTGGGAAAAATAAGATCACCTTTCAGTTCAGTCCTGCACTATAGGTCCCTGAACTGGTTTAATCTCCCTGGATTTCCCCTCTCTGTTGCCCAGCCCCTGCACTGGATTATAGGAGAGGATTTGGGGAAACCCAAGGGAAGGACAAGCACTCTGAAAAAAGGAAATTAGGATGCTTTTGCTGAAATTAGGATGCTGTGCTGAAAAGCATGTGCAGTTAACCTTAAAAACATTAGCAATGCATCTGTTTTTACTGAAGATTAACAGTAAGACTTATGGGCTGCACAGACTCTAGTGTGGGCTGATAAGCCTCAAAACTATCTTCCTCCTTTTTCTCCTAAAGGCTGAGGAGACATTTCTCCAGCATTATTCCTGTGGAGCTGAGATAAGCTGGAATGCCACAGCAAGTCTGGTGTATTTATCAGTCAGTGAAAACTTTGTCTCAAATGAAATGCTAGTTCACAAGCACATCAATCACTTTTTTAATTTCCAAGAGATAAGCCAGGCAATGTTTATTAAGACTGGTTAGTGCACCACTGAAATACAGACATACTGTGCATATTCACCAGCTGTGCTATGTGTCATGTTATGAATAGACCACTTTTATATGGATGTTCTAGGGTTGTGCTCTACCTATATATTGTTTCAGAAGCTGAAGACAGCTCAGAATGCAGCAAATGCAGTAAAGGCTTACATTTATCACTGCTTATCATCTTAATGATCAGCCTTGTTAGTATCCCAAAGTCCTGAGTGCATCGGTCTTGCAGGGGCCCTTCCTTTCCCTTGCCTCCCCTACCTATGGGAAGATAGAAGAGGCTCAGGATTTATTGTGATCCTATATGGCAAGTTCACTGCTGGTCAGTACCATGGCTCATACTTGCTTGAGCATGGCTGGGGGATGAGATTTATATCCTCTGAGAAGCCATCGCCTCCAGGGATGAGGAGTCCTGAGTACCTCAGAATTACAGTCTTGCTCCATCAACCCAGCTCCAAAATGGTGGGGCAAGGAATTGGCCTTTTTCTGATTTTTGAATCACCCAGTGATATCAGTCAACAGGGTTTAAATTCTCACTTTGATCATGAAAAATGGGCCAAATGATCCAGCTAGAAAGATTTCATTTCCTTTGACAACTAAAAGGTCCACTCTAGTTTGAGGGGCTGTCTATAAGGCAATGCAGTAAGGTGTACCTTTACTGCCACATGATGTTTTCCAGAAAGTATATTCCTGGTAGAAAGCATCCACTGGAAGACACCCATACAGAAAAAGTACAACTTTTTTTGGTCTATTTGCCTTCCTGTATATTTTTACCTGTTGATCCATTATTAGCAGTTTTGCATCTGAGTTATTTACTGACCCTTCAAGTGCCAAAGTATTCAGTGAAATAATAAATCCCACTACCCAAAGGATTTCTTCCCAGCAGATTGCAAATTTTTTTTGCAGTCTTTATGTCTTTGTCCACTGATGGACGGGGCATAAGTTACACAAAGAGCAGGTTTTCATACATGAAACCAGCAAAGAGGGGCTTGCACAGCTCTGAGATAATCTTTTCAAGTAGTAATAATTTAAAAGAAAGATAATGTCCCTGTTGTCTGTGTAAGGACTAAAGAGGCTTCCCTTCCCATAACAGACAGGGAGGGGGAGAGACCAGAGCTCCATTCATTGTGCACAATGGGAGTCTTCTTGCACTCCTTCTCAGGGCAGTTTAAAAAGTCAGCTATTACCCAGAGCAAATAAAGGGCTAAACATGGGAAACGGAGAACCTGAAGGGCCATGAATAAAATCTGTCCCTGTTAGCAAACCAGCCTCATCAGGCTCTAATCAGTGAGGAACCAGCTGTGCTGCCAAGGCCTGAAATATTTAAATCCTGGTGACAGACAAGATATAAGCTCTGTGAGTCTGTATTTCAGGCTGCTGTCAAAGGTAACTGTTTGGTTTTGCAAGAGGAATGAGCTGAGAGAGTGGAAGACAAGAGGCAGTAACTGAGTTACTAATTTTTGTACTTTCTTCGGCCTTCATCTCCTTTCTTAGAAAGTCTTAGTGTAGACACAGACAAGAGGATTCTGCTCCCAACCTAGATCCAGCTGAGCCGTACACCTCAAAGATGCCTTCCAGCCTTCCGACTGCCCTTCAAGCCCTGATGAGGAGGAAAATCCAACTATGTGCCGAGCAAGGGACAATAATATGATCGCTAGAGAAAGCTCACTTAAAAAAAAAGAAAAAAAGACGTGGCAAAATTCAAACATTTAATTCATGTTAAATCTAGATGTGCACAGCTCTGCTCTCCAGTAGAAACTGAAACTATTCTTGTTACTTTTTCTTTCTCAAAGCCAGTCTGCATCTTTCAAATCTCACCTTCTTGGCGTTGTCTTCAGATGTCACCAAGAAGATTTGGTGGTGCTTTTTTTTTAAAACAGAACTGTTTTAGCAAAGGAACACCTGTTGTCTGTAAGAGATAACGCATTTTCTTTCACTTAAAAGGGAAACTGTGGGAAAGGTAGCTCAAGAAGTAGGCCATTTTTTTTTACCCTAAGTAACAAGTAATTATTTCCAGCATTTGAATCTAAAATAACATTTCTTTGGGTCACAGAATTCAATAGAAATTAATCACTTCTATGCTCATTTTTAAAAAGTGGACGTTGAAACTGTACTTAGAGCTGTAGGTGGGAAAACCAATCTGAATTTGCATGGACAAACTTTGGATAATTGTGCAAACAAGGCAGATCAAGGCATTCTTCGTGGCCTGCTAAGAATTGTATTTTAAAATCTGGTCATTATTTGCTTGTTTTTACAGTGCAATTTGGATATGACTGTATTGTTACCAGCTCATGTTTTTGCACTATGATAATAATTAACCACACAGGGCTGGCAAGTAGATGTAGGGGAAAAGAAATTTCTTACTTTTTGAATTGTGCTATACTTTGCAAAATCAACCCATTTTTATTTCTATATTTGAAGGGAAGGAACCCCAAAAGAAAGTAAAATATAGGTCAGGAACACACTTTTGACAGTTTAAAAAATATTTTCTTTCAGTTAAAAACATGATGCTATCATGTCTTCAGCATGAAGACACAGAGTGAACCCCTCTCTGTTGCCTTTGGGAAAGGAAAGCACCATTGTGCTACAAATTATTATTATGGTAGAGCATGTGCTGCAGTCCATGTCCAGATTTCCAGATAGTGAGGACTCTATGCTGAAGTTTTTGCAGCTATAAATCCAACATACCCCTGGAGTGAATTAAATTTACTGCATGCTTACAGCAGCCAGAGATGCTTAGGCCCATGGAATACACTGTGTCATTGTGCTAGACATCTTGCAAAGACAGAATAGGAAGAAGAGTCTGCTTCTTGGAGATTAAAACCAAAATAAAAAGTAGAAATAAAGAGTGAAGGAGGAATATATGTACAATAACTATTAAGGGAATGACTGAAAGGGAGTGTAAGAAAAAGCCATGCTGACTGGGAAGAAAGTGTCCATGGGTTACAAGTAATTCCACAATTAGACAGTGATAGAGTACAAGTGACTTGGGGTGAAGTAGGACTTCTTAAAAGTGAAAAATGCCTTTGTTTCCTGGGACTGGTGAAAGTTAGAGAGGGGTGGAACTAGCTGGATCCTAATTCCTTTTATCTTGCCCAAATATTGCTGGGAAGTAGACAGAGCAAGAATGATTATCCATTTCATGCAGGCAAATTTGAGGATTTTTTGCTGGAGAGGACTGGTTGACCTTTTAAAGATCTGACACAGTTGCCTAAAAATAACAGCCAGAGGAGTATCTGTTTGGTTTCTTTACCCTAACATTTTGTGTCCCTTCCTAGCTGTGTTATGAAATTACTGTAGAAATACTACACATAAAATGCTTAGTGACCAAGCCACAGTATGCTTCTTGCTGATATATTGGCTTCAGAAGTTTTGTCAGTGACACAGACCTCAGCTCCCAAGTGTAGTAGCACAGACATCCCTGTGGTGGCTTAAAACCCAACACACTATCTAAAGACATCATGGTCAAAATGGCTTGTGTTGGTTGAAGAGCAAACAAGCAAGCACTGAATGGCCACACAGTCCTCCTCCCATGCAAGGACAACACTGTGGCAGACCTCTGCCACCTGGGAGAAAAGGCAATGCAAAAGCAGAGGACAGAAGCAGCAGTGGGGTGCTGAAGCTGGAGGGCAGGGACCTGACAGCAATCAGAAGACAAAAGCAGTTGAACATCAGAAAGTAACCACATAGTTAAATTAATAATTTCACAGATTATATAAGGATTAGCCTGAGAGAACTGCTACATAAGAATCAGTGTTCACAGCTTTCATAAGGACAATTAAAATATATGCCTAATACACAACTTCTGCCACTGCATTTCAATAATTTCCTTGGTTTTTGTATCCAAGCATAGGAGCTGATTTTCTCCCTAGTAATAGATAATGTAGATAATATTAGTCCAAAAGACTGTGGCTGCTGGTCCATTTCCAGACTTTGTATCCTGGTGTTCACATCAATGGAAATTTCTGGAGGGGCATAAGATATATATTCAAAATAAATTACCAGGTCTTGGATTGAAGATTCCTAATCAGTGGGGAGGAAATATGGCTATTGACTGGACCTCATTTACCCAGGCTTTGAGCTCCTCCTCTAGTCAGACTTCATCCACTGAGAGGCTGTGGGATCAAACTTGAGAGAACAGCCCAAGCCCAGCAGCTGGCCTTGGTCATCTGTGACATGGCCTTTTTCAAGGAAATAACTGACTTGAAAGGCAGAAAGAAGAGATGGCTGGAGACAAAACTCTTTTGTTGGTGAGAGACCAGCCTGCTGAGGCATCACCATGGCTTATGATGCATATATGGATCTACCTGCATGGGAGAATTGGGGCAACAGGGTCCACAGCAAGATATCCTTTATATGTCAAAGAGTACCAGAAGCCCATGTGTAAAAACAATATAGTGCACCACTGCTAATAAAAATGGCCACTGTGCATAAAATAAAGCCCAAAATAGCCTCAGCTTATTTTTTTTTCTGGGGGCAGTTCCTTGTCATTCAGCATCATAATTAACATCAGGACATTCCCAAGTGTCTCCTCCCCACATGGCTAGTTTGGGAAACATCAGGCTATCTAAGTTTAACCAGCTTTCTAGGTAAGATATTTGGGTGCCATATGAAACATACTTGGACAGTTTGGGTCAAATATGAGAACTTACAGTTCTTCACAGAATATTTCACTTAGTGTGCCCTCCAGTTTCTGGATCTAGCAGAACTTAAGCTACCTATAAGGGACAACAGGGACAATGGATTCTGTGGAACAGGGAGCTGGAAGTGTTCTGCACACTCTAGAGAGCAGCTGTTTTCTTTTTACTTTAAGGAACTCTCCATGCAATTATTATTGTTGCATGCAAGGTTTGTTTCCTCAAGCAAAACAGGACTGAATGACATGCTTTCAAGTTTAAATCTGTTTATCAGGCAAAATAGATAAGCAAAAAGGATTATCCTCATGAGTAAATACTGTAGGCATGATTTTCAAGATTACAACTCAGCAAGCCATACTTCATCACAGCATACATCGAGTGTTATGCATGTGCTAAATTGGAAAAACTGAAGTCTATAGTTTCAGGCTTCACTTAACTAGAGCCTGGCTGAATCAGGATAGGAGAAAAACACCTCCTGCCTAGATAACAAAGCCTCTATCTTATTTATAAAAATGCCAATGGCAGCAACTTTTTATTAAATTCATATGGTAATATTCCCCAAGATCTTCATGAGATACAGAAAAAGAAGAGCATTCTCTTCTGCCTTTCAGACATCTTTAAGAATTAGCAGATGCTGCTTGGTTATGTGCTTAGTATGTGTATTTTGTCTTACTTCCTGGTACGAATAAAACTCTGTTAAGCCCTATGTTCATTGCATGTTAAGGCAGGGTATGTATATGTCTGTGTATGTGTATATATTAATGGATACAATTTATCAGCCTATTTTATTTAAAAATAAGAATTATACCGTTTATCCATTTATATATAACTTCTGACACTATGTATCATTGTCTCTTGTTTTTCTCTGTTTCTTTCATTAACCATTTTTCCTTTTTCATCCTCTCTCTGATTGTCTCCATGCATCCCTATTACATATACTTTCTTACCACTTAAATTTTCCTTTTTTTTTAATTTTCACATAATTCAGTGCTGCACTATACAAGAAGCTTATATGTGTTTCTCTGTGCCTGCAGCTTTTTGGGTACTGCTGACTCATGTTCAACTTGCCAGGACCCCCAGGTCCCTTTCCATGGCACTGCTTTCTAGCGTCTCATTCCCAGTCTGTCCATACATCCAGGGTTGCCCCATCCCAGGTACAGAATCCAGCACTTTCCCTTGTTGAACTTCACATGGCTGGTGATTGCCCAGATCCCTGATTTATTGAGGTCTCTCTGCAGGCCCTCTCTGCCTTCAAGGGAGTCAACAGCTCCTCCTAGTTTTGTATCATCTGCAAACTGGCTCAGTATCCCTTCCAGTCCTGTGTCCAAGTCATTTGTGAAGATGTCAAAGAGCAGAGGGTGGAGGATGGGGTCCTGTGGAACCCCAGCAGTGACAGGCCCCCAGTCTGATGTCACCCCATTCACTGTAACCCTTTGTGCCTGACCTATGAGCCAGTTGCTCACCCATCACATGATACACTTATTCAGGTGGTTTTTTTAGTACCCCCAGAATAATCTTCTCCATAACTTTACCAAGCACTGGAGTGAGACTGACAGGCCTGTAGTTTCCAGCATCCTCCTTCTTGCTTGTCTCAAAAATTGGGACATTTGCCAGATTCCAGTCATCTGGGACCCCGCTGGATTCCCAAGACCACCCAAAATTCATTGAGAGAGGTTTTGTAATGACATAAGACAGCTTTTTGAGGACTCTCAGATGAATCCCATCAGGTCACATATATTTGTAGAGATCCAGTTGGAGCAGGACATCCTGCACAATTTTGGGTTTAACTGGGTGTCGATCATTCTCTCAGTCATGGTCCTCCAGCTGAGGGCACTGAGACCCCCTTGGTCTGTCATCTGTGTGGAAGACAGAGGCAAAGAATGCGTTAAGTACCTCTGCCTTACTTTTCTTCCTACCTTTCATTAGAGGCTCAAGATCTATTTAGCACACTCAACTTTTATTAAATATTACTAAAACTCTTGTTGTAGGACAAAAATGACAAATTTTGCCACAAAATTGAAACCTCCAAAACCACATTAGCCTAGGGAAAGCTAAACAGCCTTCTGGATAAACCAAAAGACTTCTGGAGAGAGATAAGATATTTCACTTTTTAGCTGGCAGCCATGAGAGGAGTTAATTTTTATCATTTTTCCAATGAAGGATTAATGAAAACAAGTAGAAAACCAAAAGTTACTCCCTGTTCACCTTACAGGAAAATAGCCAGCTCAGTTGTTTGATTTCTGCTGAGAAAACATATGGACATTGGCCTGGAACTTTAACAAGAAACAAAAATTCAACTTAAAACCTGAAGGCAGACATTACTAACAGACATTCCTATTTCCTGCCTCCAGCAGCTCCTGAAAACAAAGCAGATATTCATCCCCACTGGCAGCCACATTCCCTTGCTTCCCATTGGTGCATCCCCAGCTGCCCAGCACTGTACCTGGGCCCCACCTGCTCTAGTTGAGCCCTGGCCATAACTGGGGAGGGATGTACCAGCCCCTCAATGGCCTCAGTGGAAAAAATCCAAATGCCACAAAATGGTGCTTGTCCCTCAGGATCCCATGTGGGGATTAGCCGGGGCTCATGGGGAAAGGCTGAGTTCAGTGGAAGTTTGAAAAGAGTCAGGGAGGAAACCAGCAGCAGAAAGACACCTGAGCATGGGTGGGGAGGGGAAAAAAGTTGGGAATTGGCTGGTATGTGGAAGATGTTGATCCCATTTCTGTGTGTTCTGTGGGCCTTAAGCCACTTGCATAACTTCCTCTATCCACTGTAGAATGACCTTCCCTTCCTGTCAGACACTGTACACTCAGCTTTCCGGGGCAGAGGTTGTATTTTTGCTGTGTGGTTTTGCCTGGTTACCTCCATAGCTCTCTGTTGTCACCCACTTCCACTCCTCCTGGATGTGTCTTGGCATTTCCTAAAGCCCTGGGTGCTGTGCTGTGGCCTGTCCCTGCTTGCCCGTGTTTTGCATCCCAGCCCAACAAGAGTGGGGTTATGTTGGCACCCCAAGGACCTGGCATGGCACAGCACATTATAGTGTAAGGGCTTGCAATCATCTCTGCTGCCTGGCACAGTGGATCTGACAGCTCATATCAGGCCATGGGTATCACTGTCAGAATAAGTACTATTACTACTACTACTAATAATAATGCAATGTGACTAAAATTTTCAATACCTGGTGAATAACAATTTCAGGGGACTCTTGATCTCCTGATCATGAAAGAAAGGAAAAACAAAAAATGGCTTGGCATTCAAGCTGATTGGCTCAGGAAGGATCAGAAAGAGTCAAAGATGAACACACCGTAATGATCAGCATGATGCGCTGCAGCAGAGTAGACTTGGTGTCTGCAGGGAGCCCAGAGCTTCTCAGTTTCCCCTGTCATTCTGCAGCTTTCATTTGAATGTTATGGAATGCTGTGCATGATGAATTTTGAGACCATTGGGACAAAATCCTGCATTCTACGTTGCTTGAGAAGGACTAGATTTTCTTCCCAAGGTGCTGTGTTGATAGCTGTATCTGTCACTACCAGAAGAGTATCATTCTGGATCTTTTGGCTGGAGGGCAATAGATCTTTTATTTCCAGTCGAAGTAAATACCACATTTTATCTTTGTTCTCAGTAATAAAATTTTCTTGAGCTAAGTCGGCTCCATTTTGACTAAACACAGATGTGAAAGACGTTGTTCAGATTTGTATTCTTTCATGAATGATTTTGGCCAAGTTCACATCTGAGAACAAGTTGAGACTGAAATTCAGGTTTCATGGAAGTGACTATTGTCACAGATGTAATCTCAAAGTAGTTATTGTCTCAAAACTTCAGGTTCTTCCAAATCCCTTCTGAAGTATTTAATCATCTGACCAAGGCATCAGATGGGGATTATTGCTCTGGATTTATTCTAAAGGCATGATCTTTGAATTCCACGTTAAACACCTTTAGTATCAAGTAATCCTATTTTGGCATGATTATAAATCCCAGTTCCAGAGTGCAGAAACAACTCTGTGAAATGTTTGAGGTTTTTTTAACATGGGCAAGCAGCTGATTCTCCCTCCCTCTCCCATCTTGCAATTTCATTCTCATAAATGCTTCCATTCTAGCAGAATTTTTCCCAGAAAAAATCAACCTCATAGCAGACACTCAACATTTCAACTTGAATTGTTTGGCAAAGTGATAAGCAACTGAAAGCAATATTTTTTAATGGGAAAAAGTCTTGCACAGCTGTCTCTGTATCACTCATTATTTTAATGTTTGTCTAGCTGTGGTATTGCCAAGGCATTTATTACTGGAGTATTTAGGACACTGGCTAAATGTCAATTACTTCTCCAGACGTACTGCAAAGATTTAGCAAAATATAACAAAAAGGTTGCTTTCCCTCATGGTTGGTACATGCAGTTTTGGCATCCCAGGAAAGGCATCTTGTTAAGATCAAGTGAGTGGAGAAGGCCTTTGAGAAATTCAGTAACTCCCAAGAACTTCACGTGATTGACCTGAAATGATTGTTATTTTTCTTCTGTGTGTAGAGGTACTTTCAGTTTTCTTCAACTTTTCCACAGATTTTTTAAAAAGAGTTGGATAATACTGTGTTTAATGGTGTTACAGTTACACATGCTAAGACTAGAATAATTGAGCCTCCTCCTTGTGACTGTAATCTGATTTTCCTGGCTGTGTTCCTTCAGCTCATGCACTGGTGAGGGAATGCGTTACTCACAAACTAATCAGTGCATCTGAATTTATACACCATTATTAATACCTTTGTTTCATGCCAAAGTAAATTTGTTGTTTTTTAAAGCATGAACATGGGCAGTGCCTGGCCTGAGGAGAGGTTGACACGCATAATAGATATGTTAGCTGGAACAAAGCTACTTTAATGATCGATGGAAAAAATACTTGGAAGAGGAAAGCTTCACTGCCTGTCAGACATAATTAGACACAAAACACAAGAAAAGCACATATGGGCCTAGATTTTAGTGGGCTAGGACCACTCAAAGATAGGTATCCAGTAGAGCTGGTGTCTTGGGGTGACTTTATGATGTTGTATCTCCTATCGCTCCTCTATGCCCAGAAATTAATTTTGTGCCTTTTCTGTGCCTTTAAACTGAGCCTGAGAGGGGGGAGAGAAAAATCCAGCAAAACTTTCAAAGCAGTTTGCAGTTTGTTTCAAGGACACAGAGACAGACACTCCTCTGCATTCTGCTTTCTGTGGTAGAGAGAGGAGGAAGCGCACTGCTTGCTTTCCAGCCAGCTTTTGGCTTTTTTTCTCCAGAGGGAGATGGAGAGTTGAACTTTCATTTTCCTGGGACTTCATTTTTTCCCTTCTTCTTTTTTGAACTGTTTCAACATCAGAACATATCGGGACTTCTTCCACCGAGGTGGAGGCCCTGGAGGAGGGCCCACCCCATCCCAGCTCCAAGGAGGAGAAGAGAGGCTACCTACGGAAGGACTCTGAAATTTTCCCAGATTTTCTCTCCACAGTGAAAGGTTTTATTATTTAGCATTATTATCCTCTTCCAGTGTGTTTGTTAAATAAATAGTTTTTATCTCTTTCACTTTCCTTCAAGGAAAAAAATTCTTTTTTTTTTTTCCCCAAACCTGGTGGGGGAGGAGTGGTTGTAATCTGCCTTCTCTCAGAGTATGTATTTCCAAATTTGTCCAAACCAGCACAACTTACATCCACACCAGATCAAGACAGATGAATTCAGACGGCACCTGAGACAAGAGAGAACTAGCAACAGGATGGGGTAGTGGCAGATCAGTCCCAAGTGAGAAGACTGAGTCTGTGGCCTCACAAAGGAAATCTGGGATGACAAGGCATGAGAAGGCTGAGTGGCACATGGGGTCATAAAAATATGCTTGAAAACCTCTGCGTATGACATTCAAAGAGTAGTTTAAGGTATAGAATAATGCCAACAAAAGGATTCATGGGGAAATACTAAGTATGGATATATCTAAGCCAGAAGTTAGATGGAGGTTTCTCACCCTGGTGACACAAGGCTCTGGAACAATCTTCTGACGGAAAGCAAAGGACGGCCACAGGGTTGTGGTATGGAGCCTGTGCAGGTTACAAGGGAATTGATATGGTGTCGACTCCAGGGAGGAGGAGGCACCATTGATGGAATTCTGCCCTAGACCATATTCTTTTGTGACCACTTGTGGAAATAGATAAACTGTCAAACCATATTCCCTCAAAAGACAAAGGTTATTGCACACAACATGTAACATTTATTTCATGTACTATATGGGACACAGGGGATGCATTATACCGAAATCCCTCCTAATGACAGTTTCCTACCTGTGTGCAAAGGATACAACTCAGCAGCTCATTTCCTAATCCAAGTAAGTTTCTAATCTTATTTTTCTCTCCAAGACCATTTTTTATGAACTCTGATTGCCATTCTCTCAGTCTTCATGAACCAAAGGTCTGGTGCCAGTCTGCTGAACTTGAGTGAAGTAAGCTGAGGGGATCCCTTGAATAAGAACGTGGATGCCCTATCCCACACCAGGCCTGTTCTACCCACTGGTGCATAGTGAGACTCAGGAATGAAATCAATAGCTTCTTATTTCCCTTTTACTTTTTCCGCCTTTGTTGGAAGAATCTAACCTTTCACAGGACATTTGATCTCACATGTTTCTTTCTTGCAAGATGTATGAAAAATTGCGTACCTCACCTTCCCCCATATTAATCATGGATAGTTAGTAACACGCTCTCTTTCCATTAGTGGAGGGAAAAGAATCTTCAGTTTTCAGACATTTCTCTTAAAATTTCACTTGCTATAATTAAATTTTTCTGTTAGTGTCCTTGGAGATTAATTAAATTGGCTGCACTTACAGCATGTATTTTCTGCCTCATTATTGGCAAAATGATACCACATCAGCAGAATGCGCCATGCTGGAAGCTGTCCCATCTTCTGAGAAACCTCCTCACAGCTATCATAACATGCTGTCAGCATTCAAGAACAAAAAGTAAGGAAAGCTGAATCCAAAGCAACTCCAGTATTGTGGTTAGAGAATATATAAATATTTCTTGTATGATATGTTGTCCTTGCTTTTATAAAGACATTAACCCTTTAAAACCACTGGCCAAATAAAATGTCCACAGATATTTTTTTTTTTTTTAAATTACTGCTTTTGCCATTGAAGCTGGATCTAGGTCTCGTTCTCAATCATTGATTAAGTCCTGAGAGTTACATCCCTTTGTTTTAGCTAGCAAAGGCAAGGTTTTAGCACAGCAAGGTATTACTGACTCTCTCGTTCTGTCTCTCACACACACTCACACTTTCTCACTCCCTCTCTCTCTTCTCTCCCCATGTATATGGGTGTAGGCATATGTATACGCACATGTATGCATATACATAAGCATATGGATGGTTTGTTTTCAGCTTTTTAAGTAATTTGAACACTACAGAGCAAATCAGAGTCACAATTTTTAAACACATTTTTGAAAGGGGACAGTAATGTCAGGCATATTGAGTGATGTGTGCTACCATGATGACAGCCCAGGTTAATCAAGCTTGTCCCATTGAAGTGAAACCAGACCAACAGTAGGAGGACTTCTTGAAATATATGCAGCCTTATACTGCCAGACATTTTATATTTTTGAAAAAAATTGTGTTTGATTATTTCATTAATTTACAGTCATATTGCTAATTTTTTCAGATCTGTCAATAGAATGATAAATGTCATTGATTCAGCACATGGTGGAGGTAAAAGAAATAAACATCTTTGGGTCTTGGAGTTGGCATTGTTGCTTTTAATGTGAAAAGGTCACAATATCACACTTAAAATATACACAACTGGAAAGAAATGCAAATAAATAAACAGTGGCTCCCACTGGGATAAACAGAGAAACTCTTGCCTTACGAAATAATCATCCTCTGTTCCCATAAAGCTCATCATTGACACATATCCACAGATATATATACCGATTCTCATTTGCACCTCCCTTCCTCAGTCGTGCTAATACATGGCCATGGAAGGACTGCTCTAGTGCTCTCTGCCCCTGGCAACAAGAGGCAGGGTGGGAGAGGAGCCACTTGGTAAATGTGACTTGAGTCACAAGGCTGTGGAGCATCTCTCAGCTGAATCATTCGTACTTTTCAAAAAGTATTGGGCAATGCTTTGGGACTCAGTGACCTGCAGGGACATGGTTTGAACTGTTCTGCTTCTGTGTGTGGGAGGGAGGAAGGCACAAGTTTTACAAAGGACAAGTCCATTAAAAAAACAACAAAGCAAAGCAAAACCACCAGCCTATCATTCTACTGCAAAATATGCTGGAGGATTTCAGGACCTTCATTGCTGAAGGCCCTCAAATTCTTGTCCAGACATAAATATGTGAACAAATTAGGCTCTTCGTGGTTTTGGCTGATCCCAGCCATGTTTAGTCTTAATCTATCTCAGTCATGAGCTACCTTTTAAAAATAACATTTTGTGGTTCCAAAACATCTTTAGCTAATCCTTGCTTAGTTTGGAAAGGAATTATATTTGGAAGGATGCACATGTCCATGTGGCTTTGAGGGATACTCCCTTTACGGTTCTCATCCATCATAAATTTTCTTGAAAAACAATATATAATGCTCCAACATCATGCTACTGAATACTGGGTTCTAAACAATATGCTTTTTTTCCAGGGGAACCTACAGCTTGTAGACAAAAAAAAAAAATTCTTGACAATATGCCAAACTGATACATGAATGTTCTTGGATCTTCTCCATTTTGGAAGTCAGAGGCATCAGTGCTACTTACCACACAAGAAGCTAAGGAAGAAGAAAAGAAAATTTTATAATATTTCAAAGATCACAACCACAAATGTGTCTGGAAAATGCCTGACATTTCACATGGAGATGTAACGCTCTCTGAAGAACAAGAACTTGGCTTTAATTACTGAATGTAAGGAAAACAGTTTCTGAGATTAGTTTCCAATCCATGCGTAATTGAAAGAAAGCCTTTTAAATGGTTCATTTCAGGACATCTTCTGCACTCTTTTCTCAAGTGAAATATTAATTTTCATTTGTCATTCTCCTCTCAAATTAGCGCAGTCTGAGAGACTGCAAGTCTTGAGAAATATGGTATCAAATTCTCTTTTTTTACTTCTTAATCAAACATTTGTTGCTTTGCACTTCACCATTTAAATACTCTGCTGAAATTTTTAATCAATGACACCATTCCAGAACAGTGTATTTTAAAGCACATTTCCTAAAAAAGAACTGTTCTCTTCTGCAGAAAATGTAGACAGTGCTTAAGCTTCTCTAAAATTCTTAAAATAGTCTTGCATGGTGTGAAAACTGGGTGTATATTTTTTCTAAAGCTTAAAGTTGAATGTAACACTGTCATCCTAATCTTTTGTGGATAGCCTTCATTTATATTATAGCTAACAGTGTGTATGTACCTCTCAAATAAGTACTTATCAGTGAGGGCACTATGGTCAGTGTACTAAACATAAAAGTTCTTAAACCATTTTGACACTTTTAAAATGTTTCAATTTTGTGGTAAAAATTTAATCACAGGAGTTTTGCAACCAGTTTTCGGTTTGTATCTTCAGACTGCATTTGTGCTGGAATTAAATGTTTTGAGAGCACGTCTGCTGGATCATGTGGATATGTGCTAATACAGCCAGCATGCACACATCTGAGCCCACAAGAAACAGCACATAAATTTGTGGGCAAGAAAAAGG